>NC_137454.1:360390047-361095156 GCF_964235325.1 Thermobia domestica | reverse complement strand
ATATTCAGAGTGCTCAAGTGCTCTCTGGTGCTCAATCCTGCTGAATCACAACAGTGTCTTTGATACCATTTTCATTCAGTTGAGGCACCAACCACTCATTAATCTCTCAGGGGTCGCGGTAGCTCAGTGGTAGAGCGCTCACCTCTGGTGCATGGGGTCCCTGGATCGATCCCAGCTCGCGCCAAGTGACTTTGTGTGGAGGAACACCGTGTGCGTGTCTTTCCTCGGGGTTATCCGTTTCCTCCCCTTTCTTCATTCCACCGTTTCATTCATTCCCATCACCGTCTCCTTAACCTAACGGCATAATCGTGCGACGTAAAACTCAAAGATTTCATTTCATTAACCATCTTAATTAGGCATGTCCATTAACATCGTCTTCGAAGAATTACAATTAGTGGTACGCCCACTTCGGACCACGCTGTACATCTACCGCAAAATTACGTTGTAAATGCTGATTAAATCGATTGTAACTTGCACTTTCCCGCGTGGACCTTTGCTATCCCTTTATATATTCAAGATATACAGAGCTTGTGAAATAATGCAATAGGAATGATCACAGAGTCGCCAAGAGAAATGTCAGTCCTACGTTAGCAGCCGCAGTTAGGGCTATGCATATAAAAAAGTCTATTAACTGTATTCAACAAAAATACCAAAACGAGCTTGTAAATGTTTTCGAAATTACATCACTCCAGAAATCTATGACAAATACAAAATACTCTTACATTCTCTTCATTAGGTAAGTCTACTCCAGTGTTGCCAAATCTGAATATTAAAAAGTAGCGAGATTATGCTCTGAAAGTAGCGGATTTGAACTATGTGTAGCCCAAATAAAATGTCAAATGTCTGGATTGGCAATGGTCAGGCGGCGACCATATTTTCGGACTATTGGCGATAGTGTGCTAGGGTAAACTCCATACTACATCAGCTGCAGTAGAACTGCAGTGTGCAATGAACCGGGCAGGCGGTGATAGTATAAAATGGCGACTTTTCTGATTTTCAAGGCGACATATTTGCTTGTCAGTTTTGTGGGCTTTGAAATAAATTTTACAACGTGTTTATTCACTGTTATTCTTCACTTCTTTGATTCAGTTGCTAAATTCTTTGATTCTTTGATTCAATTGCTAAATTCTTTGATTTTTTGCTAATTGTTTGATTCTTTAATTCTTTGATTCAATTGCTAAATTCTTTGATTCCTTGATTCAATTGCTAAATTCTTTGATTCTTTGATTCAATTGCTAAATTCTTTGATTCTTTGATTCAATTGCTTATTCTTTGATTCTTTGATTCAATTGCTAAATTCTTTATCTGGGAGCCAGTATGTTTATTCACTGTTATTCTTCACTTCTTTGATTCAATTGCTAAATTCTTTGATTCAATTGCTGAATTCTTTGATTCTTTGATTCAATTGCTAAATTCTTTGATTCTTTTGCTAATTCTTTGAATCTTTGATTCAATTGCTAAATTCTTTGGTTCTTCGATTCAATTGCTAAATCTTTGATTCTTTGATTCAATTGTTAAATTCTTTGATTCTTTGATTCAATTGCTAAATTCTTTATCTGGGAGCCATTAAAGTTTATTTGGGAGCCAGTATGTTTATTCACTGTTATTCCTCACTTCTTTGATTCAATTGCTAACTTCTTTGATTCTTTGATTCAATTGCTAAATTCTTTATTTGGGAGCCAGTAATTGTAACTCCACTTACACATTACGATAGTATCATGGGCGTCCGAAGGGGAGGGCAGGGTGGGGCCCCAGCCCCTTGCCTCACGAAAATGTATTAAATTTCTTTAAGATTTTCTTAATACAAATAAAAATATATGAAGGTAATATAGCAATCAGGGATTTTATTCCCCCCTCCTAGAAAAGTTTGTTTGGGTGTGCCCATGGTTCATATGGATAACATAGTAACGCAATTAAATTTACGTTATTCATGTTTACACAGCTCCGCAACACTATTAGGTCCAGGCATTAACTGAGACAGCCTGTGTGATATTATACAGAACAGCACAAACTTAACAGAAATCTAGTGTTGCCAGATCTGGAGGTTAAAAAGTACTAAAACAAGTATTGAACTAGTATCGCACATGTTAGTTTTAATTTTTTTTTTTTTTTTTTTGTGAATAGAATACTCAACAAACGAAAGTTTTATTTTATCATATAAAACTAATAATAGCGCATTTTTAAGAGCTATAGCCTGCTGATAATTAAAAGTAACCCAACAAGTAGCGTGTTGCACAATTGGAATTTTTGGTAGCAAAGGCACTTAAAAAAATCACCCAATCTGTTACTTATAGCCCAGTATGGCAACACTGCTCTACCCTGTAAATTATGTAGATAGATTAACACACCGTATTTACTAATAATAATAGAACAAGGAAAAGTAGAACAAAATCCTCTTGAGAAGAGAAGCTAATATGCAACCACAACAAAAAAATATTCACATAACCCAGTACAACATATTAGTAATAAAGGCACGACAACTCCAAACACGAAGCAAAAACAAAGCACACACATATAGTGCTATTTGCTTACTACTAAAGCTTATAAATAAAGGTAAAATAATTCTATGAGGAAAACTTAATATAACCATTTATATCTGCGTATTATTAACCGAATAAATACATATAAAAATCTCTTTGTAACTAGCAATCTATTTGAACTAGCTTTTACCAAGGAATTCAATATTTTTTAATAAAATGTATACTAAAGTAACTAGACATCCCGTTTTAACCGGGACAATCCATTTTTTCAATTGTTGTTCCATTTTCTTCTGATTATTAAACAAGACACTTAAAAGTTTCATTTTTAAGCAAAATCGAACGAAGTGTCCCTTATAAGTGTTATTCAAAATATACGTGGGTTGTTCAATAAGTTTCCTTAAGCTTTAAAAAATTATTTTTTAAAAGATGCATTTGTACACTATACAAACATGTGTAGGTGAACCCTTCCTCACTTTTCCACATATTCCCCATTGAGATTCAGACATTTGTCTCATGGGGCCGCGGTGGCTCAGTGGTAGAGCGTTCACCTCTGGTGCATGGGGTCCTGGGTTCAAACCCTGCTCCCGCCAAGTGAACTTTGTGGTGGACAAACACCGTGTGCGTGGGTTTTCTCGGGGTTCTCCCGTTTCCTCCCACTTTCTTCATTCCACCATTTCATTCATTACTCATCATCACCGTCTCCTTTAGCCTAGCCGGCATAACCGTGGGACGTAAAACTCAAAAATGTCATTTCATTTCATTTCATTTGTCTCATGTTGCACCAATTTGTCCAAACCCTTTGGAAAATATCAGGGCTCTGGCCAGGCCCGCAACCAAGGGCGTCATCAGGGGGGGGGGGGCAAGAGAGGCGATCGCCCCCTACAGGAAATTATACTTCGGAAGATCGAAAACCCAATAGATTTTTTAGAATAGTTACAGCAAAATTTGCAACTATATTTGAAATGTCTCTTAAACTTGCCCCCCTCTGGAAACCACAATATGGGCGCTCTTGCCCGCAAGCAGCCACAGAAGTTTGGGAGGCCATGAATATATTAGGCGGGGTGGAAGTCATTAAAAATTCTGTTACACATAGATAAATTGTCTTTTTTGTACGAATAATAGCATTTTGTGTTAAGGTCAGGAGGGACCACGAAAAGTTTAGGGGGGGCAGGCCCCCTAGCTCCCCTCTGGTTGCGGCCCTGGCTCTGGCTATGTAGCACTCCCCTCATATTCCGCTTGACTTCTTCATAACCAATGGACAGGAGACAAGGTCACTTATGTCAAACATGAACTCCTCTTCAGGAAAACGAATTCGATATAAGTGACCTGGTCTCTTCTTGACGATAATGCCCACTCTACTCGTCACGCAAACAAGACACAAAATTGAAGAATTAGGGTGAGAATGGCTGCCCCACTCCCCATACACTCTCAATTTAGGGCCGGGTTACTTCCATCTTTTTCTGGTGTTAAAATCTATATTGCAGGTTGAACGTTTTGGAACAGATGAAGTGAAGCGGAGCCCTAGGTTTTTTCAAAGGGTTTGGACAAGTTGGTGCACCAGTGAGCAAATGCATGAATCAGAATGCGCATTATATGGATAGGTCAGGAAAGAATTACCTATACATGTGTGCAGTGGCGGATCCAGGATACGATTAAGGGAGAGGCTAGACCATAGTTTGCTGCTTTATCCAGTGTAAAACAGGATTGAAGTCCATTTTATCAAGTGTATACCTAAGGGTCAAAAGGGGGGCTCTAGCCCCTATAGCCTCCGCTTGGATACACCTTTGCATGTGTGTATAGTTAATAAATAACAAATAAATATTTTGCAGATTAGGGAGAGTTACATATTGAACGACGCACGTAAATGATGAGAACAAATTCTACATTCTTTCGTTAAAATGACTGTGTATATTTTTGGTAGAACATTCACTGGGAATTTTTAGGCCGTGTCTGGCACTTTTGAATGCTTTACTTCTGTATTTTCTAACTTTAAAACACTACTGGCGCCCAAAATGCAATATGGGAATAAGATGTTTACTCCCTTCCTTTCGGTCCCGTTTTCGCAAGTTCAAATTTTGGTGAGCAAATGCGAACCACAACACTGTGAAATGCGAACATGACAACACTCTAACGAAGAGGCACATGTGACCATTTTACGTTTGCTTGCACGACCAATGAAATATTAATATAATTCCAGAACGTGATTCTGACGAAAGATTGTATGCTCCATGAAATAATAATAATAATAATAATAATAATAATAATAATAATAATAATAATAATAATAATAATAATAATAATAATACGAAGCATGCTGATCATTCTACTTTTACAAACCCTACAAGTACTTCAGAGCTGGATTTTCTTCATCTTCTTCTGTCGAGTGTTGACAGATTCTTGAGCATGTTTCGATTTGGATTCACTATTTTTAAAATCGTTATTTCAAAACGGGGTTTCCCCTTTTTCAGCGATAAAATTTGGAGCGTTTTCATTGCTTTTCCTTTTTTCTGTTCTCTCTCACTGAAAGGAGAGTCTTCCCCATTGGATGAGTTACTCAATGCTACGGGCGGGAGTGCGTTCTTATCTGGGTGAAAGGAAAATAATGAATTTCATATTCAGATAATTTAGAAAAATGCAATAAATAGACTGAATCCAAAGTTATCTATAGAGGCAAAATTTAAGTTAAGTTAAAGTATTTGGTTCAAGACTCTGCCTATATAACAAGTTTGATAAATAAGCTAATAAGAATAAAGAAAATTTAAAAAAAATCATAAAGTGGAGAGAAGGGAATATAAGATTTCAATATTTCAGCTAAAGACATACCTTCCATATCAATTCGCTATGTGCATAAATTTCGTTTATACTAATATAATTTCCTTTCCGTCTTTTCCATATCTGTAAATCCAAAGGTTAACGTTCAGAATGCTATTATGAGTTCTAAAATACGGAGTTGTAACCCTAAAAGCTTCTTGGTTAGGTCGCCATATTCTCATTCAAGAATTATATACCTCTAAAGTCGGAATTACAGTTAATTGTTTGTATACTTCCGCAAAACATACAAACACCAAATTTTGCATACTTGTTCGTCATGCGATGTGAGTAATGGGAAAATTCCGATATCATGAAAAAGGCGACATTTTCCATGCAAATGAAGTGTCGGAATTTTTCGTCGTTTCGAAATGCTGGTTTTTAGAGTAGTTGCACACATCATAGAAACGTCATACTTTGTCAGACAGTGAAGATAGGAACATAGTTTATGCTAGAAAAAAGAGCATTGAAATTCGTTTTGGTTTGGCGGCGGAAATCGAAAAAATGTGAAATTTGTAATGGATGTGTCTAGGACGTTGAAATTCCGAGGTGATGTTTATTCTGATGCGTTGTTTACGAATCCGCTCTTAAACTTGAAAAATATAGTCATTTTCGGTGTAAGAAAGTGCTAGGAATGTAATAAGGGGGCGTCTAATCCTAGACAACTTGTAGATATGGTAGAATCACGAAATTGCGTTCAAGTGTGTAGATTACAGCCTAAGTAAGGGGAAAAATCGGACATGTTGGAAAAGTCGTCATCTTCGATTCAAGATGGCGGTTCAAAAGTTTGTAACCATGAAAATTGTAAGTTGTTCTGACGATAGGACAGTCATGTTTTGCTATACTCTTAAGGATGAAGGTCAGTTTCAATGGAGAAACAAATCATTGGAGAAATCGCCATCTTGAATGCAAAGTTGCCATGTTGTTGAATTGGCTTGATCTGCCTTGTTATGAGCTATGTTAAGCATAATAGAACAAACGTAAATCAACGTATGAGCATGGCTCAGAGGTAACGTGTGAGTTTTCTAATTAGCAGATCTGGGTTCTATTCCTGACTAAACGGTTTTGTATTCTTTCTTATCTCCATTTCCTCGTATTAGCAAAGTACTTTCTGTTCGTTTTGCGGGAACAAAATATTTTCATTATTACATACGTAGAGGAAAAAAGATATATTTACACGGCAACTTTGAGATGGTTCCAAAACGAGGCAGTATGTTCGTGTAAAGTTTCGAGACGATACTGAAGTATTTAAAATCAAACATATGTAGCTTTGGAAATGGAGCATCACCAGTGTCTCTTTCGGAAGCAATGTTCGGGGGGGGGAGGGGAGTATTAGCCCGGGGACACTGCTGATAACATTCTATTTGTTATTGTATTATAAACGTATTATTTTTATCTCGCCAGGGGTGCTCTGAGGAGGCAGTGTCCCCGAAAAAGAGTCTAAAAGAAACATTGGGCATCATTTTCACGATATAGTGTCTATACAAGACAACAATACATTTCGTCTCGCGACAACAGTGTCTGCTTCAAACCGGAAATGATTGCAAAATATCTCTCTCCCCTTTTAAGTCCCTCGTTAAGATACATGCGTATACCAAATTTGAAGTGAATGCCACAAGTGGAAAGTATAAAATATTAATTTTAAGGAAATACACACACACACACACACAGAGACTTACACAGGGGGTGGGTCCTGGGGGTCCGGACCTCCCCCGAAATTCCAACTTTTGTGTAAATTTAGCCTAATTTTAGGGACAAGTTTAGGAATTTCAATATAAAATACCCTGATATTGAGTTTGGACCCCTCCCGAAATAAATTCCTGCGTACGCTACTGCACACACATGCTCATACACACACACACACACACACACAAATGAGCACCTCTTAAAAACTGTCTCGTCGGCAGCGTACATAGTTATAATATATAAGATACGTGGAAAAGTGCCCCTTTCGATTTAATAGTTTTAGTTGCGGGCCGGTTGCAATGAAATGCCGTGTATAATAGAGTCAAGCTTATTTTCAATCACCTATGCTATAAAAATAAACTTTTAAAGCTAGAAAAAGTGACAGAAAAACTTGTTGGGAATCGAACCCAGGTCTCCTGCCCAGTAGGCTCACGTCGTTCCTTTACACTACTCAATTCCTTAGATTTTGGACTTCCTACTTACTGCTCACATAGTACTGGTACGTAGCGGGCCCGCGTCTGTGGAATTGCACCTCTAAAATCGGAATAATAATCGTGTTATATATGTGTTTTTTAGGATGATTAAGGAAATGATGTCTTGTTATTTGATTGTAATAAGAAATTAGAAAGACACGATTCTAATACACTGTTCTACTACAATGCAGAAAGTGTTGTTGTTTAATATGCTATAAACAATTTTTTTAAAAGCCTCCAATAATATTCATATTCTAAATTACCTAGTAAATAATCGTCTTCATTGAAAATATAAGAGTAAAGATACAGGAAGACTGTATGTAATTGTCCAGTATAAATAAACATTTCAACAAGTCTTGCTGCCCAATAATTACTTTTGTACCAAAGGACAGCATTATAATACAGTGTACTACGTTACTGTGCAAAAACTGGTGTTCAATCAAATGTTATGAACTAATGTTTAAAAAGCCTCCAACAATATTCATATTTTAAATCACCTACAAATTGTAGCCTTCATTGAAAATACAAGAATAAATATACAGATAGACTGCAAGAATTTGTGCATTATATGTGAAACTTTTCAGAAGTCTTGCTGAGGTAATATGTACAACTATGCCCAAGGTTTCCATTATAATCCACTGCACTACATTATAGTATAAAAGTAGTGTTCACTCAAATGCTATGAAAAAAATTTAAACAATCTCCAACAATATTCATATTTGTAAATTATCTGGTAAATTGTAGTCTTCATTGTAAATACAAGAATAAATGTACAGGAAGATTGAAATATTTTCCCACCCTTATATCACAGATATGAATTACTTTTCCTGCAGGTAATATGTACAATTAACTACAACGACACTATTATAATACATTGTACTAAATTACACTGCAAAACATAATATTAAAAAATGCTACGAATAAATATTTAAAAGGCTGCAAAAATCACATTTGTAAACAGTGAGTGTTTTCGCAAAATGCAGGGTTTAATAGGTAGGCTATTGGAAGACAGTGTTCGCTGTTTATGTTTCAGAAAATAAATTTTGTTATTGTCTCTAACATTTATAGATGTGCGCAAAGTGTACATAATAAGCCATGCACATGATTGCCAGAGTAGAAGTAGTAATAGAGTTCTTTCTAATAAATTGTGTGCTTGTTTTTCAAAGTTACATGGAAGGAATAATACCGGTTGAATTGAAGTATGTGTTGGTAACAGGTGTCTGCTGTAAAGGGAAGTGAATTCCTGGAGGAATAGTTTTCTAGAACATGACACCTCATGGCAAAAGCATGACCGGGGGTCTGGGGGCAGAGCCCCCAGCGAGCTTTAGCGAGTATTTTCTATTGTTAAAAACAAACTCAATTTTCATTCAAAAATACTTAAAACTGCATTTTCAGGACACTCAGTTTTCAAACTTTTCCGTTAAAGGACCTCCGCTAATCTTTGGAGCAGTGATAGTCAAACTATCGATCGTGAGCTACTAATAGCTCGCGGAACTGTTACCAACTTCGGGGAACAAAATTACGTATAGGGGGTCTATTACACAAAATTATCGTATTTTCCTTATGAACGAGATAATTATAGAAACAAATGTAATAAATACTATTAACAATAGCAATAAAATATACCGTATTTACTCGCGTAATTTTCGCACTTTTTTAGACGAAAAAAGTTGTTTTGAAACAAGGGTGCGTAAATTATGCAGGGAAAAAAAATTAGCCACATCAGTGAACATCATCTAATTTTTTCCCCAGTCAAAATGACACGAAAATACCGGTACACATTTTCTTTGTAGCAAGAATTGACAACAAACAACTAATTCTAAATTTGTAGAAAAATAACATTAAAAAATTGATTAAGAAGTCGTGAGGTTTCTTACCTTACAACAATGGCTTTGCTGCGTTGCCAATTGTTCATTAGCTAGCGTAATTGATTCCTGGAAAAATGCTGTTTCACAAAAAGTTTCCGGGTGCGCAAATTACGCGAGGAAAATAAAATATACAGAAAATGCCCTTCAAAATTGCGATGCGCGAAAATTATGCGAGGGCGAAAATTACGCGTGCATTTACGGTAATAAACTTACCAAATGAACAAAGTTCATTTTTAAAAATACACGCTCACAATCAGCACTAGTGTGGCAAAGCTAATGTATGTAATATAATCCTTCCCAATTATAAAATTTCGTGTTTTTCATGGAAATCTTTAGCATTTTTGATAAAAATCAAAAATTCGTCCACTTCCTTAGATTGCATATCTTCCAGAAGCACCGCGTAAGTTAGTGATCTCCGCTGATAGTCTATCACTTGTATATCATGATTGTTTTTCGGGGGTAATTCTCTGTACAGGTCTCATTTGTGGAACAGATGTTGGTGACCTTGCAGCACTTTTTGATAATTCTACTTCAGGTGTTAGTCAATGTAAACTTTGCCAACCAAAATTATATTCTTTTTTATTTCACACCAACGGGATACGTGTATCCCATGCGAATAATTCAAACATCGTTGGGAATTTGTTTTTAGAAAATACTAAAAAAAAAAATACATGTTGTTCTCCCATTGGGTCACATGTGACCAGGAGACTGTGTTTAGTTTCGAAAACTGTGTACAGATGTCATGAATATCCCACATTAAAGGAGTACATAGAAAAGAATTTTCACATTTAAAAAAATGGTAGTCAAAGGGTTAGGAAATTGTTGCACCTTGCAGTATAAATATTTTATTTTGGATTTTTCTGCAGTATGTTCACCTCATTGATTTATTTCAACTATATAAAAACCTCAGTCTGTGTGTTTTAGAATTCTCTAATGCAAACCTTAAATTTATTTGCACATTCAATTTTTTTAAAGTACGTTCTAAAATTATCGTATATTTACTCATTATCGCAAGGGCGTTATCATATATCGTATTAAGGTTAAATTATCGTATATCACGATAAATGATCGTATGGTTGGCAACGGTGACATTTCCGGTAGATCGCGTTAACGCTCCGGTTGGCTAACCTTGATTTTTCTACTGAACTGACTTTAACGACAGAGGGCGCTAATGACACAATAATCGTTTCTCCCGCGCAACTCCCGTTGTCAGCCTCATCTCACAGTTGACTTGATTATATACGCGTGAGGTTGTTCACGTTATGTTTTTCGTATGTATATTAGATATTTGCTAAACGTTATGTTTTTCGTATGTATATTAGATATTTGATAAACGTTATGCTTTTCGTATGTATATTAGATATTTGCTAAACGTTATGCTTTTCGTATGTATATTAGATATTTGCTAAACGTTATGCTTTTCGTATGTACATTAGATATTTGCTAAACGTTATGTTTTCGTATGTATATTAAATATTTGCTAAACGTTATGCTTTTCGTATGTATATTAGACATTTGCTAAACGTTGTTTTTCGTATGTATATTAGATATTTGCTAAACGTTATGCTTTTCGTATGTATATTAGATATTTGCTAAACGTTATGCTTTTCATATGTATATTAGACATTTGCTAAACGTTATGCTTTTCGTATGTATATTAGACATTTGCTAAACGTTATGCTTTTCGTATGTATATTAGATATTTGCTAAACGTTATGTTTTTCGTATGTATATTACAGTAGATATTTGCTAAACGTTATGTTTTTCGTATGTATATTTGATATTTGCTAAACGTTATGTTTTTCGTACTATATTAGACATTTGCTAAACGTTATATTTTTCGTATGTATATTAGACATTTGCTAAACGTTATGTTTTTCTTATGTATATTACAGTAGATATTTGCTAAACGTTATATTTTTCGTATGTATATTAGACATTTGCTAAACGTTATGTTTTTCGTATGTATATTAGACATTTGCTAAACGTTATGTTTTTCGTATGTATATTAGATATTTGCTAACTTGGATAGTTTGATTTCATATTTACTAGAAATGTAAGTTTATAGGCAATAAATAAATGTAAAATGCTTTTTTAATGGTAGTTCTTGTGGTTGGTAGCTCACAGTAGGATTTAAAAACGGTAGTAACTCAGAAGCTTCATAAGTTTAGCGACCACTGCTTTCGAGCACCCCCAGAACTCTCGGTTATGCACTGTAAATTTTAGCAACCCCTTTGATTTTCAAAACCTGGCACTCTTGATCAGAACACACTGTATTTTTTTAGAGGCAGATGAATAACTCTCACGTAATCTTGACATTACACACAACACTCCCTCCACATAACCTACTTTATATATAAAAGTGTCAAGGACATATACACATATCCTGAGAGATTTAGCATTCTCATCCTTGTTTTTCCCTCTCTGCACGTAACTACAATGTCTCTTGAATTACGAGACACACCCTCGATTTTTTTGGGTTGTAGCTTCGTCCAGATAGAATGACACACGCACAGTAAAAAAACATAAATTAGTATTTCGTTCTCATATATACTTTTTATTTAATTAACTCAGTTTGTTGTTTTTATGGAGAGCGCAAAGAGTTTTTTTTATATACTATTACATTAATTGTTTTATACATATACCTTTCTCTTTTACCTCTGAAAATAAATTACAAACTTCCCACTTATTTGTGTTTGTGCGTTTCTCTGTATTATTCAACGTTCTGATAACACATTATTCCACATCAGACGGTCTCACATGGCTTTGTTTTTTTTTTTTTTTTTTTTTGATGCTACGTGATAAAATTTCTTTCTATTTTTCGTTTCCCTTCTTCTTAGACATATTCTAAATCTAAACAAGAGCTCTCTTGTGGTTGAGCAGTTAGTTTTCTCATCTTCGGTGTAGGAGACCCACTTTCGATCAGCGTGTGATCTAATAAGATTCAGATCTTACATTAAACTGTAGGGAGAAAGATATTTTTATTTCTGTTACAGGGTAACAACTGAATGTTACGTTCACACCATTGTCAAATCCCATAGAAATAGTGCTTCCAAAATTGCGGCTAACTGATGTCATCTAGTCCGAGAGAATACGTGGTACACTCATGTTCAAAATTATTGACGCATGTCTATAAATATGTTGTTGTAGGAATATAATTTGATAACGAATTCTGCCGGTATTTCTTATAATGTTAGTATGTGTATAATCAGGAAAGACATGTATGTGGCAAATTTCATGTCAAAAGAGCAGTAAATAAGAACAATGAAACGAAAATAAACTTTCTTGTCCATTTAGCAGTATTTTGTTTTACTTATTCTAATTTTCGTATTTATAATTCTTTTCCTATGAAATTTGGCACAAATATACATTTCCCGATTATACACATAATATCAATATTAAAAGTACCCTGCAAAATCATTATCAAATTATATTCTTACAATAAAACAGTTATAGATAGGCGACAATCATTTTGAACATTACTGTATATTAACATGAGTTTTTAAACGTATCTTAAAGTAAGCGAAGCTATAACAAGTATCTCCCGGACCTTAGCGGGAGAGGGTTTTTATCTCTTACATGATACTGACGGCGTAACTGTCCGGCCTACATCATTCATTTATTCCGGTAACGCATGGAGTACCTGTACCATACGGCTTATATCATTCATTTATTCCGGTAACGTACGGAGTACCTGTACCATAATTAAAGGAAGAAAAGATTTAAGCCTTGTTGCCTCTACCGGAGGAGGCTTGCCTCCAAAATGGCGACCTACACTTACCATTGGGTCTGGGAGACTTTAATCTGTACGTAGTTCTTCACTACGAGCTTAAAGGGACTCTGCCAGGCTGTGGCTATACTGTGGAGCTGGGTTACCTTGATGCTTGCCACCAAGTGGGAAGGGGCATGTCTTAATATTCGGACATCAAGACTGCAGATGCTGATAAGCTGCTAGTCGCTTGCGGTGTCACCACCTCTAGTAAGTATAACTAGGAGAAACTTTGGCTTTGGCCTTTCATACAATGGACGTATTCCATTACCCTACTTGTAATGTGGGCTTTGTGCTTATGGTATAGAGAGTTGGTTTTCTAGCTTTAGAGAGATACTAGCAAGCACCGATAGTATTGAGCAACCAAGGGCCGGAATAAAGTTTGATTTTGAGTTTAACGTCCCACTCAGCAGCGAGGCTATATGAGACGTGGACCTACTGATTAACGTGGACTCCGAGCCACTTAAGCTCCCGCCGGGAATCGAACCCGGGTCTCCCGCGCCAAAGGCGCGTATGCTAACCGCTTAGTCACGAAGGAGCTCCAGGGCCGGTATAAAGTCCTAAGGAACTTAAGAAGGGCCGTCTACTCTGCCCACTTACGGAAAAACCAGTGTGGTAGACACTTTCTCTAGTACTATGTAGCATGCTATGTAGTCCACTTACAATTTTAGTCAAGCAGCAAGGTGGTGCAGACATGTACGTGAACCCTATTGAGTTGTAAACTGCAAAATGTGTGATAAATTTGAGAATCCTGCCGTGCGGAGAGAACTATGAGGTGCACAGTGTGATAGGTTTCCGATTTTCACTTGTTTCCGGAAGTTAAAAGGACTGTCTGTATGCTAGTAAACTCAAAGACGCTTTGAGTACATTTGAGTACATTGACGGTGACAGAACACAATGACGATGTACAAAGCTGGTATCACACTATGATAACTGCTTGAATATATATTGCAAACATGCTTGAAAATAGAGCAAAAGTGGGGCGATCAGAGTACAAGAGAATCGAATCCATGAGAAAAATAGACATAAGTTAGTACGGTATGTTTAAGTACAAGGAAAAGTTAACAATAGTCATTTACCTGGTTTATGACATCTAGACGTGAATCTTTTACCTGGTAAGAGTCATTTTGAACACCTGGACGTGAATCTTTTACCTGATAAGAGTTTTTACAACATTTGGACGTGAATGTTTTACCTGGTAAGAGTTATTTAGAACATTTGGTCGTGAATCTTTTACCTGATAAGAGTTATTTAGAACATTTGGACGTGAATGTTTTACCTGGTAAGAGTTATTTAGAACATTTGGACGTGAATCTTTTACCTGATAAAAGTTTTTAGAACATTTGGACGTGAATCTTTTACCTGGTAACAGTTAGGCTATTTAGAGCATCTCTAAAAGGAGCTTTCGATAATAAGCTTAAAGTTGAAATATATTCGAAATGACCAGAAACTAGACTTGATTCTCTTTTGTGTACTGTACGCGCCATATTCAATTTCTACCACAAATCTTTTCAACACATCATTTACGAGTATCAGTTGTGTTTCGCACCAAAATGCTTTTCTAGACGACCTTTGTAGTGGACAACGATTAGTCTTGTTAAAAAAAAAAAAAAAAAAAAAAAAAAAACTTGGCCACCAAACTTTCTATGAAAACTTTCATCCACAATTGAAATTAAATCGAACAAATGTGGCTTTTGTTTCACCAATTGAAATGTTCATTTAGTGCTAAAGTATTATAATTTATCAGAATATAACCTTTGAAAGTGGAGGTGGTGGGCATGATTTTTTGAAAAAAGTCTGTACATACATCCGTTATATGATGATGAATAAAAGGAAATCGTAATAAAGTATCATGTAACATATTCCAAACTTGAAGCAACTTCCGTGTGGAGGAAAACCTATTTTGTGCACGTGCGGAATGTTCAAACTAAAGTGTTGGTTTGTGTGTGATTTTCTTTTTTTATCGTTCTGTCTTTGTTAATAGTCTCTGCACAGATCTCCTGTTTACTCTTCTCTCTGAGTGAGTGAGAGGGTGAGTGAATGAGAGAGAGGGAGAGAGAGAGAGAAAGAGAGAAGAGGAAACTTCATTGGAAGGCTTGACATGTTGGCAGCGAGTGTTTTGTTCCATCTTTCAAGTCCCATTTTTACCTCTTCTCGTCGTAATGAAGGCCATCTATTTCTTGTAGCTTATTCTCTATTGTTCCTCAAGTACTTTAAACACGAAATAATTAAAAAAAAAAGGTCAAAATGAAGCAAATTCAACCAAGTGGGAACTAAGTGTTTCATAAACTAAATTCCTCGCGCTACAGCTCTTGAAGGCTACGACCGACCACATAACTTTTTTTTTATTATTTATTTATTTAGTGATATTAAAATTATGCACATCGTCTCCCAGTGTCACTATATCTGGCTCTTTGGAGTGGAATTTGATATCTTTAAATCCAGATAGTTCTCTAATCGTAGTTCATGATAGGAATTCCAAAAATTTATACTATACCAAGAACCGAACCTGGAACCTCATATGTTAAATGTATCTACCCTGATCATTAGGTTACACGAAAGTACATGAGCGTTTCAATCAACTAATTAGCAGTTAGGCAGGGTTGATGTTGCAATGGCGTTTTCTTTTATTCTTTTTGAATCAAAAGATCCAATATGTTTGAATCATTTTTTTGTACGCCTTATAGCTAGAGAATTACATATAGTGTAGCCAAACTATCAGTTAACTCACAAGGAAATGGTCCCAACCTGACAAGTCCGAATTGGACGAAATTTCGTATAGACACTAATTTGAGGTCGGTAAATAACGTGGGAATAGTCATTCGATTTGCTTTTGCGTACTTTACGAGATACACAGGGTGATGCAAAACAGAATGCAACATAAGACAACAATGTAATCCCGGTCCGGGATTGGACGAAATTTCGTATGAATACTAATTTGAGGTTGGTGAATATCATGGGAATAGTCGTTCGATTTGCTTTTGCGCACTTTACGCAACTATATATATATATATATATATATATATATATATATATATATATATATATATATATATATATATATATATATATATATATATATATAGGATAATGTAAAACAGAATGCAACATAAGACACCTATGTAAGAAGAAAGTGCTGAAGATCTACGCTTTACCCTAATGCATGTCATAATAGCAACAAAGGAAAGAAACCACCGTTGAAATATATTGAATGGAAGTTAAAACGCTACATGCCCTATCGATGTTAGCGTGGATTGCAAACGAAGTGAGTTGAACGAAGAGCCATGGAACAGTACGACCAGGTAAGAAATGCTGCTGCCTCACAATCTTCTGTTGCACATATATCGTCGTCAACTTGAAATAGAGTTTGAAGAATATTTCGGAAACCAATGTTCAGTTCTTTTGTTACTATTATATTCCCAAAATCAATAAACGATGAAAAGTTTAAAATTATTAAACACTCATATACTTCGTGATTTCTACTTCGTGATTTCTCCTTGTAAATATTCTATTTAAGATCAAGATTAACAATACGATACAACCACGAAAAACAACACGTCCTACGTAAACGGATTTTTCAGTGGCTTCAAAATATAAAAACCTTCAAAGTGATAATATCAAGCTTATTCAAGGTGATGGTGTCAAAACATATAAGTTAAAATCTTTCAAGGTGTCTATTTTAAATTGAAAAAAACATATTTTCCAGCATAAACAGTGCCTTGCTAAAAACAGTTTTTGTGATACTATAAAACCAGGCATTTTTAAAAATTATTATCATTCGACCTACACCTGCTAAGAGTGTGGTATGGTACAATTATTCTGCGTCCAGAGGAACCACCCAGGACTGACAGCGGTGATGGAAGGCCTGTGTTTGTGAGTATAAGCTTTGCGCTGATGAACTTTTGCATGACATAAATGTCGTGAAAGGAGGACTATGCGACATTATAAACACACGAGAGTATCAGGGATTTCTCCCTGATAGACCCCTACCATTGTACTACTTATATTTCACATCATGATTTTGTAAATATTGTTTGTATCTATATCGTTTGCATTTATGGTGACGGTTTTAATAAATACCACAAATATATGACACTTGTCATTTTATTAGAATTCTGACTACTTAACGTGACAATTGATTGTTGCTACATTCAGTAACATAATTAGTATCATATTATTATTAAACATATTATTACATATCCAGCCTTGCGCCACGCATACACTAACATGTCTTGCAGTGCAGGGGAACAGAATTGATGATAGACCACTGAATGTAATGACTCTATCATACAACCTTTCTGTACTATTTTCAAGTATAATCTTGTGTCAAAAGTATTCTCCGAATGACAAGTTTGTACTGCCGGCAAAAGTAAACGTCAAGTGACTGCACTGATCTCGTAGTCTTGGAAGGAATTATTTGTGTTCGAAGCTTCTTCTTGTTTAACATCTGTTATATTTGGGGGTCGTTAAAAATATGATGATCAGTCTGTCCACTCCAGGAATCTAATAGCATAACGTGTCATCCGTAACATCAGCAATGAACACGCTCATCAGCCATCTTTTCACATGTAGTTTCATGAGTTTTCCCGACTTGCTTGAATCAACGACAAGGATAAACGAAAGGCGTCTGTCTAGAGTTTGTTTAATTTTGAACTGAACTCTCCTTTCAGGTCTTGGAAACATATAGAATCGTGTCTCTAATGGAACTCAGTTTCCGTTCTAACGTTGACCTTCCAAGGTACAACTTTAATTGATAAACGGTACGATTTCAGGGACATGTGACCTCAAAGACTCGTACTTCTTTCAAGGATCTCAATATCGGACACTGTTTCTTTTCCATTTTCATGCGAAACCCCCTTTACTCAACCGGAGATTTTAAAATTAAGTATATTAATAATAATAATAATAATAATAATAATAATAATAATAATAATAATAATAATAATAATAATAATAATAATAATAATAATAATATAGGTTAATCAAGAGAAACAAATAATCAGAGAATATAAGTTAACCACAGAAGAAATAATGGAACCCGTGAAGCCGAAAGAAATATCTTTCAAGCATCTTTCAACAATCCAGAAGAATCTAATATATAAACATGAAAATGACTATGTTTGTGACTTAATATTCTTGAACCATGCCATAGATCTCGATCAAATTTTCAACATAGATGAGATTCGAGCCTGGGAACTTTTTTTTAATCATTTCACTGTAACGGTAGACCTTAGGACCTTAGGGGAGGGGAGGGAAGGGAAGGGAGGGGAAGGGCGCAGATGTATAAAAATAAATAAAACTTAATAACTCTTGAATCATCCAAGCGATCTCGATCAAATTTTCAACATAGATGAGATTCGGGCCTGGGAACTTTTTTTTATCATTTCACTTTAACGGTAGACCTTAGGGGAGGGAAGGGAAGGGAAGGGAAGGGAAGGGGAGGGAGGGGAAAGGCGCAGATGTATAAAAATAAATAAAACTTAATAACTCTTGAATTATCTAAGCGATCTCGATTAAATTTTCAACATAGATGAGATTCAGGCCTGGGGATTTTTTTTATCATTTCACTTTGACGGTAGACCTTAGGGGAAGGGTGGGAAGGGAAGGGCGGAGATGTATAAAAATAAATAAATCTTAATAACTCTTGAATCATCCAAGCGATCTCGATTAAATTTTTAACATAGATGAGGTTCGAGCCTGGGATGTTTTTTCTTTATTATTTCACTTTGAGGGTGTAACTTAGGGGAAGGGAAGGGGGAGATATTTAAAAAAAGATCGAAAGTAACCGACATTACTGTCCAACCCATAGATTTCTGGGTCACTGAGATAAACAATGACACTTCCGATGCTGTTTAATTCCAAATTCAGTCCCGCAATTTGGGGAAGGGGAAAATATATAAAAATAATCGAAAATGACCGATATTAGTTAGTGTCGATTACATAGTTTTCGGGGTCGCTGAGACGAACAGTAACAATTCCTATGCCGTTTAAATCCAAACTCAGCCTCCATTGCCCTTTATGTCCAAAATAAAATGTATTCTCCTCGTGCGAAGAATGGGTATTCTGCTAGTACAACATAGAAAGATAGAAGAATTACACAAAATTACAAACAGAGATTACAATATGCGTGAAAAACAAAGCTTAATAGTAAATTCAAAAGTAAAACTTTGCTAATCATTTGCTTTAGACCTACTGGTTCTAAGTGCTCATTCGGAATAATGAAATGGACAGAGATCAAACTAACAGAACTTAAATGGAAAACCAGACCAATATTGACGGAGGACGGAATACTACACCCACGAACGGCTAAAAAGAGAGTCTCATCATCAAGATAGAAAGGAGAACGAGAACTAATCAATATTCGAAATTTACATTACAAGCGAATCCAAATATTATGAAACTACTTCTATGAAAAGCAAGATCATTCAAAACTGCATAGGGCAATACTAGCAGCGAATCACAAATACAAACCGCTGCTACTAAGCCAGACAGGAATCGAAAATAATACAAGCAATACAAACAACAGAGGATAAACGAAAACAGTGAAGAGAAATATCAAAGAGACAGAAGGCTTCGTGCAAGGAATACAAGATCAAATAATAAATATAGAACACTACAAAAAATGCATCCTGAGAAACACCACACAGAAGATGTCAAATATATTAAGACACAATACAATACGAGGTGTGTTCGAAAAGTATCTAACATTTTTTCCCGCGTAAACCAATGAAACGCGGGAGACTTTCTTCAGTGTAGATGTAGAAGGGACACTCATGTGGAGTTGTCAATCCCCTTCCCCCTTCCCCCGTAGTCGGCCAACGTGTGAAGAAGTATAGTATGCGGTCGTTGGATTTCAGTTTTTGTAAAATGACAGAAAAAAAAAACTTGAGCAGTAATATTGCATCAAATTTTGTCAAAAGCTTGGCGATACCCAAACGGAAAATATTCAATTGGCTTCAATCTTGAACGAGAATTTGGGCATGAAGAGAGTGTCCACGAAATTTGATTCAACCTTTCATCGCCAAACACAACATTATTGTGTGTCGTCAGGGTCCCTACTCACCCGACATGGCTCCATGTGACTTTTGGTTAAGTCCCGAGCTGAAAATGACACTAAAAGGGACTCGATTTGAGTCAACAGAAGAAATCATGGCGGAATGCGACAGCACGGTTGCTTATCATTCCAAAAACTACATTCAAGAAGTGTTTCCAACAATGGCGGGAGCGCTAGGAGAAGTGTGTGCATCACCAAGGAGACTACTTGGAAGAGAATTAGTGTTTCGGATTTTCAAATCAATAAATTTATTTTTGCCAACCAAATGTTTATACGTTTTGAATACGCCTCGTATATCACAAGTGATGGGTCGTGATAAACATAAATTAAATACAAGGGAACAGACGTCAAAGTGACAAAAGCCGTACATCAAGAAATAATGAAACAGAAAAATGACACAAACTTACTGGGACAACACAACTAATCGATAGCCTAACGAAGTATATTATAACTGCCCAGAGCTCTCTATATGGTTAGCGTATGTCTTTTCGCCGCGGTAGACCAGGGTTCGATTTCTGACGGAAGCTCATGTGGTTCGAATCCCACGTTAAGCTGCGAGTCCACGTCTCATATGGCCTCGCTGCTGAAGGGGACGCTAAACTTTAATCTATCCATCATAAATGGCAGGACGTCACATTAAGTGTCTTCATCCCGGCGAAATTAAAATACCGCTAATTTTACAGTAATTATGTGATATTTTCAAATAAATAAAAGATAATTGAAGTATGGAACAAGAGCGCCCTAGACAATATTATTTTGCATGAGGTACCGTTATCACAAGTCACCTAGTGGCTTTCCGTTTTCAGCCGTTTAGAAACGCGAAAATAAATGCCGATTTTCAAAATGGCTCGAAATCGAAAGCAGATAAGTGAATCATGATAACGGTATCTCATGTAAAATGATATTGTCTATCTTTTATCTATTTGAAGATATCACATAATTAATGTAAAATTAGTGGTATTTTAATTTCTCCGGGATGAAGACTCTTAACAGGCAAAGATAACACCTAATAGACATCACAATATCAAACACAACAAACCTGCAGAAAGCATATGTATAGAGAAAAAAATAGAAAAATATGAACAACAAGCCCAAAACATAAAACAAGAATAAAAGACCAAAAATGTAAAAATGTATAAGTAGTAATATCGGATACTGGAGTGGTCCATAAGAGGTTGGAGTAGGTCTTTAAAAGAACTGGAAATGAAGAAAAAGTCATAAAGAAGCTAGAGAAGAGCGCAATATTGAACATACACAGAATTATAACAAATTTCCTGTAAACTCCAGAACAAAGGGACAGACATACAAAGAAACACAATAAACTTGAATGAGTCGTATCGCTTGTTCAGATGAGGAGTGGAGAAAATACGAAAGAACAATAATAATTTCTTTATTTTTGGTCCTGCAAACATCTCTTAGAAGCGACTAAGTTACAACACTTCTTAAAATATTAATAAACAACCTGGGGCTACATAAATAATAATATAACATACAATAAAATATAAGCTAATTGTCAACTAAGCAGTGTTACCAACTTGTGGGAAAATCTCATATTGAGCTCCTCCGTCGTTAAGTGGTTAGCGCACGCACCTTTGGCGTGGGAGACCTGGGTTCGATTCCCGGCGGGAGCTCATGTGGTTCGGATTCCACGTTAATCAGTAGTTCCCATCTCCTATAGCCTCGCTGCTGAAAGGGACGTTAAACTCAAAATCAACTCAACTCAAAAATCTCATATTGTGGGATTTTTTAATGATTCCCGAAATGGGATAAAGAAAATTTTTGTAAAAAAAAAAAAAATTGGCAGGATTTAAATTATGGGATTTTTCATATGTTCGTTTCATTGACGCCAACAAACATGAAATTAATGGTATTTATCAAGTTTTGTTAGTATAAAATAAATGTTAGTCCTAAAGTGATTTACGCAGTGACTTGTAAATCCTAGAAAAGAAGCACCAGGGAGTTAATTGTACTCTGACATTAAAAAAAAAAAAAAAAAAAAAATGAAAGAAAGAACACAGTTAAGTGAAGAAGGTAAAACGATAAACTTCAACTTCCAAAACGTTCTATATGAAATGACCGAAGAATAAATAAAGTTTATCTAGTTTTATTACATTTATTATTTTTCTTATTACATCTAGTGGAAGATCACGGCTCAAAAACGTGATGAAATGACAAAACTCATGAAAAAATGTACTTTATCAACATTTTCGACTCAATTAAATGATAAATCGGAATTTTTGGATCATTCACTCATATACTGAAGAAAATAACTGATATACACTAAATTTCACTGTTCATGTTTCTTAAGTTCATAGGCTTTTGTTACTAGTATAGCTTGGGAAATTCAAGAGCAAAACGGGAATTTCTGCCTCTCGCGGTGGAATTTTATAAAGTTTTAGGTTGTCATCACTGTAACTAAGCAAATTCTCAGGAGGTAAAATATTCAAACTTCCTAGATTCAAGCTAATTTTTAAACATAAGGTTCAAATCAAAGCAGTCATATTTTTAAAATACCATTTTCAGAACAAAGAAATTGAAGTTCCACTGATAAGAATTATTCATTTTTTTCTTATAATATTATATCTACCAAGTTTCTTGTCATACTTATAATGTAAATATAGTTTGATTAAAATATACTGAAGATAAATGTCAACAATAATATTAAAAAATTGACAGAAAGTTAATACAATTTGTTAATATCTAATATGTGAGGAACACTGCTGTTGAGAGTTATTTTGTTTCCTCACTTTTTTTTTTTTTTTTTTTTTTTTTTTTTTTTTTTTTTTTACATATGTTCAGTTTAAATTATAAAATTTTGTAACTATTATTGCCCCGAGAACTGTTATAAATTTTGTAGAAGTCTCGTTCAGTCTCGATTTTTGAAGAACGTCTCGTCTCAAAAATGACTTGTCTCATTTTGTTAATTTGTGTACTTGATTTTTGTAAGTTGCCTTCGTAGAATATTATAGTCATCATTTCACGTCATCATGGTCGTCTCATTCGGTGCATTACGTTGACCAAACATTCCATGGAGTTTGCAAGCAGTCTCTGCACAAAATTCACCATATTTGCAATAAGTTTTCACTATGATAATACCAAGGATGTTATAAAATAGAGGATCTGCCCATACGACAAAATCGTGAAGCCATACGTCACAGCTTCGCCACACCTACTCTGCCCACTCCGTGCCACTAAGATCGCAATGTTTCGAGCCAACAATCATGGCGCAAACCAGAGTAGCCAATCAGACGTACCGGCTCAGACGATGCTCGTTTTTCTTTTTTTCGCTTCATTGAGTTCATATGATAAAGATAGGTGTGGCGAAGCTCCTCTATTTTATAACATCCCTGGATAATACACTGTTCCGTCCTAAAGTCTTCATTCCTACCCGAACAGAAAACAGATGACAATCATTCGTTGTTCGGTGCCGCGTGACTACTATCCACAAATCTTCCAGATGAAAAGTATGTAACATTCAGTGCTGCCAACTTATTAAAACAAAAATTACTGGCAGTTTATAAGTTGCATTCTTTATGGACACCTTTTACAATGTGACTACAATTCCGTTACTCCATCGCACGAGGTAAATGATAAGAAAATTTAACCTATATTATTAATGAGACCATTCTAACGCCCGGTAACGTGGATCCAATGGTTATATACAGTGTCCAGAATGCATACATTCCTATTCTGCAGTATTCCATTTCCTATAACACAGTGAATTCATCAATTTGAATTACGTTACATTCTTGCCATGTCATTCAATACTTGTAAAGATAATTTGCAAAACATACAGAAAATGGTTAGAAAGTATAACTAGTGACGACAGGGCCGTAACTTGTGGGGGAAAGGGGAGCAACTGCCCCTCCAGGGAAGCTCCCTGCTGTTCGAAGCGGGCCCATTTTAAGACATTTTTTTTTTACTTCATACACGATACGAACATGAAATTATAAATGAAGCATCAAATAGGTTCACTACATTGCATAAACAAAACAGCACATATAAGGTAAACAAAACAAAAAGGAGTCGTGGGCCCATTTCAGTAAAAAATATCTACTATTAAAGGCCCTAGAAATAATATTTATTCGTATGGCTTTGAGATTTCTCTATATTGTTCCTTTAATTAATCTATGTATGGAACGGGCCCAGAGGCGTAACTAACAGTCCCGCAGATCTTGCGTGCGGGAGGGCCCATAAAGAGTAAGAGAAAGATGGAAAGAGGGGGCCCAAGAATTAGGAAAACAACTTTTTCTAGGGGTTCAAAGTGCGTATTAATTCTTGTCCCCCCCACAGAAAAAATCTAACTCACGGCACTGAGTGACGAGTAAGTGGACGTTTTGTTTTATTGTTGTATTTTTTATCCTTTCTTTTGAACAAAGAGTGCATAAAATCGAAAGGGTAAAAATAAATAAACAAAAGAGATAGAAGTTCAGTAACCATTGGAGAACGTTTGTTTTTGTATCAGGTAACCACGAGTTTGAAAGCAATTGAAGGTTCATTTAATTATCGAGAATGCGTTTAGATGGAATACTAGAGTTCGTATCAGAGGGCAAAACAAATTGTTTGAAGTGGTTTACCCACAGGGAAAACAAAAATTTCCCGCTAGTTAACTAACATGAGAAATGTCCACAAAACAAATTGAAGCGGAAGATGGCGTTGTTAACAGCAGTTGGACTATGCACTGTTGCCAGGATCCAGCTGTTCCTTGCGAAATTAACATAAAGATCAAAGTAAATATGAGATATTACATTTTTGGAGAGAATCAGAACGGAAAACAGTTAAATTTTAACATTGAACAGAATTATTTTTACTTTAGAGCGACGATTATGGGAAAATAAAGTGGTGATTGTAAAATAAATAAATAAATAAAAATAAAAATTGAATTTCAGATTTCAGTGGATTTACGTTTCATGGCCCCTACACTGAGAAAGGTGATTTTTGGATGGCTCTCTATCTATCCACCCATTCGTGTCGACGTAGGCCAGGGACATACTCACGGGTTTCCAGTGGGTTCGGACTCTCCAAAAACTTCCAAACTCAACGTACACTCATGTCCAAAATAATTGTCGCATATCTATAACTGTCTTTTGTAAGAACATAATTTGATAATGATTTTGCAGTGCACTTTTAATACTGATACTATGTGTATAATTGGAAAATGTATATTTGCGGTAAATTTCTTAGGAAAATAATTAAAAATAAGAAAAATAGAATGAATGAAACAAAATATTCCTAAATCGACAAGTAAGTTTTAATTTCGTTTTATTATTGTTATTTACTGTTCTTTTGACATGAAATTTGCTACATACATGCCTTTGTCGATTATACACAATTACTAACATTATAAAAATACAGAGCGAATTTGTTATCAAATTATATTCCTAAACAACATATTTATAGACATGCGACAATAATTTTCGACATGAGTGTACATATTGTACATCCTTTCAATAAAACTATACTTGTTTAACAGGGAAATGATTGATTTAGAATAAAACTTTGGCCATACTTTTTCTTTTATAGAGGCCGCGGTGGTTCAGTCGTAGAGCGTTCGCCTCTGGTGCATGGTGTCCTTGGTTCGATCCCAGCTCGCGCCAAGTGAACTTTGTGGTGGACACACACCGTGTGCGTGGGTCTTCTCGGTGTTCTTTCGTTTCCTCCTACTTTCTTCATTCCACTTTTTCTTTCATTTCTCATCATCATCGTCTCCTTTAGCCTAACCGGCATAAACGTGGGACGTAAAACTTAAAGATTTCATTTTCTTTCACTTATTAAGGCACTCGAGTTCTATCATTTTTTCCTGAAAATATAGGTGGAAGTACTGTGTAAAAATTTTGAACTTGTACTTTTACATAAGATTCTCGAGAGATTTTCTTTCTATCCTTAAAATAAGGACAGTTTACTTATGGTTGACAATTCAAAATTCAAAATTCTCCGCAACAGTTCTAGCGATTTAGTTTCGGCCTATATTTCATAAACTAATATATTATAGATAACATGATAAGTCATTTCTGTAGGGAAAAAGACTTTATAGACAAGACCGGAAGATATTGTTCATTCTTGAGCTTAAGTTCTTTTCGGATGATTTCTTCATAGACTATTTAGGCGATTTTATTTACATTTCATTGTTACATGTTTCAACATAGCATACGTAATTTCTCCAAAAAGATCCACAAGAGTTGCTCAGTCTTCGATGTGAGTTTTTCCGTGACAATTTTCATATATATACACATTCTATTAACAACTTTAGAATTTGGCATAAATGATTTCTCATGAAAAATTCTAGGAGGGTAGTTTATTCCTGAGGCTTTTTAAAAAAGAACTTTCCTCAAATACAAATCGGGCAATTTTGTTCGTATTTTATAAATAAATAATTTAATATTTAAAAATAAAACTTTAAAAACGTGGCGTAAGTAAATACTCATGAAAAACCCTACAAGGGATATGTTTCCCTGAACGATTTTGTCGAAATTTTTTAGATAATTATGCTCATATCTCATTAATAGCCACACCATATATTGTGAACCAGTAGCGTAGGGAAGGTGGGCCCAGAGGGGCCGGGCCCCCCCAAAGTGGTCCGACAATGTACTTTGGTACTTTAATGTTTGTAATTTTTTAAATATATGTTTATGTTTATATATATTTTTTGTTTGTAATTTTTCTATATGTACTTATAACAGTACTTCCCCCCCCCAAACACACATCCTGGCTACGCTACTGTGGCGTATTTACGATTTTGTTTCGGAGGGAGAAGGCTTAGCCAACTTTAGTCCTGGAAATGTGAAAATTCTGCAAGATATTTCATTCACTTTAATATAGTAAATAAGATTTCGGGAGGGGGGATTAAGCCCGGAATCCCACCTTAAATACGCCACTGCTTACGTATGAGGAGGATTATTTTCGAGCATTTTTTTTTAAGAAAAAGAAAATGTTCTGGCGATTGTGTTCATATTTCGTGAATAAATATTCCATTAATAAACCCGCAATATATAATAAGTCAATTTTATTGAAAAATGCACATGGATAGTCCTCTGTAGTTCTCTTGAGGATGAGCTGTTTTCCGGGTCAAAATAGAATTTTCGGGAAAATGGAATATTAATTAGTCATGTACGTTTGAATACAAATCGAATGACACACATTTCGTCATAGTCGGTCACTGGTCCGCGTTACCCAAATGGTCCCACTTTTTATTTTTGACCACTAATTTGACCCTGAAGCTATCGGTTTCAGAAATCAAAAGTGGTGCCATTGGACAGAGGTCTTCGAAATTACATTTTAAACCCAAAAAGTTGAAAAATTTGGGGCCACGATAACTCCCTTTTAACCGTCAATTCCTCAACTACAGTTACTGTTAGTGAATCCACTTTTTTTTTTTTAGTCTTCTGAATCAACTTTTTAATTCCACCAAAAGTGAATTTGGTTTCTTTCAGAGGTTCGATCCTTTCATTTTACTGAGTGGTTTCCTTTTTTAGAACAAATGATTGCGAAATTCCCCATCACTAATAGCAACATTCTTTCTTTCCAGATATTCCACAGATGGTGCTTTGGATAATTTCTAACACTGCGCTCCGGAAGTGAACACGTAATGTTTAAGTCGTAATAATTGTATTTTAATTCAATTGTTAATATATTAATAATTAATAATAATATTAATAATAATATATATTAATTAATTAATATTAATTAATATATAATTGAATTAATATTAATTCAAAATAGTTTAATACTATTTTTCCTTGTTTTGCTTCACGATGCACAGATCAAGCCTTTCAGAAACATTCATAAGGTGAAAGTTCAAAACACAGCATATGTAACTTTTTTCGAACGCTATTTTCTTTAACCTTTCATAAGAATATCTAATTCTGAGTATGATTCAAAACGTCTTCCAATGCTTGGAACAATTTATACTTTAGTCTTTCCTTCGTCTTCCAATTATTATAATCCATAATTGGACGTTTCAGTTTTTCGATCACTACTCTGTTCCTTTCTTCAGCATACTTAATCCTAAGAAGGTGTTGAGAACATATTTTAAAATATTAAATTAAACACTACTCTATGCTTTCAGTGTATCTTGTTCTAAAGATGGTGTCCCAATTTTTGGATTACTATTTTCTATTTATTTTCAGGATCTGAAAGCAAAGTATGGTGTTCAGGACTTCTTTCAGAATTTGAAACACTGTGTCCAAGCATGGTGTTAAAAGATCTTTTAGTCCTTTTAGTCCTAAAAACATCTTTAAATTCCGTTATTAGATCATAAAAACGTTGTTTTTCACTATCTGACAGTTCAGGATTCACATTTACTCTAGTACAGTCAAACTGATCACTTTTAGTTGGTTGAGGACCATTTTCAAGCGTAAGGTTAGTACACAAATGTTCTTCCCTATCTTCTACCGCATTACCTAAGATCTTATTGCGCCATAAAAGAAATCGCTTCTTGGTGGGGTTAGTTACCCAAATATGTGAATTAATACTATCCACATATGACTCTTGCACTAACAAATTGACAGTACTTGCTAAAAACTTGTTAGGTTGCAACCAATTTCTAGAACCCACTAAATCAAAACATTTGGTGACTGGAACACATGTTTTTGTACGGGGTGGCAACCAAACGGAAGACAAAACCTTAAAAACTGGTGTGATTAAAGTTGCAAATTCATGAGACACATAATTAACATGAGGAGAAGTTGGCAACGTTGATGGCGGAATTTTTCCGAACCTTGTAACTTCTAAAGTCAAATCATTCTGATCTAAATTAGCCTTGTGTGCAAGCAAAAAATCCTGTCCAAGAAGTGGAGGATGTGTATACGTAGGAACCACTCTAAATGGATGACAAAAAATATGCGATCCCAACCGGAATCGAACTAGAGCTATCTTATTAACTGACAAAGTGTTCCCCGTAACTCCTTTTAAAAATGAACGCGTGCCCATTAACTTAGCACCACGTGGAACCATGTGAGAGCCTATACACGAAATCTGAGAACCAGAATCAAGAAGAATAGGGCCCTCTTGTCCACTTATAATAGCGTTAATATGTGGTAGAGTTCGTTCTATGTATATAGGGACTTTAACACGCTTAAGAGTCAATGGCCCTTCATCATCAACCCTGTGTACTAGTTTAAATTGCTCCTACAATGCTGAGCAAAATGATTCTCTTTGCCACATTTGTGACAAATTACAGGACGTCTATTGAAATTCCGTGAATTGCCACTATTATTCTGGTCACGAGACTCACTGTGTTGTGATCTCTGGCCATTCCCCCTACGAGAGGAAAAGTTACGTCTAAAGTTGTTATTATTATTATTACGTCTAAATGAGTTGCGCTGGTCAGTATGTTTTTCACTTTCATCTACTTTTAGAGTAAGCTGATTTAGCTGTTTCTGAATTGCAGCTAACTGATCTTTGTACTCTTCTCTCGGCTGTGAAGCGGAAACAGGAGAGTTCAAAGTCCGAGTCGGAACTTGAGAAGGCTGAGTTTGCACTAAACGTGTTTGCTGCACAGCTGTAGTCTCCGGAGGATTTAACTGAATCGAAGAATTTGCTAAGAATGGATTTTTCTTCATGATTTTCTCTATTGCTTTACGTTCAAGCAACACACGAGCTTTTTCTTCCTCAAGTAAATCTTGAAGCAATGCTTCCACAGTATCGTATTTCTTCTTTATTGCTAACCGCATGTATTCAGGAATAAGTCCGTCTATAATGAGCTGAATTTGTTTCGTAACCGGAGCATCTTTGTCATTACGAAGTATAAGGTTTCTCTTAGCATATACGTACGAAACTACAGATTCAGTCTCATTCTGCTCACGTGCCCTCATTTCCTGTTCCGTTAACTGAGGTAACAAAGAATTCTTAAATGCATCAAGAAACCTTTGTTTAAATTGCGCGTATGTCATATCAGGGAAGTCTGACTGTTTCGAAAGTGTGTCAAACCAATAACCCGCAGGACCTTTCATCAAAGAACCTAAAATCCACTTCTTTTTCAAATCCGACCAGTTATTCACCTGGGCTAATATTTCAAAATGATCAACATATCTCTCTACATTATCGCCTATCCGCCCATAAAATGGTTCTGGCCTGAGAATATGTGACAAAACCCCTATGTTATCCGTCTGTCCACCTTCAGCCATGTCTGATTGAGTAGGCTGTACCCGAAATCGAATATGGAATTCATTGCAGTACATATTGACGGCATATATAATGGAAATTAACATCGAAAAATCGAAAGTCATGAGAATATCCCGTGGAAACGCACCCTTACGGGTCAGAGTAGAACAAAGAGAACTTGAAAAGGTCGAGAATTTCAAGTATCTGGGAAGTATTTTGACGAGAGACGTTTACTGCACCAAAGAGATCAGGTCAAGAAGTGCCGTAGTCAAAGAAGCATTGAACAAGAAAATATCACTCTTAAATAGTATGCTTTATATTCTACTAAAGAAGAAGTTGGTGACAAACGAAGATGTTTTAAAACGGATAGGAGAGAAGAGGACGCTTCTAGCCACCATCCTTCGTAGAAAGGCCAATTGGATTGGACACATTTTGAGAAGAAATTGTCTTCTTCACACCGCCATAGAAGGAAAGGTGGAAGGAAAGCGAGGAATAGGAAGAAGAAGAAAACAAGTAATCGACGATTTGAAAAATAGAAGAAAATATTGGGAGTTAAAAGAAAAAGCTGAAAATCGAGAAACGTGGAATAAACATTTCCAGGCTCAAACATTAAAATTAAAAGAAAAATAAAAGAAAGAAAGAAAGAGAAAAACTAATTAGTCTCAGGACTGTCAAAATGTTGATTACTTAATATTAATATCTTATACATTTGCAGTTATACAGCAATTAATGAAACAGTAAAAACAATTTTTAAGTAGTTTTAACAGAATCTTCCAATTCTATTATAAAGTCAAAACACGTTTGATTACTTTATGGAATCTGAAAATTGGATATATGCACCTTCCAATATTACATTAGCTTACGAGTCGGCTGGTAGAAAGAGATGAAGGGAGGACGAATTGCTATTGACACGGGATGAAAAATTCATATCCTGCTCTCGCATTGCTATCAATATGTAAAATCCAACATGTGTCCAGAATTTTTACATATAAAAAAACTAGTTAGAACAAAAGATATCACGGCTACTGAAATAAGAAATGAATGCTATTGTCACATCTATATATTTACATATAACATTATATATATATATATATATATATATATATATATATATATATATATATATATATATATATATATATATATATATATATATATATATATATATATATATATATAATACTGTATTCTCTATATTCGTTATTTTCCAGCACCGATATTTGCAGAATTATTCATAATCCATATTGTAATTAACCCGTGGGAAATAAAGAAAACATAATTTTAAATTAGTCTTGTAAGAAAAACAAGGCACAAGAAATGAAACATTTTTGATATTTAATTCAATACAATATTTCTTCTTAATTAGGGTAACTAGATATCCCGTCTTTAAAGAGAATGCTCCAGGTATGCCCCCAGAAATTTTTGTTGAGAGGGTCAAAAGTTTGGGGGTTCAATGTCGTTTTGGTCGGTCTTATATCATCTGTCGATTGATCCATATACAGGGTGTTTCAAAACAAAACAGACAACGTTTGGGAGGTGTAACCTGACCAAGATAAGACAGAAAGTATAGACAAACCTGAGTGCACAAATCCTTCCTTTCGAAGTTATAAGCTGCCGAAAACATAAAAAACTGAACTTTAAAGATTCATAGCTCCTAAACTATGGGACCTACCGTAGTTGCATCAAGACTTCACTTCGAAATTAATATGTGCCGTATTCAAAAATCTATGTTTCAGAATCCTGCGGTACTCACGCAACATTTTTTATAGTTGGAGTTTGGCTACGGGCATATAATTTGAAGTACTCACCAACTACCTCTATAAAAATTGCTGCAGAAGTACCGCAGGATTCCGAAACATGGATATTTGGATAAAACACACACTAGTTCCTAAGTGAAGTCTTGACCCCACTACGGTAGGTCCCATAGTTTTGGAACTGTGGACCTTTAAAGTTCAATTTTTCGTGTTTTCGGCAGCTTGTAACTTCAAAAGAAAGCATTTGTGAACCCAGGTTGGTCAATGTCTTTTGTCTTATTTTGGTGTCAGGAATCATCTCCCAAACGTTGTTGGTGTGTTTTGAAATACCCTGTATATGTATGAACTTTGGATGTTATTTCAGTTAAAAAATAAAATTTAAGACTGGATCCCTAATTTGAGAACACACTATGTTGCCAAAAGTCACCAGACACCCGGTACTGTTGGTTGGAAAGGCACCACACGTATAACTAATAGGATGTCGGGCCTCCGTTTGCTTCAATTAGAGCCTTTACCACTCAGCGTAGGCTATTCACTATGTTCTGGTACACTGTTGACGTAATTCTGCTCCATTCATCCTATAGCACGGTGAACCATGCACTTTTGGTTGTTGGTCGAATGGGTGTGGAACGCAACTGATGCTCCAATTCATCCCAAAGATGTTCTATAGGGTTGAGGTCAGGGCTTTGCGCCGGCCAAGTAAGCAGTTCCATCTGATTATTATCAAACCACGACTCAATAGCGCGTGCTGTATGAAATGGAGCATTTTCACGGTGATACAGAAATGGACCTGTCTCAAACTGTTTCCATAGTATCGGCAGCATGTTATTGTCTAAAATGTCTTCGCACACGCCAAAAATCATCGACCTGTCAATTAAAACTAAGCGGCCTAACCCAAACCAGAAGAAACAGCCCCAAATCATGACACTAGCACCACCAAATTTCACGGTTGACAAAATACACGCCGGTAAATACCGTTCTCTTGGCATTCGCCAGGTCCATAGACATCTATCAGAGTGCGAGAGCATGTATTGCGATTCATCACTCCACGTTACATTTTTTCACTGCTCTGAAGTCCCAATTACGGTGCTCTTAACAGTATTGCAAATGCTTCCACGCACTGGTGCGTGTGATTATAGGCTTCCTGGCGGCAGCACGGACATGAAAATCAAGTGCTATGACCTGGGCGGAGCTGAGCTGAGATGGGGATCCTTTGCAACCTCTGCCAAATATGGCTGGCGGTTGTTTTGCACAAAATGCTTCACGGTTCTCCTATCTTGATCATTTAATTTCTAGGCCTACTAGAGCGAGATAGTTGTTCAGTAGTTACATGGCGTTTCATCTTGACTATGACATCACTAACTGAGGACCGGAACATGTTTAGCAGCTGACTGTATGTACAAATTTATGGGTACCTACAATCATACCTTCTTCGAATGAATCCAACTCATTCTGTTGACTCATCATGACACACAACACCATTTGATGCTCCAGCATTTCTGCATTCCTTATATAGTATCAGTGAGGTGTACTGACGTCATTCTGGGATAGTTTACTTCACGTGAAGGGGTGTCCGGTGACTTTTAGCAAAATGGTGTATCTCATTACCCATATCTTGTGCTGTCATCTTGCTAGTCCTATAAGAAAGGACTTCTATGAGGATATACTATTGTATCAGTTCCATCTTAATATAAATGACGTGATTGTCGTAGAATAACAATTTTTAAGTTTAGAAACAAATTCGTTCTCTCGATTTTCTCAGAAACTACACATGAGGTTTCACATCCTTCCATATCATTCTATTCAGCTTAGTAAGATCTATCAATCGATGTATGCCTCATGTTTTGATTTTTTCATTAAACTCTTCTAATATTGGGGCCGCGGTAGCTCAGTGGTTGAGCGTCCACCTCTGGTGTATGAGGTCCGTGGTTCGATCCCAGCTCGCGCCAAGTGAACTATGTGGTGGACAAACACCCTGTGCATGGGTTTTCTCGGGGTTCTCCCATTTCCTTCCATTTTCTTCATTCCACCATTTCCTTCATTTCTCATATTACAATCTCCTCCAGCATAGCTTGCATAATCGTGGGACGTAGAACTTAGAGATTCCATTTTTTCCACTTTTTTCTACTATTGTAGAATTTGGTGCAGTTTAGAAACAACAGTAGTAAACATCACTCCAGCTGCACAAAATTTCTCCATTTATAGATTCACGAACTGACATCTCTCTTAGTTTCTTGTTACTTTTAGGAGATTCTCCACACCCTTTATTGTCTGACACAAAGGAGGTGTCACACACACACATGATAGAAATTACTTACTGATGTTTTTTTTTTTTTATAGCCTTCCCTTGTCGCTGGTGTTTTTCTCTTTTGATATTTCCATATTTAATTTAGTTACGCAGTGTCCCTTCGTCACAAAGATAAAGGTTTTAGCGTGAAATTACGCGAAACGTATGAAGTTGCTTACTTGCTTTCTTTCTCTCTCTCTCTCTCTTTCGTAATTGGTTTTATAAACGCTTTGTATCAAAGGATATGTAGCGGACACTGCTTTGCAGAACTGAATCCTTGGCCCTAAGTGCGTGGTGAAGAATGTGGTTTTTACGAACGGAAGAGCTCAAATTTGAACACGGGTAGCAGTGTTTCTCTAAATTTTCAAGTTACAGAACCGTGTTCTTCAATGAGAAAACTTCATGCCACAGTTGAAAACGAAAATCTGCATGAAAACTCCGTTTCCCATTGTAAAGCCTTACCAAAGTAAGATCATTTTCAGTTTCTTTAGATAATACTTTAAAATGCTTTATAGCAGTGGTTCTCAACCTAACTCCTACCCCCATTTAATCACATTCTCTTACCGGCAACTCCCTTATAATTCCTAGTTTGCAATAAGCTTGTGTGGGATTTTTAATATACCTATTGCGGAGATCTTACGATATCTATATATTTCTATGATAGTAGAATCCATTTCTTGTATATAGTGGATACAGTAGCTTCCCTAAATGCGAATGGATTAAAACCAAATTTGGTCACTTCATTCATATTACAAATATCGAATCCAATCCGTCATACTGTTTCAAAATGGAGGCCGTTTGAAAATTTTACAACTTCATCTTCTTCTTAATCACTGCAACCATAGGTTTGTGGGCAACATGGAAATTTTAAAAGTTTTCTCTCCCTTAGGAGAGTTATTTTATACTTTGATAAGGTCTCTTCTTCGTAACTGCATCTAGATATTATTTCCTTGGTCTTCCTCTTCCTGGTTTTCCTTCTGCCTTTCCCTCTATCAATACAGTAATCCAATTGGAATGTCGAATAAAATGGCCAAGCATGCTATTTCTTCTTTTTCCTATTATCTTCATGATTTGTCGTCCTTCATGATTAGCTTCCCGTAGTACTTCTTTATTCCCGTAGTACAACTTCATAATTCCTTTAATTTTGGGTCATATGATAAATAAAATGAAGTGATTTCTAATTTTGGTTTTAAAAAAACTTGGACAGTTGTTTAAAAAGTTATTGAGTATTTTAATTTTCGAGAGGCCGCCCTTTGAGTTATCGTGCTTTTTTCATTTAATTTGATTTTTAAATAACTGTGCACCTGTTGAAAATGTTTAGTAAACTTATTTTTTGTTGTTCTTAACAGTATGTGTAAAAATAAAAACGTGCTTATGAGAATAAAATTCAAACTAATATATACAAATATTTTCCGGTATTAGATTCTAATTATGTTTATCTTTTCCGCTTATCTTCGCAACACCGCATGAAACTTTCTCGCGACCCCCGGTTGAGAAACCCTACTTTATAGAATAATATGCTCAAAAAGTGATTTTCCAAGTACATAATACAGAGTGAGCCTAAATGATTCATCGAGTTTCAAAACACTGTTTATTTACGTGTACGAATTACAAAGACAGACATGCAGCAATTCAGTACCCCACACTCTCACATTGTAACACTTCAATTTCCCGACAGAATAAAAGTCCCTCGTCGCTTTATATCAATATCTCCGCAAAGTCATCATCATCGTCCATAGCTAGCTGCATCAGGAACAGAACTCTAGGCGTGATAATCTGGAGCCAGGTGTTATAATAGTTGCAAATGGTAGGGTTTGAGATGCAAACGCCGCCGCAAAACATTCTACATTGTTTTCTGCTGAATGCCCAGTTGACGGCTTGCACGAGCGGTTGATTTTTGTGGATTGCGCACAAAGCTTTGTCTCGTGCGCTCCACGATTTCCTCTGAGACACGCGATCGCCCCATGCTTCTCCCTTTACACGGACAACCAGTAGGCTATCACGAAGCGGGCGAAACCAACGCAAAATGTTCTGGTGATACATGAAAAGCTGACCAGTGCAGCTTTTCCGTATTTGCATATGAATGCACGCTGAACACTCGTAACCGACGAACACTTCACATACTCTAACACACAAAAACTCTTCTGCATTGCTGCTATCTTGTAGAGTGCCGTTTACAGGCCTGTCATCAAGCGTGCACGCGAGCCACGAGGCGGGCTTTTAAAACTTGGTGAGTGTATCTATCATTTTATGTATCACTCGTCTTTGTACGTCTTATAGTTGTCATTAAACAGTGCTTTGAAACCCGATTAATCTTTTAGGCTATGGATTTTTACCACTCATATCACAGAACAATAAAAGCTTCGGCACTAAAATTTCTTGCTTAAATTTCTCAAATTGAATCAAGCCAGTAAATAAACAAGGAATTTTTTTGTTAATAATACGATATTTTTTAGAATAAATATCTCTTTGGTCTTCTTCTATTTAAAATCAACATAATTAGTCTAGCTTGCTTGGAAAAGAACAAGGAACGAGTATGGAAATTAAGATTTCGAATATTACAAATTATTCGAGTTTTGTAATAATTTGCACAAATTTAAGTAGATGTGTTGGAATTTTACATTAGATTTGTGTGAAATTTATAGTAATTTGAACAAATTTAAGTAGAATTATTCGAATTTTACATTAGATTTGTATGAATTTTATAGTAATTTGCACAAATTTTAGTAGAATTGTACGAATTTTACATTAGATTTGTACGATTTTTATTGTAATTTGCACAAATTTAAGTAGATTTCTTCAAATTTTACATTAGATTTGTGTGAATTTTCAGTAATTTGAACAAATTTAAGTAGAATTGTTCGAATTTTACATTAGATTTGTTTGAACTTTTAGTAATTTGCACAAATTTAAGTAGAATTGTTCGAATTCTACATTAGATTTGTATGAATTTTATAGTAATTTGCACAAGTTTATACACATTTTGTGACAGATTTATTTAGATTTTGCAGTAATTTTTTACAAATTTTACATCTTTATTTGATTTTTATAGTAAGTTTGTATTATTTTGCAGTAGATATATTACATTTACAATAAATTTTATGAAATTTACAGTAGATATGTTTCAATGTTACTGTACGAATTTTACAGTAATTTCTCGAATTTTTGAAAGCAGATGTGTGATAAAATGTGAGTTGTGTTAATTAGTTTTACTGAAGTTTATGGTAGAATGTGTTGAAAACTTCAAATTGCTTCCCTTGTATCGGCATTACTTTACGATCAGGGACAGCAATATATAATGGAGTGTCAATTCAATTTTATACAATATATTATAACGGAAAATATATGCAATTAGAACTTTTTGTAATAGTGGTAAATTAAGTCGCAGGTTTGTGAATTTCTATATGAAATTTTAAAAAAAATCTGCTGATTGTACAAATTGCCATGGTGAAGCACCGAGAGAACAATACACCCTCGGGATAATGAAACAACAAATAAAAAAAGCACTTTTAATTATTATTGCTGATTCAGTGTTGTTTAGTACCATGTTGTTGATATTGTTCTTGTCATTAGCAGTCGTATTTATTTTTTGATATTATTATTTATTGTAGATTCAACATATATGGCAAAAAGCGTTATATATATATATATATATATATATATATATATATATATATATATATATATATATATATATGTGTGTGTGTGTGTGTGTGTGTACGGCATTTCTAAAGTTAGAGAGATAGAGAACTGCTCTTACTGATGGATGGCGGAACATCGAAATGGAATTTTCCGCCTCGGAGCCTAATATCCTCATAATCACATTAGCACAGTCACTCTTCAGTATATAAAGAGATTAACGACAGTATTTATAATCCGTAAATGCATGGTATTGAACTCTTTAATTTGAAGTTTGTTACAAACGAAGATTTTCTGATGCTCTTTGACGTTGTTTTATTATAAATCAGTCAATACAATTTGTTCCTATGTATGAATGATGAGACCATTATTATTATTATTATTATTATTATTATTATTATTATTATTATTATTATTATTATTATTATTATTATTATTATTATTATTATTATTTCTTATTAAAAAAGAAGTGGCTCCTGGGGCCACTTCTTTTTTCTCTATTTATCAATGATTTACCAGCAAAAGTCGAATACTCAAAAATACTTTTATACGCAGATGACATAAAGCTTTTTAGAGTAGTTAATAACGAGTATGATAATTATCTGCTGCAGAAAGATTTAGATACAGTAAATCATTGGTGTGAAAGTAATTTATTAATGATCAACTCTGAGAAAACTAAACATATGACATTCACTAATAAAACTCAATATTTTGTCAGCAAGTATAAAATCAATGGAGTAACAATAGACAAAGTTCAGCAAATTAAAGATCTCGGTATTTTGTATGACAGACAATTAAAATTTGCTAATCACATAAATGGCGTTGTGCAATCAGCAAGAAAAAAAATAGGTTTTATATTTTATCAATGGCCTGATTTTATAAATGGTAGTTCGTATGTATACTTGTATAAGACACTTGTTAGATCTAAATTGGAATTTGGTTCAGTTGTCTGGAATAGTCTATCCAACACACTTGTTAACAAAATCGAAGCTGTACAGAAATGTTTCGTAAGGCTACTGTGTTATAAAATGAAAAAAGATTACTATGTACATGAATATGGATATTGGTTAATATTTTGGGGGCTTCAAGAACTATCGGAAAGGAGGAAAGTTACTGATAAATTATTTATTCAAATGGTGTTGGAAAATAAATATAGTAGCGAATATTCCTTAGAAAATATAGGAATAAGAGTGCCGACTTATAGTGTTAGGAATCAATCGACATTGGTTGCATTAAACTTAAAACGTGAAATACTAAGAAGGATGACAATGTCCTACAATTTAAAATGAACAAATGTTAGGATAAATATCAGAGCATTTCTTACAAAATTAAACAGTTTTAACTTTATGACAAGGGTTCTATATGACAAGAGTTCTAGCTGCTTATCTGTATTTTATTGTTATTGTGTATATTCAGTGTATTTTTATGTTATAATCTTTTACTCAAAGAACCAGTCTTTTACGTTAAAATATGACAATAAGTGAAAGAGATTTCTGCATGTCAAGGTCAAATTTTAAGTAAGGTTGTTTCATTATTTTAAATGGTAGTTAAATGAGACTTTAATTTGCATAGTTCTTTTAATCGTATATTTTGAGACACAGCTTTCTTTAATTTTTTGTTTTATATATCAGTTTGAACCTTTATTACTCTTCTGACAAAGGCTTTATCCTGCTCTAATAGTGATTTTATGTTATATAATTTCTGGTCTGTTTAAAATGATTATATAATGATTTTAACATAGTGCTGTATTTTTGCTTATGAGCTGTTAATAGCACTTAAAATAAAGTTATTATTATTATTATTATTATTATTATTATTATTATTATTATTATTATTATTATTATTATTATTATTATTATTATTATTATTATTCAGTGGTGATTAGTGATCTGTGAAAGCAGTGATTGCAATAACAAGAACACGAGAGCAGACGTTGGTATGGTTTCTGCACGTGAGTGGTACTTAAATATTTAGAAAATACCGGGATCGAAGTACGTTTTTCCTAAATTTTTGAACTTATTAATTTAATATTCATTTAAATTTGCTATTAAACAGAATGCTCAATTACTGTTAAGCATAAGCTTATTTTTCAGTTTTAAATATAAAGAGAATCTGCGTATATTTTTAAATAATAGTTAAATGAAAGATATACTATTAAGTATGAAGTATATTTTAATGATTATATCCGCTTCCCCCAACTTTCACTCGCACCAAAGTAGCAAGGAATAATTGAGTGAACAGCTGCGAAGTGAAGGAAGTTGTAACTATTATATTATGATAGACAGATGTAAATTTAGCGTCGCGTTTAGCAGTGAATCTATTTGAGACTTGGGCCTACAATTTAACGTGGATTTCGAACCACATGAGCTCCTGCCGGGAAACGGACACCCAGATCTCCCACGCCAAAGCCAGTTACGATAACCGCTTTACCATGAAGGAGTTTTACTGTATAACGAAAATAGGATACCTCTTGTAAAGAGACAGCAGCCATTTGGCGAGAAGATGAGAGCGGTGAAGCCGCAAATGTGCTTTTCCATGTTAGGAAATAGGAAGCCACGGTGGCTTAGTGGTAAAGTGTTTGCTTCTTTTGCATATGGCCCTGGTTTCGATCCCAACTCGCGCCAAGTTAGCTATGTGGTGGACAAATACCATATGCGTGGGTTTCCTCGGGGTTCTCCCATTTCTTTCCACTTTCTTCATGCCACCATTTCATCCATTTTTCATCATATCACCATCTTCTTTAGCCTAGCTGGCATAACTATGGGATGTAAAACTTAAAGATTTCATTCCATTTTCCATCTTAGGAAATAAAATCTTATTGATACTAGATGTGGTTGCAGAGCTCGTGCAACCGTACCTGTAAATGACTCTTTCTTCCCGTTTCTACACAACAGTCTTAAAAGTTGTACCAATATTGTCTTGCACTGAAGACCAAAAGTATTATTTATGCTAAATCACTAATTTAGTGTTTTGAAAACATTTTTTTAGGTTTAAAAATATATGGTTACCCAACCATGTGATTCTTAATGTCATTTACGATCATGGAGATAACTCCTGTTGAAGTGTGTTAGGTGCGGCCTTTGATAATATAAGTATTATTTTTTTTTATCTACAAAAGTATCTAAGATAGGCACTTCGTTTCCATCATGTGGAATTCGATTCCATTCATTACAAGTCCATCTGACAAGGGAAGAGAGGGAGATTATATATCGAAGTGGAAGATGCTTGTACACCAATCGAAAGCACTAATGACGCCTATTACGAAATTGTAATTAAAATTTTCCGAATGCATATACTGTGCGAGTTATATGAATATATAGGATGTCCAGAAAATCGGTTTCCGTCCTTAGAAATCGCAAACATTTAACCAGATGCTAAAACAGGAAAACGCGTGTTTGATTATTTTCAAAGTACAACGTATCAAAGCAAAAAGTGTTGTCCCAGGGCCACCTGCAAGGTCCCAGGAAGAGTCCAACTCAAAAATTGCAAATAGTGAGGCGGTCAAGTAGCATAAATAGTTGGAAACCTGTTGGGAAACGAAACGAAAGAAGACGGAACAAGTCTTGGCTCTCTAGAATTATCCTGTGCAAAATGGCGACCGGTTAAAATGTAAGCAAAAACGTCATTGTTAAGTTTATGGCCACCTTAAAAAAAAAAGGTGAAACAGATGTCAAAACAGGAAAACACATGTGTAATAATTTCAAAAGTACAATGATTGAAAGTAAAAATATTTGTCCCAAGTCCTCCATAGGGTGACAGACGGGGTCCTGCTCAAAATTTTCAAATAGCAAGGGGGCTTAAGAAGGATATCGTTTGAAAGTTGTTGTTAAATGAAAGCAGATGGAACAAGTGAGGGCGTTCTACAATAACACTGTGCAAGCATCTTGCATTTTATTTCTTCTTTCTGAAGTCGGGTATTAGTTTGTTTTCACTTCCATTCCTATTCAACGGAAAGAAAGGAAATACTCCTACTGTGAGATTCTGCTCTTTTAGCCCAGTAATATCTAAATAAATAAATAAATAAAAGAAAAGATAATTAAGAAATAAAGAAAAGAAAAGATAATTAAGAAATAAAGAAAAGAAAAGAAATAACATTTGACTTATTTGAGTATAGACCTGACTAGTTAACATATAATATACAATAGTGGTTTTTGTGCTCGTTGTCTGGATTATCAAGTATAAAATGATTCAAACAACAAAAAAATTCTTGCACTAGGAGCAGCGAATGCGTGCAATCGTGTCACAATGACAACAAGTAAAGATTGCTAAATGGAAAGCGAATGTGCTTGGAGAATCGAAATGCGGATGTACATTTTGACCGGCCACCATTTTGCACAAGGTAGTTTTAGAGTCAAGACTTGTTCCGTCTTCTTTCATTTCCCAACAGGTTTCCAACGATATGTTACTTGACCTCCCTTGCCATTTGAAAATTTTGAGTACGACCCCATCTGGGACCCTGTGGAGGATCCGGGGACAAAAAAATTTTACTTTCAATCACTGTACTTTTCATATGATAACACATGGGTTTTCCTGTTTTGACATCTGTCTCACCGTTTCGTTATTTTCTAGGTTGCCATAGACTTTACAATGACGTTTTTGCTGACCCTTTGACCGGTCGCCATTTTGCACAAGATAATTCTAGAGAGTCGAGGCTTGTTCCATCTTCTTCCATTCTCGAACAGGTTCCCAACGATATACTTCTAGACTCCCTTACCATTTGCAATTTTTGAGTTGGACCCAATGGTCGAAGTGAGACGGTATGCGGTGGCATGCCATACCGCCTCTGGTTTTTCAGTAATGAGGACATAGCGTCTCTGGTTTTTCAGTGATCAAGACAATATTTAAATAGCCGGTATGTTGAGTCAAAATCATAATAAAACATACCGCCTCTGATGTTTTCCCCACTTCGAGCACTGGTTGGACCCCGCCTGGGACCCTGTGGGTGGCCCTAGGACAACACTTTTTGCTTTGATACGTTGTACTTTTAAAATTGTGAAAAACGTGTTTTCCTGCTGTGGCATCTGGTTCACCGTTTGCGATTTCTAGGAGTGGAAACGGATTTTCTGGACACCCTGTATATTCATATAACTCGCACAGTATATGCACTTGGAAAATTTTTATTACAGTTTCGTAATAGGCGTCATTAGTATTTTCGATTGGTGTATAAGCCATCTTCCACTTCAATATATAATCTCCCTCTCTTCCTTTGTGAGTCGGATGCAAGTATTATTAAAAAGAGGATAAAAAAAGTAACATTTTTTTAAAAATAAAAAATAGGAGCATTAAAATGTCGAACTTGAAAAAGTACACCGTTTCCCTATCCACCGTAATATGCAATTTATGATGGTTTGTTACTCAAGTGTAAATGTTCTACGGAAGACTACTCACTAAACTATTCATTGTAACATTAGTTCTGCAGTAGGAACCATTCTAATGTACGCCGTATTGCATGCGTACAGAAATTTTCTCCGGGCTGCAAATGACGCTGAACCGACAACAGTCATGCATAATTATTATTACTATTACTGCTATTATTATTATTATTATTATTATTATTATTACTTTCTCTTTCAGGTTTCTAAAAGACCTTTTTTTTTTTTTAAATAAATTTTACATACTAGCGAGGAGTAGTAAGTATATTTGGTTCTTTGCAGCAAAAGGTGCCGGATTTGAATTCCGCAGCACGCCATCGTGACCGCTTTCCAAAGACTTCGCTTATAATAGAAAGAGATTTTGAGCGAATTTAAATTATCACATGTGCATTCCTACATCATTAGTAACATTTCTATCTGCCTCCACAGGCTATGAGATCAAAGTTGTTAATACCGCATCTGTCAAATAATTTGAGCAAATAGCGCTAATTTTTTCTCATTATATAACATACACATTTTTGTTGAGACCGCAAAAATGAAACGGAGGAAAATCAAAACCATGAGAAAGATGAATAAGAGCTGATGCACACATAGAATACCGTGCCCATGACGTTCCCCTGCAATGCTCTGTCCGTGCCACGGTTGCCGCGAGCATTCACGCATACCATGCCGGGCCGCTGGTGCTTTCTATTAGGGATGGCCACAAAATTGCGGTTCTTGCAGATCCGGTTTTTAAAACCAGTTCCGAAACCGGTTCCAGACCTGGATCCGAAAATCCGGTTCCAGATCTGGATCCGAAAAACCGTTTCCGGAACTGGATCTTCTAGAACCGGATCAGTTCAGAGCCGAAAACCGGTTCCACCAGGAACCGGTTCTGGCCATCCCTACTTTCTACACTATTTACGAAGGTGGATTGCAAGGAGGATTGCAAGGAGGATTGCAAGGAGGTCCTATTGCTTCGTATGCTCCGAAGAAAGCTGAAGGATCGCGGCCGCAAGGCACGACCGGGTTTTTTTTTTCAGCATCATGTGTGCATTAAAAAGGTCAAACCAATGAATTTTCAATGCTAGTTTGAAAAAAAAAACTTCATGGACCACGGCACGGACTGCGAACGGCATGGAAACGGCGCACTAAGTGTGAATTAGCCTTAAGGCACCTCAAACAAACGCTTATAAATTCACACTAGCATTTTATATTTATTGTATAGTTTTAAAACCAAGGCAAAAGAAAGATGGTTCAACGAAACAATTTTGCTCTGACAGTTTTTTTTGTCCCAGAAGGCGAATCATATAAAGGTAACCAAGAAAGTTCTGTCGCTTTTTAACCTACTACCTTCAAACATCGATATGTCACCTAAGACGTAACAGAAAGATCAAAAATAATCCCCATCAGCATCGACGAACTTCCGCTAACGTTCTGTAAGGCCATGGATTCCACTGCAGGAGAATTTGGTGGGCCGTGAAGGAAGAAACTGTCAAGTACATTTTGCACCTCTACCCCAGGTCATCCTACCCATGTGGGGCTTTGTGTTGTTCTGTAACAGAAGGACCCCTTTGCGATTCGGAAATGCTGACTCCAGAGTTATGAGTTTTTCTTGAACCCGGCTCAACTGCTGACAGTACACAGTTGCATTGATGCTCTGACCAACTGGTAGCAGTTTCCGATGCACGATGCGGCGAGCAGTCCACCAAACATACAGGAGGAGGGCGCCATGGAGCTTAGTACAGGACCCACTTCTTATAACATGTCAATACCCTGTCCAGAAATGGCTTCTTCCTCAAACGAGACAGCAAAGAAACACAGGGATCTGCTCGCGTTGCCTTCTGGCCCGTAGTCAAATCATGTGGGACCCATCGACCCAACCTATAGTGTTTCCTGAGTTGAGTAAGGTGCTTCCGAATTATTTCTCCACTCACAGTGGATTGTAGTTTCAGTTTCTCACATGTCTGGTCACTGTTCGGCTCAATTGCTGCTTGAAGGGGTTCATTTTGAACATTTGTTGGTCTTCCGACACGTTGCGCGTCTTCGAGTGTTTCATCACCGTCCTAATCTTGTTAAACCACCGCTGCACTGTCCGCGTAGTCACGACACTCTCACCAAAAGCCTGGCATATCTTCCGTCCCGCTGCAGCGGTGTTTGACGCCAGTATGAACTCGTACAGCATATACGCCATTATGACGCTCTGTGGAGGTCCCATGTTCACTCTGTCTTTACGCAAGTTTACGGTGTAATTTAACTGCCACAACCAGGTAGTATGTTGGATATACCCACACCAACAACTGATCTGTGCCTTATCTCTATCCGCATTCAATTCACAGTGTGAGGGCCAATTGAACACAGACCTCCACAAAAAGCGACAAAACTTTCTTGATTACCTTAATAATTTTAAAACATAATTAAGTGCTTTGAATGATAATAAAAAAATATTCTTTTCAGCAAAACTCACAATTTTATTTGGTATCCGCAAAGAAAATAAAAATATACTAGCATGAAACTATATGATGATGATATCCACATTCGTTGAGAGCTCAACAACCTTCATTCGACATGTCCATGAGGTGTCCTTTGGACGTCCCACAAGTTTCATATCTGTCCCGGGACATTGAGACTTGCAGTAGAAACTTTAAGAATAATGGAAATATCCATGGGATTTCCCTTGTGTTTCAATGGGGTGTGCCGATCGTAGTAGAACCTTTAAGGATAATGGAAATATCCATGGGATTTCCCTTGTATTTCAATGGGGTGTGCCTATTGTAGTAGAAACTTTAAGGATAATGGAAATATCCATGGGATTTCCCTTGTATTTAAATGGGGTGTGCCTATCGTAGTAGAAACTTTAAGGATAATGTAAATATCCATGGGATTTCCCTTGTATTTAAATGGGGTGTGCCTATCATAGTAGAAACTTTAAGGATAATGGAAATATCCATGTGATTTCCCTTGTATTTCAATGGGGTGTGCCTATCGTAGTAGAAACTTTAAGGATAATGGAAATATCCATGGGATTTCCCTTGTATCTCAATGAGGTGTGCTTGTCGCAAATAGAATCTTCCATCAATTCTTCCATTAGCATTCACTTAACTTAATCGTACCTCTCTCCTTAGGCTGAACTATCATAATTGTGGGATGTTAAACTGGAAAATTTCATTTCATTTTCATTTCTTTTCGTATTCGTATGTTTATTCACAATGCACTTTTCGTATGACCCCAGAACTTTGATACACCCTGTATATTAATCTTTATCTGGTAACAGATATTTCTTGCGGCTAGTAATACGCTCTTGTTTTCACTTGAAAGCGTACAATCAGAAAAGAGAAAGTCAAGGATTTTGGGTCGTGAGTTGAAATGTCTGAAATCAAGAGAAGAGACGCAGCAGAAAAAAAAAGTTGGAGAGGAAATGGATACGAACCAGTGAACTTCGTGAATGAAGTCTTAAGAGCTGCATTTCCTTGTCTGTTAACTCCTTTTCACTTTTTTCTTTGCTCGTCGTTGTTTTAATGTCTTTTCTGCTCTGGTCGGGCTAGGAATGATGGCTCCAAACCGGCAAAATATAAACACGATCGTTTAGTTCTGATCATGGTTGAGAGAAAAGTAGCTTGTAAATTATCATCGTTTTTGCAGTTTTGTTTTTTAAATAGACCAATCTGTGGGCAGCAGAGAATGGTTCTGGGATTACTAGAATCATTATCATATCAAGTAATTTTGCTGCATCTCCATACTACTCCAATTAAAACTTGAATATATTGCGTAGTTTGGATCCTACTTTAAACCTTCATTCCATTTCTTATACTAGTTTATAAGATTGTAATACATTAGGTTATACAGGGCAACCAAAATGATGGACCCAATTTCAGATATTCAGATATTATTTTGGCTAGAGGTATAGATTTTCCTGTGGCTTGCCATAATTTCTTTGCTGTAGAAAATGATGCAGGATGTACTGGATTGTAATAAATGGATTTCAACTTTCTGTTCATGGTTTGTACGTTGACCATTGTGGAATGATACGTTTTCTTTTTAGTCGGACTTCTAAAACATCATCATCATCATCTTCTTCTTCCTCTCCGGAAGAAAATAATTCAGGTGCCGGTTTTGATGGTGCAGATCCTTCAGATGCTGTTGTACTATTATGCTTGACAATATAGTTTAATCTTCGTGGATTACCAATCAATTCTTGAGGTGTGTTTGACGATGCAGGGTAGTTGCAAAACAATTCCCAGCCTTGAGGATTAGAATATTTCCTCGGTCGAGTTACATCGCACATTAAATCTACAATATTGGATCCATGTATTTAGTTTATTATCGTTGATGTACACTGTTCCTTTATGATCCCATGTAATTGCGTCATCTTGTTTTAAACGACGGAATAGTAGTTCGGCTTTCTTACGATACATTTGTGGTATTGCGGCTAAAATTTCTTGCTTCGTGCTATCGTCAACATTCGGAACGTAACCATCAGGTTTCATTGATGTAATTGTAAGTGGTATTGGTTCTTCTTGTTTACGTATCACATAAAGATATTTCTGTAATATTCTATTGTACTGATTCAATTTTTCTTCATCACTTGGATACGATGTATTCAATATAGATTGCATTTCACGATCGAGATTAGATTGTCGATTTTCACTCGCACGGGCTGATGATGCATGCATTCGTTGAAGCATTTCTGGTGGCACTAAAACCATCTTCCTGCTATGTTCCATGATGTTTATTGTTTAAACAAAATACTGGATAACACACTTCCTACAATAGATGCAAGTAATGCAGGTAAGAATCCTCCTTGTTGTATGGCTAAATGTTTCTTCTTTTTATCCAATGATTTTGTACTGTCCACGAGATAGCGGAGCGTGTTCTTGTAACGCTTTAATCTTGACTTCTGCGCACTTGTCAGTGGCACATTGCCTTTTAAGACATTATAGCAACATTCACAAATACTATGAATTAATGAAGCGTCTGCATTGGCAATAATAGCTTTACGCAATCTTGGTTATCTTTGTGCAGAGCACGTAGCAGATCAGCGTGTTTCACTGTAGGAGACATCGTGACAGACTGTCATTCTTTTCACATGCACAATAATTTAAACATGTTTTGTTGGTACGTAAACGTAATGATGCAAATCGTCGGGAAAAATATTTGTACGAAATCGCATTTCATCGGGTGTATCTTGTTTAAGATCTATCAGTAAATAACCATGTGGATTTCTTGTTGCGTCTGCATAGCTTTCTTGTAGAAACAGTGGATGCTCAGGCATGATTTGATAACTCATATGCTAGATTTGTGACTTGTCACGTGGATTTTTAAACAACACCAAATACGAACATTTTAAACTCATATTTCTATTTGCATTACTTTGATGAAATACATTTTGTGTTATAAAAATCACACTAATATTTCGATGATGCGATCCTTTCGTGAACATATCAACAATATCACTAGTCACTTCTCGCATATGGTCATCAATAATAATCAAATGTGGTCCATCTTGAGGCTGAAAATCTTTCATTCGTGGAAGTCCTTCGTGAAATTCTACTGGAACCGGCATTGTTGCATACACGTCTTGCCATTCTGTATAATACCAGTATATCTTACGAAATTTCGCATTGATCATGGTTGGGAGATGTGACAGTAATCGCTTCACAAAATACGTTTTTCCACACCCACTAGGTCCTGCGAGAATACAGGTAAACGGATGTTTCCACTGTGTATCCATGATGAACACTAACACCTTGTTTCAAATATGATGCGTATTTAAAGTGACTTCAAATTTTTTTGATTTAGTTTGTAAATTCTTGCACTCACTGGTAAACGTTGGCGAGAAACGAAAGAAAACGTTTATCTGTTTATCGTATAGTTGAAAACCGTTTATTTGTTAATCGAATGGTTGAAAACCGTTTATTTGTTAATCGAATAGTTAAAAACCGGGTAAAGTTTAACGGTTAACCGTGAAAGTTAATCACTGTTTGATTTTAAATTCTATTTGAAAATTTTTTCGTTTGAAATTTGTTTTGAAATTTTTGTTTCAAAAATTTAGTTTGAAATTTTTTGTTTCAAAATTTTGGTTACAATTTTTTTCAAATTTTTAGTTTGGAAATTTTTTTTCGTTTCAAAATATTGCTTCAAACTTTTTTGTTTTGAAAATTCTTTAGTTTGAAAATTTTATAGTTTCAAAATTTGTTAAAAAATTTTTCGTCTCAAAATTTTTTTGAAAATTTTGTTTGAATTTTTTTTTGAATTTTTTTTTCAATTTTTTTTCGTTTCAAATTTTTGTTTTGAAAATTTTTTAGTTTCAAGATTTTCGTTTAAAAGATTTCGTTTCAATTTTTGTTTTGAAAACTTTAGTTTGATTTTTTTGAGTTTGAAAGTTGAAAAAAGTTTTAAATGCCATGAATCTTTCCTTTCAAAGTTTCCATCTAATTCCTAGAGAACATTGATCAGGGACCCGTCGCGCATCATCAATCACGTGACCGTACTACACCCTAAGGGTCCTATCAAAATGAAAAGGGGATACCCGTCCATACCTTATAACCCTATCAAAGAGGATAAACTGAGTCAATAACCGAACTATAAAAATCAAATGTGATGGTTATACTAAAAAAAATTTGGCAATAGGACCACCAAAATTTCTCATGATACATATTGAGGTCCTGTACTCTGCTTAAATTGGACAATTTCAGTGGATCCCTGCCAAATTTTAAGAAGGGTGCATCAATATACTCATGTCTTATAATAGGAAATGGACTCCTATAATCATATAAGGTAATAGGACCTCATCAAAGGGGATAACTTAGGTCAAAACCAAACACGTGGTATTACGTATTGCTTACGTTTATATTTTGGCAATTTTGTACCCCTAAAAGGGAACTAGATGGACCACCCAAATTTATAGTGATATATATATATATATTAGGGTCCAGTACTATGATACCAAATGTTTAAATTTGGCAATTTCTACAATTTAAGGGGTGGGCCAAGGTACCCTTCCCGGGGTGCATCAATATACCCATGTCTTATGAAAGGGAATGGACACCTATACATGACCATATAATCATATAAGGTAATAGAACCTCATCAAAGGGAGATAAATTGGGCCAAAAACCAAACACGTGGTTGTACTAAAATTTGGCAATTTTGTACCCCTAAAAGGGAACGAGGTGGACCACCCAAATTTACAGTGATCTATATTAGGGTCCTATACTATAATACCAAATGTTTAAATTGGGCAATTTCCAAAATTAAAGGGGTGGGCCAAGGTACCCCTCCCAAAAATTTAAAGGGGTGCACAAATGTACCTGTGTCTTATGATAGGGAATGGACCCCTATACATGACCATATAACTATATAAGGTAATAGGTCCTCATCCAAGGAGATAAATTAGGTCAAAAAACAAACACGTGGTACAACGTATTGCTTACGTTTATATTTTTGGCAATTTTGTACCTTTAAATGGGAATGAAGTTGATCACCCAAATTTATCATGATACATATTAGGGTCCAGTACTATAATACCAAATGTTTAAATTGGGCAATTTCCAAAATTTAAGGGGTGGGCCAAGGTACCCCTCCCAAAATTTTCAAGGGGTGCACCAATATAGCCATATCTTATGAAAGGAAATTGACCCCTGTATACGCCCATATAACTATATAGGATAATAACACCTCATCAAAGGGGATAAATTAGGTCAAAAACCTCCGAAATTTGAATTTTTGGCAATTTTTTACCCATGAAAGGGAATGACATAGACCCCAATACTGATAGAGGTACATACTATGGTCCTAGACTACCACACCCAATTTTTAGATTAGGCAATTTCCAAAATTTAAGGGGGTGGTCCTAGGTACCCCTGCCAAAATTTAGGGGGTGGGCCATGGTACCCCTGCCAAAATTTAGAGGGGGTGGTCCTAAGAACCCCTAGGTCATTGACCCCGGGCCAAGGTCATTGACCTTTGACCTATGACGTCACAAAGGTCGGGATCAAAGTCCAAAGTTAGATCAGGTCATGCAAGTACTACTATATCTCCTAGGAATTATCTCAGTGTATAGAAGGCCTAAGAGTTATTGTGCTGCCAAAATGTCTTGAGCCGTGGCAAAAAAGCGAACTAAAGCTCATACCCTCGCACACCCACGCGTTGAACCAATAAGGGTTCAGCTGTTGCTAAGCGAGAGAAAGCGAGTGGAATTCCTTCAGCCGATAGCAGTGCTTGTAACGGAAGACTAGGGATCAAGTCAATATGTCATTAGCAGCGAGCAGTTAAGAGAAATGGCGTTGACTGAAGAACAGACATCTTTCTGTGCGCGTGATTATCATGTAAACAAATCTGTGATTAGTGTGCAACGGTATTTCCGTACCAAATATCGGGACAGGAAGGCCACACGTAAGTGCTATGAATATTTAAGAGATTTGGGCTTCATCTGTAAACGAAAATCGACTGGCTAGATATTGGCCGCGACATGCTACAAAAGGTTTGGCACGAGATAGACTATTGGCTTGATGTGTGTCGTGTTATGCGAGGTGTTCACAGGTCCGTATCTAGGGGGGAGGGTCTAGGGGGTCCCGCCTTCCTAAAATTTTCACGGTAGACTGGCAAATGAACTGTAATATGGTTGCATCGCCCCCCCTAACTTCAACGGAGCCCCATCTACATTTTTGGGCTGGCTATAGGCCTGAGTGTTCACATAGAACACTCATGATAACTTTGAAGAAACTTTTGACAGTTTACTTTCTTAGCACATCTCACAATAACATATGTTTAGTAGATTTCACAGAATACATGTCTGAAATCAGGTCCATCATTTTGGCTTCCCCTGTATAATTTTCATGTTTATTCGTTTTCCCATACGTGGATTTTGAACATAGCATATACAAAAAGAATTAACGGTACACTTTTTGGGTTCAGCAGTATACGAGGAGCAGTCAGAAAGTTGTCGGAATTTTTTCGTAGCTCTTTATTATCACAATATAGGTAACAGGGGCGGATCCAGGACCGACTTCTGGGGGGGGGCGGTGGGTTGTCATACTGCTACTTTTAAGGGATCCAAACTTTGGGATGGGTTTTATTTATATATAAAAAGTAAGAAAGCTTCCTCTTCTGGGGGAGCGATCGCCCCTATCGCCCCCCTCGTACCGCCCCTGATAAGTAAACATTACTTAAGACACCTTCGGAACACACATACTTGCTTCACTGTTTCTGCCATTGCTGGAAACACCGACGAAAGCCTTTTTTGGTACCTTCTGAGGTTCAGCCGTTGCATTGGTTTTGACCTTTTGAGGCCCATTTTTAGCTTTGGAAAGAGTCAAGAATCCAATAGTGCTAAACCGTTCTTAAGCTTATCAAAGTCTCTGAAGAAGATTTACCCAATTCGCACATGAATGTTGTTCGAACAGCGATAATTGGGCCAACTGTTCATCACACACTCTTCCTTTCAGCTATAGTAGCCTCAGTCTAATGGTAGCCACTTGCTCACAAAGGGATGCCGCCCCCGTGTGCGTTTTCTTTTCATACTGTCCTGTTTTTGGTTTTCCTCTCCTTTGAAAAGTAAGTGACAGGCAATAAACTGAACACAAACTTTTGCCAAATCTTTGTCAATGATTCTTTTTCTTTGAAACAACCTTCTCCCCCACATACACCTCCCCGCACACATACTGTTAGAAACATGGATGGAAGAGAAAGAGAGGGAGAGAGAAAAGGGGGAGAGGAAAAGGAAGGCACTACATATGGCAACATTTAACTTTTTCTTTTTCCAAAGGGACCACAAGCTTTATGCTGGTTTCATTGTGCTAAATTCAAAGTCTCCCGACTGGCTATCGTTTGGGCGCGCTTTCTATACACTATTCGCAGATTGCCCGTTATGACGTGTTGACAGTTGTCCAATTCATAAATAGCTACCTTAAGGACTGTTCTGTATAAGATTCATTGTGATAGCGTCACAAATGCCAAAACTGCAACTACATTCTTGGAAATTTTTGACTGTTCCCTGTATTTTATATTCTAAACGATAAGTTTTACAGGTTTCGTCTCCGGGAGGTCAGTTCGGATCATGGATCTATTCGGTCACGGGTGACGAAGTTCCATTACTGATATAGACACGTTACTCTATCACTAATATACGTATACCTAGACACGTTACTCTTTATGGTGAAAAGGCACTTCATGAAAAAAAAGTGAAAACTTATTATTATCTAATCTCAAACTACTAGTAGTACTGGCGGGAGCTCATGTGGTTCGGATTCCACGTTAATCAGTAGGTCCATGTCTCATATAGCCTCGCTGCTGAAAGGGACGCTAAACTAAAATCAACTCAATTCAACTAGTAGTAATTTCAAACGGAGCTTATTTACATGTTGTTATATTCGATTCCACCCTGTTCCAAAGCAATATGTAAATTTAGTGGTGATAATTGATGCTTTTAATTGCACTCTGTGTGGTATGAAGAGATATTTTTTCGTTAACGCATGCATCATCAGCTCACGCGCTGCATAGAGTAGTCAATTATACATAATTACGCACTTTATGCTCACGCCGTTTCGATTTTCGCTTCGTCCATAAATTGCGATTTACCTCCATTAGTGTAATATGTTACAAGTTGGTTTTGTATGTGCGTTCTGCCTATTAATTCGTGTTCGGCAGTCTACAAGAGTGTTTCCACAAAGGGAAAAGGAGTGTTTAGAAATATAACATAGAATTACAAAACTAGAGTCTCGCATTCATCTAAACACACTTGACATTTGTAGGAGAACAAATTATGTTTTTTGTTAAAAGATAAACACAATGTTACAAACTAATGGTCCATGTATAGTAGAAGAAATCGAAGGAATTATTTTTTTTATATAAATTGAAGCAAAGGAATTAATCTCTTTACTCTTGATAATTGAAAGAGGGGTAATTCTTAAGTTTCAGAAAGAATCGTAGCTAACTTTTCAAGGAAATTGTCCGATCTTCGTGGATAAGGACCGGATTTTAAGGTACAAAAATCTGGTAGGTAAAAGGGAATAAAAGGGCCTGAAAAATCATTCAAAAAGGTGCAAAAAAAAAGTGCTAATAAGATATCTTTATTAAGTGGTATAGTATACAGTTACATGAACATTCTTTATTCATTACACCAACAAATATTGTTCAAGTCTTGGCTTTAAACATTGGACATAAATTGCAAAATTGTTTTATTCAATCCCAAACTTGTACAACATTCAACATTCTTGTAATAAAATTGTGGATAAAACCAACTCTCGGTATTTTGTTTTTAAAAAGAACTTTAATTTAGCAATATTGTGGCTTGAGAAACCGTCACATACTTTTGGGTCTTCAGAAATTGGTTATAGTTGATTATGAACAGCATTTCTATATTTTCAAATTTTAGTTTCTGTCGCTTGGAGCTCAACTTCGCTTGACATCAACGGAAACCAGTGGTGCACATCTTGTAAGCGCATGATACAGAAAGTTCAGTTGATGTTGCAAAGGTTTTTATGTCCGGATTTTCGCAAATTAAGTGAAAATTTATTCTTAGCAAATCCGTCAAGATTGCGTCTAAATTTATGGAATGTTATGTGTAAACTAGATTGAAAATAAAACATATTGTTTTGTCTATTTTTAAAAAAAAAGAGAGGAAAAAAGTGACAATAAAGGTGCTGAAGGCTAAAAGAAGTAACAAAAAGGTAATTCTTGTGAATCTAGTAAAAAAAAAAAAAAAAAAAGTGCAACATTCACGAAAAAGGTGTAACAAAGTGCGTTCATTTCAGTTCGTTTTATGCCCGGAAATACACATTTTGAACTTTGTCTGTTATAACAATTACATTTTTAGAAAAGGTGCTGCACCTTAAAATCCGCTTTCTATTTATGAAATGTGAAGTACGTTTCACGAAAATCGTAAAATTGTTACCTGAAAGTTGGGAGTGAATTCACCCTTTACTCTTCATTGATTGAGGTACCGCGGTGGCTCAATGGAAGAGCGTTCACCTCTAATGCATTGGGTTCTTAATTCGATCCCAGCTCACTATTGAACCTCCGGGTTCCATAGACCATGGAGTTTGTTAGTTAATATTATTATTTTATCATCTTGTAATTAGTATAACGTGGGTGATTCTAAAGCAAAATGGGACAGTTTGACTCTAGGGATGGGATTTTGTAACTTTTCACATTGATATCATTGGTCACTAAAGCCAGTGACAAACATCTTGGCATTTCAGCTAAACGAATAAAACGCAAGCTCTGACGCGGCGTTGCCACGTGGAAAAGGGGTGTGGCTATGGCTAAGCAGGCAAACTACAGCGCGATCAGGTGACAGAGAATAGACCCAGACAGCACAATGCACGTACAGTATCCGTATAATACATGTACAATTGCACGGATGCAACATGTGCATCATCTGTATAAATGCACGCCTGTACATGTGATGCACATATACATGCCAGGTTCTATTCAACATCTTCACGTGCACAGAACATGTGCAATGCACACGTACACGTCATGCACAAGTGATTGACACCTACCGCACAGGTGATTTACAAGTAGCACGTATTCGATTTACATGTAGTTCACAGATGATTTACATGTAGGACAGCGGTGATTTACACGTTGCACACAGGTGATTTACATGTAGCACACAGGTGATTTACACGTAGTAACCAGGTGATTTACATGTAGGACAGAGATGATTTACACGTTAACACACAGGTGATTTACATGTAGGACAGAGGTGATTTACACGTAGCACATAGGTGATTTACACGCAGTACCCAGATGATTTACATGTAGGACAGAGATGATTTACACGTAACACACAGGTGATTTACATGTAGGACAGAGGTGATTTACACGCAGTACCCAGATGATTTACATGTAGTGCACAGGTGATTTCCTCGTAGTACAGAGGTGATGTAAAAGCAAATTCGAGATGCAACGAATAAAGGAGTTTATATATCTGGTGTCTTACGCAGTAACACCATCTATAACTGCAATTTTTTTTTAAACAAGAGTTTCATTCCCATCCAATGGATGGGCGGGCCGTAGAAGGCAACACCTTCTCTGTGGCCAGGGATATTCTATAACTGCAAAGACATCACCTTCAAAGTATATAACAAGTAACTAATAATTGTCAGTGAGAATTTAGGTTTGGAGTTTATTATTTGCAACGAGCAAAGCTTTAGGTAGTATCTTTGACATGTTTGCCAAGTAACAAATAACGCAACATATTCTGCTTTAATCGGGCATGAAAATAATTTTGTAAACCTATGAACTGCCTGACTGTAGTTACATCAGTACAATGCTGCCACCTGTTTATCTTGTATCCTAGCTCAGTGGACGTTATGGAGTTTTTACAATCATTCAGCTGTTATTCATCGAAAAGTCTCTATAACACCGCCTGGAGGAAAACCGACACCTACTAAAAATGGAGGTTACTTTCTGTTGATGAGAATGAGAGTAAAAGAATGAAAGTAAAAGTATACACTTGCACGGTATTATGGACGTCTCATACACACGTGTAGTAGCCGTGCAAATACCCATGTGCACACAACGGCTTAAGCACCGGTAATTTAAATGTGCTTCATCCACGCAAATGCACATGTGCACATGCACGGCTCAAGCATGGGTTATGTACATGCGCTGCATCCACGCAAAAGCACATTTATACATAACGGCTACAGCACGGGTTATATAAATGTGTGCTTCATCAATGCAAATGCACATGTGCACATAACGGCTTAAGCACGGGTGGTTACGTACGTGCGCTGCATCCATGCAAATGCACATGCGTATATAACGGCTTAAGCACGGGTTATATAAATATGTGCTTCATCCATGCAAATGCATATGTGCACATAACGGCTTAAGCACGGGTTACGTACGTGCGCTGTATCCATGCAAATGCACATGTGTACATAACGGCTTAAGCACGGGTTATATAAATGTGTGCTTCATCCATGCAAATGCACATGTGCACATAACGGCTTAAGTACGGGTTCTGTATGTGCGCTGCATCCACGCAAATGCACATGTGTACATAACGGCTTAAGCACGGGTTACGTACGTGCGCTGCATCCACACAAATGCACATGTGTATATAACGGCTACAGCACGGGTTATATAAATGTGTACTTCATCCATGCAAATGCACATGTGTACATAGCGGCTTTAAGCACGGGTTCTGTACTTGTGCTTCATCCACGCAAATGCACATGTGTATGTAACGGCTTAGGCACGGGTTATGTAAATGTGTACTTTATCCATGCAAATGCACATGTTCACATGCACGACTTAGTCACTGGTTATGTACCTGTGCTTAACCCACGCAAATGCACATGTGCACATACACGGGTTATGTATGTGTGCTTCATCCACGCAAATTCACGTGTACGGCTTATGCACGGGTTATGTATATGTTCATCACCCACAGAAATGCACATGTGCAAATGTATGGCTTATGCATGGATAGTGCACATGTGTCGTACACGTACGTGTTGTCTGGGGACGTGGATGTGTGCAAAATAAACGTGGCAATACCGCTGGCCTCTCAGCATTTGCTAGCAGCATTTAAAGGGAACTTGGAGCGCCGCCTTCAAATGCCAAGATGTTTGTCACGCCGTTTAGTAGTCAAGCTGATTTCGCTACAGAGTACATATATTACAATGCATTCTTCTGCTGCGTTAGTGTTTTAGATTTGAATTCCCACCAATTTTCTTTTGAAATGAAATCTTTCAGTTTAACGTCCTACGATTATGCCCACTAGACTAAGGAGACAATGATTAAAGCAAGTGAATGATGGTGGAAGAGTTAGTGGAATGAGAAAGTCGGAGGAAACGGGTGTACCTCGAGAAAACCTGATAATCTTCACCACAAATTTACTTTTCCGGGGATCGAACCAGGGGCCACACACATCAGAAGTAAGCGCTCTACTACTGAGCCACCGTGCCCCCAACTTAGAAGCTCAAAAGTAGGCATACATATACAGGAATTCACTTCGGAACAGTAGCGTACGTAGGAATTTATTTTGGGAGGGGCCCAAACTCAATATGAGGGTATATTATATTAAAATTCCTAAAATTGCTCCTTAAAATTAGGCAAAATTTACACAATAGTCGAAATTTCGGGGAATCCCCTGCATACGTCACTGTTTCGGAAGGAGTCCAAATTTTTTATGGGTCCAAGTTCAATATGTGGATAAATTTGTTAAAATTTGTAAGATCAGCTCTAAAATTAGACTAAATTTACAGATAAGTCGATATTTCGGGGGTGAGTGGGGGTTCCGATCCCCAGGATCCACTTCCTACAAAAATATTTTTTTTCTTGAAATATGAATAACCTGAACAAAGTTAAATTGGTTTCGGAGGGCGCCAGCAAAGTATCCCAATAGAAGAATATAGGCTTCTTATCTTTAATATATTGGGTATATTAATATAAGTAGACTTCCAGTCATTTCTGAAATTAAAAATAGCCCTTAAATCTAGAAAGATTGACCACCCCTGCTACATAATCTCGCTGGTACTAAAAGACGTAAACACAAGTCAATGACTGACTGACTGATTGAATGATTCAATCAATCATCTTTCTGCTTTACCCCAGAAGTAAAAAATCAATGACTGACTGACTGACTGAATCAATCAATCAATCAATCATCTTTCTACTTTATCCAGACGTAAACACAAATCAATGACTGAATGTCTAAATGAATCAATCATGTTTCCGCTTTATCCAGACGTAAACACAAATCAATGACTGACTCAATTAATCAATTATATCTCTGCTTTACCCAAACGTAAACACAAATCAATGACTAAGTGTCTAAATGAATTAATCATGTTTCTGCGTTACCCAAACGTAAACACAAATCAATGACTGAGTGTCTAAATGAATCAATCATGTTTCCGCTTTACCCAGACGTAAACAAAAATCAATGGCTGACTGACTGAATGAATGAATCAATCATTTTTCTACTTTATCCAGACGTAAACGCGAATCAATGACTGACTGAATGAATGAATCGATGAATGAATCAATCAATCATCTCTCTGCTTTACCTAAACGTAAATACAAATCAATGATTAAGTGTCTAAATGAATCAATCATGCTTCTACTTTACCTAAACGTAAATCCAAATCAATGACTAAGTGTCTAAATGAATCAATCATGCTTCTGCTTTGCCCAGACGTAAACACAAATTAATGACTGACTTACTGAATGCATCAATGAATGAATTAATCAATCAACTTTCTGCGTTATCCAAACGTAAACACAAATCAATGACTGAGTGTCTAAATGAATCAATCATGTTTTCGCTTTACCCAGACGTAAACATAAATCAATGACTGAATGAATGAATCAATCATTTTTCTACTTTACCCAGACGTAAACATGAATCAGAGACTGACGGAATGAATGAATGAATGAATGAATCAATCATCTTTTTGCTTTATGGGAGCATCGCACACATTGTTGAAAATGAAATTGTTGAGGGGAAAATAGACCAATAAATTCCTCCTGTAGGAAGTATGAAATACTAACATGAAATTCTCAAATATACTGGATGTAATTGCCAAGTTTGAAAAATGTGGAAATAATTTTAGGGGAAACCAGTATTACCTCTTTAAAAGAGTTTTCAAAAGTTTGTATCTGTCAAAATATATATTTCACTTGTCAACAGAATAACCATTGAAGAACATAGGAAAATAAAAAAAAAAAAATAAAAATAAAAATAAAAACGTTTTGAAAGTACATAAATCTTTCTTCTTGAATGAATTTTTGGAGAGAGGGAGAGAGAGAGAGAGAGAGTTTGTATGTGATAAACGTCTATTGTATGATTCCTTCACAACCTATCGGCTCACGGTCTTCGTCTTTTTTCCTTTTTCTTTTTTTCCTTTTCCTTTTTTTTCTCTGAATGTGATGGAAAGCGATGTTTATAGGCAGGCATCTTTTCAAGCAGAGGCCCTCGATTCGATTCGATCGATAACCTATGCATTTGAGCGACCTCTACGGACTCTTCCACCAAAAATACACACTAGACATACACACAAAAACAGAGAGAGGTAAAAAAAAAAAAAAAATGAACATTCAACTTTCAGGACTCATTATTTTTCCACGGAAGTTCACTCGCCCGCTGCCAGACTCCATATCTCTTATCGTATTTTTTATCTACTTTTTATAGCTCTTTTTTAAGGGAAGTTTTTTATTTCTTTCCATTTGAAGACATAATTTATACATAGGACCAAATGTTACAAATCTATTAGTTCCGTTAGCAATGTAATAATGTGACGAAATAATGCGTTTTCTAACTTCTTTAAGTGCTGTTAGTTGAGAGTGGAGTTAGTCGAGGCCGGTAGCAAGGTTGTGTATGTGATCCACCTCTCTTTCAGGCGAGATAGTGTAGTGACGAACGGCCTGTACTTTTAAAGTTATATTACACGATGGTCTGTCCATACGCCAACTGGACCGGGTTCAAGCCCCGATTGTGGCTCGAAGCCCTTACTATTAGTAAGCCTTCATAAAGCTCGATGTTACATAAGAACATAATAATAATAATAATAATAATAATAATAATAATAATAATAACGATGGTGATGATGATGATGGTGATATTGCCCACTGTTCAGGTTTATCGATCATGCGAAAAAATCCGTTTTTTTCTGATAACTTTGCGATTGCACGAGATAGAGAGAGAGAGAGAAAGAGAGAAAGATTAGGTCAATTATGTCTCTGTTCAAGTTGGTGTAGGGCCGCGGTGGCTCAGTGGTAGAGCGTTCACTTCTTGTGCTTGGGGTCCCGGGTTCGATCCCAGCCCCCGCCAAGTGGACTTTCTGGTGGACAAACACCGTGTGAGGGGTTCTCCCGTTTCCTCCCACTTTCTTCATTCCACCATTTCGTTCATTCCTCATCATCACCGTCCCCTTTAGCCTAACCGGCATAAGCGTGGGACGTAACTCTCAAAGATTTCATTTGAAGTTCGTGTAGTTTAGATTAGTAAATACCACTACGAAAGTTTTGTTTAACTGTAATATATGTATTTTCACTCTACTCTTCATCACAATTTTCTTGTTTCCTTCTGGAAGACCGGGCGGGATTTTCTCTGCTCCTTCTCGCAATGGATTGGTTCGTTTTGCTTATCTACACCCAATCATATTGAAAATGAAATGAAACTATTCAGTTCAACGTGCCACGGTTATGTCTTTTAGGTACAGGGGGACGGATGATTAAGACAAGTGAATGATGAATAGAAGAATTGGTCGAATGAAAAAAGTGGGAGGAAACGGGAGTACCCCGAGAAAACCCACGAACACGATATTGTCTACCACAAACTTACCTGGCTGGGGATCGAAACATAAACCCCACAACCAAAGGTAAACGCTCTACCACTGACCAATTTGTTATTCATGTGGTCATTTACCTAACGAGTCTCATCAAGAAAATACTATAAAATAGTTTAGATTACAAACCAGTATCGAAACCTTTATATATTAATGAAATTAATGATACATGCGTTTTGCATTACTCAAACAAAAAATACCTTCTCTATTTGACGGTCTTTTATGGCAGTCATAGATGTTCAAAAAACATTGTTTACCCTGAAGAAATTTTTAGGACTTTAGCTCTCCTGTTAATAGAGGGCAGTCAAAATGATGGACCTGATTTTCAGAAATAAATTCTGTGAAATCTGATAAAGATATGTTATTGAGAGACGCGTGCTTCGAAAGCATAGCTTTCAAAGTTTAGTTTCCACGCAGTGTTTCCACTTTCTACCGCTAAGAGTCAGCAGGGAGCACTTAAGGAAAATGGCGTTGGCTGGAGAACAGATATCTTTCTGTGTGCTTGACTATATCATGTAAACAAATCTGAGATTATTGTACAATGACATTTCTGTACCAAATCTCGGTGAGACCCACCTACGGGAAAGGCCATTCCTAAGTGGTATCAACATTTCAGAGATTGCATCATTCCGGGGGGGGGGGGGAGGGCACTCTTAGTATTCGCGGGCCACTATTGGTACTATTATATTTATTACTATATCATAAACGTATTATTTTCGTCCGCTCCGGGGGAGCACTCTAAGAGTTGTAAAATTTGAAAAATGAAAAGAGAGAGAGAGATTTTGGTGGTGATTGTTTGTAGCGCCAGATTTTGTAATAATAAAAATAAAAAATGAGATGGCGGGTTTTGGGTTTATATTTTGTTTGTTTTTATTTATTTTTTGTGCACCATTGTTAAAGTTATTGTTTTTTGAACTAAAATGGTTTGTGACTTGATAAGGATTGGTTTTACGATTTGGAAATTTTATTTTCCCGCGGTGTCCCAGGGCTTTAGGGAAACAAGATTTTTTAAAATTGTGTAAGCAAATGAAACTTGATATTATTTGTATATGCATCCTGTATTTACATGCTGCAACGCTGAAAGAGAATTTTGCTTTAATGTTTGGTTTGTGTGGACGAACTAGATTGACTTTTACTTTTTAAGTGGACTGAATAATAATGGTAGTAATAATAATAATACCAGAAAATAAACGGATATTTAGAATTTAAAATTTTAGTTGAAAATTTTGAAAATTAGTTTAATTCCCACTAGAATCGAGAAATTGCTTATATTTCCTAATTAGCCTAACAGATTTCTTGGAAACCAATGATATGCTTAAGGAGGGATATAACTTGTTTATGAAAGAAAAAGCTTACGAATTTGTGGTTAACAATGTAATAAAAGTTTTAATGAGCAAACGAAAACAATAACAAGAAAATGTTTTTTTTTTTTAAAAAAAACTTTAGCGGGCCGAAAATTAACATTGAATTTTGAGTTTTATGACCACAAATGTTCAGAATAAGGCATAAGGCCTTAACACAAAAATAAACTAATTTAAGTAAATTACATCTTGGTTTTCTTTCTTGACCTATGTAGTGAATGAATTGTTATCATTAACCTGACACACAAAAACAAACTATGGAATTGATGTCTATAACCAGTGCTAGATGCAATCTTGCATTGTTTATATTTTATATAGAGCTTTCCTAATTTACATAGATATTACACCAAACTGGTTAAATTACAATTTTGCATTTGAAAATACCTAATTATTTGACATCGTATGTGCAAAATTGAATTAAAAAGATTTATTTAAAAATTAAATAAAAATGGTAATGATGCAACTGTCACAGAGTTCCGGGGGCAGTGCCCCCCCAAAAAACATGTCTGGAAGAAACACTGGCATCATAACAGTTATTGTTAATAGTGGCCGCAATATGCTACAAAATGTATGGGAGGAGATAGACAATTGGCTTTATGTGTGCCGTGTTACGCGTGGTGCTCACATAGAATACTTGTGATACGTTTTAAGAAAACTTGGATAGTTTATCTTTCTCAGCACCTGCCACAGAATCAGAGGTAGAAGTGAACCTGAAAAGGTAGGGGGACGCATGGCGTAACACCGTCTCTCATGCCTATCTTTTGCCCATTGTAATTTAGGAAGTGGAGGACGCCAGAGATATTTTTTGGAAGAGGGGTAACCACGTTTCCCCTCACCTTTACTCCTGCTCACAATAACATTCTTTGTTAGATTTCAGAGAATAAACTTCTGAAATCGGGTCCATCATTTTAACTAGCCCTGTATTTGGAACACTGACTAGTATTGTAATTATTGTGTGCTAGTATAATTAATTGAAATGCGCCAAGAAAAAATACAAAAAGTTTCGTTGAACAAATCAATCAGTATCATGGAATGGAAAGTGTAGTTGGGGAAACAAAGAGCAGAGTGAACCTAACCTGAATATACAATCAAGGGAGGATCGTGGATTGCTGATCACAACGAGAGGTCGGGCATGTCCAGTGGATGCGTATTAAGTTGTGTCTGGGTTGTCACAGGCAAGTAATACGTGTTTTGTGTGGAATATACGCACGTGTTTTCTTTACCCATGCATCGTATCAAATGTTTTACTCTTAAGGGTTTTCACTACAGCGAAATTAAACTACCGCTAATTTTAGAGTTTTTCTGTAATATCCTCAAAACAAATAAAAATATTCGAGAAGCAGAAATGTAGTGAACTAGACAATACGATTTTGTATGTGATTACCTTTGCCACAATTCGACTATCTGCTTTTGGTATGCCACTATTTACAGAACCCGCAAAAAAAAAAAAAAAAAAAAAAAAAAAAAAAAAAAACGCTAAATATATTTACAGTTGCAAATCGAAAGCAGATAGATGAGTTGTGATAACGGTATCACATGCAAAATTGTATTGTCTAGTTCACTACATTTTTGCTTTTCGAATATTTTTATTTGTTTTGAAGATACTACAGAAAAACTCTAAAATTAGCGGTAGTTTAATTTCGCTGTACTGAAGACCCTTAACGGTGCTGAGTAATAAAACGACATCTTTGTTCTTCTTTTTAGCTCATAGATTTATTTACAGTGACGACGCTAGCTTTAATTTCTAAGGGAGCAAGTACAGGGGCAGCAGTGGCGGATCTAGAAGGTAAAAACTAGGGGGGCAGCCAGTACCCAGACTGTAATAAGTATGTAGAAAGTTTCAAAAATATATAAATATTAGCTTAAATTATTTGTCAGTGAAAAACTGGGGGCCTAGGCCCCCGGCCCTGGCCTAGATCTACCACTGAGGGGCAGACATTTTATGTATCCTGAAAATAATAGTTCCATATGACTTGGTCTACATGACAATGCAACATGTCTCGGGGAACGCGAGGGGCTAGGCAAAGTCAGCGAGGAGGGGTAGTGCTCTCCTTTAGCATTGTCACAGTTTTTATGGGAAACTATTCTTCTCTTTTCTTTGAATAATGGACTGAAATTTTAATTATATGATTTCATTTACTTCATCTAAAAATGAAATAAGATAAAAGGAAATTTTTTGTTTAACGTCCCACGATTTTGCCCTTTAGACTAAAAGAGACGCATGATTAATGATAGTGAATGATGATGGCGTAATTGGTGGAATGATAATGTCGAAGGAAATGGGTTATTTCCAAGAAAACGTACGGACACAATGTTGTCCACCACACACTTACTTGACCGGGAATTGAACCAGGGACCCCACGCACTGGAGATAAGCGCTTTACCACTGAGCCACTGTGCCCTCTGATAGATGTTGTTGAGATAAACAGAATAAGATGCTTGACGTTTCTTTGCCATGTTGTAGTTTTTAATAAAATCATTGATTACTAATAATAATAATAACCGATACTTTTTAATCTACTAAAACAGATTATTTCTGTATTGAATATGTGAGAGAATCGACAAAATAATGCTAAGTGCCACTTCTACTGATATTGAATTAATAGCTGGAATGAATTGGCATCGAACCACAGAACAGTATGTAGGTACAGCTTAATTTTAAAAATTTACCTGCAAATAACAACAGAACCACGTTTCTTATGTGCAGTGGCGTATTTAGGGGGTGGCTTCCGGGCTTAAGCCCCCCCCGAAATCTTACTTAGTATGGTAAAGTAAATGAAATATCTTGCAGAATTTTCACATTTCCAGGCAAAGCCTCCCCCCGAAAGTTAGCAAAGCCCCTCCCGAAACAAAATCGTAAATACGCCACTGCTTATATGTATCATTGCATTGAATTCTGTGGCGTATTTTGAGGGGTACCGGACCTACCGGTGGTAGCTCTAGAATATTACAAAATAAAGTTGTTATAATAAAAACAAATTTATATTGATAATATTATACTTTAGTACCTTCTTCGAATGTTACAAGTTTCTGAAAACTTTATGTATTTAGAAACATCCACTAGCTTCTTTGCATGGAGACTGTCTCGCTTCCTTAAGAGATCTTCTATTTGTCAACGTAGCAGAAACCACTTGTCTAGTTTCTGGAACAAAAATAATGTAATTATCAGCGCATTCTCCTTCGCTCCGTCTCCAAGCACAGCGTACAAACAGGCTGCCAGGTAACACCAGTTGCCTTTAGAGAAATCGGTTTCTTGGGCGTGAGCGAAGAGTAAAGGGAAATTATACGAGTAATGACAGTGCATTTTGTTGGTCTCTGGGAATTGTTTCAAAGATCTTGAACCTCGTTTTGTAACAGTTTGCGTCAACGCAACGAAAATTTTGTGTTTTACAGTATTTTGCGATAGTTGGCATATCTGTTATAATTACCTGTTTCATTACCTGTTTAAGGCTCTTACAGACCTGATTCTGTTTCCTTTGGCTAATCACCTATTTCAGCGTTCTTTATTACTCTCACAAATTCCACTTTCTCTGGTGAGTAGGGTTACCATCTACCTAAAGCAAATAAATCGTAGGGACATTTTATGCAGCAAATGAAGATCGTCTTTCCGGAATACTAATAAAGTACAGTGAAACCTCTCTAAAGCGGACAGCCATGGGCAGTAGCGTACGCAGGAATTTATTTCGGTGGGGGTCCAAACTCAATATGAGGATATTTTACATTAAAATTCCTAAAATTGCCCCTAAAATTATTCTAAATTTACACAAAAGTCGAAATTTCGGGAGATCCGAACACCCAGGACCCACCCAGTACGTACGTTCCTGGCCATGAGGAATTAAAAGTTGTCCGCTATAGAGAGGTGACCGCCTTAGAGAGGTTGCAATATTTTATGACGTAAATTAGTAAACGTAATATGCAATTAGAAAAACATATTTTTTTGCATGAATCATGTATTTACGAATATTACAAAAATGCCTGCATTGTCTTCCGTCACCCAATACTCTATGCTCAAGGCACAACATGGAAATAAGATGGTATAATTCTCTGCTCTTTACACTTATTATTACTTACAACATTTTCGGTATGTTGTTTTAATTTGTGAGTTAATTGCAGTCCAGTAGTGTCTTTTTTGAGACAATATGTGTACCCGCAGGCCAAAAATACCAAACTTGTCTTGGCTTGCTTACAGATTCCAGCCGGACAGTAGGTATACTATAACGTGTCATTCCAAAGAGTGGGTAACTGTCAATCACTTTTGTGTCTAATACAGCTTGGGTGGAGGTGGGATGCAACCAAAGGACATGAGAGTGTTGTTAAACAGAGACTTTGTCTGGGTTGCTGAGCAGCCAGTTGAGGAGGTAAAATGTTGTCACAATGCTTCCTTGATGACACATATGAATTACTAAAAATGTATTTTTACTGCACTTTTCAACTTGTTTCTAGAGAAAGTGTCCGTAATACGGAGGTAAATAATACCTATAAAAGACAGGAAAGACTGTCCGTGTCCGTCCTAGAGAGTGTCCGCTTTAGAGAGGTTTGTCGATATGTTTTTTCCTATTACAGTGTTTGGAGACTAAAAACTATGTCCATTACGGGAGGTGTCAGCTTTATAGAGATGTCCTTTAGTAGAGGTTTCACTGTAATGTGTCTTTCTAGTAAAGAGAAAATCATATTTATCTACCTGATAAAAAGAAAATGTCTTTTAATATTTTTCTCTTAGTTTGAAGACTGGATATTAACATGGAAACTAAACTCCAGTAATAATAATAATAATAATAATAATAATAATAATAATAATAATAATAATAATAATAATAATAATAATAATAATAATAATAATAATAATAATAATAAATGCACTGATGTTATAAAAGCTAGTGGAAGCCCAAACTATCAAACTGATATACGTCAATGGTTGAATTGTATGGAAATGCTGAACCTTCTTTTCGTTTCGAATGTTAGAAAATGTGACATACCATTGTGTTTTCCCGAGCAAGGGCGTCGATTTCTCTGTAAATTTGGGGGAGGGGGCATTCAGATGCAGAATATATATATATATATATATATATATGAGGATATTAAGACAAATTGCATTCAAATTATGCCAAATATTGTATATTCATAAATACAATATGGGGCCCACATGAGCTTTGGATGGGCCCGGGCCCCCGGCCCCACAGGATCGGCGCCCTTGTTTCTGAGCCCCTCATTATATAGCATATAAATACTTGTATGTACTGTTAACTAGGAGAGTAGATGCTTGGGTTTCAACTTCAAATGATTACACATATACTTATAACTATGACACACACTCACATGTTTAATAGTGAGACGCACAGTACTTGAATTTAAGAGGCAATCTAACATCCGCTTTGTCTAACACTATCTTATAATTTTCTACATTACTCTGGTTCTGAATCAAACCGTATTTCATTGGCACAGACAGCTCGTTCTGTTGCACTGAATCCACAACGTCCGAGAATCCATGAATCTTATGGCCGTAATACATAAATCAAATCTTGTTTAATGTGCGGAGATTGTTCTGGCCAGCAAACAAAGTTCAATAAGAAACCGCAGCATCCGAAAGTCTCTACAGACTCTTGGCTTGAATCCCATTTTCTCCATATATCATTTTTGTTCTTTATTGAATACCTATTGATATAGTAGCATTTCTATGTATTTCTAGAAGAGAAAAGGAGATACAGTTTCGTGTAATCAAAAAAAAGATACACTTTGAGAGGAGGACTCCGAAAAGCAGTGGGCGAAATCACAGTAACGTGACTAGGAAAGCTGAGTAAAAGTAATAAAATGACACAGCATTTTTCTCTGTCTCTTGTGCGCGGTAGGGAAAGAAACAGGACGGCGGAACGTTCTTTTACTCATGCAATACGCCACGTATGTAACATTTTGTTGAAACTCGTTTCTATAAGAGAAGTAATCATTGTGACATGTAATTTCGTTTTCTTCTCCGTTGGTCTTCTTCTTCTTCTTCTTTTTTGGCCAGTTTGTTAGTATACGTTCTTCCAGAAAATTTGATTTTTTTTTTTGGGGGGGGGGAGGATTTTTGCATTTGTTTTTCGAGAGCGAGGCTATGTAATTTCATTTCAGCAGATTTTTTTCTTATTTGTTTTTCATTAGTCTGTTTCTGTATTTAAATTCTTAGAAATGAATAAATCCTATATTATTATTTTTTGTTTCATTTGTAAAAAAAAGAAAAGAAAAGAAAAAAAAAGAAATAGTAAGACATGTAGCCCCGGTTTAATCAATATTAGTACCAGCATTTGCTGTTGTTTTCTATGCAAGCTTCTCACCCCAGTTCTTAGAAAAATTTAATTTTCAAATATTAATTTATCAAGTTTCGGAAACTTTCACATGGCATACAGAACAATTTTCACAAATCCGTGTTCAGAATGTTAAAAGCCATGCTTTATACATATAGTCTTGCTTTATATATATAGTGTTAGTTCTAGAGCTTTTTTGCGTCGAGATTTTTCTAAAAAAAGTTTTAGTTTACCGTCCAAATACTCACTAACTTCCAATGCCCTCCTCGCTGGCCTAGTGGCTTGCGTGCATGCCTTTGGTGTTCGGGTTCATTACCTTTAAGGAGAGCATCGAAAGCAATACAGCGGATTTGAGTCCACTTTAAACCTTTCCGTCTCGTTCTATAACATCGCTGCTGATAAACGCGTAAATATAATGAATCGAACACTCAATCAATTAATTTTTAATGTAATTGGTAGAGATAAAGAAATTATAATTATTTCGAACTGTAATTGAATGGTTTTGCAGATGACATAGGTACAAAGTGAAAGTCAAAGTCCATTAGATATCGACAAATACTATCACTTATTAGGCTAACAATAGATGTAACCACTTCAGGATTCGTAGAGCAATGCTAATGATTCCAAGTTAATCTACGATGTTGGCACGTAGTAAAATTATTTATTCCAAAAAATGGCTAAAGCAGACCCCCCCGGACAGGATACCATTATACAGAGTCTTCCAAAAGTCCTGCAAAAAAGTAAAAAGAGGTAACTTTGAAAGTACTACTTACAATTTTGTATTTTCTTTATAATGTTTACTGGAAATGTTAAAATTTTTGTTGGCAACAATGAGCGGATGTAAACGTTGACGTCATAACTGCAAATCACGTGACAAAGATGGCGTCTACTCAAGAGAAAGCGCAGTGTGTGTGGCGTGGTTTTGTGAGTTAAAATCTAGTGTTTTGGTGAGAAGAAAATTCCGACAAAAATATCAGAAACAACCACCTACAGGTTAAGTATCAAGAGATGGTACGATAAGTTCCTAGCTACCGGAAGTGTCTTGGACTTGCCTCGTAGCGGAAGGCCAACAACCAGTGTTGATGTGATTCAGTCCGTGCAGGAAAGCGTATTGCGAAGTCCAAAGAAATCGTTGAAACGCAGATCCTTGGAGCTCCGAGTGCCAATGACAACGCTACACAATATCGTTCGTAAAGAAATGATACAGAAGTTTAGAAGCAAAAACCGAAAGATGTTCAGGACCTCCGGAAGAAGATACGTAATGTGATTGGGAGTATTACGGATGAAGCACGTCGAAATGCCATTCTTGGATTCCCGAAAATACTTCAGCAATGTTTGGACGTAAATGATGCTCAGCTGGAGATTTGGCGTTGAAAAAAATGCTTGGAAACAAAATTTCAGACTTTCTTACAAGTCCACTAAAAGTTTTGTAGAAATACAATAAATGGTTACAAAGTTACAGCTTTTTACTTTTTTGCAGGACTTTTGGAAGACTCTGTATAGCATTGTGGTTTTATTTTGACCTGTAGAATAGCGCTTTGTTGTCCGTGGGCGCCACTTTTAGAACACCCAATATATATAGAAAAACGAATACCCTTTTATAATCTCAATACTTTAAAATATTATATGAAAAGTTAACTTAGTATTTTCTTTCCTTTTTTCTTTGTTTTGTGTTAATATATATAGAATTTATAGCCAGAAAATGTAACAAAATAATTATTTATCTGGTATAAAATAGAGCATTTAAAACTAAAGATTTATTTTTAAAATTTTTATTGCTACTAAGAAAAGCAAATTTGATTAGTGCGATTTATTTAAATTAATCATAATATATCGAAATAAATAAATTCCAATTGGTATTCAAATACTAAAATGATACAATTTTGAAAATTCCGTTTGTATTGCTTTTAGAATGCACTGGGAAATTTAATGAGATCATTTATTGAATTTCTAACTAAGTATCATAATTGGAACATATCTGCAAATTCTTGTAACATGATTATCTTTTTTTTTTCATCTCACAAATGCAATTACGTGCTTTTCGTAATTGAGCACATGATTTATTTGAAATTACCTTGAAGTTCTCGTACCGTGTAGAAATCACGTATTTCGTTCCCTCACAACGTCTGCAGTACGTGCTGTCAAAGTTATTCGTAAAGATTCCGCAGAGAAACTGTCAAAGCCATATGCGTTTATTCTGTGGAATGTTCAGGAACAAATTCTTTCGTAACAAGAAGGACGAAATGAGGACCTAAGGCAATTCTTTTTAACTATTCAAGGAAAGTTTGTATCCTTTAGTCAGATAGAAGAAGAGTGCATTACGTTTCGCTTTGTTACATTATGTTAGAGAAGGTTTCAACTTTGGGCAAATTGTTCCTTTGTGAATGATTTAATTATCTTGCTTTCAATACCATGTTCCAAGATATTGTTCGGTTGGTATAGTTTTGTAAATTATTAAAGCTCAACTTTGTCTACTGAGGATGTCTTAAGGCTAAAAGAAATGTACCTGCATAATGAAGAGAAAGAAATATAGATAAAGTAGTTGGTGAAATGATAAAATACATTGAGAGAAGAGTAAAAAGTAAATTTACGAGGCGAAATCAAAAAGTAAAGGGACTTGCAATTTCCCGCACGATGGTTTGGTAACACTGCTAGTATCCAACGCTGAATTAGTGTTGTCTGCAACACTTCTATACAACGTGTCACTCTTATTCCAGCGTTAGTCGTTGAAGTGTAGCAGACTGTTAAACATGGCAGCTCCATTGGCGATCTGCGCCAAGAAGGAAATTAGAGCAGCGATTCGCTTTTTGTTTGCGGAAGGAGTTAAACTAGCCGAAATTATTTGTCGAATATAAGCGCAGTATGGTGACAGTTGTTTATCGCGAAGCATAAGGCACAAATGTTGGAAATCTCTTTTAAACATTTGGCCCTTATCGTCGCGAGGAGATGGATTTTTCTTCAGATCGTTACTGTAGATGAAATTTGGGTACACTCATGTCCAAAATTATTGTCGCATGTCCATAAATATGTTGTTGAAGGAATATAATTTGATAACGAATTCGCCCACTATTTCTTATAATGTTAGTATATGTATAATTAGCCAAGACATGTATGCGGCAAATTTTATTTCAAAAGAGCAGTAAATGAGAACAATAAAACAGAAATAAAACTTTCTTGTCCATTTAGCAACATTATGTTTTACTCACTCTAATTTTTCTATTTATAATTATTTTCCTATGAAATTTACCACAAATAAACATTTTCCAATTATACACATACTACCAGTATTAAAACTACTCTGCAAAATCATTAGCAAATTATATTCTTACAAGAAGACATTTATAGATATGCGACAATCATTTTGGACATGAGTGTACATAATCACGAACCAGAAAGTAAGGCTGCGAGCATGGTTTGGAAACGCCTATTATCACCAGAAGTTAAGAAATTTAAACTTCAACCATCAGCCAGTTATTGATGTTGTGCAAAATTGGTTAGGTGTACAGGTGCATCCGAAAAACTTCTTTTTTCGATGGAATCATAAAACTTGTGAAACGTCGAGAAAAGTGTGTTAAGGTGCAGGGAAGTTATGTAGAAAAATAATGTATATTTAAGTTTTATCTTTAGAATAAATGTACCTTTTATGCAAAGTACCTTTACTTTTTGACTTTTCGTATTTTTTCATTGTAAAGATACGGTACATCTAAACTATACGAATACAATATTTAAAACAGAATTGAGGGATCAACTACTTCCTGTTTTATTAGAGAAATAAGGGCAGGAATAGGTTTCAATCAATTTAATGGAATATACCTGGATAGTACATCAGATGTTTAGGTTGACAACGGTCAGGCGGCTACCGCATAGCCAGTCTGTTGGTGATGATGTGTTAGGACTCTTTGTGAGAATGAGTAGAAGGGCAGTATGCAGTGAACTCAGCAGACGGTGATAGTGCAAAATGGATGGTCTCTGATTTTTCAAAGAGCGCAAGTTGTTGGGCGTACAGTTATATGGTGCGATCGTCATGACAATAGTGGTTAGCGCCTTGGGTGTATTACGATTGACAGTGTCCAAAGTGATGATGGCCTACAAAATTCACCGCAAAACCGATGATGGCCTACAAAATTCACCGCAAAACCGCATCCGCAAAGAGGAACAGTGGTCGGAAGAAAACTCTTAGTGATTGGTTTCGCCGAGCATTAAAGCGAATTGCCACTCAGAACCGTTGTGCGATTGTGGTACAAATGACGAAGGAACTGAAGCAGTACTTCACCTGACCTGTGTCAATAATCACAGTTTCTCGCGTTATACATGACATGGACATGGTCGAGCTGCACGGGCGAAATCGCTGATAATCGATCATAACGCTTAGATCGGATTGCATGGGTGAAACCGCTGATAAGGAACCTTAACGCTTGAGTCAGATTGCATGGGTAAAACTGCTGATAAGGGACCTTAACGTTTGGGTCGAATTGCATGGGTGAATGCGCAAATAAGGGATCTTGTCCCAGGCAATGACGCCATATTAAAGAATGATAAGTGCGCATTCTCATAGCTGAAGCTGTTGTAGTGTGGTTTGTAAGCTGAACCTCCTCAGGGCCGTCCAAACCTTAACATAATTGAGAGTCTGTGGTTCGTTTTGCAGACACAAATCAGGCTCAAATTTCAGCCCCCATCCTCTCACGTAACTGAGTGGTACACTGCACGCGGAATGGTGTGTTGTTTCACTTGCTACCACTCGCGACCTCTATGACTACATTCGATTTCGCATCACAGCTATTCTGAGAGCAACGGTGGTCTAATGCTACATTACATTATTAATTCGTAATGACTTTAAGAAACGAGGATTTGGAATTACGCAGTTTACGAAATGAAGTTTCATTTTTACACAACTTTGGATTTCGAGGGAATTCGTCTCTGAGGTATAATTGTATCCAAGATCGAAAGAGAACCGTTCTATGATGAAAAGAGAACAATGATGGACTGATTTCAGAACTCACTCTGGGAAGTAATGCTCCCGGAAGTAGGAACTAAATACACAATTCCAATTGGTTGGCGTTATTCGTCTCTTGTAACTAACATATAGCAGAAATCAAACGCTTGCAGCTGTCGGCTCTCGAGGTAAAATGTGTTAGCGCAACGGGCTGGTAATGGAAATCTCTTTTGGTATGGGTTCAAACCCTGCCCAAGGAAAGTTTTTAAAATATTTTCATAACACTTTTTTCCATTAAAATAAAATGAAAATAATACCCAAAAAAGTGATTTACTTACTTTTGTGCAAATAAGTATTATTATTATTAGTAGTAGTAGTAGTTATAGTAGTACCAAGAACGGGTTAGAAGCCCCGCAGGGCTTGTTTTGTTCCACTTTAACTCCCATTACATAAATTGTGTGACCAACTTAAAAATAGCTGGCTAAGGTAGCGCGTAAAACAGCTGGATAGGGTAGCGCGCAAAAAAAGTTTCTTCCGGAATTATTACTCTGCCGAGCTGATCGTCTGTTTTCGGTTACAAAAATAGTCACTTCGATAATAAACCATGATCACAAATGCATCACATTTTGCGGTGCGATTTTTTTTATTGTTGTGATTTGATGCCATACCACTTAAATAGAATGCTGATACGTATCTTCTAACTGTATATACAAGGTGTGATAAAAAATACGATGAATGTAGTTGCACAGTGCCATCTATCGATGTTGTATCCGTTTCAATTAGTAAGCCCGGTGGCCTAAACTTTTGGTACAGTCACTGTCGGGTTTGAACGAGTTGTGACATGTTAGTTGGCTTCCAGAGGCAGAAGAGTAAGGACGGTGTTAAGAGTGTCTACCGTGCGCCAACATTAAGTTTTGTTCTAAACTGCAAAAAGGTGTCAAAGAAGCTCACTAAAAGTTAAATCAGTGTATGGTGATGAAGCGATGGCATTGGAGACTGTTTATAAGTGGTATAAGCGATTCAAAAGCGGCAAGGAGTAGGTTGAAAAGGAGCAACGATCGAGACGTTCTTCGACGTCAAAGAAAACAAATGAAAACATGCAATAAGTGGCACAAATAGTTTGTTCAATCAAGCGAATGACTATTTTAGAGCTTTCCGAAAAACTAAATTATGTCGTATGGGTCCGTGAAAATCATTTTAACCGCCGATTAAAGAGGCAAATGACTTCCTTCTTCACCACGAGTATGCGCCGCGTTACTCTTTACTTTTGTTCCCTGACTTCTTGAACGGAAAAAGTGTTCCTGTCTTTCCACATTCGCCTTACCCCCCCCCCAGGTTTAGTACCATGGGATCCTAAAAATAAAAATTGTGCTTAAAGGGTAAGGTTTTGACACCATTCCTGACATTGACAGGGCCACGACAGAGCAGCTGAATGCCATTCCAAAATAAGCCTTCCAGAAATGTTTCCAGCCATGGATTTAAAGTTGGGATAAATGGGTCGGGTCAGCTCGGGTCGGGTTGTCGGGTCAGGCTACTCGGGTCGGGTCAGTCGGGTCGGTTTGTCGGGTCGGCCAATCGGGTCAGCCCGGGTCGGGTTGTTGGGTCAGGTAATATCAGATCGGATCACGGTTCGGGTCAGTCGGATCAGGTCATCGGGTCCGGATCACGGGTCGGGCCGACCCGACCCGACCCGTTGAGAGCACTAATTGCTAGCCAAGGACAGTACGTTGAAGGAGAATAAATCAAATTCCATGTTAGCTTACTACGTTGATTCCAATTAAATAATTCACCGTACTTTATGATCACACTTCGTATCTTCTATCTAACTGTAGCAAATTCTGTTTTATTATATTTTTTAAAGACTTGAAATGTGATATAACGATATGTTTTAGAGTCACGAGCATTAACACGTTCGTAGCATAAATTAGTTCTAGAAACACGAATAAAGAAGAGGGAATAAAACCCAAGGGTATAGAACTTCCCTACTCTACCACTGAATACCCTCCAATGTATCAAAATATTATTATTGGAGAATTCCTTGGAGGGGTATCAAGTGGAAAAGGAGCAAAACACATCATGGGAATAAGAATGAAATGGCGTAAAGAAAGAAGGAATGAAAGAAGAAGAAAAAAAAACGTGAAAACTATAGCTTTGAAGTTGCATCACGTGCTTTACATCTTAATGCTTGAGTACCGTCCCTGGGAATTGCATTTCGAGCGCCGGCTTTGTCTCATTTTGTTTAATTTGTCTTGAAAAGTAGATGTTCTTTTGTTTTCCATTACCCTGATTGATGCGTTGCTTAGCAACACGTTTCAATGAACAACAGAAGCGAGAGAACGCGCCTTAATTCCTTAACAAAAGAGGAAAAACCGAATTTTAAGAGAAAAATACACAATGAACAAAAGAACTTAAAAAAAAAAGAGAGAAATTTCATTACGTTCCAAATCCAAGAGATTTCTACAATCACAACCACGCGAGAAAGCTTGCTCAGTAGTTGTTGCACCATTTTATTAGATTATTTTCCTTCTAATCTCAAATATTGTATTTATTAGTAAGAATCTATAGTAGTCCATACACTTTGATTAGAAAGTTCAGTATTTGCTAACACACATGACGTCAGTGGTGGTTCGTAGCTACAAAATTTAGAATAGAACCTCCGCTTTTGTCCAGGAAATGCGATAATATCTCGTGTTTGTTATATAGATTTTGTTTGAGATAAGGAGTTTGGGATCAGCTTACACGTGATTCTACGTGGGTTGAAGTAAAAAAAAGTATTGCATGATTCTACGATATTAAGACACAATAATAATTGAAACAATACAATGTTACACATGTGAAATGTTTTCCTACGCAGACCTTTGTTTTCTGACAAGTACCGGTAACGGACATGAACTTGTCATCCGGACATCCGAACCAAACCTAGTCCGTTCGATAAACAAAACAAAGATATGTTCATGTACAAAAAAATTAGGTGCCATGGACAAAGGAGTAAGTCCTTGGGACCCATTAACCCTGTTAGTATAAAGAAAATCGTAGACTCGCAGTGAAATAGCTACTGCATCAACACTGTTCATTGGAAAGTCATGGTTTATAGTTCATCTCTTCAGCATGAAACAAGCTCTCCAGAGGTGCTACGTACAGGGACCAAAGTTGATGTGAATGATTTTTTGGAGAGAATTTTTCCAATATTCTCCCAATTTTCCCTGTTCATGTAAGTTATCAGCCCCAATATATAGCACCTCTGGCAAGCTTGTTTCATGCTGACGAGAATGAACTATAAACCATGATTTTCCAACCATGATGAACAGTGTTGATGCAATAGGTATTTCACTGCGAGTCGGCGATTTTCTTTATACTAACAGGGTTAATGGGTCCCAGGGACTTACTTCGTTGTCCATGGCACCTAATTGTTTTTGTTCATGAACATATCTTTGTTTTGTTTATCGAATGGACTAGGTTTGGTTTGAATGTCCGGATGACAAGTCCATGTCAGTTCCTTGTGAGTTATATGCTTTAAAAGTTGAGGTTTATGTAATAAGTAGTTAGAGTAATTATCTTGGCTGAGTTTGTTAAAAGAATCAATCCGTTTATATTTGTAACGGTGACATTAACGGTAACATTTACTCCACTCGATACGTCGTGAACTAAAAAAAACTCTTTGAACACTCTGTTCGGTAAATCTTCTGACATATTTCTTTCTCATTTTTATTTTACTGTTTTATTTCTAGTTGTTTGTGATTTATGACCGTTGGACATTTTATTTCAATATGCAAGAACTAAACATCAAATCCGGACCGTGGTGGCTCAAGGTAGACCGTTCGCCTCTGGTATGTACTGTCCCTAGTTTGATACCCACTCGCGTCAAGTGGGCTTTGTGTTGGACAAACACTGTGTGCATGGTTTTCTCGGAGTTCTCCGATTATCTCCCATTTTCTTCATTCTACCATTTTCATTCATTCTCATTATCATCCTCTCCTTTAGCCTACACTGAATAGTCGTTGGACTTAAAACTGAAATATTTAATTTTTGCACTTTAAAATTAAATGGTGGACATTTCATAAGTGGTGATCCACATGAAAAATGTTTTTCTATAAAAAAAATGTTTGTTTCCCCATGGTCTTTTTTAAATGATGTTAAAACAATGTATAAGGTTACTTAGGTATTTAAAATTTTTAAGCGATTCTCCGGGCCGTATGATAGGGCTGTTTTCGTTTAAACACTTTCCTACTATCTTTTATCAGGTGAGGAACGTACATTTCAGCTATTCTGTAATTAAAGCATTTCTCTGTTAATATAATTTATTACCAGGTGAAGATTGGGTATTTTAATCAGAATATGGTTTTAAAATTTTCCCATTAATAAGATATTTTACCAGTTGAGTAACATATACTTCAAGTCATCAGCATCATAGGTATTCTGCCTTTATTGGCAGGTAACTTGCTGCAGCTGAGCAGCTTCCATGCTTCACCGTCCTCCGCTAATCTCTTCGACTTCATGTATGATCTTTCTGTTTTTATATTATCCATTAATTGTAGTCTCCTTCGCCCCCTCCCTCTCCTTCCCGCCACCATACCATGCAAGGGACCCGTTCAGGATCACTTGCTGGGTTCTTATATATTTCTATTATTATTATTATTATTATTATTATTATTATTATTATTATTATTATTATTATTATACATATATATTTCAAGGTAACTATATATATATATATATAAACATGAATATGTTCTTGTATATTTGAAACTACAATATAGATATAAGATAAACCAGCGCCGGTTTCAAAAGTAAAAGGTTATGTGATATATATTATTATTATTATTTTTACTATTCATGTAAGATATCGTGTATTTACCATGTATAATCCATATATTAATCTTGCATATTTTTTTTCTACAGTATATAAACGAAAAATAGAAAATTTTCCTCTTTTTTTTTAATAGATAACGAATGCTAGTTGGAAACATTGTCCCGTTGTCAGCATGTTTTAGGATACAGACAGAGGGGAACGGGGACCTGATTTACTTTCGTTTTCTTAGATTCCGCCTATGCCATATATATGGGTCAATGGGTAGTTTTACTAGAAAAGCAGTTGAATATCTTTCCGAACCTCTCATATATATATAGTAGGCATTCTCTTGAGGCGGGGAGCCATTTTAATGCTTCGAATAGCGGGAGAGGTAGTTTTGTCCTTTCTCTGGTTCCATTTCAGGGGATGGGAGTTCCTTGGTTAGAACAGTCTAAATGATGACTGTCATGTGGGTATTTTCAAAATAAGCTGGAAAGTTCATGTATAGTATAGTGAGTAGGCAAGTGAGTTCACAGGGATAGCTTAGAGCTTTATTTGTTTTAATTCTCTATCTAAGGAAATAAATATATATTTTTTATTTTGGATAACGTTAGCTCGCGATTTCACTTTAAGCAATTTAACTAGGACATTTAGTATTTGTAGTTTACATTAGTTTTTTTTTTGACTGGACTCCTTGCCTGGGTGCAGTGGCTATGCTTATTGGTCTGAGTTAGAGGGCTCTGGGTTCGAGTCCGGCCGACGTCTGGCTATATAAGGCCAGGCTGATAGTTGTTTTAAGAAACACATTTGGTTTCCGCGCTAGAATGCTAGGGGACTGGAACGGGTGAATTTAACCTATACCTATAGATCTGAGTGCTGATCTAGAAAGGCCTCTTATTGTGGTCTATTCCTCTATCTCTACTGAACCTATTTCTAGTAAATTTTGATAGATAGTATCCGGGCTTTTCCTCCCATAGGTTTAGGCCAGGTGCTGGATAAGTGGTGAAGGCACCTTTAGTACTGTAAATTGTTCACTTCATCAGCTTGTAAGAGAACGCTTCCTGAGTGGACCCTGTTAAGTTAGAGTTTTAGTTTATGTAATTTTGTCTTGATGACAGAAGTAGGAAATTTTTAGATCTACTATAGTAGGAACTAATTCCCTATTCTTTAGGGATTAGGATAGAAAAATACTTAAGCCCCTCTCAGTCTGCGGGAGGCCAAGTAGAGACAGATAAATATTTTATCTAGTGATCATAGACTATTCTCAGCTATCATTCCCAATTTATTGAAATAAAGATATCAAAAAGAGGAAACTTGATGAGTTTTTCATTATAATTTGAGTCTGATATGCTAGTTGAAGTAAGAACTCCCCTAGATTCTTGCAAACAGGGTGAATAAATTGGTTAATTTAGAATTGGTAAACAAGAAAGGTTTTACGAGGATATTTAAAGGATTAAGAGATATTTAACCTATCTTTTCTCTCTACCTCCCTTGAGTAAGTTAAAGGAAATAAGGGAGAGAGAGGGATCTTAAAACCGTCCTGACCGAAAACAACCCTGGTGAAGTTAATTATTTGAAATTAGTGGTTCTATCATTCCTCCTCCAGAGGAATATTCTTTTGGAAAGATAGCTATTAACTGGTGGGTGTGGTAATAACTTTAAATACTGTGAGTCTGGTAATAGCTTTCGCACACAGAGAGGTTCGCTCATAACCATTACCAGCTGAGTGCTCGTAGAAGGAGACATTGTAAACGGGAGGCTCGTAGAGGGCTCTTACAACCCTCTAGGACGTCCCTCATGATACAATGTCTTCTTAGGCAATGTCCCAACCAGTTTCGCTTCCTCTTCTCAATATATTTTCTCCCACACCATCTCTAACATCCTCTCATTCGTTTTCCGCTCGACTCAACTAATTCTTTCCATTCTTCTCCACGCCCACATTTCGAAGGCTTCCAGTCGTTTTTCATCACTTTTACGTAATGTCCCTGTTTCCGCCCCAACGCTCCACAAGAAGCATTTTATAAGTCTTTTTCTCAACTCTTTATTCAAGGTTCCACAAAACAGATTTTTCTTCCTCCTAAAGGCTTCTTTCGCCATTCCTATCCTTGCTTTTATTTCACGTTCGCACTTCATGTTAAGAATACTACCCAGATATCGAAAACTATTCACTTGTTCTATTCTCTCCCCTCCCACTTTTATATTTGACACAGACGGCTTTCCAATCACCATGGCTTTTGTCTTTCTAACATTTATTTTCCTCCCATATTCTTCCCAACCCTTCCTCAAGTTTTCTAACATCCTATTGATTTTCTTTTCGGATTCTGCAACATGCGCCATATTGTCTGCAAATCTTATACATCTAATTATTCTACCTCCTACTGAAATGCCGTCTTCATCATATAGGCTCTTTTTCACTATCTCTTCTAGATAGATATTAAGTAGTGTTGGCGAGAGATAAAATCCTTTTTGAACTCCCCTTCCAATTGCACTCTTCTCCGTGAGTTCTTCCCGTATCCTAACACTTACTTGTTGGTTCATATACGTATAAGTTTCTTATGAGTATTCGATCTTTCCATTCCAACCCAATCTTCTTTAGAACTCCCAAGAAATATTCCCAATTCACGCGGTCAAAAGTCTTTTCTAGATCAATAAATATAACATACACCTCTTTCCCTTTTTCTATAAATCTTTCACCGATCGCCCTTAATAATCCAATAGCATCTCTTGTGCCCTTACCTCTCCTGAACCCGTTCTCCTCCTCAATTTTTTTCATTTGTTCTTCCGTATAACCTTCTGTTCAGTATTCGGAGCAGAATTTTAGCTGCATGAGATATGAGATTAATAGTTCTATAATACTCACATCTCTTTGGGTTCCGTTTCTTAGCCATCGGTATCATGATCGTCTTCAGGAAGTCTTTTGAATACTTCAATTAGTTTTGATTAAAATATATTTCTGTTATCTATGATCAGGTTAGGAACATATACTTCAACTAGTTTATCATTAAAATATTATCCGTTACTATCATGTATGTTATTGGATATTTTAACTAGTTTGTCCTTTAATAACAAATTCCTTAAGATAGTTTTCATTAAAACAGTATCCTATTAATGTTATATACAGGGTGGCCCATAGTTATGCATATGTTGTTTTGAAGACGGTAGTAAAGAAACTAGCGACTTAATTTGAACATAAAATTGACCATAAATACATTATTCTCATACCTTTCCTTACAAGAATTTTAATCTCTGTTCTCCATGGTATGGTTCTCCAATGCACCATCCAAATCAATACATGCCTGGAGACGAAGAGAAACGTTGTCACAAGCAGCTTGACAGACCAGTACTGGTATCCTATGCCTGGAGACGAAGAGAAACGTTGTCACAAGCAGCTTGACAGACCAGTACTGGTATCCTATGCCTGGAGACGAAGAGAAACGTTATCACAAGCAGCTTGACAGACCAGTACTGGTATCCTATGCCTGGAGACGAAGAGAAACGTTGTCACAAGCAGCTTGACAGACCAGTACTGGTATCCTATGCCTGGAGACGAAGAGAAACGTTGTCACAAGCAGCTTGACACACCAGTACTGTAAAGACCTGCACGGGCCGGGCTTGGGCGGGCCGACTCTGTTATTTCTTTGGGCCGGGCTTGGGCGGGCCGACTCTGTTATTTCTTTGGGCCGAGCTTGGGCGGGCCAACACTGATTTCTCTTCAGGTCGGGCCGGCCTAGGTCCGATTATTTGCAATTCTTTAATAATTATTGACTTTCGTTAAACGATTATTGGAATAAAGCCAAACGTTGAAGAAGTGTGCCCGTGAAAAATGTTTCAAAGAATGCAATAGCTATTTACAGTTTGTGTTACTTAGCGGGTCCACTTTCACTATAGAGGATTGCAGGCATTGCGCGGTAAATTGAGCTTTGACCTTGACCTTCACTGAACCCAAAATATGACAAGAAGGGATGGGAAAGTTTTGCCTGTCGCTAAACAATATTGCCATCTTCACTTTATGCTAAAAATCAATTAAGTTAGATTTTTGTTACAGGAAATGGAGTTTTTGTTCTCTCGATAACAGGCAAAATTCTAGAAGGCAATGGTACCATTTAGGAGGCAAGCGTCAGGTTGTGAACCAGAGTTTAGAAAATGTTTCTGAGGGTTAGGTCAAGTTTAATACTAAATTTTGAGAAAGATTGGGGCTCGAGCTAATTTTTTTAAAAAGTTATCGGGCCAAGGTCGAGCCAAGCTTTTAAAATTTATAGGGCCCGGGCCGGACTTGGGCCAAGAATTTTAAAAAACTTATCGGGCCGGGTCGGGCTCGGGCCGAAAATCTCCAAAACTTTTCGGGCTCGGGCTGGGCTGGGCTGGGCTGGGCCTAGGTACATTCGAGCTGGATTGGGCTCGAGCCGAAAAATTCGGCCCCTGCAGGTCTCTACAGTACTGGTATCCTGTGGAACTCCTCCCGTGGTTCGGCCAAATTGCGTATGTGATGTTGAAACATTTTGTCTTTTAAAACACCCCATATGAAGAGAGCTCCTCCGTGGCTAAGCGGTTAGCGTATGCGCCTTTGGCGCGGGAGACCCGGGTTCGATTCCCGGCGGGAGCTCATGTGGTTCGGATTCCACGTTAATCATATAGCCTCGCTGCTGAAAAGGGACGTTCAACTCAAAATCAACTCAACTCAACCCCATATGAAGAAGTCAGGTAGTGACAAATTGGGAGATCGAGCTGGCCACTCCACAAACCCAGCGGTTCGGGAATGTTTCCTTCAGCTACTCTCACATTAATTGATAAAACATAGTGTAGTGATGCTCTATTTTGGTGCCACCACAGGTTCTCCCCCTCTCAGGATACACAGTGTTGCCATATCGAAATTTTTTGTCCGGAATTACAAATACTACAGTCAGTTGAACACCATATAGGTCTACATAATTATAGGCCACCTTTTATTATCGGGTGAAGATGGGATATTTCAGGTACTCTGTCTTTAAATATTTTCCCTTTAATATTATTTGTTACTGGGCTAAGAACGAATACTTCAAGAAATTCGTTAAGGTGCACCGTATTATAAGTAATTAACCTTGATTTTATTTGATCAATGTTTTAATTTTATACAATGTCTATTTGGATGAAGCAGTGTTGAAACAAAAAAAAGCTGAACAGATCTTTTTCCTTCTCGAACTAATTTTCCTCCGAGTTTGTATTTAATGAAGCAAATATTTCGTAGAAATTGCATTATTTAATCACATCAAGGGCGTACCCACGGAGAAGGGAGTACACCGGGTCCGAAACCCTAAAATTTCGTAACTTGACTAATATTTGAAGACTATTTTAAACAGAAGTACGCTTGTTTAACAGAGAAATGACTGATGTAGGATAAAGATTTGATTTTACGCCTTCTTTTCGTATGAAAATAATCTAGTTCTATCATTTTTTCTAAAAATATAGGTGGCAGCAATTAACAATTACTTATCGTCTTTACGGGAGCACAATAAGACAGGTTCAATGCTACATAAACATATTGGATCCCCCAAAATACTTTGGACCCCTCGTAGAAAACTTTTCTGGGTGTGTACCTGCATACCATTGATTTTTGGTTGTTGTTTATATCTTGTATTTGACGGCTTGAACGTGGCTTTTGTAAATACGAAACCGCTTCTATAAAGCTTCGAATGTATAATTTTAGTCCTGTTCGCGCATATAATGATGGAATTAATACAATAACAACAAACCATGTTGACTCGTAACTAGCGTCATTATGCATAAGGATGGCAATTTGATGAGCTACAATGTTCATTAACAAGCATCGAGCGAATGATGGATTTTACTTTTTCGTCTCGTGTGTTGGTGGCAACAAGGAAGAAAAGAGGTAACCATGGCATCCAAGTAGCAATAGGCAACTGCACTTCGATTGAGTCTAGACGATCGAACTAGCGCAGACAAACTTTTTCGTTTCTTTCTTCCGGTTTTTCTATTTTAATTGCTACGCGTCCTATAAATTATTCGACATCTCAAAAGTGTTTGTGTAGAACAAATGCCATATTGGTTCCCAATTAATTGGAATGAAAATTAAGCTTTTAATTGAGCCTGAGAATAAACAAGTGATTTTCGTTTCAGAGTGTAAAACTACGGTAGCAGAGATGGTGTGAGTCAATAAAAACTTGATCCATGACCCACTGACCCACCAGCCACCGTGACCCATCGTCATCAACTCTGATTCCTGATCCACGTCTTCCTTTCCACTGATTAAAGAGTTTACACTTGTAATAAAACAAGGCTGTGAAATTACCACTAATCGGAGTTTGAATTTCTACGGTCGATCGCTCAAACATCGCTGTTATAATACCGGCGGATCTGACCTTTATGATATGAAATGGTAAAGTGTTTGTTATGAACCATATTACGGTGAATTTTCAATTTAATTATCTTATATAATCATTTCCTTGTTGAATTACAGATACTTTTCAGTGAAAAATAGGATGAAATTTGAAAGTCTCAAATCAAGGCAAAGTAGGTAATCGTAAAGAAGAAAAAACTGTAAAATTCGACTGTGTCTCGAAAGCCAAATAGTAAGTCCTATTGCCAGTGGCGTATTTAGGGGGGGCTTCCGGGCTTAAGCCCCCCCGAAATCTTACTTACTATGAAAGTATATGAAATATCTTGCAGAATTTTCACATTTTCAGGTAAAGCTCCCCCCCCGAAAGTTAGCAAAGCCCTCCCCGAAACAAAATCGTAAATACGCCACTGCCTATTGCTATTATTACAATTACAAATATCAATATCCAGAAGTAATTGAATTTCTTTTTTTGACTTAGATGTACTCGTCTCAGGTAAGTAAACAAAAACAAATGAAAAAGGAAGAAAAACAGTGGCCTTGAAAGGAAAACGTAGACAAATTCACCAGTGTTCAGAAGATGCTGTCTACAACGCACTGAGCAGAGTGGGTAGGTCGATCGTAGTGAGTCGTGGGTCGCAGTGAGTCACGTTCTGTTGGCCCACTCAGAAAGTTTGATCTATTTGACCCAAGACCCACTGACCCACTTCATCTCTGTACGGTAGGCTTCCAAACTATGAAAAATCAATACTCAAAACCTTGAAACAGTAGTATAACTACTAGTTGCAATAGGATCAAATATCAAAGATTATGTTCCTCGGACGCTGAGTTCATATCAAAAAAAGCCATTACTCGCCATCTTTTACTGTTTTTGCGCTATGTGGAATAGCATTAAAATCAGAAGTGATAGTTGATGTTTGTTACTTCTTGTTGCAGTAGAAAGAATAAGATCAGAGATGAAACATTTTATTAGTACTGAGTCCATATCAAACATTTGCTTGCCGCTGTTTCTGTTTTATTCATTATGCGGCCATTATTGAAATCGAATAAATGTAGCACGGTGGTTCAGTGGTTCAGCGCTTACCTCTGGTGCTTGGGGTCCATGGTTGGATCCCCGGCGAAGTAAGTTTGTGGTGGACAACATCATGTCCGTGAGTTTTCTCGAGATGCTCCCGTTTTCTCCCACTTTCTCATTCCACCAATTCATCCATCGTCATTCACTCCCCTTAACCATCGTCTCCCTTAGCCTAAAAAGCCATAATCGTGGAACGTTAAACTGAAATATTTCATTTCTTGTACTTCTTGATTTCTAACTTGCAAAGCTCATGTGGTTCGGATTCCACGTTAATCAGTAGGTCCACGTCTCATATAGCCTCGCTGCTGAAAGGGACTCTATACTAAAATCAACTCAACTCAACTCTAACTTGCAAAGGGCCACGGTGGTGGATTCGTGCTCGTGCTTTCGAGCAGTTCAGATCGCAAAGCCTGCTGGGAGCATACTTCATACGATTTTCACACATTGGTAGTGTGGTGAACTTAGTGGCATCTTTTCCTGCCTATTTAGGCTCGTACGTTTAATATTTGTGGTGATTCCAATTTCTGTGTCTAGAGAATTTGAGCGTCATGTCTTATAAGAAAGAATTACAATACAAATTCATGTTTGATAAGCGTTATCGAAGTTCTCGACCTAATTCCAGTCAAGTGTACCAATGGCTGTTGGAGAAGTTTCCTCGCCTGTTTGACCAGATATGTGCTCTTCAACTTCATGAAGAAACTTTTAGTATTTATATTAAGTTTAAATCAATCAAAGATTATGACCAGTTTGCCTCGACAGTGCCTGAGACTGTGACCTTTAATCACATGGACGGTAACGTAAGTACAGTAAGAATTTTGCCCGCAGAAGACCCTGTGAAATTGGTGAGAGTTTATGATTTTCCATTGGAAGCTCCAGTGCAATTATTGGAAGAACATTTTCGTGCCTATGGATTGGTAAGGCGAGTAGAACGACAGTATTGGGCGGCACCGTTTCCTACAGGCATTGACAGTGGTGTACGGGTCATACATATTGAGCTAACTAAGCATATTCCCTCTAGATTGATTGTCCAAGGTTACAAAGTGAATGTTTCATATGAAGGTCAGCCAATTACTTGTTTTTTTTTGCCAGAGCACGTCGCATACCGTGTCTAATTGTCATTTGAAGAAGAAAAATAGTACTATGGGGGGGAAACCGACCCCGCCGCCAGTGGTTATGACTGAATTGGGGAAGGTATGGCGATCAAATCCGCTTCCGGCTTCTTCCGATCATGTAAGTGACGAACCAAGTTTATCTAAGACTGGGTTTGCAAAGGATAACAGTGTTCCCGATGAGTCTCAGTTTCCTGCTTTACCAACGAGTTCCGTCGCGCCTTTACCATTACCAACCATGTCGTCAGTATTGGAGGAGAAAAAAAGCTTGGTGTCTGAGCAACAGCCCTCCGAGTCGTCTATGGTCTCTACGATACATTCGGAGAATCTCAAGAATGTAGATGTGCCCATGTGTCCAAGTGAACCCCCCCCCTCGCAGGGTCTTGATCCTCTTAGTAATTCCGTTATCTCACCCAGTGCTACGATGATTGCCGTTGATCCGGCTTCCCAACAAAAACGCCGAAGGGTATCTAGATCGACTACAAAAAAGAAAGAACATACAGCTGTTGTGGGTGGTTCTCAGGGTGCAATACAGTCCAAGTCACGTGATCACAGCCTCAAAAGCCGTGCAACGTCCGATTCCGAGATATAGCGTGCCTGCATTGTGTGTTTGTTTTTTCTTTTTTGCGCCTTCAGTTCACGAGTGTTTTTTTAGTTGCATTGAGTTGTGTGTTTAGCAAGAAGAAGCTTTCTTTTTCCAGTTTTTATGTGCTATACATTTCTTGTCTACTGCAGTGTCTTTCTATGGGCGTTACAAGTAAGTTTTTGTTTGTATTGCTGTTAGTGTTTTTGTGTGGAAGTATGGCGCAGATCAATGCTTTTACTTTAATTACTCTCAACATTAATAGAATTAGTTCTGCACAGAACTTAGTGTTATTACAACAATTTATTGAACGGAATCGTGCAGACGTTTATTTTTTAACTGAAGTAACTTTTCATACATTTGACTTTCTCTCTGACTATAATACTATAGTGAATTCCGAAAAAACCACTGGTGTCGCGATGTTAGTACGAAAGGGTCTACATTATGATAGGGTTATGCTATCTCCGGATGGGAGAGCCATCCGTTGCTATATTAACGGTATATGTATTATTTGTTTATATGCCCCTAGTGGTTTTCTTAAAACACGAGAGAGGGAAGATTTTTTTTCCAGTGTCATTCCATCGTTAATACCTCCCGGTCTTACTTATTGTTTATTTGCCGGCGATTATAATGCGGTGATCGACGCACGTGATTCGCTCACACCATCACCTCCCTGTCATGCCTTAGTTGAGTTGGTGAGAGTTCTTCAGCTCCATGATGCTCTTCTAGCATCTCACTCTAAGCATGCAATGACGTACACCTGTACTACGACACGAAGTCGCTTGGATAGGATTTACGTCGATGCTCGCTTAAGTAAGGCTGTCCTCGCTGTCCACACAAGGCCTGTATCGTTCACAAATCATGCAGCTGTCTTAGTTCATTTTAAGCTGCCTTTTTTTCTTCCGGCGGGAAGGGGACGTTCCTTCTGGAAAATCAACAACGAAGTGCTGTTAAGAGAAGACACTGTTGAAGAGTTTACCGAGCGTTTTAAGTACTGGCGTAAAATGCATCGTTATTTTCCAACGGAGGTTGCGTGGTGGACTACTTATTGTAAACCCAAATTCCGTAGTTTCTTTCAATGGAGAGGGAAATTGTCCCAACAGCACGATCGTCAGCTATATGAGTTTTATTATAGGGCACTATGTGACCTCTGGGCTGCACAGCCTTCCCTACTTAATCTGGCTTGTATTAACGATATTAAACGTAGAATGCGTCAAATCGATACTCGAGTATCGTTGCAGGCGTATTTTTCAGACGATTTATATCATTGTTTTCCGGAAGAATCGTCTTCCTTGTATCATGTGGATCGCCTTTTTCGACAGCGACGAGCTCCATGTATTGAATCGTTAGTATTGGCCAACGGCGATACCATTTCTGACCCTTTACAGATTTTACAAGAATTTACGCAACACTTTATAGCCTTCACGAGCGCATCGCATTCGGATTTTCTTTTTGCTCCTGAGTTTCTATCAGCCATTCCCCAGAGGCTGCCTGCAGAAGCTTGTCAGGCTCTATTGCGCCCAATTACGGCTGACGACATCTTGGCGGTTCTCAATAAGTCTAAGGGACGTAGTTCTCCCGGCATAGATGGCTTGAGTGTATCTTTTTACCGTCATTACTGGCCTATTCTTCGTGGTACCCTTGTGACACTTTTTAATTCCTGGTTGTCTAATGTGCCCTTTCATTCTAATACTGCGGTTGTCGCTCTTATACCCAAATCGTCCAAGGCGAAGGTTGTGGCTGATTACCGCCCTATCTCTTTATTGCCAGTTGATGTGAAATTATTTACTAAAGTTCTTACAGCCCGATTACGACCTATCATACAGAAACTTATCAGTCCGTATCAAGCAGCCCTGCACGAATCGAATAACATTCAATTTACCCTTCGTACTCTTCGAGACCTCTTTGCATACTTTCAGTCTCGCGGTGTCCCAGCCGGAGCGTTAGCAGTAGACCTAGAGAAGGCTTATGATAGTGTCGATCACAATTTCCTTCGTCTAACCCTCGACGCTTGGGGTTTTCCCGCAGCTTTCTGTCAAGTAATTTCGAATTTATACACCACCGCCACGTTTCGTCTCCAAATTAATGGACATCTATCTGACCTCATTCCCTTAAAACGAGGTTTGCGCCAGGGCTGTAGTTTAAGCTCTATTTTGTTTTCTTTAGTTATAGACCCTCTTCTCCATCGTTTGGCGCTAGTGTCTCCCCCAGGCCCTACCCTCTTTACTTGTCAAAACATCTATTGTTTCGCTGATGATCTGACTATCACAGGGGTCGACGCAGTTGCTCTTCAGGGTGTCTTTCCGGTTCTCAAACGATTCTCGCGTTGCTCTGGCCTTCAGTTTAATGCAAAGAAAACTCAAGTGTTACAATTTCACGGCTTTCACTTACCCTCTCCTACCCCAGGTACGCAGCCTATACCGCATGTGACATCCTTAACAATTTTAGGGATTCCTTTCACGTCCCTTCCCACTCCCCATTATGAAGAAGTTTGGCAACCTCTCCTTACGCAAATTCGAGGGTTGTTCTTCACCCTCCGCTTTCGTCGACTTCATTTATGGCATCGCATTCAATTTATCAATATCTACGTGGCAACTAAATTGTGGTATAGGGCTCGGGTATTTCCCCTCCCTGAGATTTACGCCAAAAGATTTGAATCTCTGTTCCTTTGGCACATATGGCGGGGTTACTATTTTCGCATCCCCAGAACTGCCATTTATCTCTCACGTTCCCGCGGTGGTCTTGGTTTAGTTCATATCCGTCTCAAATGTCAAACTCTCTTCATGGCAGATTCCTACGTGGGTCTTTCATCCGTCGATTCTATTACGAACCATTGGTTTAGTTGTTTTTGGCCGGAGTACGCTCACCCTGTCAATCCCCCTTTTATTCAATTTGCCGATCAGTGTCCGAAATATGTTTTGATCTTTATTCGATATTGGATTTATGCCGGGGTGCCTTTGGTCCCTCAGCAGCACAATGCTCGCTCATTATATTCTGTGCTCTTCACATTGTCCTCTCAGCCGACTCAGTTACGAGTAGTACAACAGTTTCCACATATAGAGTGGCAGCAAGTTTGGGCTAACATTTGGAACCCAATCTTACCTTCCTATATGCAAGTGTTATGGTTTCAAGTAGTCCATCAACTTACCCCAACACGTGCGCGGCTTTATGCTATACAACGAGCACCTGATGCTTTGTGTACTATATGTCGTTCTGAGGACACTTTGGCTCATCGGTTTACAACATGTGAGGGAGCGCCAGTGATATGGAACGCCTTGCAGGTGATGGTGGGTCGTATCACTCGTCGTCCGAGTGCACAGTTTCACATTAATCATTTGCTTCTGCCGGACTTTCATTTTTTTTCCCCCACTAAGCATCGTACAGTGCTTTTCCTGCTAGCCAGCACTTTACTATATTTCCAGCGGCATATCACGTTACTGGATGCACGCACTTACTTTGATTTTCTTCAACGTACACGCCGGAAATGTTATTCTCCGCAGCAGGAAAGGATTTCTTTTAGTAGGTTTTTAGAAGTGCTTTTGTCATGAACTAACGTTCCTCTCTCGTTTTTTTTAATAAGTATTCTTATTATTCTTCTTCTTCTTATTATTATTGTTTAAATATGCATTTATTTATTTCTAGTTCTCTGCCTTTATAGTTGTAGACCCAGATTTGGTGATTTTTGTATTTATGTCTAGTGCTTTTCTTGTTTAGACTCAGCTAGTTGAGTCCATTTTGTATTTTTCAAGAAGGTAATAATAAAACTAGTGGCTCAGTGGTAGAGCGTTCACCTCTGGTGCATGGGGTCCCGGGTTCAAGCCCTGCTCCCGCCAAGTAAACTTTGGGGTGGACAAACACCGTGTGCGTGGGTTTCCTCGGAGTTCCCCCGTTTCCTCCCACTTTCTTCATTTCATTCATTTCTCATCATCACCGTCTCCTTTAGCCTACTCGGCATAACCGTGGGACGTAAAACTCAAAATTTCATTTCATTTTTCTTACTTGCACAGTTGATAGAGACCGCTTGGTACTCATCAATCATCATTATGTGTGCGTTTTTTTTCATTTTTTTTAAAAAAAATCTCAACCCATACTATTCTTATGGTGGAATACTTCAAATTTTCAATTATGTTTAATTTCATCTACTGGAAATTGGATGTTACAACTGTGAAACAAGGTAATTTAATAGCGACTGCATTCAAGCATTTCTTTTTTCATTATTTTCTATTCCTTTATTAAATATCTCTGTTCCGTGAATGTATATTTATTAACTATACAATAACAAAGTTATACTCACAAGAAAAAAAAAAGCTTAGCAACTGTTGCTAACGCAGCTAATATTATCCCCGTTGTCAGGAGAGAAATAAATATCATTCTAAATGAAGATAAACAGTTCTTTTTAAAACAAGAACTGGTTCTTTCTTTGTCAAGCAGTATATTAATATGCTGTATGTTTCACATTACAATAGTGTACAATCTTGTTCAATGTGGTTACAGTAAATTACTGGCTAATTGTCTTACGTGCAATATTTGTCAAATTGCTGATGGGAAGTGAGTATCGTAGTGGGAAAGATGTCAGGCTGTATGTTGTGATATCCTGAAATGTTATGCAATATTGATTAAAAAAAATTTAATGGTTGTAGGGAGATAAGCGGGAGAATAAGAATTCTTTATAATAAACGGAAACATGTCTGAGTGCGTCACACTAATACTAACAGTAAACAGTCATGCTAATAGATGTCGCTGTGTGCGCTATCATTTGCGTACTTTAATGATAATAGATGTCGCTATGTGCGCTAGCATTTTCCTACTTTAATGAAAATAGATGTCGCTATGTGCGCTATCATTTGCCTACTTTAATGATAATAGATGTCACTATGTGCGCTATCATTTGTCTACTTTAATGATAATAGATGTCGCTATGTGCGCTAGCATTTTCCTACTTTAATGATAATAGATGTCGCTATGTGCGCTAGCATTTTCCTACTTTAACGATAATAGATATCGCTATACACACTATCATTTGCCTACTTGCAGGAAATAGATGTCGCTATGTGCGCTATCATTTGTCTAATTGATGGAAATAGATGTTGCAATGTGCAATATCATTTGCCTACTTAAATGCTAATAGATGTCACTATGTGCGTTATCAGCTGCCTACTTTAATGTTAAAAGATGTCGCTATGCACACTATCATTTGCCTACTTGATGGAAATAGATGTCACTATGAGCGTTATCATTTGTCTACTTGTTAAAAATAGATGTCGCTATGTGCGCTATTATTTGCCTACTTTAATGTTAATAGATGTGGCTATATGTGCGCTTCATTTGCCTGCTTTTATGCTAATAGATGTCACTATGTGCGCTATCATTTTCCTACTTTAATGATAATAGATGTTGCTATTTGCGCTATTATTTGCCTACTTATAATAATAGATATTCATAGATGTCTCTATAGGTTGGATAAATGTAACACTATGTAAATTCAATATTGCATATTTTATGTTAATTTGAGGTCGTGGAACATGGTCGCTTCCCAGTTGCGGCAAGTGACATGCCAATAATGAAAGAATACCTATGATGGAGATGGTGATAATGATCATGATGATGATGAACACATCAGATTTCCTCTTCGAAAATCCAAGGTTTTATTTTATTTTTATTATTTTATTTATTTGCTTTTGCTCTCCTTTCGTTATCAATTCGTGTATTTTCCAAGTTGCAACAACTACCAGATTTAAATCATTAGAAAATAAGTTCGGACACCATTTCTTTCCACGGGGCTGAGGTTTGCAACTAGATACCATCTCATCAATGACATCCATGTCACCCATCTCGTTGTTGTTCTTAGGGACACGGATATGGGCTATCTGATGTTTATGGACGTGGATCCTCTTCTTTCAGTTATGAGAGCATCGTTTTGCCAGCAGCGGATGTAGCCCGGGCCCGGGGGGCCTAAGTCCCCCACAGTTTTTTGAGTTACAAAATAACTGAAGCTATTATTTATACAGTTTTGAAAGTTTACAGTAAACGTCGCCTTTTATTCTTTATTGGACACTTCTAAGATAACATAAATAGTGGTGAGTTGTATATTTATATTCAACATTATTTTCTCCTACAATTTCTAACTTGAATGTTAATTAGTTTTTTTTTTGCCATAAAAGCACAATGCCTTGTGACTAATCCGTTTAGCTACGATACCTTTAAACGGCGGTATCTCATTAATATCTAACTCGTACTTCATATCCAGTATTTCATCCAGATGTGTTTTTGAGGGGCACTGCCTCCCGCAAGAGACCAAACCATACGTTTATAATATAATAATATGTACAATAGTACCGTGCGAAAATAATATGTGTCTCCCCCCCCCCCCGGAACATTTCTTCTGAAAGAAACACTGTTCATGTCTAACTGTAACTGGTGAAATGATTCGCTTTTCATTCCTACTTTCTGTTAACTATGTGCATAAACGGATTTGAAATTAAAATAATATATCTATCACAGTCTGAGTTCGGTGTATTCCCTCTAGATTTTACCTTTTATATCTGCCATTACGTTTTGTTCTCCCCATTGGTAAGTGAGTTGAGTTGATTTTAGTTTAGCATCCCGTTCAGAAGCGAGGCTATATGAGACGTGGACCTACTGATTAACGTGGAATCCGAACCACATGAGATCCCGGCGGGAATCGAACCCGGGTCTCCCACGCCAAAGGCGCGTACGCTAACCGCTTAGCCACGAAGGAGCTCCCATTGATAAGTGAGTTTGGTAGTTTGATCCCAAGATGACTACGGAGTTTTCATCACATCTGCATATGTAAATACTATCATCACACCAGAAATTATACTCTCTTATCTCCTTTTTTTCATTTCATTTTCATGGACCGAAAGACATTTACCAGTTCATTCCAGTACTGTACCGATGTCTTTGAGCCACTTGATTTGCAACTACTTCACCAATGACTACGAGTTAAACAAAATTATCAAAAACATACCAAATTTGCAGATTAGGCACAATATCCAATAAGGTAGTTCAGGGATGCAAATAATCACTGGCCCGGGGCGAGCGGTTTATCGGTGCGGGCGAGCATTTAATATCATTGCGAAGGTAAGTAAATGATTTCTATTGTGGGATTTGGGCTGGCCTAGTAAAATTTTGTTGCTTATTTGCATCCCTGAGGTAGCTAGTACTTTAGTCCAAATGGAAATCTAGAATTATCAGTATCCTTCCCTTCATACATTTTCATGACATATTAGAATCCATCACGTGAACAAAGTGTCCAGCTTTCGAACACAAAATGAATGGAATTTCTCTTTATAAACACCTTACGTGACTCATCATACGATGCTTATAGTAGATTACCATTGATTCGTCGATGATAAGTCTATGCTACTGTGGATCATTACTTACTATACCATACAAATGGCGAAATTCTCCCCAAGTTCATCTTCTTGCTTCAACTATGTATTATCCATAATAGTACATACATATCCATAATGTATAGTAGAGACGGTATATGTTTTTTTTAAAGTTTTTATTATTAAAAGTTTTATACAAAATTATGTACACTATCTACAAATAAGTAGGTATTTTTAAATAGTAGTTCTTTTTGAGTTTTGGACTTTTTTTGCCCAGAGCAGCACGGAGACGGATAGGAACCTCTTGCCCCAAGCACCGCAGAGGTAAGGCTAGGGATTCTCTCATACCCAAAGCAGCGCGAAGAGAAAGGTATAAAGGTAACCAAGGAAGTTCTCTCGCTTTTCCACCCATCACATTCGAACATCGATATGTCACCTAAGATGTACCTGGGAGACCAAAAATAGTCCCCATCAGCATCGACGACCTTCTGCCAACATTCTGGAAGGTCATGGACTCCGTCACGATAGAACTTAGTGGGCCGTGAAGAGAAGAAGGTATCAAGTGAATTTTGCACCTCTACTAGGGACTTGAACTGGCGTCCTCTAAGGTGATTGTCTAAGGAATGAAACTTCCCATCTAAGGCATAGAATGGTGTCTTGACTCATCCTAGCCATGTGGCACATAGCGTTGTCCTGTAACAGGAGGACCCCTTTGCGATTCAGAAGTGTTCAGTTTTTTTTTTTTTTTTTAACACGACTCAGCTGCTGACAGTACACAGTTGCATTGATACTTTGACCAACTGGCAGTTCTCGATTCACGATGCCGCGAGAGTCCAGCAAACACACAGGAAAACCTTCTTCTGGGGCAGTGCTAGTTTCGGTTGGTTTGGAACCGATTCATGGGATGCTAACCAATGATGACGGCGCCGTGCAGCTTCGTACAAGACCCACTTCTCATTACATGTCAACACCTGACCAGAAATAGCTCCTTCCTCAGACGAGACAGCAAAAAACACAGGTGTCTACTAGTATTGCCTTCTGGTTCGGAGTCAAATCATGTAGGACCCATCGACTGAACTTGTAGTGCTTCCCAAATTGATGGAGGTGCTGCCGAATGGTTTCTCACTCACACTGAATTGTAGTCTCAGTTCCTCGCATGTCTGGCCACTGTTCGCCTCAATTGCTACCTACAGATCTTCATTTTGTACATATGTTGGTCTTCTGGCACGTGGCGCGTCTTCGAGTGTTTCATCATTGTCCTTAAACTTGTTAAACCACCGCTGCACTGTCCGCGTAGTCACGACACCCTCATCAAACGTCTGGCATATCTTCTGCCTCGCTGCAGCGGTGTTTGACGCCAGTATGAACTCGTACAGCATATACGCCATTATGACGCTCTGTGGAGGTCCCACGTTCACTCTGTCCTTGCGCAAGTTCCCGGTGTAACTGAACTGCCACAACCAGGTAGCATGTTGGATATACACACGCCAACAACTTGTCATCGCCCTATCTCCATTCGCATTCAACAATTGAACACAGACCTCTACTAAAAGCGATAGAACTTTCTTGGTTTCCTTTATAGATCAGCTGAAACTGATGTCTTCTGGGTGTGCTTTTTTATAGCCGAATTTGGAGGCAGAGCCGTTGGAGGGGTTGAAGAGGTATCTTCATAACTTTCCGTGTCCTCCTCGTACTTCTTCATAGACGCCGTCTACCAGATGCTTGATGATGCTTGTGGCAAAGTACTTTACAGTTTGTTTCTATTGTTCATACAAAACACCAATGTTCCCATTTAAAACGTCATATTTTCTGTTGTTATTCTAAGCTAAAAACAAATATAACAGGTCTTAAAGCGGTTTGATATTATTAGTTACAGCCTTATAAAATAATTCTGCTAAGTTAGACAGTGTCTTATTCTATGAAATATTATTTAGAGCTTGTATTTAGGTACTAAACTACATGTATTTAAATTATCTCAGAACGCTAACTATTCATTTTGAAGATATTGTATATTCTTATAATTGACTTTAGAACTTCTTAAAGCATATACAAAAGACAGACTGCTTTATTATTCATTGCATGAGTTTCCAAGACATATTTATACACTATTCTCAAATGAGAACATTAGCTGATGGAGATTGATCTATAAATTAATCACTGATTGAAATAATTTGCGGCGGGTACATTACATTTGAAATTTGTCATTGCTAGTACGGTTCCGAAGAGAGGTAAAAAGGAATATTCGCTCATTGCGCGATGGACAGCGTCTCAACCCCCCCCCCACACACACATATACATACATATATCCTGATGAAGACAACTTATTTGGGGAGTAGCAGTCTACTGGAACCCAGGGTCATACCTGAACACTAAGACAAGCTCACTTCTCTTCAACTGTGAGAGGTAGCATCCGACATCACCTAGTACGAAATTCGAAATTCCTCGGTTTGACCACAACGCAGCAGATTCAAACCCAATCAGGGAGCTTCCTGAAACCAGAAAAGTGCTTAAATCCTGTCCTTATGTAGTACTTTATGTTACGGTAGGGGTACCAGATCCATTGCAGAATTATGCAATTCGCGGTTTTACTGTCCGCAGCAAGGGTAATCCTAATTAATTTATGGAGACAGGTTATTCGATATAATTAACCAACTTGTTGCAAATACTAAACTTGATATAAGCATGCAGCGATGAAGAAAAACACGACGGACCGCAGCATTCTAAGCCAATGTGAAAATTACGAATTTTTCAGTGTAATATTCATGATACACAAATGTTATTGTTTTATAAAAAATCGTGTCATTATAACTATATGTAGAGCAATTTAGCATTTCGTGAGCTCCCTCAAGGCTTATATGGTTAGCGTACGAGTCCTTGGTTTGGAAGACCGAGGCTCGATTCTAGGTGAGAGCTCATGTAGTTTGTATCTTACATTAAGGTGTAGGTCCAGGTCTCATATGTACCGTGTTATGCAAAAGTAAACTAAGCGCCAAATTTTGAAAATCCACGTAAATGCGACGATTGGTTCCTGATAAGCATTAGAACGTTTTGCACAATCGAAAAGAGAGGAAAATCAACACCTTTCCAAAAAAAAGAAACATAATTTCACTTTTGATTACGGCTACACTAATGCTGGACATCAACCATTAAACGTAATTTTCTCAAAAGTATGAAAGTGGCGCTTAGTTCGTTTTCGCAGGACACGGTACATATAGCCTCGGAACTGAAAGTGACACTAAATTCTAATAAAAATTCAATTAACCAAGCAATTCAGCATTTCGGTTTGAATTAAATATAGAGACGATTCACATTTGTTTACTTACTTCCGCTTATAGGCAAAAGAGCACAGAAGTTTTGAAAATGGCCAGAGTTAAAATGGCTTTCATTTAAGACTGCGTGCAGTTCCATGAAAAAAAAAAAAAATCCTAAACCTCTAGTAACGTGTTCTCAGGTTATTAAGAAATGTTCATACATCAGCTGAAAGTGCTCTTTCTACGGTTTTCAAAGTATTCAGGTTACAGGTCTGGGATAGGAGTTTAATATTACAAGAAGTCGACATTTCTCTGCTCCAACTGTCAAATCAAAGCTTATAATAATAATAATAATAATAATAATAATAATAATAATAATAATAATAATAATAATAATAATAATAATAACAATAATAATAATAATAACAATAATAATAATAATAATAATAATAATAATAATAATAATAATAATAATAATAATAATAATAATAAAACTGTGGTAAAGACCATAGACAAGATCACGCGAAATATATAAATGGGCTATAGATAGCCACCGTTAAAGTCGTCGTTATCCGTTACGATATTAACGGATTGACTTCACTAACAAACTTGGCCGACATAATCCCATTAGCTGTGTGTTGTAAAAACAATTCAAAAATTTGCTTATACGATGGGATATGGCCTATAGATAGTCACCGTTAAAGTCGTCGTTACTAGTTACAATGTTAACGGATTGATTCCATTAACGAACTTGATTGAGGTGATTTGTTCTAGCTATTTGATGCGGAAAACAGAATTTAAAAGTTCGCTTACACGTGTGGGATGTAGGCTATAGATAGCCATAGTTAAAGTCGCCGTTATTCGTTAATACGTTAACGGATCGACTTGACAGAGAAAATCGTTGTTACTATTTGATGCGAAAAACTGAATTTAAAAGTTCCCTTACATGTATGGGATATAAATAACCACCGTTAAAATAGCTGTTATTCTTGAATATGTTAACGGACGGATTTCGCTAACAAATTCGACCGAGATAATCGCATTAACTAACTATTGCAAAAAGAAATCAATGGGATATTGACCATAGACAACCACCGTTAATGTCACCGTTATTCGTTAATATGCTAACGGATTGACACCACTAACGAACTCGGTCGAGATAATCGTTCTAGCTATCTATTGAAAAAAAAAAACAGAATTCAAATATTCACTTACATGTATGGAATATGGGCTAAATATAGCACCGTTAAAATCGCCGTTATTCGTTAATCTCGTAACGGATTTACTCCGTTAACGAAGTCGGCCAAGATGATAACTCTAGCTACAGTTTTATTTTGGATTGCATAACCTCTTGCTTAGAGACAAATGAATGAGAGGATCATACATGGTTGATTACGCTTTATACTACCCGGTAAGCACAATTTTATTTCCGATTGCATAACATCTTATTCGCAGACAAATAAATAAGATAATTATATATGATCGATTACACTTTATACAACGTGCTATTCATAGTATTTCAGGTTGCATAATTTCTTGCTTACAGACAAATGAATGAGAGGATCATATATGGTTGAATACGCTATATACAACCCGCAAAACATTATTTTATTTCGGGTTGCATAACTTCTCGATCACAGACAAACAAAATAGGGAATTTTACGTGCTGTAGGTATTCACACCAACATAAAACGATTGATAATCTGTTATGGTCTTCAGCTTTAAGAAGAAATTTAAAGAAAAACATTCTTGTTTGAGTGATATAAAAGAAGCGTGGTGCTATCTTCTCTTGGGTAAAGTTCTGCCTCGTGTCTCTTCGATTACATTACTCCATTCCAGAAGACCATTGACCGAATCCTCGGGGGATAAATGTCGAAAGTGTAAAAGTCGCCAACGAACCGATATCTTTCAACAACCTCGAGTTTTTTTTTCGTGAGTGCTTTTTTTTTACGTTTCTTCTCTTCACTCCTCCTATTTCTTCCTCCTATTATCCTTAGGGAAGAAGCGCAAAGTTAAAAGAGATAGGGAAAAAAAGAAAACGGGTATTGATCTAGTGACCATCGGTATCGCCAACTGAAACTCTGGGACCAATAAAGAAGGTCAAAATTTCACCACATTTTTTTTTTTTTTTATTTTCTTCAAAAACCTCTGTCTCTCATGAAACTAGGTTTTACTTCAATTTGACGTTGGAGATACTCGTCTCCCGTAGTTCTTTCACTATTTGTTAGAGATGTGCCGCCGTGCTTGTGGCGAAATCGGCTTTATGTGGTCACAGAAATGAGAAAGTGTTTCTTGGGGCTATTGCCAAATAAGAATAAAAAAGGTATTTTCCTCCAGATTGCCCGTCAGGCTTTCTTTTTCTTTTTCCTATCGAGATTAAACTTTTCGTATGGTTTTGTGTGTGTGTGTGAAAAAGAAAAACAAATATTATGTGTCTTTCCACATTCTTTTCATGGCATCTTCGACTTTTTCTTGTTGTCTCTTGTTCAAAAGATGACAATAACAGCGTGTGTGATAAATGCTTTGGTATTTTTCTTCTTTTGAGTACGGCCAAAAATAAAAGTGATTGGAGGAGTATAGCAACTCAGAGACAAATTTTCGAACCCATTCAACGAAACTATACATTCTTTAATTTTTGTCCTCCAGCCTCTTAAGGTAAACAGAAGGATACTTACGTATTAAAGATTGTACTTGACAATGCCCAGGGAACTATAAAGCAGAGGACCGTTAAACGACGAAGATAAAGAAAAGACCAAACAAAAATTTGAAGATGAAAACGACAAAAAGTTTAAAACTATGTTCCTTTGACTTTGAATTATGACAATTCGTAACTGCAAGAGCATTACGAAGATAGCTCTATGAGAGAAAAAGTCGAATTGTCTAGATTTTTAAAGTCTCTTCTATAATAACCCATACTTCGAGTGAAAATATCATACTGTCTAGACTTAAGGGTCTCTGCTACACTAGAGGTCTGCACGGGCTCGGGCCGAGCCCGCAGGCTTAGGCCCAATCCGGCCCGCGGGCCGGACTCGGGCCTACAAAGCATATATCATTTCGCGCCTGGGCCGGGCTCGTTCTGTAGAGTTTTAAATATAGCACAATTTTTCTCGGGCCTAACTTTGTAAATATGCTGTACAACGATACATTACCGTTCTTTCAGGCCTTTCTTCCTAGAGAACTTTTAAAGCACAAGTGCATAATCAAACCGCTAAGTGCTGTAAACAAAAATACAATTTTGTGTTAATTATTAAGTTTTTGTAATTCGGGCTCATTTGATTGTCACACGAGCTCGAGCCGAGCCGGGCCCAGCCAAAAAACTCCGGCCCCTGCAGACCTCTATGCTACACTAACCTCAACTTTGAGTGAAAAAGTCGTACTGTCTAGTCTTAAGAGTCCCTGCTACATTTTGAGTGAAAAAAGTCATACTGTCTGGGCTTCATAGTCTCTGCTACACTTTGAGTGAAAAAGTCGTACTGTCTAGACTTAAGGGTCTCTTCTACACAATCTTTGCTTTGAGAGAAAAAAGTCGTAGTGTCTAGATTTAAGGTTCTCTGCTACACTTTGAGTGAAAAAGTCATACTGTCTAACGGGTCGCGGTGGCTCAGTGGTAGAGCGTTCTTCTCTGGTGCGTGGGGTCCCTGGTTCCATCCCAGCTCACGCCAAGTGAGCTTTGTGTTGGACAAACACCATGTGCGTGTGTTTTCTCGGGGTTCTCCCGTTTCCGCCCACTTTCTTCATTACACCCTTTCATTCATTTCTCATTATCTCCGTCTCCTTTAGCCTAGCCGGCATAATCGTGAGACGTAAAACTTAAAGATTTCATTTCATTTTCATTTTTTCATACTAGTCTAGACTTAAGGGTCTCTGCTATACTAACCTCCACTTTGAGAGAAAAAGTCGTAGTGTCTAGACTTAAGGATGTCTGGTAGAGGTCTGCACGGGCCGGAATTTTTAGCCCGGTCCCGGTCCGGCCCTGAATTTATATTATGATGACCGATCCGAATCCGAAATATCATTTAGTCTTTAGGCCCGAGCCCGTTTGATAATCAAATGAGTCCGAAATAAGCCCGAATTACAGGGACTTAATAATTAACGCAAAATTGTATTTTTATTTACAACAATTAGAGGTTTAATTTTGCAGTGCTTATTTTCCGCTAATACATATTCTACTTTTTTTTTTTTTTTTTTTTTTTTTTTTGTAATAATTTCGACATTCATTGTGTTGCGATTCAGTTTCGGCAACATTTCATTTCTCTTTTAACAATTGAAAATGGGAAAGCTATATATTTTGTAGAAAATTTGTGAAAAAAATACTTCCGATATCAGGAAAAGAAAGAAATAATAATAATAATAAAAACTAAAATATAAACTAAGATTATCTTGAAGAAGAAAAAAATAAGACAACTTGTTCGTAATGCTTTTGTTCCTTTAATTCAGTGTAAGAAACAGTACTTTCATTCGCAGATAAGATAAGCATGTTTATTTCTGTTACTTTTCTGTAGTGGAGTTTTTCTCTCCACTACACAATTAGCTTTATTTTCAATTTCATAATGATAATCAGAATTTTAGTACGGGCGTCTCAAGTTACAAATTTAGATGTAATTTGAAAATTCTCCAGAAAGATCGGCCCGAATAAATATTGTTGTACAGAATATTTACAGTTAGGCCCGAAAAGGCCCAAGGAATATGATTGTATATTTAAAAGTTTACGGCCCATGCCCAGCCCGAGCCCGAAGTGGTCTGTGCTTTATACGCCCAAGCCTATGCAGACCTCTTGTCTCTAGTATACTGAGTGAAAAAAAAAAATGTTGTACTGTTTAGACTTAAGAGTTTCCTCTACACTAACCTCCGCTTTGAGAGAAAAGGCCATTCTGTCTAGACTTAAGGATCTCTCCTACACTTTGAGTGAAAAAATCGTACTGCCTAGACTTAAGGGTATCTGCTATACTAACCTTAACTTTCAGTGAAAAAGTCGTACTATCTAGACTTAAGAGTCTCTGCTGCACTTTGAGTGAAAAAGTTGTACTGTTAGACTTAACTCTGCTACTCTAACCTCCACTTTGAGAGAGAAAAAGTCATAATGTCTAGATTTAAGGATCTCTGCTACACTATCCTTCATTTTTTAACATCTTAGTGAATGACTACAACAAAGAACATCGAAAACTTAGAAGGTGAGCCAGATAGTATTTGCAATAATACTATGAAATGTGATCGATATTAATATTATACCAGATTGATATTAACTACCCTTTCAGCACCGAGACTAAGACGTTAACTTACAGTTTGTGAAACCTGAATTACTGCGCTGCTTTTGAATTTTTAAAGTCTGTCCCACCAGAAATCGAACTCAGAATGCTGTGCACCAAAGGCGTGCGCTCTGGTCACCAGACCAGCAAAGAAGTCGCTATGAAATATACTAAATTGTTTGCAATATATTTCTTTTTAAAGTTTTACGTCCCATGATTATGCTCTTTAGGGTAAAGAATACGGCTAATTAATGAAAGTCAATGATTAATGAAAGAATTTGATCGATTGAGATTGTGGAAGAATCCCGAGAAAACTCACGGACACAATATTGTTCACCATCGTCTGAGATAGAACCAGGACCCTTCCCAACACAAATTTGATCCCCAGTTTCTGAAATCGTAGTTGCAGGTAAGGCTGTGCGATATGTCGATATATCGATATCGATATCAGCTTATATCGATAATCGATATCACAAAAATATCGACATCGATATTCGATATCGATGTCCGATATCGTCGATATTGATATCAATATCCGATATCGTTGATAACGATATTTAATATTGATATCAATGTTGTCGATATCGATATTCGATATTGATATTGTCGATATTCGATATTGGTGTTTGACACTAACTCGAAAAAGTCGCGTCGGGTTTTGCTTTATATATATAGACCCTAACGCTTTTTGGCTCGCGATAGTAGCTGCATTTGCATTTCTTAAGCGAATGAAACCAAACTGCATGATACTCGTATGATGCAGAAAAACGCCCCGTTTCGTGAGTTCAATTAATGTGGGGCTGGAGACTATGCCCCTCCAACATTCCATGTTAATATTTAATTTTCTTTGTTGACTTCATTTCTTAACAGAATGAAACCAAATTTACACAGGATTAGTATGGGTTAAAAATTTGGTTCCTTTTGAAGATAGTCCAAATCGGCGGTGGGGTAAGGATATTTCTATGTCTACTTAATCCATCTAAATATTGTATATTTAACTTACATTATCGGCAGCACTTCTTCACCGAATCAAACCAAACTTGTGCAAAAATTGTATTGGGCAGAAATGATGTTCTTTTCGAAGGTAAAGCCAAAACCAGTACAGAGCCGGGAGCTATGCCCTTCAAAATATTTCTCATCATTAACATGGCTGCATTCCTTAACCGAGTCAACTTGATATGCTCACTACAATTAATGTTTGTGCTGTATTGCCATTGCGAGTGAAGAATTAAATGCCAGTGCTAATATTTGCTTAAGTCTAAACAGACAGGGGAACAAGAATTTACTCGTTTTCTCTGCAAAATAGTAATTTTCCGTTTATTTGTATGTGGTTACTAGATGTAAGTTGAGCCACATAACAGCCCACTAAAACAAACAAAAGCCTCCATTCTGTCATTTCACTACACAGACCTACACATTCTGTTTAGGTAGTATCAACACTTCTCTATTTCTTTAGATTTAAGTATTGGAATATGCATTATTAGGTGCACTATTATTAGGAATGACTTAGAACTTTTCTAAATTGATTTCATAAGCAAAACTGAATAATGGTATAAGACGTAAGCTTTAGCCTAAATTTAATGAAAACATCGACACTTTTAGATATGAGTTTGCACAAAACCAATAACAAGAACCCTCTCCAGTTCATGTGGGAGATGTCACGTCTTTGCGTAAAGCTCTTTAATACAAAAGATTATCAATTTAATAATAACATGAAAGAGATCTCGATTGATCGCGTGTTTTTTTAATTGAATATTAAAATAAAACACTATAAAGAATAAATCCAAGTGTTAAATTTGTAAAGCCAACGGATTAACTTAGAACACAAACACATACATCACACACAGAGAGAAAAATGAATATTTGTCTTGTTTAGAAATATATCTATTAGCACTGAGTTTTCAACTAGAAATGTATGATGCATTGAAGTTCATGACACTGCTATTTAGGAACGAGTTTTTTTATTCATGGAAAGAAAATCAGTTGTTTCGAATGTTGTGCACTAAGTGAAGTATGAACATCAGTTACGATATTGCATCCACAACTAAATACTCTTTCCGATAGAACTCTGGTACCTACACAAACACTTACGAGCCAGAAGAGCTAATTTTGGAAAATCACTGTCATGAGATTTCCTCCAGTGAAGGAGGTTTTCTTCCATATCTGTAGGCAGTGGTGCTGTTCTAATTTCCTAACAACTGGTTATATATATGAGAAAGAGATAGTAGATGGATACATAGACATATGTCTCTCTCCCTCTCTCTTAGGAAGCAAATCATACAAGATGGACAAAGGCAAATTTTTCACTGGATACCACAAATGACAAGTAGAGATTTAAACAGCAACCTAATATAAGGTGTTGTGACGAAATTAGGTAGCACTGCGAATAGCTTGGAAACGAATTATCCAAAACAGATGTTTGTCAAGAAGTATTGGAAACACCGTAACTTGACAATGGATCAACAATTGTTGATAATGGTATGTGTGCGTTTCAAATGTAAATAACCCTCACCACTGCACTGATGTGATTCCAGTTTTCATTCTTGATATCTAACCAGCCCATCTGAAATTTAAAAAAATCGCTTATACCTTGTTCTGAGAGATCATATATCTAACCCTGTAGCTGTAAGAATTTCTAAGAACAAAGCTAAACAAACTGAAACTTGCTCGTTCTTTGGTATAACTGGATAAAATTTACTGTTATGTCTGGGTATAACAAACGGTTTAGCAAACTCGAAATATATTAGTAACCGGTCCTAGCGAACCGGTGCGAACCGGCTGAATAGCATCACTGTCTAGATGGCACTGAAAGATATGCATCAATTTCCTGTTGCAGTAAGGCATCAAATGATTAGCACAAAAGAGAAACGGGGATTCCCCGATTTTGTTTTTGTTGATCGGGTACGTCATTCGTCCATCTCTGAAATGAAATGAAATTTTTGAGTTTTACGTCCCACGAATATGCCGGTTAGGTTAAAGGAGACGGTGATAGTGAGAAATGAATGAAAATGGTGGAATGAAGAAAGTGAGAGGAAACGGGAGAACTCCAAGGAAACCCACGCAACGCTGTTTGCCGCCACAAAGTTCACTTGGCGGGAGCAGAGTTTGACCCGGGACCTCATGCACCAGAAGTGAACGCTCTACTACTGAGCCACTGCGGCCCCTATCGTCCATATCTGGATCAAGTATTGTTTGTGCGTGAGCTCAACATACAACGCACGCACATGTTATGTTATAGAAAGAACCTCTCTCTCTCTGAAACGCATACCGCCACACGTGCACATTCACAAATGTACATACATGAAATAAACACCTACACACAATAAATCACGCATATTCTATGCTACCCTGTTTCTCATTATTTCCGCAATGATGACCAATATGATAGGTGGGAAAGAAATTAAATGACTATTTTTATTAAGTTTTTCGGAGAAAAGAGTAGTGGATTAGAAGGAACACAAGTCTGTTTTCTGTGACTAACAAGTATTCTGAGATAGATCTATCCGCCATTGAAACGTTTCGAGATCAGATTGTCTATATCAACATGAATATTCAAGACCAATCAATATGTTGAATATTCATATTTGATGTTGTCGATATCAATATTGGATGTTGTCGATATCGATATTCGATATTATCGATATCGATATTCGATATTGTCGGTATTCGATATCGATATTGTCGATATCGATATTCAATATTGTCGATATCGATATATCTATGCGATATCAATATCATAAAAATATCGAATGTCGATATCGAAATTTCGATATTGCACAGCCCTAGTTGCAGGAGACTACAAGTCTTGCACAAAACAAAAGAAAATAAAAAATACAAGAAAGATAACAAAAATTGGTTCATTTAGAATCATTTTAGAAGTATTATGACTCACTGTCAAACATTTTGCTTTGCTGCAAATATTGTCTGCTGTTACTGACTTTTTATTTTTATTTTTACGAAATATAAGTAAAACTGACAGGGAATGTGGTATTTGTAAATATACGTAGATATGTTATCCTATACAAACATACATGTAAACATAAGTACTATGTAAACACAGAAGAAAAAAAATGTTAACTATGGGTCAAGATGTTTGTTCGTTACTAACAACCAAAACATACACACAATACTTTAAATTTTACTGTACGTATTGGTACAATTCCTAATGCAGGAACACTATTTGCAAATAGGATGTAAAGTGTTTGTTAACACAGGGAAATACTGAATATTCTCTCTCTCTCTCTCTCTCTCTCTCTCTCTGTCTCCTGTGCCTCGCCATTCTCCCTGACATTTTGACAACCACCCACGGGATGTCTTTATTCATATTTCTAACAGTATATTCCATTTCATTATAAAACAACAATCTCTGAATTAATTATATTCCGAGACGAGAAATACGGTTTTCTCATTAAGTCTTCTAAATATTTTTAAAAGTAGTCTCGTCTCATCTTGAAATATTTCTTGTTTCATTTTGTAAATTTATTATACGTACACTTCTCCAAAACATAATTGCGCGACTGAACTTTTCTAAGCCCCTTTATATCATCAGTTTGGCAACGATGTATTTGAAGTAATAGGAAAGGAAATAATGGGGGAGGGGAAATAACGAGACTTCTGAACTCAGCTCACAGTTTGCTGTTAGAAATATTCAGCTCATCTTTTGTTACTTAATGTGTTGATACTTTTAGAATAAAATAGTATCTTGGAAAATGAAAAAAATCGTTTATGAAAAAACATACAGTTTTCGACCGAAAAAAGATCGTGAAAATAAGAAGTTTTAAGCAGTTTGTTATTTATCAATACAGCTGAAAAAAATGAAATCTTTGAGTTTAACGTTCCGCAATTATGTCCATTAGGCTAAGGGAGACGATGATTAAAGCAAATGAGTGATGAAGGAATAATTGGAGGAATGAGACAATGGGACGAAACGGGAGTACTTCGAGAAAATCCACAGGCAAGATGTTGACCATCTTACTAGGTTGGGGATCGAACCTGGGACTCCACGCACCTCAACTAGGAGCTCTACCACTGAGACACCATACGTAGATGAAATTATTGGAGATTACCAGTGCGAATTTAGGCAAAATCGATCAACTATTGGCCAAATATTTACTATTCGAAAAATACTACGAAAAGAAGTGGGAATACAACACCCCGGTACATCAACTATTTATTGATTTCAGAAAGGCTTTACGACTCAGTTAGGAGAGAAACAGTGTACAACATCCTCACAGAATTTGGAATACCCGAAAAGCTAATTAGATTAATAATGATGTGTTTAAATGAATCCCAAAGTGAAGGCCGGGTTTTGTTCACGAGCTTTCACGTCGAGAATGGCCTGAAACAATGAGATGCGTTGTCGCAATTATTATTCAACTTTGTTCTGGAGTACGCTATAAGGAAAGTCAAAGATAGCAACCAGGGCCTAGAGTTGAATGGTATTCAGCTATTCACCAAGTTATGGCGTATGTTGATAATGTAACTTCAAAAGGGAGTGATAGGAAAACAATAGAAAGAAATGCAGAGGTCTTATTAAACGCTTGCAGGGACATGGGTTTAGAAGTAAATGCAAAGAAAACTAAATACATAGAAGTTCATCGGGATCGTAATACGGCAAATTATCGATGCGTTAAAATATCAAATAACACTGTTGATAAAGTGTACTTTGAAATATCTAGGATCAGCATTAACAGACAAAAAACATATTCACCAAGAAATTAAATGCCTACTAAAAACAGGAAATTCGTGTTATTATCCCCTTCAAAATCTCTTGTCGTCGCGACTTCTGTCGAGGAATCAAAAGCTTAAAATATATAAAACGACAATCATGCCTTTTGTTCTGTATGGTTAAGAAACATGATCGCTTACTCTGAGGGAAGAACGTAGACTGAAAGTATTTGGGAACGAGATCCTGAAACGAATATTCGGACCCAAGAGGAACGGGAATGGGGAATGGCAGAAACTTCATAACATGGAACTGTATAATTTATGCGGTTTACCAAACGTTGTTAGGGTCATCAAGTCTAGGAGGCTCAGGTAGGCAGGTCAGGTCATGTGGCCAGGATGGAAGAAAGTAGGGATGCTTTGAAAGTCTTAACTGGAAGACCAATCGGAAGACGACCATTAGGAAGACTTAGGCGCAGATGGGAGGAAAATATTCAGATGAATCTCGAAGAAATAGGAATAGAAAGTAGGAACCGGATCCAGTTGGTTAAGGATAGAAGTCAGTGGAGAACTTTTGTGAACGCGGCATTAAACCTTCGGGTTCCATAGGCCATAGAGTTAGTTAGTTAGTTGTATTTATAGCGAAGAAACTCCTTCGCAACTTTCCTTACTTTTTACGATTTTGTTTATTTTTGCTTGAAAGCGTGTTTTTTCTTTAAGTATAACAAAGTTTTCTGAATTTTCTAAGATAGATTTACTATTTTGTTCTGAAAGTAACATTGCATTAAGTAACAAAATAGGAAGTGAATATTTCAAACAGCGAAGTGTGTTGGGAATACTTCACTACCTCGACTTTCTCTCCTACGAATGTACTGTTGCCAATCTTCCTATTTGGAAAAATTAAGGCACGCAAATATATTTTGGAGAAGTGTACAAAAATTAGTGCCCTGATTTTTGCTTTAATTTTATCTGGAAGTTATTAGAGACCTTTCATGTCACCAGAATTGCAGGAAAGGTGTGATGTAACAACATTTAAATCGTAATTATTATTGGAATATATTGTATAATGATCTGTGTATCTTTAAACGTTGTTAAATGTTCTTTATACAATCGTTTGATTATTTATAGTATTTTTTAAATACTGTTAGTCATATAATACTAAAACAGTGTGGCTTGTAGTATTTCATCTTTCCACAAAGCTTGAATACCTTCCAACAAAAATTTTTCGGTTCACGCCTGGTCTCCCTTAACCTCGAGCTATAAATGTGGGACGTTAAACTAAAAAACGAAAACTTTTGAAAGCGAATCTCATAAAAACTCATATAGATTTCAAACATTTCCTATAAATAATTTTTTTCCCGCTTGATTCTGCTAGTAGTCCAGTAAATGAATATTGGGAACTAGTTACTCCATCGTGTAGGCTCTCCTTAAAAGAACTTTCGGTTACTAAGGACAAAAGGAGAAATTGAACATGTGTATTTGCTTTCCTGTCTTCTACATACGTTTTCCCGAAGATGCTAACAATAGAGTCCCAGTTCATAACGACACAGAGCGAAAGGTGGATTCGTCGTGTAGTCATCGTAAATAATGTTGACAAAAGTGACGACGTTACTCGTAGCGGTTTGGACTGATTCCAAGTTCTAATCCAAGCCACTGTTGTCTCTGTTCAGTGTTTGCCAAAGGACTTCCAAGAATTTCCTATTCAACCATTCTTACACTTTTCAAATCACAATACAATTGTCATATTATGCTGATGGCAACATTAAAAACAGCTGAATATTCTAGTGCACACACTTGACGTATTGTGTCTCGCACTGAAGATTTCCAAATCACAATGCAGTTTTGAATACTAAAAAAATGGTTTTGTCATAGTTGCCAGATTACATATTCAAATAAAAGATACGGGAAACCACACTAAATTTTCTCGCTCTTATTTCTTATAAATTAAATAAAGTTATGTTACAGTCAATACTGAACTGTATTAATTTGCGAAATATGAACAGAATCGGCAGAGCTGTTTCTCAATAAATTCTCAGAACCCCACCCCGAAGTAGGACTTCTGGAGGGGGAGCGGCGAAAGTTTTTTATCTGTCTTTCTCATTGAGCTTTACATATGGTGTTCTACAACTGTACCCCACGGACTACAGACCACTATAATTCTACAAATCAAAATAAAGAGAAAAGGATTTTCGTCTACAGTGGTGAGTTGCACTATGTAGCAACGTTGTACATAAAGAGCTATAGAGTAAATCTAACAATCCATCAAATAGTTACATTTATTTTTTCTAGATGGAAGTTTAAGACGTTGATACTAGCACCATCTATTAACTAACAAACTTTATGGTCTATGGAACCCAGAGGGTCAATGCCGCGTTCACAAAAGCTTTCCATTGATTTTTATCCTTAACCAATTGGATCCAGTTTCTAGTTTGTATTCTTATTTCTGCGAGATTCATCTTAATATCGTCCTTCCATCTGCACCTAGGTCTTCCTAATGGTCGTTTTCCGATTGGATTTCCAGTAAAAAATTTGAAAGCGATTCTACTTTCTTCCATCCTGGCTACATGACCTGCCCACTTGAGCATCCTAGACTTGATGACGCTAGCAATGATTGGTAAACGATACAAATTATATAGTTCCCCATTATGAAGTTTCCGCCATTCACCATTTCCGTTCCTTTTGGATCCGAATATTCGTCTCTGGGTTTCTTCGAACAATAGTACATATACTAATTGGCAATATGAACAAAATCTTGAGTCGTTTCTGCGAAAAATTGTTACTAAAGTGCTTATTTCTAAAAGGAAACTATCCTTCTTGATAGTCATAGCCTCTTGTGAGCTTGAGCATTTCCAATTTATTACAACGTAACATATTATAAGTTTAAAAAAAATTCAAAGGATGATTTCTTATACTCATCATCATTTCTCAGATGAATTAAGATCTTGAGTAATTTGTCACACAAACTCCAATAAATATTACTTTATTCTTAACGCTCTAATGTATTTCTTTTTTACTTTTCTTTCTTTCAGAATGTAGTGAAAAGCATCGTGGTTTAACAGACGCGTGTTTGTCTGGGATTTTTTCCATGGCATCCTTCAAATAGGGATTTAAAAATGGCAACGTATATCATAGTGTATTTAGCTTTAACATCCCGTCTTTTCCTTCTGGGCACAGCGCTTCCTGATGTCATTCAAATAGGTAAGTACATTCAAAAATCTAAAATGAAATATGTAGTACATTTTAGTGTTATGCACAGCCCATTCGCTGTTTATACTAAGATGATTGTCATAGCACATTTGAACTTTTTATAATACAAGGAGCGGTCAAGTTGGATATCTAGGTTGGGTAATAAAGTCATATAATTATCCAGTACTTGTATAGATACGCGGAATTTTTAATCACATCCTGACAGGCTTGCCAAACATACGATAATTCATCGTGATATATGATAATTTAAGCCTTAATGCTACGATAATGCCTATCCAATAATACTTGAATATATGATAATTTTAGAAAGCACATTTTTTCTCAGTTTTTGAACATGCAAATAAATAGTAGTCTATATGTGCATTAAATAATTATAAAACATATACACGGAGGTTTTTGACAGTCATTCCCGCTAAAATAAATAATTAACGATTTGAGAATTGATAAATAGCAATCCTGCAATGATTCTTTAAATTCAATTACGTTTACAAGGTACTGGAAATACTGTTTTTGTTCAGAGTAGTCCTACACTGTAAAAAGTGAGGTGTTGAAACAACACAAAATGACTGCCACTTTAGCGTGTTACTTGTGGGTTAATTCAGCACCAAGCACATCGTCTTCCGAGCATATCAACAATAACTAGTTACTACATGAGAGAATTTGCATTGGTATTTATCGTTTAATATGAGCAAAGCTTTGCGAAATATTTTCGGCACTTATGCCAAGTAACGAATAATGTTCTATGTTTTCTGTAATCTGTCACAATAATATTGTTGTAAACCTGTGAATCATCTGACTTCTGCCATCTTATGTTCATATATGCCAAGACACAAGAATAACAGATAAAGAAAATAGATGGAAGCACAGTTATCTGTGTAACTGTTGTCAGATGATTCACAGGTTTACAACAATATTATTGTGACCGATTACAGAAAACATAGAGTGTCATTAGTTACTTGCCATAAATGCGAAATATGTTTCGCAAAGCGTTGCTCATATCAAATAATAATAAAAAAAAACAATGCAAATACGTACAGCCAGTAACGAGGTATTTCTTATATGCTCTAAGGTGATGTGTTAGGTGTTGACCCTAAACGAAACCTTTCTTAAACCCACTTCATCTTGTTCTATTTCTCGCTACACTTTACTCCGCCATGATAGTCATATACCAGCCCTCAGAGCCAATGGTGGAGCTGCAATAGGTTTTCGACACACAATCCCGTTTCGATCCACTTCCAGAATATGTCATCACCCCATTATACTTTCGTAATATCGCTCTCACTCTTGCTACCATCTATGTGCGCCCTGGCCTCCCTATACTTCATACCTTCTCATACATTTCAAATACTTATAAACACTACATTATTCTGACCGATGTCAACTTTCATAGTCGTTCACACGCCGACCAAACCTCCTTTACTGACTTTATCACAGTCCATACTACAGGCACTATTTTCAATCTTCCTCACTGTACTCACCCTATTAGTAATACCACTCCCAATATAGCAATTGTTTCAAATACCATCATTAATCGTTGCACAATAGATGTTCTGGACTTAATCGGCAGTGATCGTGCACCCATCAAGCTCATATATCATTCAGGTCTGGCTCCTGCATAATCCTTACCTTCATCACGTCTATCATTCCGTTATGACAAAGCCGATTGGTCTCAATATCGTTCTTATCTTGAAAATGCCTTGGTCGATTCCGAACCTCCTACCTCACCAGACGAACTTACACAACATGTAGTTCTCATAACCACTTCCATTCAACACGCATCTGCACTTTATATCCCTCAATCTGAATCAATCCCATATCGTCTAAAACTACCACCACAATATCTAGCCTTAGTCCGTCGATCACATCAATCTTACCGCGAAATTCTTCGTACCAGAAATCCAGAAGCTCTAAGACTTTATCACATATTAAAGAAAGTCCCGTTATCCTATTCACTCTTCTGGCACTCATTTATACGTTCACAGGTTTTTCCCCACAGACTGGAAAGTATCCAACACACTCATGTTTCCCAAACCAGCTAAATTATCGTCAGATGTTTCTTCTTACTGACCTATTCAGTTAACAGCAAAATATTCGAGCTCATTCTTGTGAAACGCCTACACCCATATTTCCTAAACCGTCAACTATTACCGACTCATCAAGCTGGTTTCTGTTCATCCTTCTCTATTAACGATCAGCTACTTTGTCTAACAATCCTCATAACAAATCATTACAACTGTATTCAACCATCATGTCTAGTACTTTTCGATCTTGAAAAATCTTTCGACAAGGTTTGGCATATAGCGTTAATTTATAAACTCATTAAATTTCAAATTCCGATGGCATACATTCGCATCATTTATCATTTTCTCGTCTGTCGCATCTCTTACATTGCTATCTAATACAATTTTCCTCATGTACGGAGTTCCTCAAGGTTCTGCTCTTTCCCCATTATTATACATCCTTTTTGTTGCCGGCCTTCTACATCTTCCTACTGACGTCCACCTGTTTCAATATGCAGATGGTACAGAATTTTTTGCTCTTGGCAAAACTATTCAGGATATCAACCTCTCACTACAAACAGCCATCGATCGTTTCACCCATTGGTGTTCAAAATGGGAAATCACGATTAACGCCACAAAAACTCAAGCTATTGTATTCATACCACCTCGTAAACGCACTAAAGTTCACCGGAATCCATCTCTTCTGTCACTTCATATCCATAATACGCCCATCTTTCCCACACGAACCGTTAAATACTTAGGTATCATTTTCGACCATCATTTAACTTGGAAGCCTCATCTTAATCATGTCACAACTAAAGCCTATAACAGCCTAAATCTCCTGAAATGACTCACCGGCACAACCTGGGGACTAAAAGCACCCGTTGTCCTCAACACATACAAGGCTTTCCTCCGACCCATTCTCATTTATGGTTTTCCGGCATGGATCTTCGCTCCTTCCTCATACTACCAGAAACTAGCCATTTTAGAAAGACATGCTTTCCTTATTGCCTCCCGCATTTCTCATTTCCTATACTCAGCTACCATCCCGAAAGTCTCCGTTTAAAATTCATAACTCAACGCTACACACATCACCATCCTCTACTGTTTGAAACTATGCACCATCTTGCACTTCACTCATCGCCTGCACGCTACCATAATACTCCACTTCATCTTCTCTTTACATTATATTGCTACACAGTCCCTCCAGACCATCTCGATCTACAGATCCTCGAAGACTATCGTTTGCATGTCCATATTCCCCATCTTTTTATATCCTATGCACAGTGATTCCATTTCACTAACAGGGTTCACCACGTCTTCATTAGCCTAGAGCTACCCCTAGGCAGAAGATAACCTCATTCGTCTTTCTAACAAGCTTATGTTGTGTTGTGACGTCAAGTGCACTTCACCTCATCACTCATTTTCATCATGCCTTATGATTTCTCTTTTTTTGCTCTTTGTCTCTTGTATTAAAATTTCTCACTCGTTACATTGTGTTTTCTACTGTAACTGAATGTGAATGTGTTTTCTATCCTGTAAATGTTATGTGAATATGATTATATAAAAATGTGTTTCTACTATTATTTCTGTAGTATAAACTCTGTTGTATTTCTGCTCATGTCTATACCGTGTTTATGTTCCAGCATAACCGTAAAGATGTTTATGACCTTCATAAAGACCTTTCCACGAGAATGATGATGATAATAATAAAGTTTCATAAGTAAATAACAACCCATAGCCCAACAACCGATCCTTCAGTACCGTAGTGATCCTCTCAGCTCCCTTCCCTAAAAGAGGGTGTAGCCCTCTTAGAGGTTCCTAGCCCATAGCTAGCCTTAAAAAAATTGATGTTGAATTGACACACAATTAACATGCTAAAGTGGTAGTCATTTTGTATTATCTCAACACCTCACTTTTTGCGGTGTAATAAGGATTTTAAAAATGATGAAGGCAGTGACGCCAATTTAGAGTTCGAAACTGAAGATTACTACATAACTTTATTATGTATAATAGCTATTATTAGTAGTATTATGCTTGATTGTATAATTATCACTTGAATAACGAATATACGATAATTTTTGTATATACGATAATTTTAAAGACGAAAACCGATTATTTTATGCTCTGAGGTTGGCAACTCTGCATTCTAAATTTATCCATTCAATGGTGATTTCAGATTTTCCTGGGAGAGGAATGTTCAATACGCAAAGTGAGGGAGGTGAATAATAGTACTGAAGGGTGTCCTAGTATGAGCGCAACTTTTGAAACGCCCGCCATTTCTGTTCTAGTAAGATGGCAACACTGAAAGTAACAGGAGTTCCATCTATTATCTTTGTGGTTAGTAGTCACGGAGTCACGTAGCCGAATAACGGATGATCGTAATTTTTTTTTTGTACGGGTAGGAATGGAGCGCTTCGCGACAAAACAACGTGCTGTTATAGTGAAAACATATTACAAATATAGTGAATATTGTGTAGACTGTTCACAAACTCTGATGATGATCATTAGCTATTCGACGCTACGTGACTACTAAGCACAAAGACAATAGACGAAAATCGTGTAACGTTCAGTGCTGCCAACTTACTAGAACATACATAGCGGGAATTTCAAAAGCTGCGTTGTTTCTGGGACACTTTTTTTTTTTTTTTACAAGAATACACTCATTCTTCATGTTTTTGAACCTCGATTTAATGAACTTCAGAAGCAACGAACAACATCTAGATTAGCCAATTTAATCTGAAAGTCCTTATTTTAAACTAAAAAAATATTGAATTTTCTGCATTATATTGAATATCTACAATGTGCAACGTCTTCTAGATTGTTAGATTGGAAAATGTACTGGATTAAAAGTGCAGTATTGTATTTTTCTTCTTTCTTTCGTAATGCAATTGTGGGTTGCAGACGTAGTGTCGGAGCTTATGCACAATGGGCTCTCGAGGACAACCATTGCCCCCTTTTCAGTCCGATAAAACAAGGCATAAGATTATGATAGCCCATATTTAGCATGATTATAGGTTTATTTCCGCAGAACAATTCCCCTCCGGGCCACCGCCTGAAGTCATCTCCGTATCTATCCACTCTAGATTCGTATTACCAAGCTTTATATGTACACACACACACACACATATGTACATTTTTATTAACTTCTGAGAAAAGACAACTAATGACTTGGTAGCTTCGTTGGATACGCCATTTATGTAGTCGGTTGCTTGTGTCATAAGTTGTGAGATTTACTGCATGTTGATCAGAATGTTGTAGATTCCCCACACTATATTTTTTTAAAATATACAATGGGTGTCCCAAATTCACACAAAATTTGAATTTAGCGCCATTGGTGCAGCAAGGTGTTGCCAACAGGAAAAAAAGGACAACGTGACAGCTGACAGTTCAGGGTAATTAAAAATGGAGTGCTACACGAAAGAACAACGCGATCCCGTTGTTGAGAAATATTTTAAAAATAATGAAGATTTGGCAGCTACATTTGCAATATTCCTATAAAATATGGTCGGAATAGTGATTTATCTTCATCAACTGTGAAGAGATTAATTAAAAAATTTAGAGAGACTAGATCAATTTGAGATCCCAGTCTAGCTATTGTTCAGAATCAATAAAAAAAATTACAAGTTTAATTATACAAGTTAATTAATACAAGTTAATTATTATATTATACAAGTTAATTATAAACCTGTATTTTCTATCAAAATTACTTCTTGCATGAATTTTAGGACACCCTTTATTTTAGCTCGAAATATTTTTGTCTTCTCTCGAAGCCAAGGTTCTCTCCTCGAAAACCGAAATATCTCATTTTGAATTTTAACCCTTTCAGACCTGATTTTTTGTTTACTCTCCGGTGTTATTGTTATTTTGAATTATTATTCTTTATGACTTAACAAATGAAATACAACCGTCAATTTGTTTGCGGATGTCATATTTAGAGAATTATGGACGAAACATTTTGCGTGCATTAGGGTTGAAATACGTATGTAAAATAAAAATGGGATTAATCGAACACATCATTGTGATCTATATAGTTTAGAAACTCAAAATACATCACTAAAACAAAAGGAGAATTTATTGAAAATAGCTTGTTTCGCCAAGAATAAAACAGCCTACGTGGGTGAGCTTTGTCCATTGTGATTGCTCCTGCAAGTAGTCTACAACAAATGTGCAATGCTTCCTGACAACAGATTAAAACACCACAGAAATAGTGGAAAGTGATTTAGAAAAGTTCAAACAATTCTGACATAAAAACCCAGCCATTTAGAATCCTCCAGAGTAATTATATATATTAAGCTTAAAACTTAATGTACACAAATGTGACCACCAGGTCTGAAAGGGTTAAGACGAGACAACTCCTGGATACGAAACACGAGGCAAAACTTACATTTACCTTCGAGAAGGCATTTCTCGGAACAACTGTGTGTCACGCCCATCCGTAGAGGATTAAAAAAATGTAAAATAATGAAAACAGAATAGATGATCAGCCTTAAGAAACTTTGATCTGAAATTATAACAACGCTGTAACTACTAAAGATAAACCTAAAGTTCGTGGTCCAAATTAGGTGATTTTATCTTACAGATTTGAATCCGGATCTACAGAGACTTCGTGCAAATTTAGCAGAGAATTCGTTACAGAGAGGTTTCCTGTGACTTCACTGTCTAAATAGCAAGTTCTTTAAGTGTGTTTGTATGTCTAGAGGAAATGTCATTTATTTCCCAGGGACGGGAGAAGTAAGAAAGTTAGCACGATGGAAAATGAAATTACCCGCGTGAATTGACATGACGTGTCGGACAGATCTCGAGAAGTTATCACCCAGCACACCAGCTGAAGATCAAATGTAATAAATGACTAAAGCTCTCTCGACTCTTCAAAATGTTGAAAGCAAGAAGAACGTATTTATTATAGAAGTTCTGAGGTAACGTTTCTCAGAGAATCAACGTTGCAGATGAGAACATAATAAAATATAAACTTTTTAATCTTCGTCTCTAGTAATTTAAAATATAGTAAGAAATAGTTGAGTCAGTTAATGCAGAAGGGGCTTCAGTCAAATATAGTCTTGAAAAAAAAAGCACTACAGTTTTGAAATTGTAAAATCAAAATAAGCCAAGTCTTTTCCATGTAGATAACAATTACATTAATCGAATGCTGTATAGGAAAACCATGCTCATTGCCATGGTAAAGAAAAAAAAAATGGTTTCCTCTGTGGACTGAAGCCCTTCTTGCATGTATATTATAGACGAATTCCTGCAATCATGTAATTTTATCTAGTTATTAATTTCTTGCTCTTATTAATCATAAAACTGTGCAAAGACGTTTCCTGCAAGGTTCCAGACTTTGTAGGTCTACTAACCGAATGGAGCGAAATAAATAGCTACTGCCACTAACATATAAAACAAATATAATTCTCCATGCTGAAAGGGCTCAGTCACTGACTCAAGCCCATGCTGACTAGAATAATCGAAGTTGACATCTGTTTATAAAATGTTAAACCAATGAAACTGAAGGTCTTTATGCATTGAAACATAGTGGTACCCAATAGGAACAAAATCCGATGGTAATTGAATTTCGCCATTTTTGGTGACTTAAGCCCTTTTTGTACGAACAAATTCAGTTACTTTTTATTGACTTCTACTTTTAAGAACAGAATATAACAGTAGCAAACTACCCTGTTGTGGAAAAGAAATCATCTTTCAATGATTTTTTGAAAAGCTAATCTTGATTATAACTACTCATTGCACTTACTCCCCGTAACTAAAAAACTATCTAACTAACTCTATGGCCTATGGAACCCGGAGGTTCAATGCCGCGTTCACAGAAGCTCTCCACTGACTTCTATCCTTAGCTAACTGCATCCAGTTTATACTCTGTATTCCAATCTCTGCGAGATCCATCTTAATATTGTCCTCCCATCTGCGCCTAGGTCTTCCTAATGGTCGTTTTCCGATTGGTCTTCCAGTCAAGACTTTGAAAGCGTCTCTACTTTCTTCCATTCTAGCTACATGACCCGCCCATCTAAGCCTCCTAGACTTGACGACCCTAACAATGTTGGGTAAACCATATAAATTATGTAGTTCCTCGTTATGAAGTTTCCGCCATTCCCCATTCCCGTTCCTCTTGGGTCTGAATATTCGTCTCAGGATCTTGTTCTCAAATACTTTCAGTCTATGTTCTTCCCTCAGAGTAAGTGACCATGTTTCGCAGCCGTACAGAACTACAGGCATGATTATCGTTTTGTATATTTTAAGTTTCAAATTCCTCGACAGAATTCGCGACGACAAGAGATTTTGAACCGAATAGTAACACGAATTCCCTGCTTTTAGTTGACATTTAATTTCTCCGTGAATATGATTTTCCTCTGTTAATATTGATCCTAGATATTTGAAAGTATCCACTTTATCAAAAGTATTATTTAGTATTTTAACGCATCCATAATTTGCTGTATTCCGGTCCCGACGCATGTATTTAGTTTTCTCTGCATTTACTTCTAAACCCATGTCCCTGCAAGCGTTTAATAAGATCTCTGCATTTCTTTCTATTGTTCTCCTATCATCTCCTATTAAATTTACATCATCAGCATATGCCATAACCTGGTGAATACCGTTCAACTGTAAGCCCTGGTTGTTATCTTTGATTTTCCTTATGGTTTGGGTACAAAACCTCGCGGCCAGAACCTCGCGGCGACAACCTCGCGGACCAAAACCTCGCCTGGCCAAAACCTCGCCTCCCAAAACCTCGCCTGGCCAAAACCTCGCGGGCCAAAATCTCGCCGGGCCAAAACCTCGCGCCCCAAAATATCGCCATACCCAAAATATCGCCTGACCAAAATGTAAATGTTCCAACAGATGATAAGGATGACGGTATAAAAGACGCTGTTTCAGAAGAAGTATCACGGGTATTTGACCAAGTCCCGCGATACCATATGAAAATTCTATTTCTGTATTAGAGGATTTCAATGTGAAGGTAGGGCGACAGGATGTTTTTAAACTGGTCATAGGGAAAGAAAGTCTGCATAAGGAAAGTAATGACAACTAACGAGGTTAGTTTCGTGAACTTTGAAACATCCAAAAACTTAAAATTTTAACAAAAATCTAATAATATCTATGAAAATATGAAATAATATATGAGTTTTTACGACGTCCCTTGATTATGTCCTATAAGTTAAAGGAGACGTAGATGACCAGGATGAAGGAAATGATCGAATAAAGAAATTGGAAGGAAACGGGAATAACCCGAGAAAGCCCACGCACACGATGTTTTGTATCTTCTTCTTCTTCTTCTTCTTCTTCTTATTATTATTATTATTATTATTATTATTATTTCTAATGTGGAATTGCATATTAAGAAACACATTGGGTAAATTTTAAAGAAAAGTTTCATTCGCGGCGAGGTTTTGGCCCGGCGAGATTTTGGGTGGCGAGGTTTTGGCCCGGCGAGATTTTGGGCGGCGAGGTTTTGGCCCGGCGAGATTTTGTCCCGCGAGGTTTTAAGCGGCGAGGTTTTGGCCACGCGAGGTTTTGGCCCGGCGAGATTTTGTCCCGCGAGGTTTTGGCCGGCGAAGTTTTGGCCAGGCGAGGTTTTGGGCGGCGAGGTTTTGGCCACGCGAGCTTTTGGCCCGGCGAGATTTTGGGTGGCGATGTTTCGGCCGCGAGATTTTGTCCGTATCCCTTTCCTTATAGCGTATTCCAAAACGAAGTTAAATAATAATGGCGACAACGCATCTCCTTGTTTCAGGCCATTTTCGACGTGAAAGCTCGTGGACAAAAATTTTCCTACCCGGACTTTACTTTGGGATTCATTTAAACATATCTTAATTAATCTAATTAGCTTTCTCGGTATTCCAAGTTCTGTAAGAACGTTGTATAATGTTTCTCTCCTAACCGAGTCGTATGCCTTTCTAAAATCAATAAATAGTTGATGTACCGGGGTATTGTATTCCCAATTTTTTTCGAGTATTTGTCGAATGGTAAATATTTGGTCGATAGTTGATCGATTTCGTCTAAATCCGCACTGATAATCTCCAATAATTTCATCTGCGTATGGGGTCAGTCTTGCTAACAGAATATTTGAAAGGATTTTATAGGATGTTGACAGAAGAGAAATGCCTCGATAATTATTACAGTCAGTTTTGTCGCCTTTCTTGTGGATTGGAACAATGATTGATTCTTTCCACTCTTGTGGCAATTCTTCCTTGTTCCAGATAAGGAGAATGAGTTTGTGTATCTTGTTTCACAATTTTTTGCCTCCAGCTAAAATTAACTCAGCCGGAATTTCATCTACACCCGGAGATTTGTGTTTCTTTAATTTTTTTTATAGCGGTTTCTACTTCTATTCGGTTGGGTTCTGGAATATACGGTTCTGCGGTGTGTATCTCCTTTTCTCCACGAACACTAGTTTTTGGTTGCGTGTTAAGCAAATCGTCAAAGAAATCTTTCCATCTATTTAAGATGCTATCCGTGTCAGTGAGAACTGTACCGTCAGATTTCTTTAATATATAAGCACGAGGTTGATAGCCTTTCTTAAATTCGTTGATTCCCTTATACATGTCCCAGATGTTTTTATTTTTACTATTATCTTCAAGTTCCTTAATTTTAGCTTTCAGAAAATCGCGTTTCTTTGTTCTAAAAGTTTTGGAAGTTTCCCGCTTGATATCTGCGAAATTTTGTGTAGTCATTTCATTCGGATTTTGTAGCCAGCGTAATTTTGCCTGTTTTCTCTTCTCTGCTAGTTTTATGCATTCCTGGTCGAACCATGGTTTGTTCCTACGTACTTCCGCGTGTCCCAATTTTTCTTTTGCTGAAATTTTAATGCTATCTCTAATTTCAATCCAGGTATCCTCAACACTAGTGCACTCCGAATCTTCTAAAGCCGAAAATCTATTCGAAATTTCAATCTGGTTTTCCTCTCTTACCTGGCTCTCTTCTAATTTCTTTAAATTGAATCTCTCCGTTTTCGGACAATGAATATTACCTTTATTCAACGATAACCTCTCTCGTATCTACCAGGTAGTGGTCAGTGTCACAATCAGCCCCTCTAAACGACCGGACATCAATTATGCTAGATTGCCTTCTTCTATCTACTAAAACGTAATCAATTTGATTATGTGTTTTCCCGTCTGGTGATGTCCAAGTGTATTTATGAACGTCGCGATGTGGGAATTTTGTACTCTTCACGATTAGGTTTTTGGATGTTGCAAAGTTCACGAGTCTAACACCGTTGTCATTACTTTCCTTATGCAGACTTTCGTTCCCTATAATCGGTTTGAAAATATCCTCTCGTCCTACCTTCGCATTGAAATCCCCCAATAGAATTTTCATATGGTATCGCGGGAGTTGGTAAAATATCTGTTCCACTTCTTCGTAAAAACTGTCTTTTATATCGTCATCCTTATCTTCCGTTGGGGCATGTACATTTAAAACAATATCACACCACCGTCCCTTAAGAGTAATAAAAGAAAGTCTGTCAGTAACAAATTCAACCCGTTTAATTGCTGGTAATATACGTTTATGAACGAAAAACCCTGTTCCTAAGTGGTGATTTTTATTTCCTTCCCCGTAAAAGAACGTAAAATTTCCGAAATTCTCAGATCCATTTCCTTACTCCCCCTAACACATTTGTTAAGCCCAAGCCCAAAATTTGGTGACCAATAACTCGGAAGCTAAAGGTCACCACTTGACTAAATTTCAAATGTTGGTAGATCTTAACAAGCTTAATATGTGTGTGAAGGTGTGAAGTCATTTGGTTTTTGAGTTGGATGGCAAAGTGGCGTAAGTCAGTTCTGAGACATTGTGAGATATTGAGACATTTATTAGAATCGATATAGAAACGGCGGACAAAACTAGTGATGGACAGTGGAAATATTCCCAGTGGGAAGGAATTTAAAAAATGGGAATATTCCCGGTTTTCCCCCTGGCCTACAAATTTCCGGGAAGGAATTTATTTCCATTTGTTTACTTTATCTTCCAAATTATAAGAACCATATGAAAAATTACTTTATTTTAATATATTATGATTTACTTCTAGGTTTTAAAGAATTTGGAGGTTAAACACTTAAATATTCTTTGACTGTACTTTATATAACTAGTAATATGATTTTTTAAGTTCCATTTCCATTTGCACTAAAAAGTAAGGTAATTGTAATAATAACACTAATATTGGGGGGTGAAAATTAGCAAAAAGTAGGATGATTTACGGAAGAAATGAGTTGATAGTGGTGTTCAAGTAGTCAAGAAACTATCGAACACAATTTTCTTCAGGACAGTAGGGGATTTGTAGAAACCGTAAAGGTAAGTGGAAGTGATTTATGTGAGAAAAGGATGTGAATTGTTGGTAACGAAGATAGAAAACAACGTGCCATGCGGGGCTCTAACTCGCCTTCACTCGCTAACGCTCGCTCTGTAGTGCTTTCTGAATTTAGTGTTGGTAACGTAATTTAACGTATGAAACCATAAAACAACCGCATCGGAATAGAATATCGCAAGAAAGTAGGTGCAAAAGCTGGCCCCCCAATGTTAAACAATAGCCAAAATTAGCAAAGTACTAATTTACAAATGATGAAAAGGAACCATTTTGTAAAGTAATGTAGAATTAGGTAGAAATAGAGATGAAGTACTATTAATAAACCCTGAACCACCGTTAGTAATAGATGTCGGTCCGTCACCTCTCTCTGACTCGAATTTCTGACCACAGGTCCATATGAACTTGGTTCCTTATTTTGATGTGAGGAATCAAATTTCCAAAATATTATGACAAACTTTCTGTAACACCCTGTATAAGGCCTCCGATAGGAATCTAAAATGAAACTCTTGAGTCTAACGTCCCACAGTTATGCCCGTTAGGCTAAGGGAGACGATGATTAAAGCAAGTGAATGATGATGGAAGAATTGGCGGAATGAGCATTAAAGTAGGAAACGGGAGTACCCCCGAGAAATCCGACAGAGACGATGTTGTCTGCCACAAACTTACTTGGTCGGGAATCGAACCAGGGACCCACGCACCAGAGGTAGGCACTTCACCACTGCACCACTGTGCTCCCCCATAGGAATGGAGTCCGAAACCACGTTCGGTTCGTATAAATTATGCGCGCTAGTCATTTAGTCATGATGGAACATGCCAAGTTTGAAGTACTATAGTTCACATTTCAATAACCTCTACTTCAAAGTTAAATTTTTCCTCTATTCAGTGTACACTAAATGAAAATAGAATATTAACATGTTGTATCGCGCAATTGCAAGGATTTCTTTTTTTAAAAAAAGAAGTAATGTAGTAGTAATAGTTGTAGCAGTATTAATAGTTTGCTCTTTATAATGATGTCACTAGAATGATTAATATCCCATCCAGTGAGCAATTACTTTTTCTATCTGCCTTCGTCATGGCATGTATGTCATTGTTGGAAATTGTTACCCCCTCAGAGGTTGAACAGGCCATAAAAAACACTGCCCTGAGTGTTCAATGAGATGGGAGGGTTCTGACGGCAGTTAACAGCTTCAATAAGCGGAAAGATTTATTACAGGACAGGATATCAAGAGAGATATGATACAGCAAGCAACATAGAGCTGCATATTATATGTACATATATGTATATACGTATATACACTATAGAACGAAAGAAACTCTGCTCTGGATAATGATAATGTTTTTTGCATGTGCGAGGCTTTCGTGAAAAATGACTACCCAGATAATCAATTACACAGGAGGACTCAATACACATATTCACTTCCTTTAATTAAATTAAATTAAGTTTCAGATACCACAATGTATACGTTATGAATTTTAATTATCCCAACTTTCACAATTACTAAGTTAACAGATGCTTATCATCTCCCTCCCCCCTACCAGTTGGTTTAATAGTTTCCACAACTTATAAAACTGCACACCCTAGTATAGAAGATTGCTGTCAAAAACATGTAATAAGGTTAAAAAGCAAGACATGTTTTATGAAGAATACTAAATATTTTTAATTAAAAAGAAACTGCGGTCATTTTACAAGTCAGCAAAGGTTAGCGGTAAAAGTGCTTAAGAAGCCCCATACGGGCGAAAGTAAAATACCGCTAATTTTACAGTAATTATGTGATATCTTCAAATATATAAATGAGAATCAAAAAGTGGAACAAGAGCGCTTTGGACAATGTTATTTTACATGAGATACGGTTATCACAACTCATTTATCTGCTTTCGATTTCCAACCATTTAGAAAATCGGCATTTATTTTCGCATTTTTAAATGGCTGCAAATGGAAAGTTACTAGGCGACTCTTGATAACGATACCTCATGCAAAATAATATTGCTTAGCGCGCTCTTGTTCCACATTTCGATTATCTTTTATCTATTTGAAGATATCACATAATTACTGTAAAATTAGCGGTATTTTAATTTCGCTTGATTCTTAAGAGCAAACACCTTAATTTTTGGTTTGTAAACTTCATGTAGGTTTACAATAGTTCGTCAAAATAAATAAATAAATAGTAATTACTTTAGTTTTCTTACTTATATAATTCTCTACGACATTCTGGATCGTTATTATCCTGGAACAAGCTGAAATAATTTCGTACAGATTAATAATAATGCAATGTTTTGTTTTGTAGAGTCTAATAAAAGTCCGAGATATAAAGCTCTTAACCTTATTTATTTCAAAATAAATCTCTATAACAGTTTTACAGGGTTTCTTTGTAATTCACCAAATGTTTTTAGAGTTTTAGTCAGTGGCGGTTTTAGCGGGTAGGCTGGGTGGGCACGGGCCTCCCCAAAAAATTTGCAAAATATATAAACGCTAAAAGATAGAATGAAGAGTAAATCAATTTTCCACTATTTATATTAATGGTAGATAATTATTTAACAAATAGCGTCAAGCACTACTGTAAAAATAATTTCCTACTGTCATTAATCCACAGCCACAGTAATGGCTTCCGAATAAAGATTCAATGTGTCATAGTTTATGACAGGAACTCATTTGCTCGTTGCAGCTTCCAGAGTAGATGATTAGAGAAAGTCTCCTTTGCCCATTGGAGCCTCGGGAAACAATTATAGGATTTCTCCGTAGCTCATTGCAGCTCCAGGAGAAAGGTGATCACAGGATATCTTCTTTGCTCATTGCAGCTTCTAGAGATAGGGTTTTAAAAAAACTCTCCATAGCCCATTGCGGCTCCAGGAGAAGGGTATTGATAGGTTATTGATCAGCTATAGACTGATGCCTCCGTCCTCTTGCAGTCTTCTTTTATAGACGTTCTCCTGAAGAGGAGGTCCGTGAAGGGAGGTCGGCCATCTTCGGTTTTCTTTCGTTGATTCTTCGTATCAGTCTTCCATCATCTGCTGATATTTGTGTTTTGAACAAAATAACACGTGTTTGTGATTGATACATGTGCTTATAGTAGTAGCTTATACGTGAGGGTATGGAGCTTTACAATATAAATCCAAACTGATGTGCCAAGAAAACGACTTTTCATGGACAAAAAAACACGCACCAACGTGTGCTAGGGTAGAGTAGTGTAGAGTAAAGTAGAGATTAGTGTAGGTTATGTTAGTAAAGTAGGTCGAATGAATTCTAAAGTAGAGTAGGATAGGTTAGGTTGTGTTGCCTTTACAAGTGGCTTAATGGGGGTTCGCAGTGATACGAGTTCTTATAGCACTTATAGTAATACGAGTTTCACATTAGTAACTCTATACTTGTAAATATAAAATACAGTTTTTGTACATTGTACAGAAATACACGGCTGCCGGAAATTAATATATTTGATATACATTCACTCATTTTAACCATAAAATTAACACACCCAATTATTCTAAATCTTTACCGTAAATTTACAATTTAATACCAAAGTTATACGAGAGTTGAAGATACAGTTTTGACATGGGAGTCGAACTGCATATTTTCTCACTGCGAATCGAACCAGAACCTTCCATATCAAAGACAAGAAGTTCATTTAACCACGAGGAAGCACGCACTTTCTTGACTGTTTGGGGGATAAAAAAGTTGAGATTGCAAGGTATGGTAAGTAATGTTATGGCAAAATTAACTAAAAATATGAAGATGAGAAAATTGATTTTGCAGTTGATACAACCTCTGACAATAAAGTTTGGTGAGTGATCCCATAAATAGAAAATAGATACAATATGAATGAAACTTACCTTACTGTCCTTCGAAGTAGTCCCCTCCCGCAGCTATGCAAAGTTGAGCACGGCTGTACATGTCCTGGAAACTTTTTGAGAAGTCTTCTTTCGGGATGATGCTCAGGAGCATCGTGCGTTTTATTGAATGTCTGGAATATCGTCAAATCTCTTTCCTTTCAACGCGAGTTTGAGGTCTGGAAATAGGAAGAAGTCGGAAGAATTCAGATCTGGCGAGTATGGTAGATAGTGAACTTGTACCACCTCCTTTTGGGCCAGAAATTGTCTGATGATATTGGCTGTGTGAGAGCGAGCATTGTCGTGAACCAGAAACCATGAACTTGGTTCTGAGTACTGGGATCGTATCCTTTGTACACGTTTCATGAAGCCTCTCAAAATTTCAACATACGTAGCAGCATTCAATTTTGTTCCCTCAAGTAGAAGTTCCTTGTGGATTATGCCATTATTGTCAAAAAAGGTGATTAGCATGGTTTTGATGTGTGATTTTTCTGCTTTGACATTTTCCGACGAGGTGATGCAGGAGAACGCCAGTCCGTTTGTGGCGTTTTGTTTCCGAATCGTACCTTATACACCAGGATTAATCCTCAGCAACAATACAGTTCAAGAAATTTGGATTTTCATCCATCATAGCGATAAAATCCTGTGAGGCAAGAAAATATGCGTGCTTCTGGTCATCATCAAGTAATGTGGCACGAGTCCACAACACATTTTCCTTTTCCCTAAGTCGTTGGTGAGAATAAGTCTCACAGATTCACGGCTAATATTCAATTTCTCAGCAATCATTCTCACAGTTAATCGACGATCGTTCGTGATTAATGCCGTCACCTTTTCAATGTTTTCGTCTATGCGAGAGTTTGACGGCCTTCCGCTACTTGAGTTATCAGAAACACTATCCCGCCCTTCTCGAAAACGGCCGAACTACTCGTAAACTCACTTCAAGGATACTGCTTGGTCTTCATAAACCTGTGCCAGTATATCATGGGTTTCTTTCTGTGTCTTGCCGAGCTTAAAAACAAAACTTCAAATTGATCCATTGTTCGTTCATTTTACTGTTATCAGTTTGGAACTGGCCATATTAACACTCACTTGGTATAACGCGTCTCACACAGGCCAAAGTTGACTCACAACTGAACAACGTTGGGTCTACAATGGCGGCACTTGTCTCTACTCATGCGCAGTGTTTCGTTGCACCAGTGTACCAGTTCGAGCACAGCGACTTCATTCACAAAACTTTATTGTCAGAGGTTGTATGTAGTAGATATCTTTTCTGCCGACTAGGAAGAAACAGCGTTATTAGTAAGTATAATAACTGAGATTTAGACAATATGACAGTTTACTTTTTAGGGCAACATCTGGTTGAAAAGAGGTAGCCATTTCAAACACAGTTTGCGTTAGAGTGATAGGTGTCGCTGTGGTCACTAGCACATCCTGTAAGGTGAATAACGTGGCCAATCGAACAGATGGGCCAGTTGCAGTTCAGCGATCGGTCCATGCAAGTTATCGTGAATCATGTCTAAGCTGACAGAGTTTCAAAGAGGGCAAATTGTGCATGCGCATATAGTGGGTGCTTCTGAGACGAAAGTAGTTGAAATGTTTAATGTATCAAGAGGAACAGTCTCGAAGATCATGACTGTCTACGAGTCTTCCGGAAAATCCGCATCATCAAAGCACCAACGTGGACGTTAGTGTGTGTTGTATGACAAAGACAAACACGCATTGGGTAGAATTGTGACCAAGCAGAAGATAACCACGGCTCCAAAAGTCACAGTTGAGCCGAATAGAGCGTTTACAAACACTGATAGCGTCAAAACAGTCAGAAGAATGCGTATGATAGAGACTGTCTGTTACCAAGAGTGAAACATGGTGGTGGTTCATTGACCCGCCCATTCTGCCGGACCCATTATCACCCTGCATGGACATGCAACTGCCAAGGACTAAGTAACAATTTTAAGTGACCAGCTTCATCTCATAGTGCAAACTTTGTTCCCAAATGGTAATGCCGTGTTTCAAGATGACATAGCCCCTGTTCATACAGCTCACATCGTCCAGGACTGGTTTGATGAGGAGGAAGATGAAGTTTTACATCTGCCATGGCCTCCACTATCGCCAGACGTCAATATCATTGATCCCTTGTGGTCAGTTTTGGAGACCGATGTGAGAGTCCGCTACCTACTGCCGTCGTCTCTACAACAACTTGCAGTTGCTTTGGCGGAAGAATGGTACACCATTCCTTTGAAATCTATACGCAACCTGTATTTTTCCATTCCCCGTCGACTGCAGGCCGTTCTGCGTACCAAAGGTGGTCCTACTCGCTATTAATGAAGGTAATGTCAAATTTTCAGATCTTTCCGTATTTTTCTTCATTTCTACGACGGCAGTAGGTAGGTTATATATATAGGGCCGGATACAAGATTGTCTGAGGGGGTGCACCAATATCTATCAAAGTAACCATTCACACTGAAATTCTTCAAAGTGACATGTAACAATATTCTTTACCCCTGACAACACTGATTCATAGAACGGAAGGAAGTATTTTAAAGAGGGTCGCAAGTGTTATGAGTTGAGTTGATTTTGAGTTTTACGTCCCGTTCAGCAGCGAGGCTATATGAGACGTGGACCTACTGATTAACGTGGAATCCGAACCACATGAGCTCCCGCCGGGAATCGAACCCGGGCCTCCCACGCCAAAGGCGCGTACGCTAACCGCTTAGCCACGGAGGAGCTCCGCAAGTGTTATGCAGGAAAAGAGCGTTCTTCTCTCCTCCTAGCATCTGTTTTCTTCCCTACTTGACAAATGTTATATTGCTTTGCTCGATGAATCCATTTCTTTCAACCTTTAGAAAATCGACTGAAACTATTGCATTTGCAAAGCTCTGCTTTCTTTTAAGCCCCAAACGGAAACATGATGGAAAAAACTTTCGGAAAGTGTTGCTGTTTTCACTGGGGATCCCATGGTACAATCTGTACCATACGGGGTGCTTCATGCTACATTGCGTTATAACTCTCCTATTTGAGCTTTTTCGTCCGTTTTTTTTTGTTTTTTTTGTTTTTCAAGTCCAGAGGCATTGTAGAAGACATTACGTATGGTTTCACACCTTCCTGCGTCGAGACATAGGAGGTGATGACGTCATAATTCTAAAATATATATTTTCTTTTAATATTGCGGGGCCGGTCTGTGTTCATTATTTTTTGGCGGGCTTATTTTTGCACGTAGAAGATTGAAATTTTGCACAAACATTCAGTCCACCGAGTAGTATTTACCAGATTTTTCAGATTTCTGCGTTAAAACAGGTGGGATCCAGAGGGGCAAAAAGTTGAAAAAAGGGATATTTTACTAAAAGTCCCTTTCTTCGCGATTTTCCCGCCTTAGATACATGATGGAAACAAGTGAATGGTACCGCCTGAAAGGCAGTTCTATCCTGAATAGAATGATGTGCGACACATGACCCTAGGGCAATTAGGGAAGTGTCAGGGAATTTTTATCAAAATATGCTTCTGTATAGGGGAATTTTGGACATTTTCGGTATTATTTTTTGCAGGCTTATTTTTGCACCTAGAAGATTGAAATTGTGCACAAACATTCAGTCCACTGAGGAGTATTTACCAGATTTTTTTCGTACTTCTGTGTTAAAACAGTGGGGTACAGAGGGGCTAAACGTTGAAAAAGGGAAATTTTTACCAAAAATCCATTTCACGGGATTTTCTCGCCTTAGGTACATGATGGAGACAAGCGAATGGTACCGCTTGAAAGGCAGTTCTATTCTGAAGAGAATGATGTGCAAACCATGATCCTAGGGTAATTAGGGATGACTCAGGGAATGTTTAAAAATTTCCATCTGTATACGGGAATATGGGACATTGTCGGTATATATTTTTTTGGCGCGCTTACTTTTGCACCTGGAAAATTGGAATTGTGCATGAACATTCAGCCCACCTAGTAGTATTTATCAGATTTTTTTCAGATCTCTGCGTTAAAACTGGGGGTCCAGAGGGGCTAAAAGTTGAAAAAAAGGATATTTAGACCAAAAAATCCCTTTTTTCGGGATTTTCCCGCCTTAGATACATGATGGAGACACGTGAGTCATACCTCCTGAAAGGCAGTTCTAAGCTGAAGAGAATGAGGGGCGAAACATGACCCTAGGGTAATTAGGGATGTCTGAGGAAATTTTTTACCTGAGATCATGGTGTTTTACGGTAATTTGGGACATGGTGGGAATTCCTGATAAAATTTCTCCCGCCCTTAGTATTCAAGATAGAAACTTGAAATTTGGCACACACATTCAGTATACCAAGTACTATTTATCAGTTTTTTTAGATGGCTACGTTCACACAGTGTCGCTCCAGACAGGCCCAAATTGCGAGAAAAAATTTCCCTCCGAAATTTTCCCTTTGACATCATTTTTCCCGCTCCTGGTATATGGTATGAGCATGCAAGTGGTACCATTTGAAAGCCAGCTCTATTCTGAAGAGAATGAGGTATGAACCATGATTCGAATATTAACGGATTGATATGTGTTCATTCAGTTAGTCAAGATACTAATGGATTGATATGGGTAGATTGAGTTAATTGAATATTAACGGATTGATATGGGTAGATTCGTCAGTCAAGATATTAACAGGTTAATATGGGTAGATTCAGTTAGTGAAGATATTAACGGATTGATATGGTTAGATTCAGTTAGTCAAGATATTAACGGATTGATATGGCTAGATTCAGTTAGTCAAGATATCAACGGATTGATATTTGTAGATTCAGTTATTCAAGATATTAACGGATCGATATAGGTAGATTCAGTTAGTCAAGATATTAAAGGATTGATATGGGTGTGTGATGTCAAAAGAATGTGATGTCAAGTAATGACTAGATTGAGTAAGGTAATAGATTAATTGAACGTTAATTAAAAAAAAAACGAACTCCACACTTTTCAGAAAGTCGTTGAAGACCCTCATTTCATTTTTTAAAATATTTTTAAAAAATCATTTTGTGTTACTTATTTTTCTCTTTCGTCTCCCCCGTTTTTCTTCCAAGTTTTCTTGCATTTTTCATTATTTTTTCTTTTTTAGATGACGTGTCACAAGGAATGATTGATTGCGAACAGCTCATACAAAAGTGAAGGTTGTTCTTTCTTTCTTAGCTCAAATCTCGTTCTCATCTCTCTCTGCCCGGAGATTCTCTGATAGAAAAAAAAGAAAAAAACTAGCATCTGCTATTCTATTTTGCTGGATCAAAATAATACAACAAAAACATTCTACCTCACGCATTACATACAACTTCTTCGTCCTCTTCCACATTATTTCTTGGATTCTATTGGTACAGAATAAGAAAGTTGAAAAGATAAGAATATAATGTATATATTCTGAAGGATTTTCTTGTACTTACATCATGTTCTTTATTTTAATTTTCACTCCATATTTTTTTCTTGCATTCATAAGATCATTTCTTTCTCACTGACTCATATAATGACCCAATGATTAATTACAGTTTCTTTTCTCCTTTCTTTCTTCGAAAGTTTAAGACTTTTCACTTAATTTCGTTTCAAGTTTTTATTAATTACCGCGATCTCCTTTTGCTCTTCTTTTGTTTTTAGTTAAATACGTATATCACATAGGAAATAATTAATTAAAAATATTGTCTGTTATAGCAATTTACATTCTTTATAATTACATTCAAGCTTTTTTTCCTTACAGTCTCGTATATCTAAAGTATAAATAATGTTTCTTGAAGTTTATATTTTGTTGGATAGTTTACTGTTTTGAAGTGCTTTTCAAATATTTCAGTTGTCTTCCTAACTATACTGGGTTTTCCCCGAAAGTAGCAGAACTGAATTTTGTTTTAAAAGATATTAACAATTTTGACACATCGATTTAATAGTTTTCAAAATACGCCCCTCGTTACGGTCTCAACTCTGCCAATCACTGACGGGGCGCGGTGGCTCAGTGGTAGAGCGTTCACCTCCGGTGCTTGGGGTCCCTGGTTCGATCCCAGCTCGCGCCGTGTGGACCTTGTGGTGGACAAACACCGTGCTCGTGGGTTTTCTCGGGGTTCTCCCGTTTCCTCCCACTTTCTTCATTCCATCATTTCACTCATTTCTCATCATCACCGTCTCCTTTAGCCTAACTGGCATAACCGTGCGAGGTAAAACTCAAAGATTTCATTTCATTTTCTGCCAATCACTGAAGGCTCATGGAACGCAGAAACTGGAATGCTCTTCACTTCCCTCGTTACGGTCTCTTGAATGGCCTGAACCGAGCCGTGGTGCCCTCTTTTCATGACCCTTTTCAGTCGGGGGAAGGGGAAGAAGTCTGCAGGAGCGATATCGGGGCTGTAGGGTGGATGGCGGAAGCTGTGTGATGTCATGTTTGGTCAGGAAGTCCATGACAGCAAAGGCGGTGTGGCTCGGCTCATTGTCGTGATGAATCTTACTCACTGATTGCTGGACTAACGCGGGCGATTCATTTTCTGAGTCTTTCAAGTACTTCCACGTAGAATGCAGCATTCACAGTCTTACCAGGCGGTGAAAAGTCTCTGTGAAAAAAGATTATCATCATCAATTTCATTTTCGACTTGCTCATGCGGGCTTTCTTCCGGATCACTCCCGTAACTGTCTGGATCATGTCATGGGTCTGGCTCGCAGTTTTATACAGTTTGACGCAAAACTTCAGGGCGTAACGCTGCTCTAAGAAACAATTTAATGTGGAGGTGACAAAGCACCTTGAAAAGTTCACCTTAAGCTCGATCGACACTTCCTGAAGTCGTGGAGACGATTGGCGACTGGTGAGCTGGTAGCTAAGACCCACCATCACCCAAACAGATCTGTAACATTCCCCTCCTTCACAACGTTTTGGCTGGACAAAATCAGTTCTACTGCTTCTCAAACCCTGTATAACAATTCATCTTTATTTCATCCATATCACTATGTTGTAAAGAACTTCGATTACTGTAATAATGGAAAGTGTTTGGTTTATGTCTTTTGGGCTAAAGCAATGACAAATCCAGCCTGAAGCCGGCGAAGTCGGCGAAGCCTAAGCTCCTCAAATTTTTGAGTGACAAAATTAATTTAAGTATTATTCATATATTTCTGAAACTTTGTACCTATTAAAGTGATTTGCTTAAAATTATGATATATCTATCATAATCTGGGTTCTGACTGCCCCCCCTAGTTTTTACCTTCTAGATCCGCCACTGAGCCAAAGAGGAGTAACGATAAACGAAACTAAGTACCTATTATGTTCTCGAGACGTTTTAAAGGTTTGAGCTAGGGATGGGCAAAACCGGTTTTTTCTAGAAAAAAACCGAAATTCGAAAAACCGACATTTCGGTTTTCTTCAAAAAAGGTTTCGGTTTTCTCCAAAAACCGGTTTGGTTTTTTTTACCGAAACTGGTTTCGGTTTTTTCCAAAACAGGTTTCGGTTTTCTCCAAAACCGGTTTCGGTTTTCTTCAAAACCTGTTTGGTTTTCACCGAAACTGGTTTCGGTGAAAACTTTCGGAAAACACGTAAAACTATTTTTGTGGAAACGGAAACGGAAAACCCAGGAAAACCTCATTCAGGGTGGCTAGCCTGAGAAAGCGTTCTTACACCTTTTCGACCGAGTGGCCTCACCAGGAATCGAACCCGGGACCGCTTGCACCGAAGGCGAGACCGTTATCTAAAACAATAATAGAAAGTACAATATTTAATTATATCCATCATCATCATAGCTATTCTGCTATTATTGGTAGGTCATCCTGCAATTGACAAGCTTCCTTGGTCGACGGCAGGCGTGCACCCAGAATTTTTTATTAGGGGCATCCATTACGTCTGTGTAGTATTAAACCTGTTTTATTCTGCACCCGAAAACTCAATAAATAATTGTTCATTGTTGCCACCTATATTATCAAAAAACGTGCTAGAACTAGGTGTTTTTTATAAGGAAAGGAAGATGGGGAATAAAATCATCAGGCTACATCTACCATTTCTCTGCTTAACAAGAATAGTTAAGTTTGAAAAAGTATACAAATGTTAGTCGTGTTATCAAGTTTTGAGAGTGTGTCCAAGTGCGCCGATTTCTCTGTAAATTTGGGGGGGGGGCATTCAGATGCAAAAAGTATATATATGAGGATGTTAAGACAAATTGCATTCAAATTATGCCAAATATTGTATATTCATAAATACAATGGGGGGGTCCCACATGAGCTTTGGGGGAGGCCGGGGCCCCCAGGATCAGCGCCCTTGGGTATGTCCGGACCCGATGGATAATCCGTGGGTACGCCCGTGCTCCATGGTCTTCAGCTAACCTCTTCGTCTTCACGTACCACTGAATATGCATTGAGCTCGTAGGTTACACCTGTATTACACAGCCAAGTCTCACTTACGAAACTCCGCCATTCTTTCTTAAATAACTTCAAAATGATAACAGTATTTCAACGCTGTTTTCATTGTGTGTTTCCTATTCAAATAACATACGTACAACGTTCTTCATAAACATCATAATATACCTCATATCAAAAACGAATTCGTTTTTTTATTATTAAACTAATTGATTATTCGACTTTTATTTTCTTCAGTTATGCCATGGATACTTCCGATATTGATTAGCAATAAAATGTTACCAATAAATATTCAGCAGTGATCACATTCCATTTGGTTCGCAGAAGTAATGTACGTACATTAAGTGGTTTATGAAGTTAAATTGATTTGGTTCAAATTATCATAAAAAGAAGAAAAAACGTATGTTGTCTTTTATATAAGAATGAAACATTAGATTTAAAGAGGTCTTCTTGCTAGATATATTGCTTCGTATACATTTTAGATATTCGAACTATGGTGTGCTTGAATATAGGAAGACTTATAGAACGACTTGGTTTTCCCGTTCTTCTGTCTATTATGTCTTCGACAAAGTAAAAAACAACTAGTCTGGTACTATGAAGTAGTATCCTATGTGTTTGTTGGAAAGAAGACTGTCATGTCACAAAATTGACATGGAAATGACTGTTCTAGTACTATGAAACAAAATATCAGTGTCTTTGTTTGCTCTCAGACATACCACGATATCATAGAACTTGCAATTTTACAAAATAAATAAATAAATAAAAATAAATGTAAAATGTATTAAAATAAAATAAAATGTTATTGTGTTGTGTGTATTAGTGTATGACTTCACTTTCCTTAGGAATATGGACTGTGCAAATGTTCCACTGACTGGTGGTCGCGACATCTACTGGGTCCCGTGCAGTATGTCATGAACAATCACTGTTTCATTCACTAAGTCAGTTGTCTCCGGAAAATTTAACTCAAATTTACCCAAAAGAGATGATTTCAAAGTGGTAGACGTTCACATCTGGTGCATGGGGTCCCGGGTTCAAACCCTGCTCCCGCCAAGCGAACTTTGTGGTGGACAAACACCGTGTGCGTGGGTTTCCTCGGGGTTCTCCAGTTTCCTCCCACTTTCTTCATTCCACCATTTCATTCATTACCCATCATCACCGTCTCCTTTAGCCTAACCGGCAAAACCGTGGGACGTAAACTCAAAGATTTCATTTGTTCTCTTTCTTACGAGATTCAAATTGTAATTTCTTTCCGATTCTGCAATTTCGTTTGATAATTACTAAACAACATATTTTTTGTGGTATAAAAATAGTTACTTTGATTTATGATCAGGAGCAGTATATTGACCCTGCGGTGAGAGCATCCTATGTTTATTTTATTTATGTTCAAATGTTTATTTAAGCAACGAGAGTGAATAATCGATCTCTCTGTCATAATAAATACTGTATGCATATAATTTCAATTGAACGTAAATGCATTGAGTATTTATTCAATAGCTGTATTACGTTGTAATTCAGTTTATGATAATGTATTCGTTGAAATATATAAAAAACAACTTAAGAATTGGCTGCTGCAAAGTATATCAGTATTTCTTATAAGTGTTGAACAGGGTTTCTCAACCTGGGGTCGCGAGAGGGTTTCATGGGGGGTCGCGAAGACAAGCGGAAGAGATAAATAAATATAAGTAGAATCTAATACCGGTAAATGTTTTAAAATATTATTTTGAATTTTGTTCTATATTTTTATTTTTTTTACATACTGTTCTATATTTTGTTCTATATTTTTTATTTTTAAAATTTTTTTACAGTACAACAAAAAATTAGGTGTACTGAACATTTTCAGTAGGTGCAGAGTTGTTTAAAAATCAATTTAAATGAAAGAGATACGATATGAAACTAATGATAACTACATATTGAAATACCAGAAAAATACAAATGCAACAAAACCTGCATATTGAAATACAATTAAAATTGAAAACACTAATCCGTAATAGCTGTGTTGTGTTTGTAGATAAATAGACGACTATTGTTTAGGATTCTTTGTTGTTCTTTGCAGAATTATATATATATTTATAGTCTTTTATCCAGCAAGCTGGCCACAATAAAGATTGATTTTTGGTATGTTATTTTATTTGTTTCCTAAATTTTAAACGTAAACAAGTTGCTCTTAACAGGTTTTGGTGATACTGAACACATACACAACAATGTACCAAATTCAGAACAATATGAGGTAATTCAAAATGGCGACCTCTCGAAAATTAAAAAAAAACAAACTAAATAACGTTTTTAACAAGTCTTTTAACCAAAATTAGAAATTATTTTTTCATCATATGACCCAAAATTAAGGGAGTTATAAAGTTTCAGAATTTTCAAATGGCCTTCATTTTGAAACAGTATGACGGATCGGATTCGATATTCGTAATATGAATGAAATGACCAAATTTGGTTTTAAACCATTCTCTTTTAGGGAAGTTACAGTATCCACTATATACAAGAAATGGATTCTACTATTATAGAAATAGATGGATATCGTGAGATGTCCGTATTAGGTATATTAAAAGTCCCACACAAGCTTATTTCAAACCGGAAATTATAAAGGGGTCACTGGCAAGAGGATGTGTGTGATAAAATGGGGGTCGTGATAGGAATTACGTTGGGAATCACTGGTATAGAATTTTATATCTGGATAGCCTTCGGCCAGCATGAGACTTCGGCCCAGATCTCCCCCCCCCCCCCCATTTGCTCAGTCTACGGGCTAGCACTTCTCATTTCCATAACATATCTCTAATCCATCTTAATATAACAACTGCAACCTCCACCCTTTTCTGAAGTGGTATGGTATTAGGGTTGCCAGACGTCCGGCTTTTGGACATAAAAATTGATGCCCGACTTTGCACTCAAGCCGGACGTGCTTTTGTCCTCCTTTTCGAGTTTGGAGACTAATTAATAAAATAGATCAACAAAGCTTCAAGAAGCATAAAATATTGCCAGAATGGAGATAAGATAAATAAGTTATTAGTACCATGGCTATTAGGGATGCGCACGAGACAAGATTTGTGGCTGTCTCGTCTCGAAAATGTGCTGTACAAGTGATGTCTCGACTCGAAAAATATATATTTTTCTATTGGAAGAGCGGTGTCTCGACTCGAATTTTGTCAGGAAAATCCTGTTTCGACTCGTCTCGTGCGCATCCCTAATGACTATCAAATACTTGATCGCGGGACACTACAGTACTGTATTTAGTGAACCCAGTCTACAAATTTTGGGAATTTCAAACTCGTGAGATCTTACATTTTCTCCATATCGAATTGTAATGCAGAATGTGAAAGACAATTCTGAAGAATGAAATTCCTTTGGACGAATGTTAGAAATACGTAGATTTAGTGTTGCTGAGCTTCCAAACAACACCGACAACGTTTGGGATGTGATTCCTGACACAAAGATAAGACAAAAAGTATAGACCAACTTGGGTGCACAAATCCTTTCTTTCGGAGTTATAGGCGACTTCCGGTTTTAAATTTGATTTCTGTAAAATAAAAACGGTCATACATAGCGAAATCTGGTTTTCTGCAATCAATTAATTGTTCTATTTTGACTCTAATCTCTCTCTACTAAAACCGGAAGTGGTAAAATATACTACTACTTCCGGATTCAATATTAATTCAGAAAATATCATGCAATACAAATCAAACTCTTTCCCGTGGTATGCATATAACTTGTTACTTGTTTCAAAAGTGGATCAACACGGAATACGCATACTATTCAGCTTAATGGCAGCATTTTCTTTCAGACATGAAGAAGTACATCGTCATTAGATCACATAAATCAATTCTGCTGTTGTACAGAAGTTATTGACGTAATATATAAACTACTTTGCCTAGTTCCTAGACGTAGAATACTTGCTTGTCTAACTTACAAAAGCAATTTGAAACCTATAATTAAATTAGAATAGTAAGAGTAAATGGTGATTCCACTCCTCACAATTAGAAGTCCCTTGATTGAGAAAGAGTCAAGTTTCAACTTATAACCAAGGATTCACCACAGTTTTTTTTTTTTTTGCAAGATGGGCGGTTGGAAATGCGGGTTAATGTAAAACAATTAATTACGGGCAACACATCTCTTTATTAACTACAATAAATATATTATAATACTATAATATGTAATATACATATCAGGGGTATAGAAGCAAAACCTGCTAAATCCATTTTTTTCAATTTTGTCAGGAGACAAAACAAAAGTGACTTCCTTACGCTTCAGAATTGTTAAACATTTTTTTCCCTCTTGTTTAGTGGTCACTACTTAATGCAGATCTAATCAACTATTAAAGAAAAAAATTGTTCAACAATTCTGAAACAGAAGGAAGTCACTTTTGTTTCGTCCCCTGACAATTTTTTTTTTTTTTTTTAGAAAATAGATTTAGCAGGGTTTGCTTCTATACCCCTGATATATTAAATACTACAAAATATGAATAAGGGAATCTAATATGTTTTCACATATACGAGTCGTGTCCAGAAAGTAAATTTTCCTAAAGGGGCAAGCTCAAAGAAAACATGTACCTTTAAAACATTTAACAACACAGATACAGCCAATATGATAACTACTTTTCAACCCATTCATCCAAGGATGTTATAAATAGAGGATCTCCCATGCAACAAAATCGTGAAGCCTACGTCACAGCTTCGCCACACCTATTCTGCCCAATCCGCGCCACTAAGATCGCACTGTTTCGAGCCAACAATCATGGCGGAAACGAGAGTAGCCAATCAGACGTGCCGGCTCAGACGATGCTCGATTGTTTTACGGCTTCTTTGAGTTCATATGATCAAGATATGTATGGGAAAATCCTCTATTTTATAACATCCTTGCATTCATCACTGGAATTCAGACACTTGTCGAATCGTGAAATCAAGTTGGGTATTTCGATGTCATACATTGTAAAAGTCTGCCGCCTGAGAAAAACCAGTGTATTACATCCGCCTACAATTGTTCATCACTATCAAAATACTTACCGGATAGGAATTTATTGAAGTGTAAGAAGGCATGAAAACTGCACGGAACAAGATCCGTACTGTACAGTGGCTGACAATAATCGATCTTCTCCAGTCGTTCCATTAGCCACCTGACGTGTTGGACTACCTGGGAGGTGTATAGAGGTATGACATATTTGAGTACAAGTCATACCTCTAAAACGTCTCTTAATTCCCTTACGGACTGTATTAAAGCTAAAAATAACCCAATAAGAACGTCCAACATTATTATTATTCAATACTGAAAATGTAGATGGAATTGACCGGTATTCTTTCAAAACAATTAATTGGGTCCAAGATGAACACATTGTTTAAAAATATAATAAAACATTTTATAGTGTACTGATATAGATGAAACATGCTTTGATTAAGTATTTTCAAAAATAATGTGTTTATGACATAAATGAAACTATATATGGAACAACTTACAGATAATACTTCATTAGTGCACCATATTATTATTTATTTATTTATTTAGATGTTTGGCTTGTGTGACTTTAATCTCCTGGGTCCCGAATAATCGAATTTAAAAAGTATCTCCTTATTTGCCAATTATACGAGTAATTTATAGTTTTTTAATCTATTGAAAAATGTTGTTTATTTATTTATTTATGTAAAAGCTATACATTGTTTATTAGGAGATTATATCAATTGCTTGTCAACTTCTACAGGTGACGCACGTACTACTTAATGATAAATAAAATTTAGCTTTAGATTAGAAAATATACTCAAGATATTTTCACAATTATTTTTATATATGGGAGCGAGGTGGCTCAGTGGTACAGCGTTCACCTCTGTTGCTTGGTGTCCCTGGTTCGATCCCAGTTCGCGCCGTGTAGACTTTGTGGTGGACAAACACCGTGATCGTGGGGTTTCTCGGAGTTGTTCCGTTTCCTTCCACTTTCTTCATTCCACCATTTCACTCATCTCTCATCATCACCGTCTCCTTTAGCCTAACCGGCATAACTGTGGGACGTTAAACTTAAAGATTTCATTTCATTTCATTTTTATATATATCTTCAGTAAACAACTTTTATGAGCTGGAACTAAGGGGTATTCTTGTGTTAAGAAAAATAATCTGGTTGCATTTCGTTAGTAAAACAGGTATTTTTATCTACCATACTATATTTAGAGAAAATATTTTTAAATTTTGATTTAATTTGCGGAAAGGCTCTTCCCTCAGCGTTTTTATTTTTCAAGGGACATATGTCGGTATTATGTATCTTCTTGTGGCTTGGAAATTATTCATTATGAATGCCATGTAAAGTTTTTCGTCATATAAATTTCTCTTGAGGTCTCTCTTGTTTTGTATTCTTTGGCATCAAATTTCATCTCTGGATCTCTTACGACCAACCAACCAACTTCCTCAGCAGTTTTTTTCTCTTTCTTCTAAGAAAATTTTCGGTAGCACAAAGGGGACCTTCTTCCACAGCAAATTAGGTTATGCTCCCTCCATACGACGCTTGTGGTTTCTTGTGTTGCCAGGCAGGCAGAGAGCGCTGTTGCTGTTTCTGAGCAGTGGCGCTGACAAGACCCTTCTCTTGCAGAGTTGGTTGGAGACTTTTGCGGCTCTCCACATCTCCAACCCTGCGGCTGCCAGCACACACGAGGATCTGATCCTTTGGGGGGAAGAAGAGCACTCACACCAGAAACTGTGAACTCTATTCAAAGACTTGAGGCTGTAGCGTCGTTCTGTAATTCTGTCTGTTTCATTTGAGCACAAAATCCACACTCACACACGTCGTGTCTTCATGTTCTATCTCTCTTCTATTGACCTTCCTACAAAATCCACATCTCGTTTCAAAATCTTGTTGACATATTGAACGGTCGTCCAAGCAGTGTTGCTAAGAGATAGTATCTTTAAACAAATTCTTTCAACATTTTCCTTGTACTATCAATGTTATCAAATCTTCTTTATCTTTTAATATTCTGTGTGAGAGGACTTTAATTCCCGGTGGGAGATTTTGTAATTTTAAGCTTGGTCTTTGGTCTTTAAGCTTTAGACCTCATGTCATATAACCACCTTGCTGAAAGGGACGCAAACCTTAAAAACAGCCAACGGTGGCTTAGAAGTATAGCTCTTGCTTGTGATGCGAAGAACCTTTAGTTTGATCTCAGTTACGGTTCCCACAAGATGAGATGGAACAGAGCTCTTCGAATAGAAACAGGAACATTTTTTTGAATGGAGACGACGTCTTTCATTTTTTTTTAATGGCGACAGCCTCAAGTCCCATTTCGTAAGCAACTCCAATTAAGCTTGTGGTGAGCAACTTTGCGTATGTGTAATCTTTTAGGATTCTTCCGTTCCTTGACACATTTTCATTCCATAAATATTTAACTACTTTAATTACTCGTCTCTTTTATTCTAGAGGCATAAATGTGGGACATGAAACTAAATATTCATGTCCATTTCTTCTTATTTTTTATATATGCGATGATTTGAACAACTTCTTTACCACAGAGATGGAGTGTGTCAGTGGGTCGTGAATCAACAAGACGTGAACCACTGCAAATAATCACTCACCCCGACCACTGATCCACTCTGACTCACCATGACCCACTCTGCTCAGTGCATAGTAGACAACATCTTCTGAACATTGATGAATTTGTCTACGTTTTACTTTCAAGGCCCTTTTTCTTCCTTTTTTCATTTGTTTCTATTTGCTTACCTGAGATGAGTACATGTAAGTGAAAAAAATAATTTCAGGCATTTTTGAATATTGATATTTGTAATTGTAATAATAGCAATAGAACTTAATCTTTGGCTTTCGAGAGACAGTCGAATTTTACACAGCTTTTTTTTCTCCCTCTCTCAACGCTGGCTTATTTTAACTTGAATTTTGACTTCTAAATTTCATCTTATTTTCCACTGAAAAGTAATTCAAGAAGGAAATAATTATATATGATAATGAAATTTAAATTCATTGTAATATAGTCCATAACAAACACTTTACCATTTTTTATCGTAAAGGTCAAAGCGGTACTTGAGCGATTGACCGTAGAAATTAAAACTCCGATTAGTGATAAGTTCACAGCCTTGTTTTATTACAAATGTAAACTGTTTAGTTAGTGGCGCGGAGGGCGTGGATCATGGGTCAGAGTTGATGATGATGGGTTTTTGTGGATCAGAGTGTGGCATGGTGGATGCTGTGTCAGAATGGGTGGTGGGTCTTAGGTCAGAGTGGGTCACGGTGGGTCAGTCAGTCATGGGTCAAGTTTTCACTGACCCACGCCATCTCTGCTTAACAATAGATACATGGCACCGAATACGGATACTAGAGTCAAAATGTATAAAATAAACTTAACATACTGCTCGTATGAAATACTAATAGAGTACTACTTAGAGTAGTGGCAAATTTATGGGAATCAGAATTTTAGAAAGGCGAAAGAAGAAGTTCGAGAATAACTCAGAGTTAGTTTTAGAGATGTTTAGATTGGGCTGTTACAGGGCAGGATACGGGATTTAGTTTCTCCGGCGATGAATATTTAGGTTTTAAGCCATAGATTTAGATTACTTCACATAAGTGATTGTCCAGGATATTAGATTGATAATATTTGAAAGACTTGAATATTTTGTAAACGAAAGATTGCAATGTTCCAACCTACGATTAAAGTCTTTACCACTCCGTACTTTTTCACAGTTATTAAAAACTAGTTGGTTGCCGCATGCTGTCGGCTCACTGTATGCTATAGGCTAAAACCGTGCCTAATTAAAAGCTCATTAACGTCTCTGACATAAAAACTGAGAGGAGAGGGTAAAACAAAGAACAATTGTAGCCCCTAAAAATTTACGTCAAAATCATGGGGTAATTGGGAAGCTAATTGAAGTAGCTAAATTGCATTTCTAGCTTTATCAGTACAATTAATTCTTCCAACACCGTAGAACAATATATTTACTATATATTTAGAAGTTTCTGTATACTACATTAACGTGTGCTACAAATTTCAAACTGAAATAATTTAACATCCTTACAAACTTTTATGCTTGGGGACAGAGTGTATCTCATCTGAAATTTGTACCATCGTGTATTAAGAAAAATTAAGGAGTATTTAATGATCTTTTTAAAGTTAAGAAATGAAATAATATAAAGTTTAGCTCACGAATCTCTGCCGCGATTGACGCTTATGAAGAATTAGAATCACGACAGAGATTCGTGAGCTAAGCTATAAACCAATTTCTTTGGATATTTTTGACATTACACCACAAGCTATCAGATCTTGAAGTGCACTGAGAAGAAAAAAATGTAGGTGGTGTACTTAAAAAGATAGGTTACGTGAATAATTTCTGTAGTTTCTGGACTTAACGTACAGCAGACGTATAACTGAAAACGCATGTTTTATAATACTTTCCGTATAAGTGTTCCATCTATACGTACTTTCCATATGAAACAATATAGGCAGACAGGATCTCACATGCAAATGGACGTATATAACATATAGCTGAGAAATGTAACATAAGTAAATGTATGTGATATACGGAAAACTTAGATGTCAGACATCCTGCAACGGCATAATGTAGCATCTAATGGCAGTGCGTATGTAGCATATGCATAACGTGTGCTCCGTACTGATTTCTGTAGTAAGCAAGAGGATACCGTATATTTGTACAATGTACCGCTGTCCGGAGAACGAATTTTTCTCAGTGTGATCTTAATTACAAAATTACTAAGTTGTAATGGCACAGAAACTCAATCATTATGTCTATTCGACATCGTAAATAGATGTAATACTCACTGGTTAATTCAGCTTTATTGATCTCTTAACCTTGACTTTCCAATATCAGATCTTAATTTCAACTCTCCGAGTCAATTCTTCGTACCCAACCAGCACGACCCTTTTCCGGAATCTGGACGCTTCTAGGTTGTACCGAAGAGCTTAGCTCAGGTCTTTTTATGAAATTCCTTATTTTGTTATTTCCTTACAGGAAAACTTCCTATAACTGTGGTGTGAAGCCTACGTTATCTGTTTCTAATTCCTTAAACAAATAGCTTGATTATCTCTTATTTATTTTACACTAGCCAGAATAAATTTCCGGAAGAAACTTCGTCTTGTTGTAGGAATTATACCATTAATACTACCCATTTATTTTATATTTCTCTACCTTCCTTGTTTCCCTTCCATTATATATTATACCAGTCACCCAAAGTACAATTTCTTCACGAACAATATCTTCACGAACACCTTTTTATTTCACCCCTATTATTCCCATTCCACTTCATTGATTTATCACTCCAATAAGTTATTTTTCCATTCTCTTCAACTTTCAAATTTCGAACTGTAGTGGCGTGTGTTTTCTTGGGGTTCTCCCGTTTCCTCTCACTTTCTTCATTCCACCATTTCATTCATTTCTCATCATCACCGTCTCCTTTAGCCTAGCCGGCATAACTGTGGAACGTAAAACTTCAAGATTTCATTTCATTTTGATTTCAAATTTCGAACTTAAGTCCAATATATTTTGTCGTATTTTTGTAATGTTCGTGTTTCTGTTGCATATGATACAATACTCAACATTAAACTTCTTCTTGTAACTCTTTATCCAGTGATCCACATTGTGTGTACAACGGCATGTTGTATACTTTTACTTGTAAATTATTATTTACTTGTAAAGTTGGGCCATAATGCATTTTAAATAGGTACTAGGCTGAATCGGCTATTAGAAGAAGAGAAAGAAAAGGAAATAATATAGTTCTAAGGTTAAAATAAAAAGATTATTCAAATGTTTTTATGTAATTAAAATCTCGATGTCGTCGTCATGACAATATAAAATAAATAGAATGATTGAGTAAAATGAAGTAGACAGCTTAAAATTTGTGTGGTAGTAAAATGTACACTTCTCTTACATATTTATTAAACTAAGTGTGCAAAAAGACAAATTCATGTATTTTATGGCTCAATAATTAAAGAACCGTTATATGTGCTTCTCATCATTATGATAACAATATTGTTAAAGGTATTTTACCATTTCGCACATTGTTTTGTGTTTATCGTTTACATTTCATATACCTCCGTTAATAATACTAACTACCTAGGTATAGAAAAGGGGGACACTGTAGCTAAGTGGTAGAGTGGTTATAACTTGTGCGTTTGATCCCGACCAAGCAAGTTTGTGGTGGAGAACATTATGTCTGTGAGTTAACTCAAGTTACTCCCGTTTCTTCCCATATTCTTATTTCACAAATCTTTCTATTATTATTCACTTATCTTAGTCATCCATCTCTATTAGCTTAAAGGACTGAAATATTTCATTTCATAGAAAGCTAGCACCTATTCTTTCTTTGCAGGGAGTGCGGTGGCTCAGTGGTAGAGCGTTCACCTCCGGTGGTTGAGGTTCCTGGTTCGATATCAGCTCTCACCGTGTGGATTTTATGGTTGACAAACACCGTGCTCGTGGGTTTTCTCGGGGTTCTCCCGTTTCCTCCCACTTTCTTCATTCCACCATTTCACTCATCTCTCATCATCACCGTTTCCTTTAGACTAACCGGCATACGTGTGGGACGTAAGACTTACAGATTTTATTTAATTTCTTTCTTTGCTCAGACTTCTTCCTCAATGATCGCAGGCACTATTACTTTAATATTTTTCATATTTGCTTCAATCTCAAATTATTTTTACAGTTTTTTTTATCTTCTTTGACATCATGTTAATTTTCGATTCAGATTCCGTAACGGCAGTCATACCATCTGAAAAATAAATATATAAATCCTTCCACTAGTAGTTTCTATCAAATTAACCGATTCCCTGATCAAACACTCCTTCACTGTTCTTCTAGATAATAAACAATGTCACTAAAATGTCATTTTTTCCGAACACCTCCTCCAAATTCACTATCCTATATCATTTCTCGTAGACTCTATTCCAATTTCTAATGTATGAGTGTGTATCCAGTGTAACTTTTCATATCATCCCAAGGATTTTTCTGATTATCCAGTTCAAGGACCTAACAACCTTTTCCACGAATACTACATACACTTCCTCTCCCTTCCTGGTATAAGAAGCTTTCGTTTACTATATTCGATGGAAACTAATTGTATCTTTGTGCTGTCTCTTCCAAATCGTAACTGTTCAACTTCCATACTTCTTCGTTCCTATAATCTCTTTCACATTCGAAGCTGAATTTTGGCTCCGTGTGAGATTAAACTAAAACATGGATGTCAACATATTTTAGATTTGTTAGTATACAGTACATTGCCCGATTGGAACGGAATTTACACCACAGAACGTGTGAGAGGGTATACTGTTGTTAGTTCAAAGATCCCAGCACACCGTCCTATGTAAATGGAAACTGATCCTAGTGACTGTAGAGGACATGCTGTTACTAATATGAAAATTCTCGAAAGTCGATATAGTGAGGCGGTGAGAGGTCGGATGGTTGTTCGTTGAATTCCTGCTTGTGTCTCATGTAGTGTTAGTGGTTCATCGGTGGTTACACGGTGGTAGGCAGAAAGTTCTCATAGCCGACGTGGCCCCTTCAATGCCTCCGACGTACCGAAGTGCTTCGAGAAAGATGGATCATTCGGTCCACAATAAGTGCAATCAGTCACCACAGTTATCCGAACGATAACACAGTGAACACAAACACTAAACAATCGACTGTTAAGTGCTGATCTACTACCTTGAATTATTTTCGCACAGTTACTCCTGACATGATTATCGCCAAGAACGTTTTACGTGGTATCGGGAGAGACTATAGTAGCAAGGCGATTGAAATATGGTGACATTCAGCGATGAGGGTAGTTTCTATCTTTGATAGACAGATATTTCTGTGTGTGTATGTAAACTTGGAGATGAGAGGGAAAATCAAGTGTGTTTTCATTCGTCATACAGAACCCACACTTCACTTCCTGGCACTTGATCCCACTCGGCACTGTTCTTCATTCAGGAAAATATTATTAATATGTCGTACATTCGTGATGTCGTCAAACTTGTCCCCTGATCTTATTTGGATACTTTCTAGGACCCCATCTTCCAGTAGCATGTCGCGCATCTGCATAGATGCAAGTAAACCGAGTGTGCTCTACCGGTATATGTCTTCTATTCTAGCCTTCTAGGTCTCTGGATCTAAACCTTATCAAGTACATGTGGATCATAATAGGACTGAACCTGACCACCAGCTTGGTCTAGAAATGACGGTCTCTCAAGCCAGACAGCCTACAGCATCTGATTGACTACGCTTCGGACCAGATCCTTTAATTCCTACTGGATGATTTTAAATGCGGTTGCGTCACTGTAGTTCTAGAGCAGCGTTTCTCAACCGCTGTGTCGCGAATAATGTCCGGTGTGTCGCGAATAATGGCAGGTGCGTCGCGAATAACGGCAGGTGTGTCGCGAGATTTTCTTCTAAGATCTTCCGCAAAGAAATTATCTTCAGAAGAAAATAAAAAGTATCGCCAATCGACTTGATTTCACACTTGTCTTCCAAGCTTAAAGCTGAAAAGTTTTGCTTTCAACGCTGTTCATTTTTCTTTGGAAAGAAACACTGGGCATGAGAGTGTCTCTGTCAAGAGGTTGTCCACACATATCTATCGCTTTGCAAAAATTGCCAGGGACAAATATTTCTGTAGTTTTAAGTTTGATGTCTTGTTATATTTTTGATGGTAATATATCTTCCTGGTTAAGATGGTAATAACCTGGTTAAGAGTCGTAAGTTTCTTTTATGTTAATACTAGTTGAATATACCTATGCTTCGCACGGGAGCTGTATTTGGAAGTCAACGCCTGTAGGAGTATCACCATTGATCTCAGCGACCGCGAAAACTATGAATTTGACACTAATATCGCTCATTTTGGATTACTTTTATATGTCTCGGTATCTCAACCGCCCCCCCCCACCCCGGTGACCCCCGGCCCGGAGCCGAATAGCGCGAATTTGGAAGTTAATGCGATCGGAGTTTTACCATTGATTTCAGTGACCGCGAAAACTATGAATTCGACACTAATATCATAGACAAGATGATCAGTAATACTTCCGATACCGTTTAAATACAAATTCATCCTTCTATGTCAAAATAAAAGGAGGGGTCTGTTCTCCCCGTACGAAGAACGAGCAATGTGCTAGTAACTTACAATAATTATAATTTAAAGTAATAATAATAATAATAATAATAATAATAATAATAATAATAATAATAATAATAATAATAATAATAATAATAATTTCAATATTTTATATGTAGAACTTTTACACTGGTAAATTAACAGGAATTAGCTATTATAAGCGTTCAACTAAGAATAAAAATAATATCTTATTTTACGAGCTCAACTAGAACCGTCAGAAAGACCAGTTATTCACTTCTGTGTAATAGGCTCTTTAGTCTGATTAAGTAATTCATTGATCCGTTATTATTCTCCTTAGAACCTATTCATTTCATCAATGAACAATTATTAGCTGATAATACAATGTAATTACTGGCGTCCCTGAAGCTTGTAATTATCCACATCCGTAATAATAACAATCATTTAAGTGTTACGCAAATTGTTCAGTTTGATTTCCCCTGACAATGCGAAAGCTGAACAAAGCTTGTTACCTTTCTTAAAATATAGTAAAAAGAAACCCTGACAGGATGTGAACTGATACGTTTCCTTCTTCTTCTCATTATTATTAAGTATTTTGCCTGTTGGCAAGACCTGGGACTAATTAGTTTTTTCCTTTCTTTTCATTTTGGTTTGGTCCTGGAAATGTTTCTTGCACATTTCTCGACTTTCAATTTCCTCTTTTAACTCCTAGTATTTTCTTCTATTTTTCAAATCATCAATCAGTTGTGTTCTTCTTCCTATTCCTCGCTTTCCTTCCACCTTTCCTTCTATAGTGGTATGAAGAAGACAATTTCTTCGCAAGATGTGTCCAATCCAATTGGTCTTTCTACGAAGGATACTGGCTAGAAGTGTCCTCTTCTCTCCTATCCGTTTTAAAACATCTTCGTTTGTTACTCTTTCTGTCCATTTTATCTTCTCCATCTTTCTCCAGCACCACATTTCGAAGCTCTCTAAATATTTCTTCTCTAATTTCTGTAGTGTCCAAGTCTCTGAACCATACAATCATTTCTTGTTGAATGCTTCTTTGGCTATAGCAATTTTTGACCTGATCTCTTTGGTGCAGTAAGCGTCTCTCGTCAAAATACTTCCGAAATACTTAAAATTATCGACCTCTTTAAGACCTCTGTGCTCTACCCTGATCCGTAAAGGTGCGTTTCCACGGGATATTCTGATGACTTTTCGATTTTTTGATGTTGATTTCCGTTCTATGTAGTTTTCCAGTGTTAACTATTTCGCCAATAATCTCCTGTAGTCCTTTTTTTGGTTCTAGCTATAATAACTGTATCATCTGCATACCTGATCTTTTAACGATCTGCCCTCCAATCTTGAAATCTCAAATTCCCATTAATGCTTCCTTCATTAAATATTCACTGTAAATGTTGAATAATTGTGGCGACATACTACATCCTTGTCTGACTCCTCTTCGGATCTCCATACTATTGGTTTCTCTTTCATTCAAGCGCAACTTCACTTGTTGTCCTATGTACAGGTTGTGGATGAATCATCAACGTCTCCAGTTGACCTCGATTTCTTTAAGTATTTGCAATAGTTTTGTCCAATTGACCCTGTCGAAAGCTTTTTGCCAGTTCAATGAAGCACAAACACAACTCTTCCCTTACGTCAAGGACTCGTTCTAATATAATTCTCAGTCTCGTTATCTTGTTAAAATATACATTTTTTTAAGGAGATTGATTTACCAAACTCCATTATGTGTTGTTTCTTCAGTGCAATTTGAAATTTAACCTCTCTACGAATGATAACATTAACTGATGCCTGAAAATTGACTGGAAATATATACTGTCTCTTAAATAAAAAAACAAGTAACTGTTCTTTCGTGAAAGCAGCAATATTTCTCAAGAGTAAATTTCAATTTTAGTTGAAGTTTCATTAAAGTCACAGTGCTTTGGTTTTCCTTTCGCTTTATTACTACTATATTTATGTTGAATTATGCAGTCTATTTAGAAATAACTCACACGAGAAGAAATTAATAAAAATTTGTTTGTGCGAAGATTTCATAACAAATTTAATGGATTTTTGCAACTAATTTCATTTGTGCTTAACATTTCCAGTTGATGCTGTGTGTTGTTTACTTGGTTTACTATGATATGAGTAATTTAATCTCCTTATAATTATGATTTTAATTTGTTAGACACTCTTCTAAGTCCAGTCTATACTTTTTAACATACTTTACATGGAAAGGATGGACCATCTAACTGTAAGAGCAAGGAGCACAGAAAGAAAAGCTCAAGTAACTTCTACTATATTAACCAGAAATTTGTTTACAGCGAAAAGTTCCACTTCCAGTCCTGTCTTTCTTTATTTCTACATTTAACCCTTTAGCGCGCAGCTTTGCATATATTCAAAGTTCACTTTGAAATTGTATTGGACCACGTAGTTTCTAGTTCGGACATAGAAAAGTAGCTTTGCGTATCAGCTAAGATGCCCTTTCACTAATGAAGTTCTGAATTTCCCGCTAGATGTCATAGTAAGCAAGCGTTGGTCTCTTTGTATTACTTGCTGCACGCGGAGTTGAGATCTAGTCATCTTTGATCTTTCTTTGCCCGTTTAGGTGGACACGTTTTGAACTGGTGATTTTTTCTGTTAGACAGAAGTGTAATGAGTGAAAAAGTGCAACTACGCTGACATTCGTCGCGTTTTATTGGTTCTGTCTAGTTTTAATGGACTTTGTAGATGTCAACGCGCAACTTTGCATAAACATATACAAACACCATAAAATATCCCATAGACCACATATTATTTGCATTAATTTCTTTTTAAATTCCCGTGTTACCTACACAAAACTACTTCAAATTTTAAAAAATCAGTTTGATCTGAAAAATGGAGCGTTAAAGGGTTAATTCTGTATTTGCTACCTCCTAAGATATTTTTTCTTCTTAAATAACTTATATAAATCCTCTTCCAACATTTACGTAATACCAATATTTTAAAACTTTTTCTTTAATCAATATTTTTTTATGGTTGGATTTCATTTCTGTACTTGTATACAAGGGTTAATCGAAAAAAGGTTACAAATACTGTTATGGCTTATATGTGACATGAGACATACCTGGAAGATCAATACATCTGATGATAGCACTCAACACTAGCCCTCGATATTTTTCACAGCAGAGAGAGATTTTTTAAAAAATATTTTTAAAAACTTTGTAGAAAAGATTCGTATAATTTTGTTTGTATTATTTTGAAGGTATTTCTGAAAACTACAACTTTCGTAATATTTATAATTTGTTACATTTATATTAATTGTTTTAACATTTAGAAATATTTTTTATTAACACTTCTTCCGAAGAAAAGAAAACAGACATTGTATTAGAGCTTTTTATATAGGTATTGACAATAAATTATGTATAAACAAATGATGAAAAATACCTTCAAAATTGAATTTTTCTCTCACTATTTATTAATGAAGAACCGGAAACTTCGTGAAGCAGTTCCAAAATCTGATCAGCATCTAAATTGTTCCATTGTGTTCTGAACAGCATAACCGTGAACATGGCACATGTTCAAGTAAGCTTCCTTCTTGATGAAAACTGTATCCGTGTCATCAGCGGCTCAAATTTGAACAAAACGATGGAAACACTGCGAATATAATCCGCAGTTCATTCGCAATAAAAGTGTAAAACAGAAAAGGGGTTATCCCCAGGCCTGTAGCCAGCCCAAAAATGTAGGGGGGGTGCGATGCAACCCTATTATAGTCCATCGACATATTACAGTTCATTTGCCAGTCTACCGTGAAAATTTTAGGAGGCCAGGCAAAATTTAGGGGGGCTCGGCCCCTCTAAACCCACCTGAAAACGGGCCTGGCTATGCCCATTGTTCATCTACGGGAAATTAGTTTCATAACGGGCACAGCTCGTTGTCAGTCGTCCGGAAAGCATTAAAAGAAACAAAAAAAAAAAAGTACTAATTCCCAGTTAATTGAATTACATACAACCCAAGCACAATGATCACTCATGATTCAAGTACCAAGTACTGTTGTGTTGTCAGATAAACATATTTCTTATTGTTTGCGTATATGAGATGTGCCCTTAATTCTTGTTAATATTTTGAAATAAAATTCTACTTCTACACGCAAGAATACCATACACGTTTAACACGTTTCAGTGAAGAAATGAAATAAAATCTTTGAATTTAACGTCCAACGATTATACCTGTTAGGCTAAAGTAGATGATGATGATTAAAGCAAGTGAATTATGATGGAAGCAGACCCGTATCCATGTGGGATTTAGGGTGGCCAGGCCCCCCTAAATTTTTGCTGCCCCCCTAAATTTTCACGGTAGGCTTGCAAATAAACTATAATATGGTTGAATCGGGCCCTCCTAACTTCTTCCGCCCCCCCCCCCCTAAATTTTTGGGATGGCTACCGGCCTGGATGGAAGAATGGGGAATTAGAAAGTAAAAGAAAACGAGTGTACCCCGAGAAAATCCACGAGCACAACATTGTCTACAACAACCTTACTTGACTGGGGATCGAACCAGGAATCCGACGCACCAAAGATAAGCGCTCTGCCACTGAGCCACCGTGCCCCCTCAAACGTTTCAGTGAAGGCTATAAGGTGGGGAGAATGGTGTTGAAGATTAGAACCATACAGCACTTATAGAAAAGTTGTGCTTTTGAGGAGAGCAGCCTGTTAGTCAGATATTTTACGGCCCTAAACCGAAGAAAATATTCCGCCCCAGCCCCTTATTTGTTTTTATTCAGTATAGACCTAAACGAAGTGCAAGTAGGACACAGGCTGGTAGCCAGCCCAAAAATTTAGGGGCGGGCCCGGCTTTAGTTAGGGGAGCCCGATCCAAGCTTATTATAGTTCATAACCATGTTATAGTTCATTTGCAAACATACCGTGAAAATTTTAGAGGGCCAGCAAACATTTAGCGGGGGCCGGCCCTCCTTAGACCTACCTGGGTACGGGCCTATACACGTAGAACCAAATGCACGAATTACGCTAGTAGCCCATAAGAGAGCCTCAGCTCCTTCTAGCGCCAGTGAGGTGTAACGAGAAAACTCGGGCGCGCGGTGGTATTAACATCGATTTCGGTATAGACCAGTGTTGGGTAAGTTACTTGTAAAAATGTAAACGCGTTACAAGTTACTTTACTTTCTCTTAAAATGTAACGCGTTACTTGCCCCCAAAAAGTAACTGTTACTTTACTTCGAAAGTAACGCGTTACTAACGCGTTACTTTTAGGCCCGAAACTTTAAATATGTGAAAAAAATATTACTTCAATTTTCCGTATTACTATTACTACCATTATTACTATTATTATTATTATTATTGCACGTTCTGAATCGCTTTATGTAAATTCAAGGACAATTTTTTACTTGATATATGAACATTTTCATATAATGTAACATTGATAAAATGCCGTACTGCGTTACTTGTAGCGATGGGCACGAGCGAGTTCGAGCGAATTTTCTTTGAAACTCGATTCGACTAGAAACAGATATCTTTGAGCTCGACCCAAGAACTCGTTTCGAAAAATTTCCTCCAACTCAACTCGAATTGGGGTCGAGTTTCGAGTCGAGTCGAGCCAAATCCGGTGTGTAGTTTCGAGCACATTCTTCAAGTATATTACATAGACAATATACACTACTATTACTACTACTTATATTATTATTATTATTATTATTATTATTATTATTATTATTAATTGTAAGAACACTATGTATAAACATGAAAGATAGACGGTTTGTATTTGAATACTAAAAAAGTAGTTGATTGCCAACCTCGGTAGTCGTGAAGTCTAGGAGTCAAGGACATTGTTTACGAGCTTCTGAATTTAGGTTGAGGGTCTAGGTTGAGTATTCAGGCTCGAGCCAAACACTGTTAAAAGTTATAGGGCACTGGCCAAATATCTTCAAAATTGCTCGGCCCAGGTTTAGAATTGTCAACGACTCGAGCAGCTCGGCTCACAGCTCATTCACTATCGACCCGAACCGAGAAGTGAGCAGAGCCAACAGCTCACGCAACCGACTCGTCTAAAGCCCTCGGCTCAGTTGAGCCGAACCGAGCAGATCACTCATCCCTACCAAGCCAGCCCGAGCCGATGGTTCACCCCAAGCGAGCCGGCTCGAACCATCTTCTCAGTTGAGCCGAGCCCAACTGAGCTTGTTATAAAAAATCTCTTGTGGTCTCGCTATCGAGACGAGCCGAGATGCGAGCAATGTCCCCTCTCGTGAGCAACACTAAAAGTATTCAATATTACTGTTTAGTTTACATTTCTCATGGCTTTCGCTTTCCAGTGTAATCAGGCCATAATTTCAGGACGAGTTAAAACGAACGAGCCATTTATCAAACTCGACTGGACTCGAAACTCGACGCGAAAATCTGAATCGACTCGGAACTCGACTCGAGAATATTACCTTTGACTTGCCTCGAAACTAGACTTGAATTCGAGTCGAGTCGAGTTTTAGCTTGACTCTTGATCATCCCTATGCGTTAGAAAACATGGTTGCTATTATTATTCTGCTAAACTAATTATATAATAATAACAATGTTGTTATGTAAAATTAAAAATACAGAATATAGAGAAACATTACACTACAACTAATAAAATGAGAACACGTGAACTGGAGTTGAATCAAAACTTGCCAGTAAGTCTTAAAATCGATACAAGCTTTTTAAAGGTAGTTTCAAACTCTATAATCAACGGGACTCTAGGATAAGCAAACTGATCTGAAAGAACTCCAATATTACATACCATCAGCAAACTATTTTCTAGTAATAAAGTAGGCCTGCTCATCAGAACACAGTTTATTCATATTAACCCCTTACTGTATATCGTTAATTATGGCACCCTAGTTGTTGATAAATCTGTTGGGGGGCAAAGAATATGTTCACTAGGGGAATTTAGTGAGTGTTTCATAGGCTGATGGTTATAACTCATCTCCTATACATATCACTTTTCATATTTGTGCCATGACTTTTAAAGCAACCTGTAGACTATGAAACAGAAAGAGAAAAATCCAAACGAAAGAAGCGAATAAATAAATTGTAAGTAAATAGTGAATGTATAAGTAGAGAAATACAGAAAACTAAACAAACCACACACAGAGAAGAGTAACTCAAAAGGTTCATTAAAATTAAGCAAAAGCACTAACTGCATATATAAATAAATGAAGGCAAAGAGATGATAAAATAAAACTAATAAACGAAAACGAACAACTGAGCGTGTGTTCTCAACTAGAGAATCAGCCACATGTTGGGTTCACCGTTCTATTTTTAATCGCCCAAGCATTTTGCTTTAAAGGAAATGAACAACAAATACAGGTCAGAAAATAAACGTTGCGTTTACTGAAGCCATTCTTATCCAGTAATCATCTCTCATACTTTAGAGAAAACAAATTAACCACCCAGCTTAGAGTAAACTTTAAACAATCGAATATTATCTTAGTTATGAGCACTATGTATTGTTCTTAATATTCACACAAAACACAAGATCTACATTTATTATTATTATTCTTATTTTCTAATGTCATTACGTGAAGTATTCGGCTTCGTTTGCGAAGAATGTGTTTATGGAATAGATTCGAAAGGCATGTTTCTTTCCAGCCATAAGATGTATAATTGAAATTAAAGGGATAAAGTAGCTCAGTGGAAGAGCGTTCACCTCTGGTGCGTGGGCGTTCCTGGTTCGGCCCCGGCTCGCGTCAAGAAAACTTTGTGGTGGACAAACACATCTGCGTGGGTTTTCTCGAGGTTCTCGCGTTTCCTTCCACTTTATTCATTATTCCGTTGCCTTAATTTTCGTTTAGCTTACACGGCATAGCAAGTGGGACATAAAACTGAAAGATTTCGTCTCATATTTGAATTAAAATTAGGGGCCACGGTGGCTCAGTGGTAGAACGAGTAGAACGATTATCTTTGGTGCGTGTGGTCCCTGGTTCTATCCCCGGATAAGTAAGTTTGGGGAGAACAATCTCGTGTGTGTGGGTTTTCTCAAGGTACTCCCGTTTCCTCCCACATTTTGATTTCACCAAATTCTTCCATCATCATTCACTAGCGTTAATGATTCTCTCCCTTAGTCTAAAGGGTGTAATCGTGGGACGTTAAAGCAAAATATTTCATTTTTATTTTTGAATTGAAATTATAAACAAATCACAGCATTAAAATGAAATGAAATGAAATCTTTTAAGTTTTACGTCTGCCGGCTAAGCTAAAGGAGACGGTGAGGATGAGAGATGAGTAAAATGGTGGAATGAAGAAAGTGGGAGGAAACGTGAGAACCCCGAGAAAATCCACGAGCACGGTGTTTGTCCACCACAAAGTCCACACGGCGCGAGCTGGGTTCGAACTAGGGACCCCAAGCACCGGAGGTGAACGCTCTACCACTGAGCCACCGCACCTCCATCACAGCAACAAGTGTACACCACACAAAGGAGTTTGGTTTGTATGGGTATTTTCTAAATTAATATTGAATCTGAAAACGGTAGAAAACTACTACCAGTTCCGGTTTTAGTAGAGAATAAATTCATGCAACGCTTAAAATTGGTTGATGAAAACCGATTCTCTCCATTTATTAACGGTTTCACTCTAGTCTATGGCGATCAAAGGAGATCCTTCGTGAATAAACGGTTAGCGTACGCACCTTTGGCGTGGTAGACTCCCGGCGGAAGCTCATATAGTTCGGATTCACGTTGATCAGTAGGTAGTCTCACATAGCCTCGCTGCTAAACGGGGGACGTTAGACTCAAAATCAACTCACCTCTGGTGCATGGGATCTTTGGTTCGATCCCAGCTCGCGCCAAGTGAACTTTGTGGTGGACAAATACCGTGTGCGTGGGTTCTCCCGTTTCCTCCTACTTCTTCATTTTACCATTTCATTCATGTCTCATCATCATATCACCGTCTCCTTTAGCCTGGCTGGCATATTCGTAGGACGTAAAACTTAAGGATTTCGATTTTTTTTCAAAATCAACTCAACTCTATGATGATCAACGTTTAAACCGGGGATGGTTCATGTCTGCTACTTCTGGTTTGAATAGAGAATTAAGACAGAAGATGCTACTTATTCTCAGAATGTAAAATCGATTGAAAAATATCTTCTCGCTATCACTTCTCGCTATCACATATCACTATATAGATTAATATTAAAACCATAAAGTTGTAGTGATAGAATTAAGGATTTAAATTAAATGTATTCGCAAAATACTATGCACTTCTAAAATTCGAGAATCAACACAAAACTGTTGGTTCTATATCTGAAAAATATTTGGTCTAGGAATTAATTCGTGCGGGTGGACAAGAGATGGCGCAACGAACGGAGCGTCCCACAGTTCCGTGTATCCACACATGTGTTGCAAACCCCTGTCATCGCGTATCGTTCGTAGTATAGGGCAGTGGATTAAAGCGTCAACAACACCAGTTTGTAGTTAAGTGAACATGGCGCAATTTGTGCCTGATAAAGTGTTTTTGCGGGGTGTCCTGCTGCATTACTTTAACATGCAGAAAAGTGCGACTGAAAGTCATCGTATTTTGGTGGAAGTGTATGGTGACCATGCTCTAGCTGAGCGAACGTGTCAGAAGTGGTTTGCACGGTTTAGAAGTGGTGATTTCGGCTTGGCAGACCAAGAGCGAGCTGGACAGCCAAAAAAATTTCAAGACGAAGAATTGACAGCATTGCTCGAGCAGGATTCGTGTCAAACGCAGGAACAACTTGCAGCAGCATTAGGCGTTGATCAAACAACAGTCTCCAAACGCTTGAAAGCCATGGGAATGATTCAAAAGATGTCACATTGGGTTCCACATGAATTGAAAGACAGAGACGTTGAAAGACGAAAAACCATTTGCGAATTGCTGCTTCAACGACAGAGCAGAAAGGGGTTTCTGCATCGAATTATTACGGGTGATTAGAAGTGGATCCATTACGAGAACCCTAAACGAAAAAAGGCCTGGGTGAAACCAGGTGAACCAGGTCCATCACAACCAAAACGAGATATTCACTGTGCAAAGGTTATGCTGTGCATATGGTGGGATATGAAAGGTGTGGTGTACTATGAGCTGCTGCAACCGGGTGAAACTATGAATGGAGAACTTATCGACGACAATTAATGCGTTTGAAGCAAGCTCTGGCCAGAACACGACCAGAATGGGAGAACAGACATGATAAACTTATTGTTCAACATGATAACGCTCGCCCACATGTCGCAAAACCGGTCAAAACCTATTTAGAAAATGTCGGATGGGAAGTTTTACCCCACCCGCCGTATTCACCAGACGTTGCTCCTTCGGACTACTACTTGTTCGATTGCATGAACAACGATTTGATTGGACAGCGGTTTACTTCTTCAGAAGATATCGAAACATGGGTCTCTGACTGGATCGCTTCCAAGGATGAGGACTTCTTTCGCCACGGAATCCGCACATTGCCTGACAGATGGGCGAAAGTGGTGGCTAGCGATGGACAATATTTTTCTTAAGGTATTTATGTATTTTGTGTTTGTACTACAGCTTCAATGTGTGCGTACCAACCGCACGAATTAATTCCTAGACCAAATATTTCAAAAATTTATTATTTTTAAAAATATAACTTAGGAAGATTTGATAATTACAAAACATTTTTCATATATGTAACTCACTTGTTTAAAATTTTACAAACAACAGAAACAGTACAATATATATCGCACACTCGGTGGAAGACTGTTACAAGTCAAAATTACATATTTGTGTGAACATGACTTTTAAAGTTCGTTATTCTATCAAAATCGCTTCCTGGAATTATGGTACTTCTGCCATCAAGAAGTTAATTTGTTTATTTACGTTTCTGCGAAAATAGCACTACGTAGAGCTCACTTCTCTCTCTCTGTTTTCTTTTGAGCGATGATAACTCAAAATTTCCATTTTTTACGTTATAACACTCTTCATAATATGATATGCGACATTATGAAAGTTTCCTAGAAACTTTGAAGCACAATCCCTGGACTCTTATGCAACCATGATTACAACAAAGAATGTATGGTTGCCTATAAGTAAGTTATTTAGCCGTAATTAACCCAGCATCCGTTGAGGTGTGTCTAGCTTCAAAGACTATAATTAGATCCTAATATATATAGGTAATATAATATATAGAGATATGGACAGCCACTGTTGAAGTTACCGATAGCCGTGAAAATGTTAATGGATTTACTCCATTAAAAAGTCAACCGAGATAATCGTTGTAGCTATCGATTGCAAGAAACAGAATTCAAAAATTTGCTTTCGTTCAAGATATGTCGCGCACAGTCGTGAAGCTTAAAATATACAAAACGATAATCACGCCTGTTCTTCTGTATGGCTGCGAAACATGGTCACTTACTCTGAGGGAAGAACATAGACTGAAAGTATTTGAGAACAAGATCCTGAGACGAATATTCGGACCTAAGAGGAACGGGAATGGGGAATGGCGGAAACTTCATAACGAGGAACTACATAATTTATATGGTTTACCCAACATTGTTAGGGTCGTCAAGTCTAGGAGGCTTAGGTGGGCGGGTCATGTAGCTAGAATGGAAGAAAGGAGAAACGCTTTCAAAGTCTTGACTGGAAGACCAATCGGAAAACGGCCATTAGGGAGACCTAGGCGCAGATGGGAGGGCAATATTAAGATGGATCTCGCAGAGATTGCAAAACAAAGTAAAATCTGGATGCAGTTAGCTAAGAATAGAAGTCAGTGGAGAGCTTTTGTGAACGCGGCATTGAACCTCCGGGTTGCATAGGCCATAGAGTGAGTTAGTTAGATCCTGTGACGAATATTCGGACCCAAGACGAACGGGAATAGGAAATGGCGGAAACTTCATAACGAGGAAATACATAATTTATATGGTTTACGCAACATTGTGAGGGTCGTCAAGTCTAGGAGGCTTAGGTGGGCTGGTCATGTAGCTAGAATGGAAGAAAGTAGAATCGCTTTCAAAGTCTTGACTGGAAGACCAATTGGAAAACGACTATTAGGAAGACCTAGGTGCAGATGGGAGGACAATATTAAGATGGATCTCGCAGAGATTGGAATACAAAGTAGAAACTGGATGCAGTTAGCTAAGGATAGATGTCAGTGTAGAGCTTTTGTGAACGCGGCATTGAACCTCCGGGTTCCATAAGCCATAGAGTTAGTTAGTTAGTTATGTGGTGCACAGTAACGGACGAACATAAATTTCCGTTACGCATTAAGATGTTGAAATGATCGCTAGTTAACGGTTGAACTCGGTTGAAATAATCCCTGTAGCTATATTAGCTATATATTGCAAGAAACAGCATTTAAAAAATTCGCTTGCGTTCAAAAGTTATGGTGCGCAGTAAGGATCGAACTTTAGTTTCCGTTACCCGTTAATATGTTAACGGTTGAAATAATCACTCGTTAATGGTCAACGGTTGAACTCGGTTGAAACAATCGTTTCAGCTGTCTATTGCAGGAAACATAATTCAAACAATTCGCCTTTCTTCCAATGTTATCGTGTGGAGTAACTGAAGTACTAACAGAATAATATTATCTCCCTTTTCCGTGATCCTAATAAACAGAGCCGGCAACACTGCGAGAAAGTACACACTGCAAACATCGATAGAAATCGTATCCCAAAGACATTAGCCTCTAAACATTCACACACCGACTACTGAGACAGTTTGAAACTTCTTGGACTGACAAACTCCGCTGGAAATGGGAGAACATAAAAGAAAACACGAACCATATGGTGTCTGTTTGCTTAAAAAGTGTGAGTGCGAAATAAAACATAATGAAGACAATGATAACGAAGACATTTTGGGTCTTTCTATTGATACTTTTTCATCCGCTGCTAAAGCACAGAACTCCTTTAATTTCTCTTCTTCTTCTTCTTTTATGAGTCTGGTTGTTTAGAGAAAGACAGATGGCACTAGTGCGCCATTGAAGCAAATGGTTCTTTTTTTTTATATGCTTTTTTGGGGAAAGTTTGTTTTCACAGTTCGCCAAGAATAGCGGCATTGTATGAGTGTTCGCCACAATAAAGCAATAGGAAACGACAAACAATAAGACAGATGTTATCTGTCTTTTGACTGTTTCTTGACCGATTGTCTTGGAAAGACGAAAAGCCATCTTTTATGAAGAACTTTGATGGTTCATTCAAGTTCGTAGAACGTCTGGCTTTTCTCTTTCTCTTGCTTTGCTCTAATGTCCTGGCGTTCTCTTTCTGTTGATCATTTATAACATTCTGCGAGAAAGTGATATGACACTAATTCCTTTTACACTTTTTATTAAGGAAAAGAAAAACTTTTGTAGAAAAGAGGCACTTTTGATGTGGAAGATATGTTAGTTCTCTACCACAAATTTATCCTTCTCGAACAGTGTAGCAACACGGTGACAAAATATCTTAATTTTTTTTTTTAATACAGCTAATAGAACAAATACAGCTAATTCTCAGGTTAATGATAGAGCTTTGAGCTCTCATGTGAGGAATTCCTGGTGCAATCTCAATCAAGTGGTATTAATTTGTGGTGGACAACATCGTATCTGGGGGTTTCTCGTTCTTCCGTTTCCTCCGACATTGTTATTCCACTAATTCTTTCATAGTAATTCACGTGCCTTTTCTTTAGCTTAAAGAGGATAAACGTGAGGTGTTAAATATTAAATTAAAGGGTTGATTTAATTTCTACCTCTTTTTAAATTACCGGCGGAAACTCATGTAGTTTTGACTCCATGTTAAGCTGAAGGTCCACATAACATCACTGCTGAATAGAACGCTAAATTTGAATCTAACTAACTATTTGTTTTCAAGTTGTGGCCTTTCGTAAGATTCATACTCTCGTACGTACACGATCTTTCAAAGAAAGAATGAATATGAAAGTAATGATATTGGTAAAAAAAAAAATGCAATATCCACTCATATAGGCAGTGAACAGGCCGTGTCTTATATGGATAAACAAAGCCACGTGTTTCAACACCGTTACCAGTAAGCAGATGACGGATATCATCGTCAACCGACGATACACGAATCCTTCCACATCCCTTCGACATCCCTGCACAAGCTCCGCCTCCAACGACGACTGGCTATATAAGCGGACGCTCCAAGGCAGGAGACACCAGTTTTCAACTGGTCAGTACTCACCAAATATCTCTCCGTGCTGCAACGGGCAGGAGTGAGCTCTGTAACTCAACCACAAAGCTGCAATGGGTAAGAGGTATCCTCACCTTTTCTCCGTGCTGAAACGGGCAGGACGAATTCTACGACCCAGCTGTTACGGACTTGGTCATCCTTAACCTGCGTGGTACAACGGGCAGGAGGTTTCCTAGACTCAGCTGCTACGAGCATGGTCATACTCAACCTCCATGCTGCAATGGGCAATATATTTCCTTGTATTTAACCTTGAGGAACTCTAAAGACTTATAGAAATCACTTTATTCTTCCTATGATGTTTTAATTCTTGTAACGTCTGCAATATGTAAGTTCTTGTATTGAGTTTTTTAATTCTCATTGTAACGCCCACTATTTGCTGTAGCTGTTGCATAGTTTTTTTCTTATTTTAATTCTATGACATCCTGTAGTTCTTGCATCGATGCTTTAAATTCTTATTTTGACGCCTACGACATACCGTGCTTCTTGCATTCATTTTTTTTAAGTTTGTTGTAAAGTCGACTATTTGCTGCTTTGAATGCTCGTTGTAAAATGTACGTAGGCACGCATCCAGAAAATTTTGTTCTGGGGCCCAACACTACAAAGCCACTACATCTATGTAGTATTAAACGGGTATTATTCTGCCCCCGAAATAAGCAATTGTTAAATATTGCCACATATATTTTCAGGTAAAAAGATAGAACTAGATTGTTTTTATGAAAAAGAGTACAGATGAAGTGTAAGATCAAATTTTTATGCTACATCAATCATTTTCCTGTTAAACAAGTATGGTTTTATTGAGAAAGTGTACAAATGTATGTTGAATTAGGAAGGTTGGAAGGAAGTATGGGTGTGGTTTTTATGCTACATCAATCATTTTCCTATTAAACAAGTGTAGTTTTATGGAGAAAGTGTACATAGGAAGTTTGGGGGGGGGGTTCCGGCCCTAGTAGGCCCTCGTGGGTACGCTTGTGATTGTACGATATACCCTCTTCCATTGTTATTTTGGAGTGCTTTTTTCACTGACACAGTAGTTCTTACATTGATATTTTAGAAAAAAATGAAGAACGAAAAATGTTTGACAAAATTGACATTATCATCTTCGTAAGTAATCCAAGCATGTAAATCTCCAACGTTACAATTCACTTTGTATAGAGACTCTGGTTTAAAGGCAATTTAGAGGCATTTCAACTTGGAGTGATCCTATTAACGGAATATACCTTAAATAAATAATTAAAGAAGGTAAAAAAAAAACAGTTTCGTGGAATTGCCTTGGGCACCTTTATAATTAATTACAACCGTAGTACGTCACAACTTGCAATTACATGTTTGTTTGTTCTACTTGTACGTACAGTGACCAATTACCTGCGGCAGAGCGTCTAAAGAGAAACGAATAGCTATTATGTTATTCTCCGAGGTAAATTTTACGGTTGGAGTTTTTCCTCCTCTGTTGACTGTAAAATATATAAATGAGCATCCTTTGCTTTCAATCTAAACGGGCAGCTTGACATGCTAAACGTTCATTTTCTGAAGTTACAGGAATCCAGACAGAAAGCACAAACTAGTTAGTTTTTTAACTCCCATTCGTTCGAGGATAAAAATTAAAGTGAAAGAGACGAATATTGCTTTTATGTTCCAGAGAACTATTTCAAAGCAATCGCTTACCCGAAGATAATGCTTAAGGATATTTATGCTTCTGAAATTTCTTTTTAAGGACGGCTACCAAATTGATGATGATGAAAAGAACAAAATACTTCAACAAATTCACGATTAATCGTGTTAGACATCTGACAAAACTATACGAATACTTTAAAAAATTCGGAAATTTTTATCGCTATCCCACAATAATGGTTTGAGAAGAAATGAAATGAAATCTTATAGTTTTACGTCCTACGATTATGCCGGTTAGGCTAAAGGAGACGGTGATGATGAGAAATGAATGAAATGGTGGAATGAAGAAAGTGGGAGGAAACGGCAGAACCCTGAGGAAACCCACGAGCACGGTGTTTGTCCACCACAAAGTCCACACGAAGCGAGCTGAGATCGAACCAGGGACTCCAAGCACCGGAGGTGAACGCTCTACCACTGAGCCACCGCGCCCCTATTGGTTTGAGAAGGGATCATAAATATACAGAGTAAACCTGAAAGATGTGCACAAACTCCGGGAGGTGATTCGCGACAAAAGAAGACAAAAAGTCCTCTTGCATGTTGTCGAATTCCGCATCCTATACAAGTGACAGGGTTGCCAATTTGGAATCGAAAATCGAATTGTGACAATTGCAAACGGAACACAAATATGTGCATTAATTTCGGGAGGTGATTTGTAACATCAAAAGAAGACAAAAGGTCCTCTTCCGTGTTGTGGAAATCCGCGTCGCGTACGAGTGACAGGGGTGCTAAGTTGGAGACGAAACTCGAATCCTGACAATTGGAACGGAATAGAAAGATGTGCACATCAATGCACCATGCAAGAGCACTTTTTTCTTCCTTTGGTGTCACGTATCACCTACAAAAGTATGTGCACATCTTTCTGTTCCGTTGCAATTGTCAGGATTCGAGTTTCGTCTCCATCTTTGCACCCCTGTCACTCGTACACGACGCTGAATTCGACAACATGCTAGAGCACTTTTTTTCTTCTTTTGGTGTCACGTATCACCTACCGAAGTATGTGCACATCTTTCTGTTCTGTTGCAATTGCCAGTTATCGAGTTTCGATTCCAAGTTGGTACCCGTGTCACTCGTACACGACGCGGAATTCTACAATATGCAAAAGGAATTTTTGTCTTCTTTTGATGCCACAAATCACCTCCCGAAGTATGTGCACATCTTTCAGATTCACCCTATATATAGGATGATGCAATAAAAGCTACATTTTAAAGGTTAATAAAACTAAACGTACTGGAAATAGACACATGTTTATTCAAAAATATAAAATTGTATTGAAACCAGTTCGTAATTATTGTGTTCTATTGTGTGTTGAAATTATCAGCAATTATAAAACAATTACTGTAAATAACACACACACACACACACACACACACACAAAACACCCACCTTTTGATTACCTGTAGCGCTTTCAGTGGAAGGGCAAGAGAAGTGGGAGTCATCGCTTCCTGTAACCACTCTATTGCCATTTACAGTCTTCATAATGGTTTGGCCAGGAGCTCATCGCGCGTACGCAGTAGATTTTTTTTTTCAAAATCAGCAGCTTTGTGATTAGAGTCCAAGGAGCTTTCTGGTTAAAGTTTGGTATTCCATGTAGAGAAAATGTTCCTGATCCGAAGTCTACCTTGCAGTGGATCGAGAACTTCCGAATAACAGGTTCATCGTTGTGAGACAATCTATTTTGAAGTCCCCCAGAACGTTCTGCAAGGACGCATGCTGCAGTTGTTGGGCTTCCGAGAGAAAATGTAAGAACATAAAGTAATTACAACCTGTTTTCAGTATCATTTAATATTTTTCAGTAAATAACGCTCTATCTGCAATATTTTTTTGTCTTATTACCTTTTAAAATGTGGAAAGTTTTATTGAGGCATCCTGTACTTATTCTCACAATCAGTTATAAGAGAAGTTACAGAGTAAAGAAACTACAGTAGATGAATTCAGGATAATTCTTATAGCGCCGAACCGATGTGTATGCTGATAATTCCGCACTCAATTAGGAAGCACTACGTGGCCCCGCGTACCGTAGTCGCTAACGCTCTCGCCTTTGGTGCGAGCGGCCCTGGGTTCGATTCCCGGTGGGGGTACTTGGTTGAAAAAGTATAAAGCCTGCCAGCCACCCTGAATGAGAGTTTCCTGGGTTTTCCTCATTCACACCAGGTAAATGCCGGGCTGGTACCTAACTTATAGGTCCCAGGCCGCTTCCTTCCTTCCTTAATCCTTTCTTCTTTCCCTTTCCCCGGATAGTGTGCTCACCGAGGGACGTTATCCCTCAAAACGTGAAGGGCTAAATGGCCTTAGATGCCGAGAATCCAGAAATCTAAATCCAAAATCCTAGGAAGCACTACAAGCACATACACATACCTATTCAACTGGAGCGAAAGTATCAGTGCATTTATGCTTACGCTGGGAGCTAGAGAAAGAAAGTCGAAGCAGTGCGATCACAAATGGAACATACTCCACGTAAGCAGAATCAACTTTCAATGTTATTGTATTAAGGAGGGAGGAGGAAGGAAACTTCAGGCGGATCAGCCCCACCTAGTTACGCCAGTGCGTTGTTTGTCATCTACTATTTCTAAAGTTGGATTATATCATTCAACTATTGCGGCTAGTCATCGGAACTATCACCTGTTTGTGTTTTATTTCATACCATTTTGGGGGGTCGTAAGTTGTATTTTCTTATAGAGTTCTGTGTACAACAGTTAACTTAATATCATTATTCTCGGAGCTTTCTAACTGACGGTACGGTAGCACTTGATTGTACGAAGGAGAGTCGGAAAGTAAGTTTCGCCTCTCGTTTTCCCCAGGAAAGCGAACAGCAATGGAAAAAAAAACAGCGGTTGTTCATGCAACACAAACAGACACAAGTGGGTATCGTTCGCCCGCAATCCTGCAGATGGCTCCTTCGCAGCGCCTGCACAAAGCAAAGATGAGACTCATTCTGTACCTGGTAGTAGAGGTCTGCACGGGCTGGAATTTTCAGCCCGGGGCCGGCTCGGTAAGTGAATTTATAATGTCAGGCCCGACCCGATCCCGAAATAAGTTTTAGCATTTAAGCCCGAGATCGTGTGATAATCAAGTGAGCCAGAATTGCAGAAACTTAATTATTAGCAAAGAATTGTATTTTTATTTATAGCAATTAGAAAAATGAAATATTTTGAGTTTTACGTCCCACGATTATGCCGGTTAGGCTAAAGGAGACGATGATGATGAGTAATGAATGAAATAGTGGAATGAAGAAAGTGGGAGGAAACGGGAGAACCCCGAGAAAACCCACGCACACGGTGTTTGTCCACCACAAAGTTCACTTGGCGGGGGCTGGGATGGAACCCGGGACCCTAAGCATCAGAGGTGAACGCTCTACCACTGAGCCACCGCGGCCCACTACCGCAATTAGAGGTTTAATTTTGCAGTTGTGCTTTAAAAGTTTTCCAGAAAGAATCGTCCAATAAATATCGTTGTACGGTATATTTACAAAGTTAGATCCGAAAAACCCGAGAAATTTGGTTGTATATTTACAAATTTACGGCCCGAGCCCGGCTCGGGCCCAAAGTGATATATGCTTTGTAGGCCCGAGTCCGGCTCGCGGGCTCGGCTTGAGCCCATGCAGACCTCTACCTGGTAGCTATGGAGAGATGAGTGTTTTGGCGTCGTGATCAAAAGAGGAAGTTCGAACGGTTGTCCGCTATGAATGAGCACGTGGTGTATACGGACCACCTCGTAGAAGTCTATGGACCAGATGTGATGTCGAAACAACTGGAGCGGAGACAGTGTCGCCAATTCAATGAGGGGCGGCAGCAATTGCTGAACATACCGAGACCTGGAAGGACGTGCACAGTCACTAGAGACGAAAATGTCAGAAGGGTGGATGACTCTTTGGAAGCAATGCAATCACAGAAGCTGTTCGACGCTTCCTCTGTATATGGAGCCCTGAATTTTTCCTGAAAGGGATTTTGAAGCTTATAGACCGGTATGACAAATGTACTTATGTCGAAAACTAAAGGCGCGTCTAATCTTTAATGTCACATGTTATTTGTGGTCTTGCATCCCTACCTCTGTCCACAGTCGCCTGGGGAAGCTTATTTTCAGACTCCCCCTCGTACTCGTATTTGTACTTTCTTGATCTATTAACTGTAGTCATCGTTTCTGAGGCTCCAAAGAACGGATATCCTTTTTTGTCAATTTATCGACTTCTTCTAGTTGTTGAATTACGTTTGAACCTAAAGATTTGTGCAACGTTCTAAACTGTGTAGTCATGGAAACATCATCTTCCAATTCCCACTGAATTATGGTGGAAATGTATTGCACATCCTCCCGATCTACTATGTATGATGTTGCTTTTTCCGTTGATTTTTTTTTTATCTTTCTTAACCCTAGAAATGACAAATTAATTTTATAACGAATCATGACAAAGTAAGCTTCTGGGGCTCAGGCCCGTATCCACGGGGGGCTAGGGTGGGCCGAGCCCCCCTAAATTTTTACTGGCCCCCTAAAATGTTCATGGTAGGCTTGCAAATGAACTATAATATGGTGATGAACTATGATATGGTTGGGTCGGGCCCGGGCCCCCTAACTTCTACCGGCCCAATAGATTTTTGGGCTGGCTACCGGCCTGCTGGGGCTCACACATATTTTCATTGCAATTGCGACGTACACTGTTGCAGGTGGAAAACATCGCAAAACAACCAAACTTTAGAGGATTCTACGCAAGTGAAAAATGGGAGAATGCATTTCCGAAGTACTTAAATGTTCAATAGTGGAGCACGTGGCTCAGTCATAGAGCGCTCAACTCTGTACTTGAGGTCCCTGGTTCGATTCCCGGAAAAGTAAGATTGTGGTGGAAACATCGTGTTCTTGGGTTTTCTCAGGGCACTCCTGTTTCCTCCCACATTCTCATTCGACCAATGTTTCCATCATCATTCACTTACGTTAATCATCCGTCTCTCTTAGTAAAGGGCGTAAACGTGGGACGTTAAACTGAAAGACTTCATTTCATTTCATTTAGTGTTAAACACTATGATCATTATATGATGAATTTCAAAGATAAAGGAACATTAAAAAAAAACTTTATTTCCAAAAAGTGCCCAGATAAGTATCGCATTCAATTACGTACAGCTCACAGATGACGAGAAGAACCCTAGCAGAAGTAGTGTGACGTAGGTATGGGCTCGCCCACTTTTCAAATGACACCCAATTCATACTTTTCCTTGCAAAGAATCTTAATCTCTGTTCTCGATGGCATGGTCCATCAATGGACCACCTAGATACATGCCTGGAGATGAAGAGCAAAGTTGTCACGAGCAACTTGACATATCCGTACTGGTATCCTGTGGAACTCTTCCATGATAGCTTCCCGTAGTTCGGCCAAATTGCGTATGTGTTGTTGATACATTTGTCCTTTAAAACACCCCATAAGAAAACATCAGGTAGTGTTAATCTAGCTGGCTACTTAACAGATCCACTTCAAATGATCCAACTATTCGGGAATGTTTCGTTCATTCTGTCTGGCATACACTAACGGTTTTAACAGTTTTGAGTCCAGTGACCGTTAATCCTACGCTCAGGCTACACAGTGTTGCCATATCGACTACACAGTGTTGCCATATCGAAACTTTTTGTCGAGAATTACAAATACTACGGTCAGTCAAACATATGCATAATTAAGGATCGTCCTGTATATTAAAAGCCATAATCGATGTAATTGGATGTAGTACTTATTTACGTACTTATAAAAAATAAAACTTTTCGAAAAATGTCAAATTTTAAAACCTATTGTAACTTTGACCCTATTCATTTGAAATCCATCACATAATAATCATGATATTCTACAGTAAGGTACCTATTTTGGATGTGCATTATCCATTCATCTCACTCGCATTGTTACTGCTGTAGAATCCTCTAAAGTTAGGTTGCTTTTCGATGTTTGTGATAGTATAACGCCTTTAGTTTGCATACTAATAAATATAATATCTATATCAATACTAATAAGAATCATTTAGCATGTACATAATTGACACAAAGACAAAAGTTCTTTCCATTTGGTAAAATTTAGTTTGGAAGTAAAGATGGTATGACTGGAACATACACAAAATTACATTATTTTTAATTTACTGAAAACTGGATTCAAATTGTTCTTCCATTCTGAAGTTACTTACGACACGCAAATAACTTTTGTCGCTGACTGCACATATGAAGTATGTACTAATCTGACGTAGGCACGATTTTTTTTAAAAAAATATATAACTTTGTGTTGAGTTAGCAACGCTGTTAACCTGACGGTACAGCAGTGTATGTCAAACAATATCGCCTTTGTCGAAATTTGGATGATACGAAATTTCAGCGGGGTTTTATTTATTAATTTAAAAGGTACAATAGCGTTTCAATATAAATAATCACCCAATATAATGAGCGCAATAAAACCCAACTTCACCGTTGGGAATAAGCATAGGCGTACCCACAGGAGGTCTACCGGGTAAGGACCCCCCAAAACCTTCCTAATTCGACATACATTTGTACACTTTTTTAACAAATCTATACATACTTCTTTAGCTGGAAAATGATTGGTGTAGCATGAAAATTTGATCTTATACTTCATCTGTGCGTTTTCTCTTATAGAGGGAGGGCGCTGTGTCAGTGAGAGCCTTTCCCGCTGGTCTAGTGGCTAGCACGTGCGCCTTTGGTGTACTAGGTCCCGGGTTCAGTTCCCGTTGGGAGAGCCTTTGAAATTTTAACTGTCCTCGATATTTCTGTGTTCGTGTCCCTGTCGTGCTAGGTTATTTGAAAAGCGAGTTAGGTTAAAGGAGACGGTGATTATGAGTAATGAGTGAAATGGTGGAATGAAGAAAGTGGGAGGAAACGGGAGAACCCAGAGAAAACCCACGCACATGATGTTTGTCCACCACAAAGTGAACTTGGTGGGGGCTGGAATCGAACGCGGGACCCCAAGCACCAGAGGTGAACGCTCTACCACTGAGCCACCGTGGCCCAAGTAGAAACCTACTAATAAAAGTAGTTAATGAGATACGTTCGGTGAATCAGCTAACTTTAGAGCGTTCACCTCTAGTGCGTGGGGTCCTTGGTTCGATTCCAGCTTGAGCCAAGTGGACTTTGTGGTGTGGACAAACACCGTGATCGTGGGTTTTCTCGGGTTCTCCCGTTTCCTTCCACTTTATCCATTACAGAATTGCATCATATTAATTTCTCATCGTCACCGTCTTCTTTAGCTTAGCCGCCATATCCGTGAGACGTGAAACAGAAAGATTTCATTTCATTTTTCTTTCTCTTGTAAAAACAATTCAGTTCTATAACTTTTTTCTGAAATTATAGCTGGAAGTATTTTACAATTGTTATCGTCTTGTTGGGTGCAGAATAATACCCATTCAATACTACATGGACGTAGTGCCTTGTAATATTAGACTCCCCCGGGGCTTGAATCCCTCCCGACAAAAAATTCTGGGTGTGCGTCTTGACATGAGTAACAACAATTCAGATTGAACTGATTTCACAGAACATAGGATCTCATTGCAAGGTTATTTTCTGCGGCAATGAACCTTTGGGTTCCTTAAGCCATAAAATTAGGCACTGTTTTTAAACTGTTGCGCTCTACTCGATTTGTGGATACTGGAATTATCTCTCTTTAATTACTGCTCTTAGACTAAACTTGGGGATTATTTCTAAACAGTTTGAAGATATTTTTACAAGTAGCTCAGCTGAATGCGGTTGAGGACTCTGTTTTATTTCTAAACACTCTTTTATCGTATCCACATTCAGAGAAAACGAGAGAGAAAAAAATTATTTTTTAATGTAGAAAATGAGAAATAGTGCACCGTGTGTTTCATCGTAACATAGCAAGTGTATTGTTGTGTTTGGAGCATTCGGATGTGTTGTTTTGCTCCATCTTGTGGCCGTCGGAAACTTCTTTCGTTGCTTTTCACAGTACAGCAGACCTGTCAAGTTTATATTTAGAAAGTTCCTCTCATGCCAAAAGCCGTCTTCGTTTTCTTTTTTCTTCTTTATTTTTCCCTTTGAGTAAGGAGAAGAGGGGAGAGGGCAAAGCTTCAAATGAAGGAACTGTGGCGCCGTATTTGTTAAAGCGGCAAATCTTTGAAACTGACAAGAGAAATCTAATAAGTTCTTTTTTTTATTAAGTAGAAAACGAAAATAGCGTGTTTGAACTACTTTCTTCTTTTGTGCTCCCTGAATACGGACAAGTCACAATTACCTGTCTGCAAATTACTAATTTTGCGAAATGACCGTGAACAGTGGTCAAAGTGAGACGGTATGCGGTGGTATGCCATACCACCTCTGGTTTTTCAGTGATGAAGGCATACCATACCGTCTCTGGTTTTTCAATGATGAAAACATACCGTCCCTGGAAAATAGCTAAATATCTTTAATAAATCCATTTTTATTCACAGTAATTGACGATTTAATTTCTTATGTAGAAATAATTTCTAAGTTCAAAACACCGACTTCTTTTTACGTTTTTCCTACTTTTTGTTTTTAAAATGAGATGTCTTAAAAGAAGATCACCTAGTTCATATTTTAATTTGCCATATTGAATTATTTGTGTATTATGTATATGTGTGTGTCATCTTGCCTTAATGCATATAAATGTCTGTTTTGAGTATAAGTGGATTTAGGGGATGCCTGCTATGGGTGGCGAACCTTACGGGGGTTTACAATACCCCACAATCGAGTGAGGGACCCGAAATTTTCCCGCAGGAAATTGTTCATATCGTCATTCGGTTTTTGAGTATTTTCATGTATAAATTCTCTATCACACAATATAAAAAGGTATTTGTATTTTGTCTTCAGAAAGTTGTGGCGGGGATCAAAATGTCTCTATATCCCCCCTATTACAGCAGATAAGGTCTCCAATGGTTTTAAGTCATTATGTAAAGAGATGTGCAATCGTTTAGGCAACATAAACTCACTGCATTTCAGTATTTAGATAGCCGGTATGTCGAGTCAAAATCGTAATAAAATATACCGCCTCTGCTTTTTTGCCCACTTCGAACACTGACCGTGAATGTTATTTTTTTAAAAATGGATACAGTTATTCAGGGGCGGACTGATAAAGTTTGGCCCACCCTGCTTAGCTACAGAGCTGACTCGTCACCAAAATCTATGATATTAGTTTCAGTTGCATCAAGGAAGTGTTTTTCGAGTCAGTCAAGAACTATTTTTTTTGTCCCTACACATATATTAACAACGAGGTTCTGTAAATTCACTTTCTATTAAATTTAGTACGAGGAGTGTGTCTGAAACAAGTTTATGGGTCATATTTGGCAATAATCATACATTATGTTGTACATAAACCAATGTACTTTGTGTGGTACAGTCAGCACTTCATTTTTCAACATAGTCTCCAATGCGACTGAGACATTTGTCTAACTGTCTAATTTTTAAGCATGAATTATGATTATTTACAAATACAGGGTGTTACATAAATAACTGACAATATTTTCGGAATAGTTTCCTCACAACAAAATAAGAAAAAAGTTCATATGGACCTATGCTGAAAAGTAGATAGTTTCGGAGTTGTAGTGTGCCAAAAAAAAGTGAAATAAGTGAACTTTAAAAGTTCATAGCACCACTACTATGAGACTTACCGTAGTTGGGTCAAAACATCAGTGAGAAAATGGTATCTGAACTTACACAAATATCCATGTTTAAGAATGCTCCAGTTACTTGCACACCATTTTTTTAGAGAGGTAGATGGAGAGTGATCAAGTACTCCCAAACAACCTCTCTAAAACTGATTGTGCAAGTAGCGGAGGTTCTGAAAGATGGATATTTGGATAGTTCACATACCAGTTGCTCAATGATGTCTTGACTCGACTACGATAAGTCCCACAGTAGTGGACCTATGAACTTTTAAAGTTCACTTATTCGGCACGTTCATTTTAAAGTTCACGTTTTCGGCACACTATAACTTCCAAACTGTTCACTTTTGAGCACAAGTTTATGATTTGTTTCTTATTTTGATTTGAGGAATCTGTTCGCAAAATATTCTGACCAAGGGCGCCCATGTTGTGGTTTCTAAGGGGGGGGCAAGTATAAGCTACATTTCAAATATAGTTTCAAATTTTGATGTAACTATTCAAAAATTCTATTGCGTTTTGGATATTCCGAAGTATATTCTCCTCTAGGAGGGGCGAGCACCGCACCTTGCCCCACCCTGATGGGCGCCCTTGATTCTGACACATTTATACCCTGTGTAACTTGTAAATTTACTTTTGGGAAGCCCCTCGTACAAAGGATATGTTTGCTTTCTAACCTTTATTAATAAGTTATCTTTTCTCTCTAATCTATCTCGATGTTGAAAACATCTAGCTATCATTAGTGATTAAGATAAAAATTTTCAAACAAAAACAATTTTCCCTAGGAATAGATGTTTTGTCTTTACCACGTTGACCCGCCTGGCGATTGCAGGATGGAGCAGTCCATAAAAACAATTTCTTTATTGCAGTGTTCTCTCTGTGCAGTACATTTTGCGAATCGTATCGAAAATTTGCTAGTGGTCCGTGTTCTGACGAAACTCTGAGAATTCTTGATATTATAATATTTTTGCGATGTAGTATTGGTGCAGTTAGAAAGCATTACTTAATGGCTGCAGGATATTGTAATACACACAAATCCACTTGTTACTTTCAGATCTCTATTGTGATATTCCCAAGCTTCGTCAGCTCCAGGAGCACTGAATGGTTTACTGGTTTTCCGTACAACCCAATTTCTTTTGTTAAACTTTCTCCATAATAAAGGATCTGAGATTTTGCACCACTAACTTAAGCAACAAAAAGAGGCAATGCATATGTTTTTATGACAAATTAAATTTGGCAAAAATAGAATTAATATCATCACGGACTGAAAAGAATTACTTTTAGTTATGGGCATATTCCATTTTTTTTTAAACAAAATGTACAGTGTCGTACTTAACTGAAATAGAAAAAATTAAGATAATTTTGGTCGTGCTAAAATTATGAAATCAAGTCAAATATATTTTAGAAGGTATGATTTTTAGTCAAGGATTTTATAAAATAGAGGATCTGCCCTTACAACAAAATCTTGAAGCCATACGTCACAGTTTCACTACCCCTATTCTGCCCACTCCGCCCAATAGGATCACAATGTTTTGAGCCAACAATTATGGCGGAAACGAAAGTAGCCAATCAGACGATGGAAAAAACGAGAGTAGCCAATCAGACGTACCGATGCTCGGTTGTTTTTTGGCTTCGTCGATTTAATAAGATGAAGATACATATGGGCAGATCCTCTATTTATAACATCCTTGTCTTTAGTGGATTTTCAGTGCAAAGAAGAAAAGGTATTGCGTGAACATATCAGAAAAAAAAGATACTAATTACTTTTCTTACTTAGAACCACTACTATTGGGGAGATCTGTCTTTTGTCACTTTAGAAGAGTTTTTAAACTGATATTTTCCTTACAATTGCGATAGTTAAAAACTCACATTAATCAATTCATTCATAATTTGTAACCAACGTAACGTATATTCATTACTGAAAAAACAAACAGAAGATCGAATTCCGGAATTTAACTCTTCCCATGAAAAAAAAATTCGGGACAAACGTAGAATTCCTGGTTATTCTCACTCAAACTGAGACATTTGGGAACCCTATATATGAGAAACCACCTTAATTTGTCCTATGTTCTTCTCCAGGAACTAAGCCAGGGACCAGAGTCATCAAAATCGCGTTTGCTAACCACTCGACCAGCGTGTTGTTCTAAGCGTGCATTGCAATAAACGAAAAATGAGTCGTCAGACTTGGGACATCAGGACACCCATGGATATGCAGGGAAAATTTAGACGTTTATCTACTTATGTCCAGAAACGGGACTTTCTACAGGATTTCTGTAGAACATTTCTGGGCTCTTTGCTGGATAAATACAGTATGCCTTTTGAACATAGAAATATTTTCCCAATGATAGGCATATCCCATTGATCCAAGAGAAATCACGTGGATATTTCTATTACTCTTAAAATTCTATTGTGACAGACAAATCCTATTGAAATTCAAGGACAATTCCGTGAATATTTCAATTATCTTTCAAGTTACTACTGTGGCATATACACCCCATTGAAATTGAAGGGAAATTACATGGATATTTCCATTGTTCTTAGTTACTACTGTGACATATACATCTCCCATTGAAAACCATGGGAAATCTCGTGAATATTTTCATTATCCTTATAATTTCTATTGTAACAGATATATCCCATTGAAATCCAAAGGCAATCCCGTGGATATTTTAACCTTAAAGTTTCTTTTGAGACATATACATCCCATTGAAATCTAAGGAAAATTCCATGGATATTTCCATTATTCTTAAAGTTACTACTGTGACAGATACTCTCCCATGGGAAATCTCGTGAATATTTCCATTATCCTTATAATTTCTATTGTGACAGATATATCCCATTGAAATCCAAAGGCAATCCCGTGGATATTTTAACCTTAAAGTTTCTTTTGAGACATATACATCCCATTGAAATCTAAGGAAAATTCCATGGATATTTCCATTATTCTTAAAGTTACTACTGTGACAGATACTCTCCCATGGGAAATCTCGTGAATATTTCCACTATCCTTATAATTTCTATTGTGACAGATATATCCCATTGAAATCCAAAGGCAATCCCGTGGATATTTTATCCTTAGTTTCTATTGTGACAGATACATCCCATTGAATTCTAAGGAAAATTTAATGGATATTTCCATTATTCTTAACGTTTCTACTGTAAGAGGCGCATCCCGTTGAAATCCAAGGAAAATTTTGTGGATATTTCCCATTATCTTTAATATTTCTGCTGCGATAGGCACATCGCATTGATTCAAGATAAATCTCGTAGTAATTTTCTTTCTCCTAAAAGTTTGTACAGTAAACACAGGCCTGAGACAGATATGAATTTTGTGTAACGCCCAAAGCACGTCTCGTATAGATGTGCCACGTGGACGGCTATAAGTTTAAATTTTCCTGGCTAGAATTTACCCTCTCCAGCCCAGGGAGTGTTTTTAATTACCTTGACTAAGGGAAAACCAAACTAAGGATAGAGTTTGATTTGTGGATCTTTGGATTGCAAAAATAGCGCATTAACCATTAACAGATGCTCACTTGGTCTCTCTTCTGTTTCTTCTATATTTCTCCTCAGCTGTGTATGTATCCTACCTCACTTTAACTCCTTATCTCTATCTGTGTTCTCTTGTTCTATCTATCCAAGGTATGTGTTTGTGGGTGTGTTCGTTCCCTCTTCTTCTCTTCCTGTCGGAACTGTCCTATGATTGATTTCTTCTGCTGTGCGTTGTGGAAAACAATCTTTGTGGAGGAACAGCATCCTCGTTTGTAGCAAGGAAACACACTTTTGCTCAGAGGGAGACAAATGATTTATTCATGGCCAAAGACCCCCCAAACTTCTCTCCGTTTGCTTCCTTCCTTTCGGTAGAAGGAAGGAAAATAAAGGCAACGAAATTCTTTTTAAGTTGGATTCTTCTCGTACTTTCAAACAACTTCTTTTATATGAAATGAACAGATTGATTCTTTTGCTTTTGCTGCAGTCATTAAGTTGATTTTGAAGTTTGATGGTAATATAGTTGCATTTTTAATGCCTTTTGTTGACTCGGATTTGAATCTCTAGTAGAGTCGCAGAACGTTTGAAACTGAACCGACACTATGAGCCAAGAATTCCTGTCCAGAGACTGATGTTTGTGTTGCTGAGAACTGATACAGTGATCACCCATTATCCATTTAGAAATCAATTATTGTATGCACTCCAATACCTTTCGTAAGATGCTTCACTAAGAAGTTTATTGAAGTTTATGTAGAATTTTTCTCGTTTATAATACCAATTCTGCATTATATCAGCGTCTCGCCATAACTTGTAAAATTATGTCTGAACAGAGACACAAAAATGTCTCAACTTCTGAATTAATAGCCAGAAAGATATAATAAAATTTAAACAAATATTCGAATATAGTCAGAAAAATGTTATAACTTATGATCTAAATATGGCTTCGCGTATCGTAGTTGTTAATGCTCTCGTCTTTGTTGAGAGCGGTCCCGGATTCGATTCCCGGTCGAAAAAGTGTGAAAGCTTTTTCAAGCCAGCCAACCTGAGGTTTTCCTCATTCGCGCGAGGCAAGCTGGGATTGGCTCTAGCATACAAGTTCCAGACAGCTTCCTTCCCTTTCCTCAGATAGTGTGATCACCGAGGGACGTCATCCCCTCATACGTGACGGGTTAACATAGCCATAGATGCCGAAATCTTAGAAATCTAATTGCTAATTCTAATCCTAGTGACGGGCTAACATAGCCATAGATATTGCTAATTCTAATCCTAGTGACGGGCTAACATAGCCATAGATGCTGAAATCCCAGAAATCTAATTGCTAATCCTAATCCTAGTGACGGGCTAACATGGCCATACATACCGAAAGCCTAGAAATCTAATTTCTAATCCTAATCCTAGTGACGGACTAACATAGCCATAGATGCCGAAATCTTAGAAATCTAATTGTAATTCTAATCCTAGTGACGGGCTAACATAGCCATAGATGCAGAAATCTTAGAAATCTAATTGCTAATTCTAATCCTAGTGACGGGCTAACATAGCCATAGATGCCGAAATCTTAGAATGTAATTCCTAATCCTAATTCTAGTGACGGGCTAACATGGTCATAGATGCTGAAAGCCCAGAAATCTAATGCCTAATCCTGATCCTAGTGACGGGCTAACATGGCCCTAGATGCCGAAAGCCTAGAAATGTAATTCCTAGTCCTAATCCTAGTGACGGGCTAACATGGTCATAGATGCCGAAACCCTAGAAATCTAATTAATAATCCTAACCCTAGTGACAGGCTAACATAGCCATAGATGCCGAAATCTTAGAAATCTAATTCTTAATTCTAATCCTATGATCTAAATCTCCGAATAGAGTCAGAAGAATATCGTAGTAATTTGTAACTAAATATCTGAATGGAATTAGAAGTATAGCATAACTTATGAACTAGCTGTCTGAATAGAGCTAGTCCTTCATCTGAGAGATTTAAGACGAATGCTAGTGTAGTATTACCTGTTTCATTGGGAACTGGACAGTATAAATAACATTGAGTTTAAAAGTATACATGTATATACAGTGTCTATTCTGAAAGTAATGTCACCAAATCTGCAAGTATAAAAAAATATTTACATCATAACACGAATAGTAATACATGCACACTCATGTCCAAAATTATTGTCGCATATCTATAAATACAGGTATGTTGTTCTAGGAATATAATTTGATAACGAATTCGCCCGACATTTCTTATAATGTTAGTATGTGTATAATCGGGAAAGACATGTATGTGGCAAATTTCATGTCAAAAGAGCAGTAAATTAGAACAAAACGAAAAATAAAATATTCTTGTCCATTTAGCAACATTTTATTTTACTCATTATTATTTTCGTATTTATAATTCTTTTCCTATGAAATTTACCACAAATTTACATTTTCCCGATTCTACAACTAGTAACAGTATTAAAAGTACCCTCCAAAATCATTATCAAATTATATTCTTACAAGAAGACACTTATAGATATGTGACAATACATTTGAACATGAGTGTACATTAAAATTCTTCGAACTTTTGTCTTCCTGCTTCGATAGATCATTGCCAGCAGAATTTCCAATCTGCAAAGGCCTGTTCAAGAAGTGCGTTTGAAATCCATTTCACAAGCTGCTTTCACGTTGTCAATTGTTCTGTAATAATGTCCTTTCCGGAGGGGATTTCAAACGGGGGAAACAAAATGAAGTGTGCGGGAGCCAAGTCGGTACTGTAGGATGACTGGGACAGCCAAGTTACATTTGGCCAGGTAGGTAGTCACAAACAAATGAGCACTGCATCACGATTTGTACAAGAGACAAAACAGAGGTTTACGAAATTGCCCGTCCTTCACCTCCGAGAGCTCGGTAGTTGACTTACACTACCATCAATCTTGGCCGATAGAGTGCGCTAGGACCTACAGGCGCTACACTATAAAATGTATGACATTACTTTCCGAGCATACCTTGTAGATAGAAAGATTGTTGATGTTACATCTTACTGGAGATCTTATGGAACTCAACTGGAAACCATTTTTAAAAATCTCAATAATCAAAAAATCTATAACTATTCTATCAGGCCTTGTTTCCATTTTGTACTAATACACAATAACACACTGAGCAAGGTTATGTGATAATATGTAAGAAAATACTATCACGTAACAGTTTCGACACAATAACTTTGTCTTCATCAGACTTCCACTCCTTCTGGCTGTTTGGGAGTTGGTCGTCACTTATATACTCTCCGGAGATCAACTTTTAATTAGGTTCCGCCCCTTTATTAAAAAGTAACACTTGTGTGGCTTTCACTTTCACTTTTTAGCTGCACACGTGTCCAATTAAAAGTGTACTTTTTCGCTGGATACATTCTGTCCTCTAATTATCCTTATTTTCCATATTAATTTTTCCTTTTTCTTTCTTCCTTTTCATTTCTTCTTCTTTAAGCAGAATCTTCTCCCAGTCTTTATTTATCGAGAGTCCTGCATTCCAATTCATCACCTTGTCTCCTGCCTTCATAATCTCCCTGGCTTCCTTCCATTCTGTTCTGTTCTGTTCTCTACTTCTATGACCTCTGCTCCTTCCCACCCTATCCTGTGGTTTGTCTCTTTCTGATGCTTGTATATCGCATTGTTGTCCCTTTTCAATCTCACATCATCCTGGTGCTGTTTTATCCTTTCTTGCAGGATAGATAAATTGTGTATCTATACGTAATAATACTATAATTAATAATAATGAAATAATTAATAATAATATAATTGAAATTAGTGTTAATGTTCTTTGACACGATAGCATTGTGTGTGCCGTTGTAACTTTTGTAAAAAAAAAAAAAAAAGAACTATTTTATTGAAGAAGGCACGTTGGTTCATTAGTAGGGCCCTTCCTGGTTCGATCCAGGTCACGTGAGTTTGTGGTGGAGACATCGTGCCCGTGAGTTTTCTCGTGGTTCTCCCGTTTCCTCCCACATTCTCATGCCATTAACTCTTCCATGATCATTCTCTTTCATTAATCATCTCTCTTCTATATTCTACGGGACATAAAACTGAAAATGCTATTTTATTGAATCTTTGCGTGTGTTTTCTTCACAAATTGTCTAATAAATTTGTTTTTGGGGATAAAACCTGTCATAGATAAGCGGGTAAAGTTAACCCTAATTTGGAGGCCTATGCATACAATTTGATAATATTTTTTTTTTAATATTTTGACTTGGATGAAATATGATGTATGCTTTCTTGCAGGCTATCCGATAGTCCCCATTGGATACGTTGAAATTAATTAAGAGTCAAGGATGAGTTTATCATATCTACGAAAATATGATCCATTATGCACTACGTAAAATTTCTCCGACTTCCATGACATATAACAAGCGTTATCTTTGAGATTTGTGAATTACACAGCTTGGTGAAAAAGGTAACTATTAACAAATGAAAGACAAGACATTGCGAACTGGTGGGTTACAATATTGATCACTGAAAATATACACTTCGTCAGTCAATACTTGAATTGAAGCAGCCGTGGTAAACGTATTCGAAATTGTCTCCAAAATAGTTATCAGAACCTTTCGAATGTCTGGGATGGAGTCTAAACGCCTTCCTTTCAAGCTTCGGAAATAGTCAAAAACCGCATGGAGTCAAATCTGGAAAGTATTGGGAGTGATCGAGGTCCAAGATCATTTTCCTGTTCAAAAACTGGCGTTCATTCTTACTCTCATGCACCGGCGTATTGTCGTGCAACAGGAACTGTAAGCCTAGTTGAAGATATTGAAGTCAAATTCTACGAATTCTGCCTAGTAGACTCGCAGAACACCTCCATAATACTCGGCGTTACAGTATGATCCTCTGGAGTGAATTTTTTTGTGTATAATGTCTTTACAATTGAAGAAAACAGTGAGCTGAATTTTGATTCGGGTCTTTCGCATGCACAATTTCTTCGGTCTTGGAAAGGCTTGATCTTTTCATTTCGATCTCTGACGCTTTGTGAGTACTTCGTGCTGAAAGCACCATGTTTCGTCATCTGTTACAACGCTTGATATGAATCCTCAACCCACATTAGCTTGTTTCGTCTCTGCAGTGAAAATGTAGTGAAATGAAATCTTTGAGTTTAACGTCCCACGATATGCCATTTAGGCTAAGGGAAACGAATGATGATGGAAAAAATAGTGGAATGAGAAAGTGGGAATAAGCGGAGTAACTCCGAGAAACTCTACAGACACGATATTGTCTACGTCAATCTTGCTTGGTCCGGGATCAAACCAGAGACCCTACACATCAGAGGTAAGCACTCTACCACTCAACCACCTTGTCTCCTGTCCCTGCAGCGTTGCACTCAACAATGTGTTTTGATCGTCACGGAATTTGTATGACACAGACCTTTCGTTTGACCAAATTTTGTTAGAATGTGATATATAGGGGACTTCGGAATTCCAGTGAAATGATTGGTGAGCCTTACAGATGCACAAAGACCTTTGCGTATAATCTTGGCCACTATTTGGACGTTTTCGCCAGTTTGTACAACTACTGTCCCGATCGTGGACGGTCTTCAATGCCCTGTCGACCATCACGAAACTCTGCCTAACACTTAAACGCGTTCTTTTGGTTCAAGGTTTCACTACCGCAAACAGTTTGAGTCATTTGAACGTTTTTGTTGCACTTCTACGCAACTTGATACATACTTTACTGTCAGCACGATGCTCTATTGCTGTTTCCGACTAATGTTCAATAGGTACTGTCAGTCACAAGCTCCGTATGTATCAATCATCATTGCTAAAGATATACCACGTTGACTTGCAAGTTCTGCTATCGGCTAACAGAATTCCACTCCCTTTCTCTCGCTTAGTAACAGCAGAACCCTTATTGGCTCAACGCGTAGGTGTGTGAGGATGTGAGCTTTAGTTCGCATTTTTGCCACGGCTCAAGACGTTCTGGCAGCACAATAGCGCTTTGCAACCTTGACGGAAGATAGTAGAAATGTATCGCTATGTAGTACATATAGTTCTTTATGTGTGTTGCTGGTGGTTCCGAGGCAAATAAAAAATCTATCACCTTTCGTACTGAGCAAATTGGTATTATTTGGAGCTGAAATCAGTTAGAAGCATGCAAATTCACTGCAATTTTTTAAAAAAATTTGATAATAAATTTTCTAGAATTACTGGATTTTAATAAAGTATGGCGTATGCTTTCACTCAAGCTTTCCTATGAGGCTGGTGAAGGTATGAATTTATTAATTTTAAAAAATTAACGATAATTTTACTAAATATTACCAGATTTCCATGAAACGTATCATATAATTTTTCTGAGGCTTCACCGTAGGGTCTGTTGCGTGGAGCTTTAATTAATCAAGGATTCAGTGTGCTAAAATTATCCCAAACTTTAAGGAAATGTTTCATAACAATTTTCTAGTTTTTTCGATTTTGATTAAATATGGCGTGTATCTCGTTGAAGGTCTAGGAGTCATCTGTATTATTTGGGATTGAAATCATTCAGTAATAAGAGACTCAATTCCATCAAAGCGTCTTTCGCTCACTTCTACTGTGCAGGCACCCCATTAAATAATAATATATGTAAATTGCTGATCTGATGTACAAAGTACTTTGTTGTGTGACTACAATTTTCCTCTTCGCGCTAATAGATGCATGGCTAAAGTACTTGCTACACTCTGTCAGCAAAAGCACACAGCAGAAAATGGTAGCGCAGAAAATGAAATAGGCCTAGCACTTTTCGAGAAAGGAGGTACAGATAATCTGCAAATATTGAGAATCGCCTGACCACTGGCGCAAATCCCGGGGGTTGAGAGGGACATGTCTGTTCCAATCTTGGAACTGAAGGAGAGTGTCTTCCCAATTATCCGATTTGAAATGTGTTCTTTTTTTAAAGAAATGTGATGATTTGTGTCCGATTGACACAAAGGAAAGTGAGATGAAATTGATTTCTCCCAGAATAAGCCTCAAATCTGCCGCCTCCCAATGTTGAAGAAAATAATTCTGCTCCCCTGATCCTCCACAGGATTGTTTTTAAACTTCATAAATATTTTGAACATCGCTTAAAAAATATGGAAACGGTTTTACTCCCCCCACCCCCAATGTTGAAGACAGATTTGCACCGCTGCGCGTGACAATAATCTTAGAAAAATGACTTTTGACGATTTTTTGATTTGAGGCAAGTTCACGGCACGGGTTTTTGTTTTAATGTTTCTTCGGCAATAAGCACATTGGATTATATCTAGACTGCTTGGAACAAACAGTATAAGTAAGAAATTGGCGGAAAATGAGATAAGTCAAAATTGATCTATGTGTCATCCTCCACTTCCGATTAACTTGGTACAAGTCAATTCTAAATTTGAGTTGAATATTCGCGTCTTGGTACTGTAGTATAAGTGAAGCATACTTATGGTTCGTAAAATAAAAAGTCGCCTCCTGAAAACCTGTTTTTTTTTTTTTTTTTTTACTTATACTGTGTCTCCCACGCAGTCCAGATTGTCCCAGCAGCTTTTGCCCGTTCTTATGCAACCCCTCTGACATATCTGCTAAACTGGTTGCATATGTACAGGTAAATATTGGATTTTATATTTTTCTACCGGTACCTACTTTTGAATGTTCTTACGCAACTCCTCTAACATATCCTAACAAGTGGGATAGCGGATCGTCTGCTAGCACTGCGAAGGCAGCGGAGAAAGCTTGACTTAAAGTTGTCACACGAGTGGCTTCGGAATGGGAGAGTTAAAAGTGGAATTATGAATAGAAACACCATAGCAACAAAGATGAAATCGCTGATAACATTTACATCTACTCCACGTCTCCAACTTGTGTTTCCTTCAATCGTTATTGATTATATTACAGAAACTGCATATTACAGAAACTGCATCACGTCTACATCGTAGCTAGAAACAATGTAATTTACTTTAATTAGACTTAAAAATCTTCAATCAAGAAACAGGATAATAAGTGAGAAGAATGGTGTCTATAATGAAGAGCTTAAATGCATTGTTGCGTGTCGGCATGTTCATTATTTATTATACATGATTTACATCACAGAAATATTGTTTTTTATATGTATAAACTTAAATGATTGTTGTTTCATTACATGTTTTAAAATGTCGTTTTGAAATGTCGTGGAGCATTCATGGGGGATAAGGGAGTTCAAGTCCCCTAAGCACTAAAGAAAAAAACATTAGTTTTTATGCTTTTTCAATCACGAGCACTACAATGATATGAAAATAAAATAAAAGTGAAGATACTTTCTCCAAATTTATGTTTATTCGTTTATTGAAGTTTGGCGTATTTTTTGAGCACCAAGGCTACGTGAGACGCGAACCTATAGTTTAAGGTAGAAGCCGAACCACCGTAATGTGTTCAAATTTTTCAAAGCTTTCCCATTTTAATCGAACACGGGACCTCGTCCAACAAAGGCTCGTGTTACTAGGACAGCGTGAAGGGCTACAAAGTAATATATTGTGTGTTTTGTTTTATTCCTATTATATATTTGAAAAATACGCGTGAGGAGGACCGAAGAGGGGAACGGTGACTCAGTGGTAGGGCATTTACCTCTGGTGCAATCCTCGGCCAAGTAAGTTTGTGATCGACAGCATCATGTCTGTGGGTCTTCTCGGAGTACTCCCGTTTTCTCCCACCTTCTCATTCCACCAACTCTTCCATCATCATTCACTTACAACTAATGTCTTCCATTATTGAAAAAAAAACAATTCTAATATCCCATGTTTAGTTTCAGGAATGAATTAAAATAACAACCATGTTCAAACTCCGTTGAGAAATGCCTATGATAGATTCCAGTGAGAAACGAGAGAACAGGACTTGCTATTACGCATTCAAATTCCATCCGCCAAACCATCTTCGCACATTGCACTATCAAAAAATCAAACTAAAATATAGTACAAGTCGAGAAGGAAGCTGCTTTTAGCTGCAGTCGTTGAAGCTGTCACAAAAAAAACAGTTTTTCGCTATCTATTAACGTTTTTGCACTATAGTGACGAACGTTGAAACCGAAATTGATGGATTTCTACTACTTAAGGTTTGTGTATCACTACCAAGAACTAACTTTATTCCTAATTTAGACCCTCTACATCCGAGCCCAAATTGATTCTGGTCCATCAAGTAGTTACTTTTAATATTTTTGTCTCCCGGACAGACACATATATATGTCTCTCGGACAGACACAGATATGTCTCCCGGACGGATATAGATATATCTCTCGAACGAACACACATATCTGCTGGCCGGACATACATATGTGTCTCGGACGGACACACATGTCTCCCGGACGGACACAGATGTCTCCCGGACAGACACACATGTCTCCTGGAACGATACAGATATCTTTCATACGAACACGCATGTCTCCCGTAGAGACACATATATGCCTCTCGGACGGACACACATATGTCTCCCAGACGGATACATATATGCCTCTCGGACAGCCATATACAAGGTGTTTCAAAACAACACCCACAACGTTTGGAAGAAGATTCCTGACACCAAGATAAGACAAAAAGTATATACCAACTTTGGTGCACAAATGCTTCCTTTCGGAGTTATAGGCTGCCGAAAACATGAAAAAACATGAAACTATGGGACCTACCTAGTCGGGTCAAGACTTCACTTAAGAACTAGTATGTGCCCTATCAAAATATTGATGTTTCAGAATCCTGCGGTACTTCTGCAAGTTTTTCCAGAGGTAGTTATTGAGTACTTCAAATTATATGCTCTTAACCAAACTCCCTGTATAAAAATTGTTGCGTGAGTACCGCAGGATTCTGAAACATGTATTATTGGATAGGGCACATGGTAGTTCCTAAGTGAAGTCTGGACCCGACTACGGTAAGTCCCTTAGGTTTGAAGCTATGGACCTTTAAATTTTATTTTTTTCATGTTCTCGGCAGCCTATAAGTCCGAAAGGAAGCATTTGTGCCCCCAGGTTGGTCTATACTTTTTGTCTTATCTTGGTGTCAGGAATCACCTCCCAAACGTTGTCAGTGTTGTTTTGAAACACCTTGTATATGTCTCCCGGACGGATACATATATGTCTCACGGACGAACACACATGTTTCTCGGACAGACACATATATATCTCCTGAAAGGATACAGATTTGTCTCAAAGACGAACACATATGTCTCCTGAACGGACACACGTGTGTCTCCCGGATGGACACACAGAGTATGTCATCTGTACGGACAAACATATAAATCTCCCGAACAGACACACACAAATGTCTCCCAGTCGAACACACGTATAAATCTCCAAAACAGACAGACGTGTCTCCCAGACGGATACACATATACAAATTTCTCGAATCGACACACATTGTCTACTGAACGGACACACATATGTCTTCCAAGCGAACATACACATGTCTCCTGGACGGACACCATATGCTCTTTGGATAGACACATATATGCACAAAAAGAAACACATGAATAGACAGGGTAGTTATAAAGTAGTTTTGGCTAGCCAAACTTCTTTTAAGAAACAGTTCGTGGCAGCCATATTTCCCATCTGATGATGGTTGGTCGTGTTGCTAAGGAAATCTCTTGTCCATGACCTGGTTTCACTTATTAATAACGGATGAATGAACCTTATGGAAGATCTTCGTTTGGCTAATAAAACACATGAAAATTGAAATCGATTTGTTTTTATTACTCGCTAAATATATCATATTTGGGATAAGTTGTATTCCTGATATTTTAATAATAAAAAAACTAATTTATGTCGATTAAATTTGGGTAAGATAAGGTAATATGTGAAACAATAAATGTTTTCTGAAAACATTAAGTAATATGAAAATAGAAACGCTCCACAAATTGAATTTTAAATTTTTCCAAGACAGAGAATTTCGTAACTTTCTTCCTTAAAAGTAAAATTGTACAATATAATTAGTGTCGAACGGAAATTTGCTGTTCAAAAATGAGATTATGTCAATTAATAGATCTTATTGAGCTGAATAAAATGATATAAGTAACTGTAAAAAGGTCATGAGCAGTTTCCGAGATAATAAAGAAAAAAATATTTTGTAAACCTAAAAATTAATGCTATACAAGAACCATACCACTTATAGAAGTGAAGCTGACATTGAAACATATTCTCATGAAAATATTTATTATAAAACCCTAGGGGCCGTGGTGACTTAGTGGTAGAGTGTTCACCTCTAGCTCGTAGATCTCTGGTTCGATTCCAACTTACGCCAAGTGCACATTGTGTGGTGGACAAACACTTTGTGCGAGGGTAGAACGTTCACCTCTAGCGCGCGAGATCTCTGATTCGATCCCAGCTCACACAAAGTGAACTTTGTGGTGGACAAACACCGTATGCGAGGGTAGAGCGTTCACCTCTAGCGCGTGGGATCTCTGGATCGATCCCACTAGAGGTAAGCGCTCTACCACTGAGTCACCGTGACCCTCCTTTGTGTCGCTAAAATATTTGTCGTCCCATGCCAATAATCATTGATAGGTTTTATCCTGGTTCAAGAGCATTTATATATATATAAACACCGTATCTGTAAAGAAGTACAGTGTTAACCAGCAGATTCTACGAGGGCAATTTGGAGAAAAAAAATCCGTTTGGGCGTCTACGAGAAATGGTCAGGAAATGACGTCTGCCCTCTGGCTTTGTGTGAAGGAGCACTGGAAAGAAAAGATTGTGTTGCAGTTCACTAGTCCGCAATATCAAATAAAAATGAATGCTCCAATACAAAAACCTGCCAAATGTGAAATTGCATGCCGTAATAAGATTTCTGAGTGCGCAAAAACTTCCGGCAGCTGCGATTCATCGCGAACTATGTGGTGTTTACAAACCAGACGTGATTAGTGAAGATGTCGTACGTGAATGGTGTTGCATGTTTAAAGATGGGTGAATTGATATGCACGATGCGGCAAGAAGTTTGCGTCCGTCTGTAGTTAGCAATGAACTCGTGCAGACAATGAACTTGGCTGCACGTATTCAGGTACATGAAACACTGGCATCCTCGCAATGACAATGCGCATCACACTGCTGTTAGTGGGTGGCATCATTCATAGGCGGGAAATTGTTTTTCAGAGGGAATTTCAAACCTTGTAAAACATTATGACAAATTCCTCAATTTGAATGGTGAATATGTTGAAAAGTAATGTAATGTTCTACTTTTCTAATGTCTATAATGAAGGTTCTGTATCTGCCAGTGTATGTCATTGATGACCAAATAGCGCTTTTTTCGAATTGCCCTCGTATCTCTTGCTGTTTGTCCCACAAATAACCTATTCTTAACAGGGACATAAATATTACCTCCAAAGTAAAGATAACAGAATATGAAGGCTACAGTATTTATATTACCACATGCCCTTTGAGAATGAGTACAGCCTGATTACCTTTTCATATGCAACCCACCCAATACAACTGTTATTTTGGTTGCATAATGCAAGGGCGATTTATGTTCATTATATCCTGGTGTAAACATACAGGAGCGTATAAATTAACTTCGTTACTGGTGTCTGTGTGTATCTATGAGGTACTTTATGTAAATACTCGTTGAATCTTAACGAAATTTGGCAGACAAGTAGGCCATCGCTTAAGAAATAAAAATAGCTATTTTTGGTGCTTAAGCACGACTAGGAACAGTGTCGGTTCGGATTGCCTTGTCTTGTATGCAGTGCCTTATATGCACTTTCTATTGAAATAAATGTTTAAATGGATAAAGGGACAACAGACATTGTGTTCCATAGATTTGCACACCAAGAACTTCTGAGTTCAGTTTGGCTACGCTCGTTTCCATCGAGTATTCTGCCCGCTCAAAAGAAAGAGATTTGCAAACTATAGACGATGATGGTAGAGTATCTATTATAATATTTCGAAATCTCTCCGAATGCAGTTCTATCTCGCGTATCTATTCGAACTAAACGAATCATTAACCAAGCAAGCATATACAAAAATTCAAATAAACTTTTTAGAGCCAAAATTAAAAAAAAAAAAACTGCCATATAAATATGGTTGGAGATCTTACATTTTCCCAGTAAGTTTCACATTCTTCTGGCACGTTTTACGTTATACGATTTTATATTCCTCGTAAATTTTACGTCTTATTGGCACGTTTTATGTTGCACTTTTTTTTATTTTCCTTGTAAGTTTCACGTTTTTTGCATGTTTTACGTTATACATTTTGTTTTTTTTCCGTAACGTTCAGTCTAACGACTAACACGTGGCTAGTGCTCTGCGTCGTTTGTCTATAACAGGCATAACAGGAGCTTTCTAGTGACTCCCCAGTTTGCTTCACGACGCAGTGGGCGCTGACAATTGGGAAGCATTGACCGGGAATGGAACCTGGAACCATGCGGCCATGAATCCAACGCTCTAATTACCACACCACGGTTCTCTAAAATAGTATAACAGCAAAATATTAAAGCCAAATGTTTTCACACACGAAAATTTTAACAAAAAATATACACACAGTAATATTTACTACTAGTTGAATATACCCATGCTTCACACGGGGGCTGTATTTGGAAGTCAACGCCTGTGGGAGTATCACCATTGATCTCAGCGACCGCGAAAACTTTGGATTTGATACTAATATCGGTCATTTTGGGCTATTTTTTTTACATGTCTCGGTATTACCTCCCACCCCGCTGATTCCCGGCCCGCATACAATTGTAACTAAATTTGAAAGTCATTGCTAATGGAAGTGTCACCATTGATTTCAGCGACCGCGAAAACTATGGATTTGACACTAATATCGGTCATTTTGGATTACTTTTATATGTCTCGGTATCTCACCCCCCCCCCCGGTGACCCCCGACCCGGTGCCGAATAGCGTGAATTTGGAAGTGAATGCGATCGGAGTTTCACCATTGATTTCAGCGACCGCGAAAACTATGAATTCGACAGTAATATCAGTCATTTTCTAGTATTTTTAGATGTCCAGGTAAACGCCCCCCTGAGACCCCCCTCGTTCGAATTTTGACAAAAACGTTTAACTCTGGTCTGGAGCCTGGACCAAGGTATTTGTGACTAAAATTTGGTAACTCTTGGTCAACTTGTCTGGTTCCGGTAATCGCTCCCTGAGACCCCCTGGTTCGAAATTTGAGAAAAGGACCTCGTCTTGATCTGGGGCCTGGGTCAAGGTATCCCTGACAAAAATTTGGTAACTCTCGGTCCACTCGTCTGGTCTCCAGGCCGCACACAGACAGACAGACAAACACACAAAGAAACTCTTTGTTTTATTTATATTAGATTTAATACTGCACAATATGAATAGGAAAATTCTTTCAAGCTCGTGTAATAGATAGAAGGATGTTGAATTCAGTAGGGGCATTGAGAGACCTTTATATTATTTCAAGTCAATGTTCATAGTATTTTCTGAAACTAAAACTCACTAACTTTATGGCCTATGGAATCCGGAAGTTCAATGCCGCATTCACAAAAGCTCTTAATTGTCTTCTATCCTTAGCCAATTGGATCCAGTTTCTACTTTGTATTTCCATTTCTGCGAGATCCATTTTAACTGATATTGTCCACCCATCTGCCCCTAGGTCTTCCCAATGGTCTTTTTTCGATTGGACTTCCAGTTAAATCTTCGAAAGCGTTCCTACTTTCTTCCATTTTCTAAAACTATGTAGATTGCTCTTTGTTTCACGAAACTGAGAAACTAAATTATATAAATAGCTTTTCCTTTGAGAAAATCTATTACTACAATTTGCTCATGTTCTCTATGCATATAATGAAAACTTTATATTTCTGCTGACGATACTTTTTTTTTATTCGAAAAAGCTTCATTTTAATACTTGAACATCGGAATATTGAATAACAATGTAAGGGAAAATGTGTGGTGTAGAAGTGAAGGAGATCGATAAAATAAAATAAGAATAAGAGAAGAGGAATAAAGAAAAAGTGCGGTATGTAGATAAGTTCGCGAAGAAACGAGCAAATCAAAAGAAGAATGAAAAAAGAAAAAGAAAAATTGTATAGCTGATGAGGGCAGGTTAATGCATCGTAAATCGCCAGACGCCTCTTGCTGCTGTATAAGAATATTAGAAAAATAAAACAGTGAAGGGCTCTCCGCCTGTTGTTTTGTCTGAAAAGTTTTTCCAGTTTTATGAGTGAAAGAGAAAAACGCTTCAAATACTGAGAAGAGAGAGAGAGAGAACGATACGATCAAACGAGATCCTCATGTTTCCTGTTGCCACAAGATCTGTCAGTAGATGAAAACATGTTTATAGTTCTCTGTATACATCTTTGCTATTCTATTATGTTTCCATAAGTATTTTTCCAACATGTATATACCCTTCCAGACTGCAGAGTTTACTTTTAAATTTATTTTTGTTAAGTGTTTCATTTAAAAAAAAAACAAGAAGATTTTGAACATTATTCGTCTATTCGGAAGAAAGAAAATAACAAATTCAAGAGTACTGATGATGACAGTAAGGAAAAAGGGCAACTTCAGACGATCACGCTAGTAAGACTTATAAGATTGTGATGTTATTAGGAACCCGCTAGTAGGGCTGATAAGACTGTAATGTTATTAGGATCCCGCTAGTAGGACTGATAATATTGTAATGTTATTAGGATCTCGCTGCTAGGGCTAATAAGATTGTAATGCTATTAGGATCACAATAGTAGGGTTAATAAGATTGTAATGTTATTAGGATCAAGCTGGTAGGGCTAATAAGATTGTAATGTTATTAGGATCCCGCTAGTAGGACTGATAATATTGTAATGTTATTAGGATCTCGCTGCTAGGGCTAATAAGATTGTAATGTTATTAGGATCAAGCTGGTAGGGCTAATAAGATTGTAATGTTATTAGGATCCCGCTAGTAGGACTGATAATATTGTAATGTTATTAGGATCATGTTAGTAGGGTTAATAAGATTGTAATGTTATTAGGATCACGATATTAGGGTTAATAAGATTGTAATGTTATTAGGATCACGCTGCTAGGGTTAATAAGCTTGTAATGTTATTAGGATCACGCTAGTGGGTCTTATAAGATTGTAATGCTTTTAAAATCACACTAGCGGGCCTTATAAGAGTGCAATATTATTAGGACCATACTAGCGGGCCTTGTAAGATTGTAAGTGTTATCACGTCCGTCCGTTACTCCACACAATAAGTCTTGAATGAAAGCGACTTTTGAGACAGCTTGAGTGATTATCGCGGCCAAGGTCTTCAATGGAGCGAATCCCTTAACATTCTGAAGTATAACGGTGACTTTAATGGTGGCTTTCCATATTCGAAAAATGGCGATATGTACTAATGATAGAATCTTATTTTATATTAAAAGGTAACTTATTTTCTAACGACAAAAGTGTTTTTAAAGCTACAATATATTTTATTTGAACCTCAAAATATTAGTGAGGTTGAAAACCTCACATAGTTGCAGTATGAGAGGAAATGTAGAACCTTAGTGCATTATTGTTAATTGAACTGATGTTAAATAGCTGTACTCCGCAGAGATTAAAAATTTATTTAGTTAAACAAAAAAAAATATTGGTGAAATGAGAACTTCACACACTTGAGGTATGAGAAGTATATACCTCACACACTTGAGGTATGCAGTATTAACCCTTGAATATTGTTGTTTGACATCAGTTTAAATGTAATTTTCACTTCATCCTCTTCACATTCTTTACCATAGTTTATTCTCTGTTAACACTTTGACGTAAACAAGAAAATGTTTGACCCTTTTACATTACTGTTAAGGTACATTAGGACATGTATGTTCCAGGCTTGAATTCCATTTTTGTTGAAAATAGAAAGTGCTATTACTAACAAAAAGAGTAAACGTCTTATGCTGGTGGTCAGTCTTCTCCCCTCTACCAAAACCTAAAATGACACCACTGTTTTACGTCCTTATACTACACCTAGGTTATAAAGGATGAGCCCTATTGCTTAGGCTCGCTTTTAATAACGGGCTCATTGGACATATGCCCAGGACTCAACGATCTTGCTAGGAAAAAAGAGGGAATTTATGGTATTTATAACAATGTACATTTATCAACAACAAAAGTGAGAAGTAATAGATCTTGGCTCTGTACGTAGCCATAATGCGGGCAGCTTGAACGCAATAATGATGGGTGGATATATTCATCATAAAAGGATACGCAATCCTCTCACTCAGTGGCGGATCTAGAAGGAAAAAACTGGGGGGCAGCTAGTCCCAGACTATGATAGGTACATGATGAGTTTACTATAAATTCTCAAAAATATATAAATAAAATTATTTTTGTTGCTCAAAAACTGGGGGAGCCTACGCCCCCGGCCCCGGCCTAGATCCGCCACTGCTCTCACTCATCCTAACTTTCCGCCTACTGTTTGCACTACTGGGGGTACGGTGGCTCTGTGATAGAGCGCTTATCTCTGATGCACGGGGTCTCTGGTTCCATCCCCGATCAAATAAGTTTGTGGCGGACAACATCGTCTCCCTGGGTTTCCTCGGGGTTCTTCCGTTTCTTCCCACATTCTCATTCCACCAATTCTTCCTTCATCATTCATTTGTCTTAATCGTCATCTTCCCGCCGTATCAAGTTTATTCCCTGCCCCGAACCAATTGGAACCGCAATCAGTAGAAATCATCAGAAATTATCTTTAAAAACCCATACGCTTCGTACCAGTAAAAGAAAATAATTTTTTTTACAGGTATCAGCTGTCATACAACTGAGAGACAATTATATATTCGAAGCTGAACAGAATAGATAAAATTTCGAGTTATCGAGTTTCTCGAGTAATCAAGGTTCGAGTTATCAAGATGACTGTAACAATAATTCGAGATATCGAGGTTCCGTATTTGCCATTAAAACTGACTATATAACCTTTATAACTCGAAGTTTTATTCATTCAACCTTTATAACTCGAAGTTTTACTCATTCAATCTTTATAACTCGAAGTTTTATTCATTCAACCTTTGTACCTCGAAGTTTTATTCATTCAACCTTTATAACTCGAAGTTTTATTCATTCAACCTTTATAACACGCAATTTTATTGATTCAACCATTTCAACTCGAAATTTTATTCATTCAACCTTTTCAATTCAAAATTTTATTCATTCAACCTCTATAACTCGAAATTTTATTCATTCAACTCGAAATTTTATTCATTCAACCTCTATAACTCAAAGTTTTATTCATTCAACCTCTACAACTCGAAGTTTTATTCACACAACCTCTATAACTCGAAATGTTATTCATTCAACCTCTATAACACGAAGTTTTATTCGTTCAACCTTTATAACTCGAAGTTTTATTCATTCAACTTTTATAACTCGAAGTTTTATTCATTCAACCTCTATAGCTCGAAGTTTTATTCATTCAACCTTTATAACTCGAAGTTTTATTCATTGAACCTTTATAACTCGAAGTTTTATACATTCAACCTTTATAACTCGAAGTTTTATTCATTCAATCTTTATAACTCGAAGTTTTATTCATTCAATCTTTATAACTCGAAGTTTTATTCATTCAACCCTTATAACTCGAAGTTTTATTCATTCAACCTCTGTAACTCGAAGTTTTATTCATTCAACCTTTATAACTCTAAGTTTTATTCATTCAACCTCTATAACTCGAAGTTTTATTCACAATTTTTATAACTCGAAGTTGTGGAAGTTCCTTAAATTAAATAAGATGACTAGTAAAAATAAGTACTAAATATGAGTAAAACACAATTACAATTACACATCTCTAGCAACAATTACAGGACTAGAAACAATGACAATTACATAAAAGTATAGAGGGATTACTTCGAGTTATCAAAGTCATATTAAGAGAAGTGGCAATGTACTTATCCCAACGTTGAATTCATTTCTGGAAGGCTTCTTGTGCTCAGTAGTGACACTCTGAATGCCAGAAATCGTGCCCTAACGTTTTCCTTCAAGCATCGTTTTAATTTTGGGGAAGAAGAAGAAGTCGCGTCATGTTATACCTGGAGAGCACAGTAGATGTGGGTTATACCTGAAGAGTATGATGGATGTGGACAGACAGGAATATTTTTTCGGCCAAAACCTCCTGTTCATCAGTCAAAAATCGGGGAACGAATTTCGCATTCACTCTTCTTATTTCCAAATCAGTAGTTAAAATGCTCTGTACGGACCCGTACGAGATGTTTTGTTCTTTGGGAAGCTCTCGAATAGTTATTTGCCTGTTTGAACGAACGATTTTTGCCATTTATTGCACATTTTCTTCTGTTTTTGAGATTAATAGACGTCCCGAACGTTGCACGTCTTCTACCGATTTATTTCCGCTTTTTTTTTTTTTTTTTTTTTAAATCGCTCATACCACTTGTAGACTTCAGAGTTACAGCATTATCGCCGTACATCAATTTCAACATTTCGTGAGTTTCTTTGGCACAATTTGTTTTGCAACTTGAATGAAAATATTGAGGTGTTGTTCATGCGCAACAAACACGGTAAACACAACCTGACTCTAGCGACTCTGGACGCTGACTAGAAAGTCAGAACATGTTCCAACTTGTCGCTGCCTGTCTCAACGGATCAGGCTGACGGACAAATTACATCAAACGGTTGTAGCGTCAGTAGTTGCTTCCAAAAAAATTCATTCACCGTATTTTGATTCGTAAATAACGAATCATTCACCGTAAATAATCTAGTAGGTGCGCCGTACCCACAAGGGTTTTAGTTTGGACCCGGGTTTGAACCCGTTTTTCTTCCGTTTAAGTCAGCCGTGTGACCTAAGACTGACCCAACTTATTCTTATAGTACCGGTATATTTTACTTTTTACAACACAACCCTTTATGACAGTGTTCATTAAAGGTTTTTAATTAAAAATAAATCAATCAAATATCGAGACTTCCCTGAAAACATATAGGTATAGGCTGACACGTCCCGGCATTAATATGGATCCACATAAATTTTGGAAACTCGGAGACGTTGTATATGTGTGTGTGTGTGTGTGTGTGTGTGTGTGTGCACATATAGCAAAGTAGTTTTGGTCCTATACCTAAACAATAGAAACTCGATTCAGCAGAAAATATCGTGCTAATATAATTATATATATCTAAAGAGTTAAGTTAAAGCTGGATAAACATTGAATAGAATGAAGCTATGCATTCAGAACTTAAATCGCTGGTACTGATTAACAGAAATAATGGTTATATCGAGAACAAAAGAGGTCTGACCTTTGGCGTTAATCCAAATTCTGCTATTTCTTCTGCTTCCCTTCACCAGGAACAGAGGAAGCTGAAATGGATTTTTCATTACAAAAGAATGGAAGGGAAATCACATCGTGTACGGAGTTTAGAATTACTTTCAACAACTATTCTCTCTCTCTCTCTTTTTTTTTTAGCTGATTTAAAAAAAGGAGATTCTCAACTAGATCCGTCCTATACGAGGTGTGTTAAAAAAGTATTGAACCTATTTTTTTTCACGTAAAGCAATGAAGCGCGGGAAGCTTTCTTTAGTGTAGATGTAGAGGGAGACTCATGCGCGGTCATGATTTTTTTCCCGCCCGCAGAAAGCGTCAGTTGCTGGCAATCGGCCAACGAGTGAAGACGGGTACCTTGAACGGTGGAATTGTATCATATTTTGCTAACTGCTTGACGATATCCACACGGAAACCATTCAATCGGATTGGTACATTCAATTTTGAACAAGAATTTGGCCATGAGAAGTGTGACCGCGAAATTTGATTCAGGTTTTCATCGTCAAACACAACATTCCTTCGTGAGGCTCTCTACTTACTCAACATGGCTCCGTATGACTTTTAGTTAATTCCCAAACACTAAAGAGGACCCGTTTTGAGTCAAGAGAAGATATCATGCGAAATGCAACGACACGATTGCTCACCATTTCAAACCCTGCGTTCCAGAAGTGTTTCCAATAATGGCAACAGCGCTGGGAAAGTGTGTGCATTAAAAAGGAGATTGCTTTGAAGGGAATCAGTGTTCTGAAATTTAAAAAAAAAAATGTATTCCAAATCAATATATATATTTCTGCCAACAAAAGCTTCCATACTTTTTGAACATACCTCGTATAAGTTGTGATTATGTCCACGCATAATTGCAACATAGGTGCACCGATTTTGATAATTCTTGTTGGTTTTAAGGATATACTTTCATCCTACCGAAGTTGTGATTATGTTTACGTATAACTGCAACATAGGTGCACTAATTTTTATGATTATTTTTGGTTTTAAAGATTGTTCTTTCATCCTACAGAAATTGTTATTATGTTTACGTATAACTTCAACATAGTTGCACCAATTTTGGTAGGGCCGCGGTGGCTCAGTGGTAGAGCGTTCACCTCTGGTGCTTGGGGTCCCGGGTTCGATCCCAGCCCCCGCCAAGTGAACTATGTTCTCCCGTTTCCTCCCACTTTCTTCATTCCACCATTTCATTCATTACTCATCATCACCGTCTCCTTTAGCCTAACCGGCATAACTGTGGGACGTAAAACTCAAAGATTTCATTTCATTTCACCAATTTTGGTAATTCTTGTTGGTTTTAAAAATATACTTTCATCCTACAGAAGTTGTGATTATGTTTACGTATAACTTCAATGTAGGTGCACCAATTTTTTTATGATTCTTTTTGGTTTTAAAGATTGTACTTTCATCCTACAGAAGTAGTGATTATGTCTACGTGTAACTTTAACATAGATGCATCAATTTTGATTATTCTTTTTTGGTTTCAAAGATTGTACTTGCATCCTACAGAAGTTGTAATTATGTCTACGTGTAACTTCAACATAAGTGCACCGATTTTGATGATTCTTTTTGGTTTTAAGGATTGTACTTTCGTGGTAGTTCCAGATAAATTTCATTAATATGTAATCAGAGTCTTTGAAGCTAGACCATGAAATACCTCAACAAATGCAGTGTGATAAGCAGTAACTAACATACTTTAATGTGTGTATGTTCACACATAACATCAATATGAGTATACTGATGTTAATAACTCTGCCATTGTTTGAAATAATGTACTTTTTTGGTGGTTTCGTGTAACTTTTATGAGGTTGTAAGAATAGTTTTCAAAGTAGGGCATGAAACTCTTCAACACTGCTGACAGTGTAAATTTCGTAATTGTATATATGTTCACGCGTAACTTCGACATAAGTGCACTGATGTTGTTTAACTACTTTTTTTTGTATGAAAGAGTGTGCTTTCATGGTGGTTTCGATTAAATTTCATTAGATTAGTGATAGTCTTTGGAACTAGACAATGAAACGCCTGAATGACAGGCAATGTTTATATTATAATGAACCGACTTCGTTGTGTGCTTGTTCACACATAACTTCAGCATACATTTAGTGATTTTAATTATTATTTTTTTGAAACTTAGAGAGTATACTTTCTCACAGGTTCCATATAAATTTTTATTAGGTACTGATCACATTCTTTGGAGCTAGATGATGAAACATCTCAACAGCTGAAAGTGTTAATACGTGTGTATATTCAGGTATAATTCCATAATGTTTAGATCGATTTAAAAATATATTAGCGTCATATGCCCGCTTCACTGGGTTAAAATTAGAAAGATTAATAATATGTTCCGTTAATCAGTTACATTTCATTATTACTGAAAAGCTCTCCGATAGACGACGATGTATTTTGTCTTGCATTCTTCAACCAGAACACATAATTTTTCCAGATTTCCAACTCGAGACATTACCACATGAAGTTAGCCATGTGAGAATTCTCTCCCCTTCCCCTCCCAAAGTTGTGAGTCTGAATTTGGATTTAAACGGCATCAGAAGTGTCATTGTTCATCTCAGCGATCCCAAAATCATTGGATTCAACACTAATATCGGTCATTTTTGATCATTTTTATGTATCTTCCCCTCCCTCTTCCCTAAGTTGCACCGTCAAAGTGAAATGATTCCAGAACCGAATCTCATCTATGTTGAAAATGTGTGATCGAGATCAGTTGGGTGGTTCAAGAGCTATTAAGTAATAAACATTATCACTTACATCTTTTATATATATATATTCACACGTGTTTCGTAGACCAACCCATTTTATAGGAAGTTATAGTTCTATTTTTAGTAGTATCTAAGTGAACAATTGCTAACAAAAAAGTGGAGAAATTAAACAAGCTTTAGGGAAAATAACGGACTTTAAAAACGCACTAAGAGGTAGAGAATATAAAACGTTAAAAAAAATTAGCAAAAAATTAGCAGTATTAATCAACTTCAGGAAAAGCGCTGAAATGTAGAAAATGATAATAATAAAGCTCTTAAAAGCAGAAAATAATTCATTTCTATTATATGTAAGAAATACGAAGCCTATGTCAAACCAAACAGATATATATAAAAGAATTTAGATGTTAATTTTATGAGGTATTAATTTGTTAGTTTGGCATCCAGTTAAAAAAAATGTAGGTAATAGAGATATGAAACTATGTCAAACCAAACATATATCACTCTCAGAATATCAGAAGAGCCAATCAGAAGAAAGATATCTTAGCTGTTGTATGTATATACTATTGTACAGTTATCCTGTATCACATCGTGTCTGATGATGAAGCCAAAGAGTTAGTTGGCAAAACTGTAACACGTGTTGAATTTTAATGAAAATAGAGCCTATATATTTGGTCTAGGAATTTATTCGTGCGGTTGGTACGCACACATTGAAGCTGTAGTACAAACACAAAATACATAAATACCTTAAGAAAAATATTGTCCATCGCTAGCCACCACTTTCGTCCATCTGTCAGGCAATGTACGGATTCCGTGGCGAAAGAAGTCCTCATCCTTGGAAGCGATCCAGTCAGAGACCCATGTTTCGATATCTTCTGAAGAATTAAACCGCTGTCCAATCAAATCGTTGTTCATGCAATCGAACAAGTAGTAGTCCGAAAGAGCAACGTCTGGTGAATACGGCGGGTGGGGTAAAACTTCCCATCCGACATTTTCTAAATAGGTTTTGACCGGTTTTGCGACATGTGGGCGAGCGTTATCATGTTGAACAATAAGTTTATCATGTCTGTTCTCCCATTCTGGTCGTGTTCTGGCCAGAGCTTGCTTCAAACGCATTAATTGTCGTCGATAACGTTCTCCATTCATAGTTTCACCCGGTTGCAGCAGCTCATAGTACACCACACCTTTCATATCCCACCATATGCACAGCATAACCTTTGCACAGTGAATATCTCGTTTTGGTTGTGATGGACCTGGTTCACCTGGTTTCACCCAGGCCTTTTTTCGTTTAGGATTCTCGTAATGGATCCACTTCTCATCACCCGTAATAATTTGATGCAGAAACCCCTTTCTGCTCTGTCGTTGAAGCAGCAATTCGCAAATGGTTTTTCGTCTTTCAACGTCTCTGTCTTTCAATTCATGTGGAACCCAATGTGACATCTTTTGAATCATTCCCATGGCTTTCAAGCGTTTGGAGACTGTTGTTTGATCAACGCCTAATGCTGCTGCAAGTTGTTCCTGCGTTTGACACGAATCCTGCTCGAGCAATGCTGTCAATTCTTCGTCTTGAAATTTTTTTGGCTGTCCAGCTCGCTCTTGGTCTGCCAAGCCGAAATCACCACTTCTAAACCGTGCAAACCACTTCTGACACGTTCGCTCAGCTAGAGCATGGTCACCATACACTTCCACCAAAATACGATGACTTTCAGTCGCACTTTTCTGCATGTTAAAGTAATGCAGCAGGACACCCCGCAAAAACACTTTATCAGGCACAAATTGCGCCATGTTCACTTAACTACAAACTGGTGTTGTTGACGCTTTAATCCACTGCCCTATACTACGAACGATACGCGATGACAGGGGTTTGCAACACATGTGTGGATACACGGAACTGTGGGACGCTCCGTTCGTTGCGCCATCTCTTGTCCACCCGCACGAATTAATTCCTAGACCAAATAGTTTTGCTCAGCAAATAATTAGTTTATATTTAGATATATTGTGTACCAGAATATTGCAAGACTCATGACTCACCCTCAAAATAAGAACTTAAATCTGTCCCCTTTTAACAGTTTATATTTAAAACAATAAAATAATGTATTTATGTTTTTCATAAGCCTTTCGCATTTAATGGGGTCACCTTGAGTCACCCATTTTCTACACAGATACATCTTTACAATTCCTAATTGTTTACAGACTCGTTTCTTTGCTTCTCGGCTCAGGATGAGTTGCGAAGAGGTCGAAATGTATGTACCTTTCTTGAGGGTTCTGAGGACGCCTTGCCTCTATGCAACCTAACATTACATGTTTGCTAAGAGGTCTAAGATTATAACAGGGGATATATATACCAGGACAATGAAATAAGATTATTCTTCTTGTTTCCTTGTTATTTAGGTTCTGAATTAAAACCGAGAACGACGGGTACTTACAGCTACTACTTCAATGAAAAGAAACAGGAAATCAATCTATATATATCGTTCAGTATCTTGCAATACGTCGTATGTTAAAATTTGGGTATTTTTACTTAACACCAGTATTCGATCTGGTGGCACTTGTTTCATCACCTGGCAAAGTATCGTATGTATCCGGCTAATAATAGCAGAGTTATATTCCTGCTATACTAATATATTCCTGCTTATATTCCTCTGTTATGGTCGATTCCTAACTTTTGCCTCTCTACACTCTGGCCAAATTTGGTCAATTCCTAACTTTGGACTCTCTACACCCTGGCCAAATTTGGTCGATTCCTAACTTTTGATTATCTACACCCTAGCCAAATTCGGTCGATTTCTAACTTTGGACTCTCTACACCCTGGCCAAATTTGGTCGATTCCTAACTTTTGATTCTCTACACCCTGGCCAAATTTGGTCGATTCCTAACTTTGGACTCTCTACACCCTGGCCAAATTTGGTCGATTCCTAACTTTGGACTCTCTACACCCTGGCCAAATTTGGTCGATTCCTAACTTTGGACTCTCTACACCCTGGCCAAATTTGGTCGATTCCTAACTTTTGACTCTGTACACCCTGGCCAAATTTGGTGTTAATTCCTTAAATAGTTCTTGAGGTTTTTATCTCTGAGACAGACGGATACATGGACAGGGTAAATTTATTTAAAAAAAGTTCTCGTAAATCTATCTCCTGAAACATCAACATGTCGTACGCTGTCAGTAGTATAAAAAAAACATACAGCATATAAAGAGGCCAAAAGATTTCCATACAGATGACTACGATGACTATAAAGTGCACATTCACTTATGATAGTCCACCCATACAGCATTGATTGTGTTCTACGCGGTGACCACATCTCTTCACAATTGCCCGATAACTCACTTTTCACTGGAGAATATTTTTTTGCATGTATTCAAAGGGTATCTTATCCCACTTTTGTTTGGTCGATTTCCAGAGGCAGAAAACTGCACACCGTACGGAAGGAAACGCGGTGTTTTAGAGGTTATTTTCGCACCGGGACTCTTCAGTGGAAGATAGCACGAATCTCGATATTTGTTAGCGTTCGTCTGTAAAATGCCAAGACGTGTCTTGATGCATGAATATTCGTCAGAACATTTTACAGATAGTACTGGAGGCATACTGTAATGATTTGCACTTTTATTTTTTCTGACATATTCATACAGGTTACACCGCAACTGATGTGCCCACCTTCTCCATATAATCTTCCTTTGATAACTGGTTATGTATATTATCTTTTACTTTAGTTTGTACTAGTGACAATTCCAGCTTTATTGTCTTGACGGTGAGCAGGGCAAAAGTAGGCACAAATACATTTTTTACGGGGCAGCTATTATTTTATATGTAGAAAAATAGTTTTATTTCACTTACTGTACATTATAATACAAAATTTCTGGGGTAAAAGTCGGGGAGTGGACGATCCCACCAGGGGGGCGCTCGTTCCCCATGCTCCCTCTCTAGTGTTTTACCTTTTCATCCTGTATTTTTTTTTTTTTTTTTTTTTTTTTGGTATTTTAAGTCACTCTTATGTTATACTACAATTTGTAAAACACGAAATGCTGTTTCCTAGCTTAGTGCTGTTCGCGGCACTGAAATGAGGACGATTATTATTATTATTATTATTATTATTATTATTATTATTATTATTATTATTATTATTATAAGTAATACGAAAACGCTGCATTTTTGTTTAATATGCCAGAGATACTCCATGTTCTGTAGACGAAAAAGTAAAAACGAAGTTTTAACATCTTGGCTTCGAAGTGATTTACTGTGAAAACGGAACAACTAACACCATCTACCGTTCAACGTTCAAACTTCGATCTCACGATGAAATCCAAAATGTCACACACACACACCATGGGAGCTTCTAGCAATCTCTACTAAAACTCACTGAAGGAAACTTGAATTTGTTGACATGCCCATAGTTATTGATAATGACAACTAACAATTTATTTTTTCGGGAGAGAAGAGAGAGGATTTTCACGTCATTGAAAGATTGAGTTGTATTTAAATTCTTTGTTGAGTTAAATTCTTTTTGTGTTTAGATTCTTTATTGAGTTGTATTTAGATTATCTATTGAGTTGTATTTATTTTCTTTGTCGACTTAAATTCATTTTGTGTTTAGATTATGTTGAGTTAAATTCTTTTTGTGTTTATATTCTTTATTGAGTTGTATCTAGAGTCCTTTTTGAGTTGTATTTAGATTCTTTAAGTTTATACATTGACAAACGTGATTAAAAAGTTATATTCATATAAGTACATGGGCAGCGGTAGCTCAGTGGTAGAGCATTCACCTCTGGTGTATAAGGTCCCTGATTTGATCCCAGCTCTCGCCAAGTAAACTTTTTGGTGGGCAAACGCAATGTGCGTGGATTTGCTAGTTTTTTCTCGGGGTATTCCCGTTTTCTCCCATTTTATTCATTTCACCATTCCATTCATTTCTCATTATCGCTGTCTCCTTTAGCCTTGCGGGCATAATCGAGGGACGTAAAACTTAAAGATTTTATTTCATTTCAATAAACATATACTTGTTTGAAAGGGAAATGATTGACGTAGCATTAACATTTGATCTTACAATTCATCTGTACATTTTGTCCTATATAAAAAATCTGGTTCTATATATTTTTCCTGAAAATATAGATGGAAGTATTTTACAATTACTTACCGTTTTTTCGAGTGCAGAGTAACACCCGTTCAATACTACACAGACGTAGTGGCTTGTAGTATTGAACCTTCTTCCAAAATCTTCGAGCTGTCCCAACAAAAATTACTGAGTGGTCGCCTGATCTGAGTCATTATAGTAATGCGTTCGATGATCTCTCACCGGGAATCGAACCCGAGACTTCGCGCATAAAAAGTACCAGCGAGAAGGCCAATCGGAAACGGAGAAGCAGAAAGTTACTAAATGTGATAGGTTAAATTTGACATCACACAAGCAGCTTCTGTCAGGCAAAGATTGGCGGTTACCATGCGCTGTTTACACAGAACAAACTACGTTGAATAAAGCCACTGACCTCTGTTTCATAAATTACAGCTGTAGTAGTGATGCCAGCCTAAACGTAATAGAATCCCATGGCAGAAATTCCCATTTTACTCTTGAATTTACCACGTTTATAGTAATTATATATAGGGTGAACCTGAAATGAAATGAAATTTTTGAGTTTTACGTCCTACAGTTATGCCGGTTAGGCTAAAGGAGACGGTGATTATGAGAAATGAATGAAATGGTGGAATGAAGAAAGTAGGAGGAAACGGGAGAACCCCGAGAAAACCCACGCACACGGTGTTTGTCCACCGCAAAGTTCAATTGGCGGGAGCAGGGTTAGAACCCGGGACCAGAGGTGAACGCTCTACCACTGAGCCACCGCATGGGTGAACCTGAAAGATGTGCACAAACTCCGGGAGGTGATTCGTGACATCAAAGGAAGACCAAAAAAAAAAGTCCTCTTGCATGTTGTTGAATATGCTAAAGATCTTTTTGTCCTCTTTTGATGCCACGAAACACCTTGCGGAGTTTGTGCACGTCTTTAGGATTCACTCTGTATAAAGTTTGAAAAGTGAACTTACTCATTCACTCACTTTTATGTTTCTCACTTTCTTCTTCAATCTATGACTGAACTATTAGTAAATTTCGATATTCTGTGTTTATCAAATACTTTTTCTTATTAACTGAGACAACTGAAAATGTTAAAGAAAACAAATACACACAAAGTCTGTCCAGAAAGTAATAAGGCTGGCCGGCGCGCGGCGCTCTAGTCGCCATCAGCGCGCTCCCCGGCAAGGGAATTTGTAGTAGGGGATCTAAGCAACGCAGTGGATATCAGTCGTCGCGCCCCGAGCTCTGATGCAGTAACGAGCACGCGTGGCGCAAAAACTATTTTTGAGTTTTCTTTTTCTTTTTTCTTTTCTTTTCTTTTCTTTTCTTTTTTTTTTTTTTGCAATGGCAGATTTTCTGAGATAATTTTGGGAACTGTTGTTTTCACATATTGAGGTTTTCGGCTATTAACCTTACAGTCAAACGACGGTTGGAGTTCAGGAGATTTTTCATTTTGGTCACATTTTTGTCCAAACCACTCATTGGAGGGCGTCCAGATAGCTTCATGTATTCAATGGTCTCCCGTCCGTTCTCCAACGTACTGAAGCACCGAAAAACCTAGGTCCTTGTCAGGCAATTTCTTTGTAAGCATTCTTGACCATGGTAAGCGTCTCGGAAGCATATTTGCCCAGGTGAAAGCAAACTTTAATGCGAATGCTCCATTTGTTACGTTTTCTCTCGTGACAAAAACACAAAAAACAGCTTTTGATCCTTACTGCATCAGAGCTCGGACGCGACTGATATCCAGTGCATTGCCTAGCTTAGAGCCTCCCACTACAAATTCCCTTTGTTGAAGAGCGCGCTGCTGGTGACTGTAGCACCGCGCGATAGTCAGTCTCATTACTTTCTGAACAGACCCTGTATATTTTGTTCTGAGGATTTAATATTTATATTAGGCCTTTGTTATATTATTTTTTACTTAACATTATGATATTAGAAGAATGTTATTATCCAGCCAGTTTGTATGGAACAATTTCTAAGTTGGTTGTTTCTCATTTCATATTTTACGAGTACTTTTTCCGTTTATCATTATTATTTAAATACCAGAGCGCAATTTACATTTCTTGGAGCTTGTTTCCACAGAATTAAAAGTTCCATTTGTAGTAGCATGCATTTTTCAGTAACAAAATTTAACTGTTAACACTGGTTTCAAGCTTATAAGGACTCATTAGGCTACTTCCGTCCCATGGGGAATTATATTGCTCACTGTGAAGTATGGAAAATCCCATACAGAAATTAATTTTTCGAGAAATTAATGTCAAAAAAAATCCCACAAACTGGGATCTCCCCCACGGATTGACATTACTGTATTACTGAATGCTAATAATGTGTCAATATTGTATTACTGAATGCTAGACCCTAATAATGTAAATAAATTGTATTACTGAATGCTAATAATGTGAATGAATTGTATTACTGAATATTCATAATGTGTCAATATTGTATTACTGAATGCTCATAATGTGAATGACTTGTATTACTGAATGCTAATAATGTGAATGAATTGTATTACTGAATGCTAATAATGTATCAATATTGTCTATGGTTATTTTTGAAGTTATTTTTGCAACTCATTACGTAATTACGAAAGAAAGAAGTAAATTATTAAGGGGCATATGCAGAGTCATCCTGAATCGTGATTAGGGCCATACTAAAGAGTTCGACTAACATATACTTCCTGCAGTAGTCAGGGCTTTAATATGGCGCTAATCATACATCAAAACGACTCTGCATAAGGCGGTAAGAATTTAAAGTTAGCGGTACAGTGTCGGATGTAGAATGTAAAAACTGGGGGGAGGGAAACTGAACTCAGACTATGATAAATATATCATGAGTTTACCATAAACTTTAAAAAATATATAAATAATAGCTTAAATTCTTTTTGTCATTCAAAAAACTGGGGGTATAGGACCCCCGGCCCCGGACTAGACCCATCGCTGTAGCGGGAAGTCGAAAGCGACGATGGCCTATTAATATATATTCAGAGAATATTTTGCCTTTCGTTGTGTTCTTCCTTATAATAGCGGTTAGTAATTAAATAAAAACATATGTAAACAGCATCTCTGCAAATAAAAAAAATGAAAAAGCTTGTACACAGTGGCGGCTGCAAGAAAGGGACTTTTCTTGAATTTAATCCCCTTTCAAAAATATATTATGGAAAATAAACTCTAATAGACAGTTAAAAAAAGTGTTAAAAGTTTCAGTTTTTTCCGGTAGATGTCAGCTTCTGGGGATGTTTGCTGCCATCTAACGGTGTAATGTGGAACTAACTCTATCTTTGTTTCAATAGTGGGAAATTGGATACGGATATCAACCGTTAGTCACCGTTACCCGTCAAAGTGTTAACGGATTAACGAACTTGGTTGAGATAATCACTGTACCTATTTATTGCAACAAAAAGTTTTATTTTTTTTACAATAAATTCACTTTCGTTCAAGAGTTATCGTATGGAATAACGGACAGACGTACGAAAATTACCGATTTGCGTGATCCTTATAAACATTTACCATTAAGATATGTATACCAAAATCTTGCGTGTTCTGAGACGATACGAGCTTGAGTGCTTCAACCCCATTTGATGGATTTCTGTATACGTCACTGAACATACGGTAGTTTTACAGGAAGGAAACCATGTGGGATAGTCGTTAACGCTCTCGCCTTGTTCGATTCCCGGTAGAGGCACTCTGTCGAAAAAGTGTAAAAGCTTTTTGAGGCCGGCCATTCTGAATGAAGTTTTCCTGGGTTTTCCTCATTAACGCCAGGCAAATGCTGGGATGGTACCTAACATACAGGTCCCAGGCCACTTCCTTCCTTACCCAATTCTTTTTCCGTCCCCTTTCCTCAGATAGTGTGCTCGCCGAGGGACGTCATCCCTCATATACGGGTTAACATGGCCACAGATGCTGGAAGCCCATAAATTTAATACCTAATCCTAATCCTAACGAAGGAAACCTCTGACACTTAAATCAATTAATATATATATTTTTTAAAGTTCTATCACTCAACACAAACTTACGTGGTCTGAAATCGACCCCTGACACCACCAGAGATGAGCCCTGTACCTGTAAGCCATCATGCTTCAGTAACTATGATTGGCATCAATACACTGCAAATATAATAAGCGCAAAGTATAATGCAATGTGTGCTCATGATTCTATAAGAGTTGTATTACCGGCCTCATAGTTCTAAACCCGATTTCTTACCGAGCTCATAGTTCTAAAGCCGATTCGTTGCTGAGCTTATAGTTCTAAAAATAATTCGTTAACGAGTTCATGGCTTTGAAATATATTTGTTACTGATCTCATAGTTCTAAAGCAAATCCGTTATCAAACTCATAGTTCTAAAGCCCATTCGTTACCAAACTCATAGGTCTAAAGCAGATTCGTTACCAAGCTTATAGTTCTAAAGCTGATTCGTTAACGAGTATATGACTCAAAAGCCTATTTATTACCGAACTCATAATTATTAAGCCGATTCGTTACCGATCTCATAGTTCTAAAGCCGATTTGTTACCGAACTCATAGTTCTAAAGCCGATTCGTTAACGAGTTCACGGGTCTGAAGTCTATTTCTTGCTGATCTCGTAGTTCTAAAGCCGATGCTTTACCAAACTTATAGTTCAAAAGCCGATTCGTTAAAATACTCATAGTTCTAAAACCTATTCGTTACCAAGCTTATAGTTCTAAAGCCGATTTGTTAACGCGTTCATGACTCTAAAGCTTATTTGTTACCGATCTCATAGTTTTAAAGCGGATTCTTTACCGATCGCATAGTTCTAAAGCTGATTCATTAACGAGTTTATAGCTGTAAAATCTATATGTTGCTGATCTCATATTTCTAAAACCGATTCGTTACCGAGTTTTATGGCTCTAAACTCTATTCCCTATTGATCTCATACTTCTAAAGCTGATTCGTTAACGAGTTCATAGCTGTAAAGTCTATATGTTGCTGATCTCATAGTTCTGAAGCCGATTGGTTACCGAACTTATAGTTTTAAAGCCAATTGGTTAACGAGTTCATAGCTCTAAAGTATATTTGTTACTGATCTCATAATTCTAAAGCCGATTCGTTACCAAGCGTAAGGTCCTAGAGCTGACTAGTTACCAAGACCATAGTACCGATACCGAGTTCATGGTACTAAAACCGATTTGTTAACCTAATTATGGTCCCAAAGTTGTTTCGTTATCGAGCTCATGGCTCTAAGTTAGGTTGTCAATGAAAGTACAGAAATTTTGTGTGGTGTTGAAACTAATTGAATGATATATTGAATCGGCTTCCATTTTGATGATTGGCTTTATAAAAATAGTTTTCTGTGTTTGCAGCATAAGTCCACGGAGGAAGAAATATTACTTTGTAAATTATATAATACTAGCTAAAGCACCTGTTTCTCACCCGGGAAACTAAGGTTGATGGAAGATATTTGAGAAGTATAGTTGAACCTCATTATTCCAATGCGTATTTCAAAGTGAAAAAAAGCAACTCAACTAAAGTAATATATGTATATGTACAAGAATTTATTTCAAACGTTCCAGCCGTTCTCTCGTGAAAAGGCGACATACATTGATATCATTTCTATATAGAACATAAAAATATAGAAATTTCTCTCTTCTCTCTCTCAGAAGCAAAATTTTCGGAAATGCTGGTGCACGTTTTCGCTTATTTTTAAGGAATTCTTCCTGTGCCGATTTTCATCTTCCTAGCTAAAGATATACCACATTGACTTGATCCTTAGTCTTCCGTAGCAAGCGCTGCTATCGGCTGAAGGAATTCCACTCGCTTTCTCTCGCTTAGCAACAGCTGAACCCTTATTGGCTTCAACGGTGTGTGAGAGTGTGAGGTTTAGTTCGCATTTTTGCCACGGCTCAAGACATTTTGGCAGTACAATAGAAGCACTGGTGAGATGCTCTATTGTTGGCCCTTCTTATCCCATAGGATACATATTTTGAACGAAATGACATTAGTAGAAGTAGACTCAAACCGAGTGACAATTATGTTTAAATAGTCATTTCAAACGGTTGAGAAATTTTCTCTTGCAAAAAGGAACACAAAAATGTCTATTTCATTTCCATATAAATATATTAAACGTGATGTCGTATGCGTATTTGTAAAATGAAAAAAGTCTGACATTAAGAGGTGACTTTAGAACTTTTCCTAATGATGATGTTCTTTTGCTTATAGTTAAGTGCTAATACTGTATTTCAGTAGCAGCCAGTTAATGAGTTGGGCAACCACTTTCTTTTGTAACTTTTGAGTTTTTAGTTCTAATAATCTCAGCCTTAACCATTGCTAAATTCACTGAAATTATAAAGTACCTATGAATCCAAAACATGTATGTATATTAGTTGTATTATACAGTGATTAAATGCACCTTATTCCTGTATACTTTTTGTTTGTTCAAAAGTAAGGCATTTTCAATAAAAGCGCCCTATTATTTATTTGCAGGGGGTTTGTTTCGAGCCGAAGAGAATCTGCAGGAAGCAGCATTTCGTCATGCAATCGATCAGATAAATGCAGATTCCAGTATTCTTCCCACTACAAACCTTACACCACATGTGGAATTCTTCTCTGATTTGGATAGTTTCCACGTATGCAGAACAGGTAACGCACTAGCGATGAATTTCGTTCTTAACAGAAGTTTCCAAATGGGGAGGTATAAAAGTGTAAAAACGAAGGGGTCGCTACACTGCAACATTCCTATTCTAATATGAAGAATATAGCGTTAGCCATGTCTCACATTTTCCGAGTAAGCGAGAACTTGGTTTGGCGTACTAGCGCTCTCCTATATTTTTACAATATATAAAAAATATAGCAGATCTTTTCTTACATTTAGAGAAAAACAAAATTTCATCCAAATCATTACAGAAATAGACATTGTCTTGTGGGTACTTTCTACTAACTTGTCCCACCGTTGCACTCTTTTCACATTGTCTTTCTACTGAAACACAAATAGTTACTAAGTGTAGTATACTTTTCTTGCCACAAGTTCGTAGTTTTAATATTAATTACTTGCTCTCAGAGCACCAACTTGCTCTGCTACTGAACAATGTTATTTGGTGAACTGCATTTTACAGAAGTTGTACTTAAAATTGGTAAAATGTAATGCAATAGACATAATCTAATTAGACAAAAGTATATTTTTTAAAAATGGTTGGTTGGTTTGGATTTTTTACGTTTTTACCGAGGCTATGTGAAACGTGGACCGAACATATATCCGAGCCACACGAACTCCTACGGGAATCAAACCCAGATCTCCGCTTCTAAGAAGCATATGATACCATACGAGGTGCATTAAAGTGATAATACCTCCATTTTTTACTCAGAACTGGTAACAAATAGAAACGTACTTTCTATTTTAAAATACGCGAGCACTCGTTGTGAATGCGTGACAGAGAAGGTAACACCGTACGGTATGCAGAACTCTAGCGGCAGTGGTGAGAGTGATGACTGTTTTTCTACTTATGATACTCGTTGTTTTCTTCATTTGTATGGTGACACCCCGTGAAATTCATCGCCAGTTGAGTGAAACATGTGATGATGGTGTCGTGGATGTGTCTAATGTGCATTCATTGGTGCAACGGTTCAAAGAAGACAGAACGTCATGTGGCAACAAACCAAGAAAACTTCAGCTTCGCACTAGCCGGTCTGATGACGTGTGCACAGATCCACGGAAATGCCAACTTTGGAGACGATGTGTTTCACATTCATTCGGCGATCCTCCAAAACAACTTTCTTCACTCGTTCGATCATGTCGTCAGACCAGTTTTTGCGAGGCCGAGATTGTATTGGTTTGTTATCACACAAATGATCTACTTTCCTTGAACTGTCGCATCCACAAACGCACATTTAGATACATTCATGACACCATCATCACATGTCTCACTCAACTGGTGATTAATTTCAACTGATGTCACACCAAGTAACAACGAGTATCGTAAGTATCAAACACAGACATCATTCTCATTGCTGCGCTACTTCCGTGTGTAATACGGTATTGCCATCTCTGCCATGCGTTGACAACGAATGTTCACGTGTTTTAAAACAAACAGCACGTTTCTATCTGTTACCAGTCCTCTGAGATAAAAGTGGAGGTGTTATAACTTGATTGCAACTCGGATAGCCATGAGAAAGCTCGAAACTACGGTAGAACTAATGTTCAATTGTAACATTTCGGATGCTTCCACGTGAGTGTAGATAATAATGAGAATTCTTTGATCTTAGATATAATAACCTGAGGTAGTCTGTTATTTCTTTGCATTTTCTAGTATGTAGCATGATGTCAAACGGTATGGCAGCCATATTTGGCCCTCAGTCTGGAGAGGTGTCAGAACATGTCCAATCGATCTGTGATACGATGGAGATTCCACATTTGGAGATGAGATGGCATCTGGGACAAAGAAGAGAAAGCTGTCTTGTCAATCTCTATCCACACCCTTCTGCATTAGCTACAGTACGTATTAGAAAAATAATAAACTCGATAGGGGGACTTTGCTTATGGTGGTTGCTGAGAATCACAAAGAAAATAAAGCATATGTTTAGTTTTGGGTCACCAGCCTTTTTTTTTTTAGAAAAAATGTCAAAATTACGCTAATTTCAGGTTGTCTTTGGACAATAAAACATGTACTCCTTGTTTCTGTTCATATTAGGTTAGGTTTGGTTACGTTAGATTAGGTTCGGTTAACTCAAATTACACACGAATCAATTACCCTTATATCAATTCATTTCTCCTGCATCTTTTGTTTTTATTTAATTTTGGCTCTCACATCTAAACATAACCCGGAAGTACGATTTGTCTAGTCACACTTTGAAATATATTATATACCTAGTAAATGTTGTTGTGCAACAGAGAGTAATAGGGATGACTTCCCTCTTCTTTCTTATTGTATCAAAAAACAAAATGTTAAAGTCTCGGTAAGACAGGAGAATTGCAATAAGAACACAAAACTTAAGAGAAAATGATGGTACCTAGGAGATACCACTTGGACTTTTTTGGGGGGTTAAAACGACATTAAATGCACACTCATACGAGGAGCGTTCTGAAAGTAAGTTTCGTCATTCATTTTGAACTAGAATCTGGTACACCAGGTGAAACAAACTATCGCCAGAAGAAACCACACCCGTTGCTGGTTCAACAACGGAAGGAGCGTCAGCGAACGTGGGATAATGCGTGCACAGAACGCCGAAGAAGAGGACCGACGTGTCCGAGGTTATTCAAGTACATATCACAATGGCAGACAGATGTATGCTGACAACGTGGTCGCCAATGAAACTGCGTCCTGTTATCAGGTATGAATGGACACGTGGGACAAGTGTGTCCGTCATTCATAAACGCCTACAGATCGTGTATGGTGAAGAGGCCATGTCTCTCAAATAGTCGGTCACTGGTAGTATTGGTTGCAAATGGTTGGTTGTATTTCAGTGAAGGAAAGTACAGTATGGAGAATAAAGGTCGCAGATTCATTCCTCCACATCCACAAATATAAACAACATTGCTAGAGTACGGATCATGATGTTAGCGGACAGGCGCATAACGAAGTTAGATGACACGTCCACACTGCATAGGGGTCGTGCTCAGGCCCATCACATGCTAATTGATGTGTTGGGTTACCGAAAAGTGCAAGATAGATGCCGAGAAACCTGACCCCAGATCACAAGAGTGCAAGAATGGAAATCAGCCTCGATCGCTTGATGAAGTACGCGCGAGAAGGAAACGAGCTCCTATTCAGAATCATCTCAGGTGATGAGACATGTGTGCACCACTTTACCCCAGAAACCAAGGCCATCTGAATGACGTGGAAGCATCCCAGTTTACCAGTGAGGAAAAAAATCAAAGCGTCACCCTTCGCAGAGAAGCTTATAATTACAGTGTTCTGAGACGACGCGAAAGGTGTGATTCTTCTTGATTTTCTCCATGAAGGGACCATCAATGCATCCCACTACTGCAAAATTCTCACAAAACTCAGGTCCGCCAGTTGACGAAAGAGACTAGGGCTCTTGAGTGAAAGTGTTGTGCTTGTGGATGACGACGCAAAACCACAAACACCAAGGGTCACACAAGATCAGATTCGTCGCTTCGGATGGAGAGATTGAATCACTCTGTCTACAGCTCCGATCCTGCCCCATCGGAATTTCACCTGTTCCCTGTATTGAAAGTCGCAGTCACTGGACGTCACTTCCTAAACAATGCTCAAAGTGAAGCAGGCTGTGCGACAATACCTTGCATCACAGGGAACCGAGTTTTACCAGAATGGTTTCTTCAAACTGATTCCACGTTACGACAAATGTCTCAATGTCAGTAGTGACTGTGTCGAGAAATAGTGCAAGGTGTATAGTTTATGATGCCATGGTGTATTCGTATTTGGCAAGAAAGTTTGAAAAACATTCAAAACTTACTTTCAGAACACCCCTCGTATATGCTAACAATGTCATAAATACTTTTCTCCAAAATCCGATCAAATTGTGCTTAAACTGACTTAATTGTCTTGAAGTTATTGAGAGACAAAAAGATACAATGGCTTCAGGTAATTGTATGACTATGAGATAGCTAACTATTAGAAGTATTGAAGGTTAGTTGAACTATGTTCCCCTCCCTTAAATCACGCACGAAATTTCTGTGTAATATTTTCAAAATATACTTATTTCCAAAGCAACTTTAAGTAAGTACATCTATATATACTGTAATTTTCTCTTTCAAATTGCTGAACTATGAACTACAGATGGTGATCAGAAAAATGGAAACACCTGAACGAAATTGCAACTTACCAGATTAATATGGTGTAGGGCCACCTTTCGCCTTCAGAACAGCCTTGATGCGACGCGGGATGGAGGCATAGAGGTCGTAAATGGTAGCAAGTGGAATTTTACACCATTCCTCGTACAGGGCATCGGTCAGTTCTGTGAGAGAGGATGGAGGTGGAAATCGTCGCCAGAGTCGTGTTTCCAAGACGGACCACAGATGTTCAATTATGTTGAGATGTGGGGATTGGGCGGGCCAGGGGAAGTGTTGGACTTCATCCCGATGTTCCTCAACAACGTCAGCTGTGTGAATGGGTGCATTATCATCCTGGAAGATGGCGTCATTGTCCGGGAACAACATCCGGACCATAGGATGCAAGTGATCTCCTAAAATTGCGACATAATCGTTGGCAGTGATTCGTCCGCTAAGTGTGACCACAGGACCCAATGAAAACCATGATATGGCGGCCCACATCATCACCGAGCCGCCGCCATGTTTCACAGTTGGGCGGAGACACTGCAGATCATAAGCTTCTTTGGGCGTTCTCCACACATAAACACGGCCCGTGGTTGGGAATAGGGTGAAGGATGACTCATCTGACCATATCACACGTTTCCAGTCCTCAACGGTCCAAGTTGCATGGTCGCGGCACCATTTGCGGCGTGCGAAAGCGTTATGGTCCCTGATGAGCGGTTTGACCCGTGCAACATGACCCCGTAAGTTCATGTCATGTAATTCGCGGCGGACTGTGATTGTCGAAACAGGGTGGGGGAGGTGCTGATTGAGTTCCTCCGTCACTTGCTCCGCAGTGGCACGACGGTTCTGCGTGACAATGAGCTTTAATACCCGGCGTGACCTGTCACTCATGATTTTCTTCCGCCCACTGTTCCGCTTCCCCGATGTGGCTTTCCCGTGTGTTGTGTAGGCCGTCATCACCTTCGACACTGTCCCACGCGACCCACCTAACACAGTAGCCACTGCCGTCACACTCACTCAACATAACCGCGCACCAACAATTTGCCCTCTTTGAAAATCTGAGAGGTCTCCCATTTTACACTACCTCCGTCTGCTGCAGCCACTGGACACTGCTGTTCCACTGTGCCTGACGTAGTATGGAAACCGACCTAATACACCACCACCAGCGGTCCGGCGCTGCGGGCGCCACGACACCACTGCCAACCCACACATCTGACGTGTTGCCAACTACAGGTGTTTCCATTTTTCTGATTACCATCTATAGATATATTAAAGAAATAATCCGTGATAACAAGATGTAATGACTGTATTTGCTTAGAACAAATTAAAACGGAAGGCATATCTAAAATAAAATATAATACCTGTGCGTTCGAAATGAAGTGAAATTTTTTCCCCACAATTTTGAAACATTTCAATCTGCCTTCGTTGCTTAAGATAGGTACAGTTATTATAATAATGTGAAGTTCAGAAGTCTTGCAATATAACTTGTAGATATTTAGAAGATGAAATAAGGAGTGACTACAAGAGACCTTCACTATTACTTATGCATAATTCTAAGTACAGTATTTGCTCCTTTTGTAGTGTAAAATATTCGGTTGATGAATTTTGAGAATTTTACTCTGCGTAACCTTTATTATTAACTAACAGTGGTCTTCCGTTCAACAAATCCGTCCAACATAAAGAATGTCAATAGAGCTATCGTACCGAGCAAGTCAAAATGATGGACTCGATTCCAGAAATCGTATCTTTTCGACAAAAGTGGCACAAGTAAAAAAAAAAAACCTTAAGGTCCAAGCTCGTATTCCTCGCGAGAAACATGACATAACTCTTAGCTTGTTGTAAAGTTATTTTATAACCACGATGGTTTGTTCTCTTATGTGACAAAGTGTTGTAAATATAGCTTTAAAATTATCCCAAAATCTGAGTGTATGAAAACAAACATGACAAATTTAGTGTTATGTCACTTTTCTCCTGAGGGATACGAGCTTCGACCTTAAGGATTTTTGACTTGTGTCATTTTTGTCAAAAAGATGCGAAATGTATTCTGTAAAATCGACTAAACATACCTATATTATCATGAGACATGTGTTGCGAAAGGTTAACTTTCAAAGTTTAGTTTTCACGCAGTGTTTCCACTTTCTACCGCTAAGAGTCGCCACAGAGTAGTTAAGTAAAATGACGCTGATTGGAGAACAGAGATATTTCTGAGTGCTTAATTATCATGTAAACAAGTCTGTGATTAGTGGCAACGATATTTCCGTACCAAATATGGGAGAGACCCACTTACGGGAAGGCCATTCGTAGGTATTAATGGTGTATCAATAGTATTAACTAGGGTGTACCGAAAAAAACTTTTTTTCGAAATGTTAAGGTGGGTAATGCGGAAAAGTGGCCATTTGTGACCAAAAAGACGCCAGATTTTTTTCAGATTGTTTGGAGGTCGTTTAGGTGGCGCGCATCGACTTTGAAGTTTTTGTTATGTAACCACGCACAACAATTTCACAAAATTCTCAATACTTTATTATTTTATGTAATTATTTGTAAGTTAAAGTAATTTCTCATTTGTTCCTGACAAATATATTAAATTTGTGCCTTAAGGGGGATCCTATGTTATTTACGTATTATTTTTGGCTAGAAAAGTGATTTTCGGCTAGAATTCCTTTCTTTCTATGGATTTTTTCTAATTTCTTTTCAATTTGAATTTTTTCGATAGTTTCTCGATATAAAACACTAAAACACGGTTTTTCAGCGTTCAAATTTATTACCGTTTCTCAGTCTCTGTCCAGCTATGAATTGTGCTATGAAAATAACCCAGAGCTCACGACGAGAAGGTAGCTGGACTGCGAGCTCCCCCCACCCACCCACTCCAAATTATCATAGTAAACAGAAGTTTACTAAAAGGCTAGCCAGGATTTTCTTTTAGTTTTCTCCTTTAACTTTATAGTCACTTTTTGTTTGAAATGTCGGCATATGTCCTCTAGATTTCAATTTTGCTTTGATGTAGCCCTCACGTGCGCTGGCGCCGAAAACGGAAGAAGTAGCCTCTGTAACAATTTCGCTCTACACCTTGGATGTGACAGGGGAAGTCTTGAAATTCTACTATTTTTTGTTTTTAATGCATTCATCTACTTCTTCATCTGTCATCTTCTTGGTCAGCGGAGGCTCGTGGAGGGAGCATGAAGCCCAATCATTCAGCTCATAGTATTGCTCTGCATGAAAATTGATGACTGGTAAAACAAAAGTTCGTATTCTCTTGCCTTTTGTCAATCCTCTTGCTTTCTTAATTCTTCTCCAGCCAAGACTTCTGATGTCTGGATTTTGATCCGTTACTAAAGCCAACAGAAGATTTTCAGGGTGAGCAAAAAATGCATTTTGTTGAATGACCCTATCAGTCAGATTTCTCAAGTGGTCTGGAAGAAATCGGGACAAGTGGATCATATTCCAGAGGTGTCGGGCTCCGTCTCTTCTTCTTCAATGGTTTCTTCTAGATCTCAAACCACACCGGTGCGTACACGTTCATTATATACCTTGCAAGAAGTTGCAGCTGTTCAGAGGGGTGGGGTGTGCTTACATACAGCCGAAGAACACGGCATGCTGTCGGTAACCATCGTGACTGGACAAGTGGCCCAGGCGTTTTCCTCGTTAGACTGCGAGGACAAACGCCGCTCGAAATAGCTGAAGAGATATCCAACAGATATTGTTGATCCGTGCTTAAATCTATTATACCTGACATTTCTTTCACCCAGGGGATTGTGATAGGTTCAAATTTACAAATTGGAAGATTTTCACAGGTTTGTATGGTTGTTCCAATTGGTCCTGAAAGTTTTGACGGACCTTTCGTGGTGCCATCTAATGTTGTAAATAAGTGGCGACGCGGCAATTCGTTCAAATGAAGAAGACAAACTTCGTGTTGGAGTGGTTTGCCGACTTTTTCTTCAATTAAACGGATGACTCCACCTTTCCATCCTGTATTTACCGGTGTGCCGTCACATCCGATCACTTGTATATCACACAAATCAATGTTGTTCTCTAAAATGAAATGAAAAATACTATTTTTAATCTCCTCGGCAGTTCCAGATGAGGGCGTTGTGTGCCCTAAATAAACACACCCTGGTTCTTCTACTAAACACACATGTTCTTCAAAGACATCTTTTCGGTAAAAACGATCTCCTTTTTGCTCCTTTGCTGAAGTTTTATCTTTATGCCCATCAAAGTAAAGTCCACTGATAGGTTTTTGATCTGGTTTTAATGTAGACTCAATTTCAGCTCGAAGTTTTTTTCATTTCTCGCGCCACTTTCTTTTTATTAACAACATTATCTTTGTTGTCATGTGAAATCATTCCCACATCTTCCAAAGTAGCAGATACTATAAGAGCAACTTGTCTCCTCGAAGCCCCTGTTCTATAAGCAGCTGAAGCAACGGCTTTTAGATCTAGACGTTTCTGTGGTTTTCCTGACTTTGAGGCAGATGCCACTGGCTCAAACTCCGAATCACTTGCTCCAGAAATATCAGTTGCACTTGAAGAGTCTTCTTTTACCGGAGATCCGGTCCTCCTCCTCTTTATACTAGTATCTGAAATACTTGTTTCTGATGCAGACCTCTTCTTCCTTCTTTCAGCCTTTGTTTAAAATTATTTTCGTCATTTCAGGATCCGCTTTTCCAATTATCATTTTTCTATTCGTTCGTCGGTCCATAAGAAATGGTTTCTCTGCTTCTGGCACTTTTTTCACTCTTTCACAGTTACACAACTTTTCTGGGTCGGTACACTTGCACGAACAAACATCAAAGAGTTTGTATCCACTATCCCTAAAACGTTGTAGTTTTTCTTGAGTCGAAGCACGTTTTGCAGATTTACGCAAATTCACTGAAGATTTGTTATAATCCAAAATCATGTCCACCACTCGTTTTTTAGAAACTGTAGGAATCGAAGCCTTTGTCCAGATTTGTATTGTCTTATTCGCGGTAGCGTTCGTCAAATCTGTGAGGTAAGGATTTTCACCTAATACATCCTTTCTGTGGTTTCTTTCCCAGAGGAAATGTTTCATAACATCACGATAACTTGGAAGTCTATTGTCGGGAAGCTCTTCTGGCCAACCAAATAGCAAGTCCTTGTCCATCTGACGCAACACTTTCTTCTTACTCATTGGAAAAACACTTTATAAGAATTACAAAATGGTAGTAAGTGCGCAGTGAACACTGAACAACGACAAAAAGTAACGCAATTCAATTATCGACATACTTTTATAAAAAGGCCTTGTGTCCATTTTAAACACAAACTAAATAAACTTTTTTTGCAAGGCTGTCTATAATCTTTATTATAAATTAACGAGAAATGTAACACTTTCGGAAGTATATCACTTCCTTCTTCAGACTACTATTTCAACTGAAATCAGAGATAACATAACATAACATATACTTCCGAAACTGTTACGTTTCTCGTTAATTTATAATAAAGAATACAGACAGCCTTGTAAGAAAGTTATGTTTAATTTATGTTATCGACATACGCGGAACACTAGCAGTCGACAGCCGCAAAGCTCAAGTCAGACTAAGCGTCTCTTATTGAAAACATACAAACCCCTCTGTCCACCCCCCCCTTGTAACCCCTACGAAAGTACCAAAGTTTGCTTCCCACTACCAACCCCTTCTCCTACTCTCTCTCTGCCCAACAATGATAACACAATCCCTTCCCCGCCTAAATCTGTTACTGTATTTTTTTTTACATTAAAGTCGCTTTACTTTTTCTTATTTTCTTTTCTTCACGCTTCACCGATATAAACAACATAGAACCCTTTCCCTGAGGCACAAATTTAATATATTTGCCATGAACAAAAGAAACACGATTTTAAAGTAGAAATAAATACATAAAAAAAGGCAAAATGATAATTTTGTGAAATTGTTGTGCGTGGTTGCATAACCAAAACTTCAAAGTCGATGCGCGCCACCTAAACGATCACCAAAAAATCTGAAAAAAATCTGGCGTCATTTTGGTCACAAATGGCCACTTTTCCGCACTACCCACCTTAACATTTCGAGAAAAAGTTTTTTTTTCGGTACACCCTAGTATGAACATTTCAGAGATCTGGGGCGTGCATTAAGGGCGCCGATTTTTCTGTAAATTTGGGGGGTATTCAGATGCAGAAGGTATATATATATATATATATATATATATATATATATATATATATATATATATATATATATATGAGGATTTTAAGACAAATTTCATTTAAATTATGCCAAATATTGTATATTCATAAACCCAATAAGGGGCCCACATGAGCTTTGGGGGGGCGGGCCCCCAAGATCGGCGCCCTTGCCGCGCATTACAGCAGCCATTGCTAATATTGACCGCAACATGCTGTAAAAAGTTTGGCAGGCAGGAGATAAACTATGAACCTGATGTGTGCTGTGTTACGTGTTGTGCTCACATAGAATACTTGTGATACGAGGGAGGACCCAAAAGAAACCGGCCTTTCGTTCTAAAAAAATTTATTACATTTTTTACAATTTTTTTTCAGTTTCCTTCAAAGTACTCTCCATTAAATGCGATTCATTTCTCCCATCTTTCTTTCCCACTGTTTGAAGCACCTCTGGAACTCTGGAACTTTTATATCGTCCAATGCGCTCTGCGAAGTTCTTTTTACAGCCTCTACACCATCAAAATATTTTCCTTTTAGATTTTGTTTAATTCTCGGAAAATGTCATCATGTTGGTCAAAAAGTTTGGATCAGTTTCAATCTGATTTTTCAAGTCCTGGTTCAAATTCAGACGAATGATTTGATCCTGTGTGAGCAGGCGAGAAACAAACTTAGCGGCAACATGTCTCATTTGCAAAACCTCACGTTGGCACAAGCTCCAACTCACTCCTGCCTGTTTTGAAATATCATCGATCATGAAACGACGATCCTTGCTGATTTTGGGGCAGATTTGTTCGATGGTTTCGTCGTTTCGAAATAATAAAAAGCACCCAGAACGAGCATGATCTTCAACACTCATCTCTCCTTAAAGCGCCCAAACCACTCAAAAAATTGTGTGCCGTTCATAGTATCCTTCTTGAAAGCCTGTTGAAGGATTTGATAAGTTTTCGTTTCCGATTTTCCAAGTAGGAAACAAACACATTTCTTGTTCCTTTGAATCTGCCATAACGATTTCTCAGGCGGCAAACGAGAACAGTTGAGAAAAACAATAATACGATCAAACGTTAACCTCCTACGCAGACGCCGCTTGGCCAACTGATCTGGGAAGGTCTCTACTAGACCCACCTAGCAGGAGAACTCTCTACTACGACTAGGAGCGGCAGCGCTCTTTCAATCCGGTTTCTTTTGGGTCACCCCGCTTATGTTCTAAGAAAACTTCGATAGTTTAACTTTCTTCGACACATATCCCACATTAACATATGTTTTAATTAGAATAAATTTCTGAAATCGTGTCCAACATTTTGACTTGCCCTGTATGAAGAACTGATTAAAGATAACAATTATAACCATGATATAATACATGTTGAAGTGCAAAAAACTCCAAAGAAAAGAACGTTTACGTACTATGGAGAAAGTAGTTAATATGGTTGTCGGGTTAGTTAGCGACATTTCTTTCCTCATATCTCATTCCAAAAACGAGATTTATTTTTACAGTTCTGTTACTTTCAGTTGATTTTAGTAGTATTTTAATTGGTCCATTATTGACACTTATCTCTTGAAACTTAAGAGGCCCCATCACTTCGAAATTAAAATACCGCTAATTTTACAGTAATTATGTGATATCTTCAAATAGATAAAAGATATTCGAAAAGTGAAACAAGAATTAGCTAGACAATATTATTTTACATGAGATACCGTTATCACGACTCACTTAGCCATTTAGAAAATTGGCATTTATTGTCGCGTTTCTAAACGGCTGCAACCGGAAACCTACTAGGTGACTCGTGATAACGGTATCTCATGGATCGTTGGTTAGCGAAGACCGTCTAATGTTTCGAAATAAGAGGGAAAATTTTCACTTGCTTTTCTAACATAATAACAATAATTATACTACTATATTTAATTTTATTTGGAACATTATTGTCACAAGAGTTTTATTTTTCTTGCAGACTTTTGTTGATATAGTAAAGGCATGGGGATGGAAGAAATTCACGATTATCTATGAAGATAATGATAGCTTAATACGAATGAATGAACTCTTAAAACTGCACGGTCCCAGTGGAGCGGAGGTGACATTACGACAATTGGAGCCAGGCGATAATTACAGGTACTTCTGTTAGCTATTAAAGTACTACTACTATCAGTGATAATTATAATAATTGAAGTAAAAATTACTGATTATTTTTTATATAGTCGTGTATTTGTGATTTGAATTTAATCAGTATATGTAAAAATGAAAGTCAATTATGTTTGTGAGTTAATAATTCTTGAATTACCCGACCGATCTTGATCAAATTTTCAACATAGATTTGGTTCGGGCTCGAGTAGAACAAAATCTATCAATTATTATTGCTTACGAACAACATACTTTCTAAAATTTGTTTTTCTCGAAAACTACGCATGATAAATTACCGTCAAGTGTATCATTTTGTTCAGCTGGATGTTATCTATCGCTTAGTACGAGGAGTGTTTTCTACGTAACGTTCGATTGTCAATACAAACAAAACTAATAAAGATACTACCATACACTTTTCCTTATTTCCTCTGTACACATTAAGATAATTTTCTTATTTAACCCATTAGTGCCCAGAATTCCCCAGTGGTATTTTGAAATGTTTCTTTTCGCCTGTTTGGTCTTAATAGTACTCTAAAATAGAAATTAGAATATTTTTGAAAAATATTTATTTCTTCTTGTTTTATAGGCCGGCAACTTAAGGTGCCAACGGCCTTGTGCACCAACGAAGTTCAACTGTTGAACGAGGATCATAACCAAGTTCAGTGAAAATGTATGTTGCACCAGCAACATTCAAGGTTAAGTATCGGTCAAATGGTGGATGAACTTGGTTTTAGCTTGAACGGCCGAATTTGGGGGTTTAAACTTCGTTGATCCAAGACAGTCTGTTTACATTCAATGATGTCTGTACTTTTGCACTAATGAAATTACAATTCTCGTGATAGGAGAAATTTTCTGCTCGTGGTTGCATTATTTTTTCCTAGATGCAATGTGTATCAATAAAATGAAATAAATGTTCTGAAGTTTTAGGAATACAGTTCTTTTTTAATTTTCAGGTAAAGTCTGTTAACTAGCAAAAAGAAATAAGGAGGATATGTAGCTAGAAAACCTGCGAGGCTGTAGCTTTACAATAGAGAACCCACTAGAAATAAACTAGTGTGCGGTTTTCTTTATTATTATTATTATTATTATAACAAAATCAGCTCTGCATTTTGGACAATGTATTTTCTAAACAATTTTCCAGTAAAAGTTAACGTTAGGAGGGCATACAAGTTATGTCTATAAATACAGTATTTTCTTGTCAAAATTTCATGCAAACAGCGTAAAACTTATCCAGTTGTTCCTCGTAAAACTCATCATCCAGTTATTCCTAGAGTGTTATCAACCAGTTGCGTACAATTGCATAAGGCACATAGAAACTTAGCTACTATAGTGAAAGCCACACGTCTCAAAACCACGCACCAAACTTCGCAAGCTACTCATTACAAGCTATTTTTGAACCTATTACGGTTTACGCCAAGGGAAGCTGCTAGGCTATATTCGAGGTGCGTCCGTAGTGAACAGGCAAATTTGCGATGGTAGGTATACGTGTAAGCAAATTAAAGGTTCACTCCAGCAGACAGTTCTACCAAATAGAAAATTTATAGGTAAAATACGACGTGAAATATTTTTCATGAAGGAATGAAAGTGTGAATATAAGTAATTACCATCTATCACAGCATATTGAAGTTAACTATTAGTGATAAAGAAATTATTGTATGTGTAAGCGTGCTCTTCCACTGTCCTTATTTATGTGTATACCCCGTCGCTGACGCGCCTGCTCCCTATGGACGCAACCGCTCGCGCCTCCCTACTGCGCTCCTACTTTAACTCGGTTAGATAGCATTCGTGCTTTATAGTGGCCACCTAGCATAACTTGGTTTGTGTTTTATATACGGTAGTTTTTATGCTATACGTCTACACTTCATTTATATGTAATGAGCCATCCTAAAGTCAATCCGCAAGTAATAATGGAGCTCTTCATTTAGTGTATGCTCTGTAAAAAGAAAACTCTAATCTAACCTGAAAATGTAAAAAAGCGTCAAAATTTGGTAGAACCGTCTGCTCGAGTGATGAACAAATTAGTACAAGGAATACATACCAATCTGTAGTAGGTGATCACTACAAGCTAGTTTTGCATTATAATTGCATAATTATGAACAATATATTTTAACGCTGCTTCTATAATCACAGATTACTTGTATGTGTAACGAAATGTATTTTGAGAAATTGCACCGCAAAACACCGGAGGGTGATATTTTCCACAGTGGTATTTCCTTATGCACACACCACCATCGCTAATGTGCCTGCTTTCGCGGACAAAATCACGAGCGGTACCTCAATTGTGCCCTGCTTCGAATCGGAATAGATACAAACTTAGGTTGTTTTGGGCATTTAGCACAGATTCGTGCGTAGTTTTTGCACTTATTGTATTTATAACATATAAGTTTGCAAGCATATTATAAATGTGTGCGTAGCTGGTGGACAGGTGAGAAACTAAAAATGCAGAAGTCGTTAGATCATAAATGGAAAGAATAAATGGTAGCACTCCTCAACTTTACCTACGCTAACTAGGAATTGTAGGCAAACGCCAACAGGGAAAAGGATGTAAAAGGCATTAGAATAACATTTTCACGATGAAATATGAATAACTGTTGAATCAATTTTTCGTGGATTTCAGAAGTTTTTTATTTTTTATTTTCTAGTGGTGACGAATTTTAATATACTGGGGATAAAATGTATTAGTAACGAAAATACTAGGAATCCACATTGAGGATGATAGGATATATGGTCACGAGGGAATTTCATGGTTCTCGTGGAGAAGTTCCCCCGGTCAAGTCATGAAATCACCCCTGGTCTACATAATTTGTTCTTTGTTATAGGTTTAGTGTAATCTTTATGGTGCAGTTTTACTATAGGGGCTACGGATCCACAGATTGTAAAATATATGGAAGAAATTGCAGATGTTTTTAATTTATCTATTTTATGTCGAGAACAACGTGCAGTTTCACTATACGTATCCATAGTATAAGTAGTAGTAGGAACGAGTCAGAAGCCCCGCAGGGGTTAGTTGGGTTCTGTTCTGGACATAAAATGGGAAAATTAAAGACTTGCCCATATTTCTCTATACATTTTGCAATCTGTGTATCCGTATAGTAAAACTGCACCGAGAACAGAACCCAACAAACCTGCTTTCCTAGTACTACTAGTAGGCTACTACTACTTATACTGTGGATTCGTATAGTAAAACTATACGCTACAATCTAATCTAAAATCTACTACCAATATTGCAACACCAAGTGTTACTCGCTAATTTTATTTCAGGTAGAATTAATTACTCCATTCTTTGATGTTGTATTCAGTAAGGATGCACACAATCTCGAAAGTCGAAAACCCCGGCAGGCGGTATGCTTTCTTCATTTGTTACATTGTTAAACGAAGGTTAGAGACAAAATACGACAACCAATCAGAGTCAATTTTACAAATTGACCGAAGTTTACTTAAACTAGGTTTACTGAACTTCGATTTTCAATGGTGCAACGAAAGTCCGGGAACCAAGTTTAAACTGGAAAGTTTAATGTTGAACGCGTTTAAGTGAACGCTCGTTTAAACTTCGTTGGTGCACACGGCTGTTATGGCACATACATATTCAAAAAAGGGAACATTTTGGAAAGTTACAATTTTGAGGGAGAAAATACACTGCGAAAACATAACTATTAAAATCAAGTTAATCTTTCCTTTACAACCCTTCATTCCTTCCTTCTGGAGTCTTTGAAATTAATCCAGTTGAGTCTTTCTCCTCAAAACACAATGTAGCCAAAAACAGTGCTAACCTTACGTCAATATATCATACAAAGGGAATGCAACGATGCTATGACGAAACACACTCCAAAGTAACTTCATGGTTAAAACCTGCAACGTCAATCCATGAATTTCTGCGCTATAACGAAAAATTGCCGTGGCAGCTTAAGTTGCCAAGGGGACACAATGGGTTAAACCTGTTCGTTTAAACCTTTATTGTAGCGTTTGATAAATTTTTGTATGCCTACTCGTAGAAATCACAAGCCTGTGACCGAAATCAATCTTTAACCTTTGTTTTCACTTCTTCATCGCTGTCAAACCGCTAACCAGCAAGAAAATGCTTCAAGTAAGGGAACAGGTGATAATCGCTCGACTCAAGGTCCAGTCTGTACGGTGGGTGGTCCAGTAGTGGTCCAGTAGCTCCCACCCAAAAGATCTGATTAACTCTTGAATTTGAGCAGTAGAATGAGGGACGAAATTTGACGAAACATTTCAACTGATTACACTGAACCGTACACATTGACACTACGATTCCAACTGGTGTTGTCCATGTCCAAGTCATGATAGAAGACAGCGCGTGTGTGCATTTGGACAGAAACAACAAACATAGCCAATAGTTATAATGAAAACAACGGTTATAAGATTGGCTTTGTTCACAGGCGGGTAATTTCTGCCTCGTGAGCATACAAAAACTTGTCGAACGCTATGGTAATTGTTTAAACAAACATGGTAACTATGTAGAAAAATAACTTAATGTATATGGTAGAAACAACCGAAAAATGTATGGCACTATCTTTATTAACTTTGATTCTGACTATCGGACCTAACTTAAAAGATATGCTTCATCTTTGAAATATATGTTATTTAAACAAAAATTAAAGTTTGTGTTCTATTATCTTATCTCTTTAATCATATTGTGTTCTATTATCTTATCTCTTTAATCATACTGTGTTCTATATATATATATTTAATCATACTGTGCTCTATTGTCTTATCTCTTTAATCATACTGGGCCTTATACAGAGCCGTTCTGACACGTGATTAGTGTCATACTAAAAAGTTCGACTAACATATGCTTCCTGCAGTAGTCAGGCCTTTAGTAGGACGCTAATTATTTATCAAAACGACTCTGCATAAGGCGGACTGTGTTCTACGGTATTATCTTATCTCTTTAATCATACTGTGTTCTATATCTCTTTAATCATACTGTGCTCTATTGTCTTATCTCTTTAATCATACTGGCTTCTATTATATTATCTCTTTAATCATACTGTGTTCTATTATCTTATCTCTTTAATCATACTGTGTTCTACTGTCTTACTATGGCGTAATGAAAAGTTTGATGATAATATATTTTAGTATCAGATTCGTCTCAAAGCATCAAATGTAAAGCATCAAATTTTGGTTGAGAAAATTTAGTTTTTTCGATTATCTCAGGTAGAGGTTTAATATCCATATATATTTTTTTATTCTTCCAGAGCAATGTTAGGTGCCTGCAAGGAGAGCGGAGAGATCAACTTTGTTCTGGACTGTTCATCCCACAGAATCTATGATATTTTAATCCAAGCACAACAAGTTGGACTTATGGCATCATACCATAATTACATCATCACCTCTTTTGTAAGTTACAGAAGCAATTACGAGAATTTCTTTTAAATAAATAAAATTCCTTAATTTTCTCGCCTTCAGGCCTTCATTTGTCAAAAGCTTTCGAATTGCTGTTGCGTTACGTTTAGGTTTAGCTGTTTGTGAGCCTTTCTTTCAAATCGAATTCTAATAGTGCGGAAAAGTTGGACCATCTATCGAAATGTGTAAGAGTATTTTTTTTTTAAATCGCGTAATATCTTCAGTTCGCGCATCCAGGTTAAAGTTTTACCAAATTGTCAAAAATCGTACTTTTTTTGGAACACCCTGTATAGAAGACAGGTTGCTTCTGATAGTTGTAATAGAGCACTAATTCTCAAGTAGTCATGTAAAAATACACAGAAGAAAATAAAATAAACATCGGATAATATCTTCTGTTCTTGCTCTAAGGTCAAATTCTCGTGAAATTGTAAAAAATCGTACTTTTTGGAACACCCTGTATAAAATAGTTTATGTTGTTATAGTTTTTATATGGCGGTTATGTTTTTCCCAACCATACGGGAATATTCAGAAAAAAGAAAATAGAAATTGGATAGTATCTTCAGTTCGTGTATTGGAACTTAAAAATCGAACATTTTACGAAAGGTATCATTTTCTATGTTTCCGATCTGATCGTGCAGCTCTTAACTCATTTCTGATCTTAGAAATGACCCAGAACTCACCACGAGGAGGTGGCTGCACTTCGAGTTCCACACACACCCTACCATTGTAGAAGTTTCAAATTTATTTCTTTTGTATTTCGGGCGTAACTTTAAAATCAGACTTCTTACTAAAATCTGGCATTATAGAGCTTGACAAAAGTGTGGTCCGGATAAAACCATCTCTGTTTAAGGAGCCACACACTTTTGTAGCAGCCTCTGTTACAAGTTTAACACATCTTTCTATGGACTGCGTGTGACATGGAAATTTTATGTAGTTAAACTCTGGTAGTTTTGTCTTTAGTTATAACAACGTACTTGCTGTTGTTACATGGGCCATTATTGGTGGTGATGAAAGTTTACACGTTGACCGATCTATAAATTCGGTATAGTCAGTTGCTTCAAAATTGAGATCAGGTGGTAAAAAAATTTCTTACACTTTTGCCTGATGGTGGCTGATTCCTCGATTTCAACAATCTTCTGAAAGCTAATTCTCTTATGTGTTTCCGTTCATACATCGCCATGGCCAAAATAAGATTTTCAGGGTGCGCAAAAACAAACCAAAACAAACAAACAAACAAAAAAAACGTTTCTCTGTATTACAGGATCGATAATTTCTAGTAAACTTTCCAGATATCGTGATGTCTGAATCAATTTAAACACATGTTTTGCACCATCTTTTACAGACGAATTTTGTTTAATAGCAAATCAAGCTGGTGCATATGTTTTTACAATGTATGTCGCCAATGTCTTCAGCTCAAATGAAGGATCTTCTGTCGAAATATATAACCTTAAAATTCGATACGCTATAGTAAGCCACCTTGAATGACTTATTGGGCCTGGATCCTTTACTGCAAGATTACTTGGACACTCGCCGCTGTTCATAGCTCTAACAATATCAAGAAGATATTTTTTTCTTTGCTCAGGTCATTTGTTTTTACGGATATATCTTCGGTCTGAATATTCTCATAACCAACAACAGGAAGCTGCTCACAGTCTTTCAATTGTTTGAAGATAGTTCCAGAAAATGATTTGGGCCTGAAGTGTCACCATCGAGGCACTCGAAAAGATGTCTGAAAGGTAACTCATTAAAATTTAGTAAACAAATGGAACACTAGACTGGTCTTCTAAGTTTGACCTCAATATTATGAATAATCCCACTTTTCCATCCAGTATTAACCACTGTCCCATCACAGCCGATAGCAACAAGATCATTTATGTCCAAGTCTTTGTTACTTAAATAAGAAAGTATACTCTCAGATATATCTTTTGCAGATCCAGTTCTAGGCGTTATATGGCCAATGAACTGATTTCTGAAGAAAAAAATATAATTTTACAAATGGGGATATGAAATAGGGATGGCCAGAACCGGTTCCTGGTGGAACCGGTTTTCGGGTCTGAACGGATCCGGTTCCGGAACCGGTTTTTCGGATCCAGGTCTGAAACCGGTTCTTCGGATCCAGGTCTAGAACCGGTTCTTCGGATCCAGGTCTAGAACCGGTTCTTCGGATCCATGTCTGGAACCGGTTCTTTGGATCCAGGTCTGGAACCGAAACTTTGTGACCATCCCTACGCTAAACCCGAGCTGCTGGCAAGCTGTGAACAGTATGCTAGATGAAATGGTGGAAGCGACAGGCAGGCGCCCAGGCGGCGGCAGCTTGTGTCATTTGGCTAAATAAACTGGGTAACTGGCAAACTCATTGGTTAAACAGGCAAACTGGCCAACTCATTTGGCTAAACACCCACTGGTGGACCAAAATTGTTTTTCTGGGGGCACAAACGGGTCTGGGCGGGGAAGGCACAAGCGTATGGTCCTCTTTGCATTATTTTTGAAGATGAACTTTATGCCTCCTTTACGGGTCTTTGGGGGCTTTCGGATCCAGGTCTGGAACCGGTTCCTAAGATCCGGTTCTGGAACCGGGTTTTCAGAACCAGATGTAGAACCGGTTCCAAAGATCCGGTTCTGGAACCGGGTTTTCAGATCCAGATCTGGAACCGGTTCTGGAACCGGGTTTTCGGATCCAGGTCTGGAACCGGTTCCTATGATCCGGTTCTGGAACCGGGTTTTCGGATCCAGGTCCGGAACCGGTTCCAGAACCGGTTCTGAAAACCGGATCTCCGGGAACCGGAACTTTGTGGCCATCCCTAATATGAAACACTGTGGAATTTCTATTTTTCGTGAAGAATGTATTCGATTTCTTTTTTGTGTGCCTGTTGCTACATGCTTGAAGAAAATCACAGCCCTATTAGGGCTATAACAACATAAACTATTTTATACAGGGTGTTCCAAAAATGTACGTTTTCTTTCTTTTTTTTTTTTACAATTTCACGAGATTTTGACAGAGCAAGAACTGAAGATATTATCCTATGTTGATTTTCTTTTTCTCTGTGTACTGTTACATGCCTACTTGAACCTGTCTTCTATACAGGGTGTTCCAGAAAAGTATGATTTTTGACAATTTGGTAAAACTTTAACCTGGATGCGCGAACTGAAGATATTACGCGATTTGAAAAAAAAAAAAAAAACAATTACACTTACACGCTTCGATAGATGGTCCAACTTTTCCGCATTATTAGAATTCGATTTGAAAGAAATCGTTTTTTTCGACCCACCCTATTATTGCTGTCCAGTTTGTGGAGATGAGGTTAAACAACGTAGCCTGCATGGCCTTCTATGTATGCCGGCACTCCTCCGTTAGTGATATAATACTACGAGTCCTTAACACTGCTGGAATTTCTTAACACATTGGCTGCCGTGTGTATCAAATTGATACACAAGGTGACTTCCCTAGTAGGCCATGTGCATAAAATTAATACATATATTGCAGACAGTGTGTATACCTGAAAATGGCCTCAGCCTGGTGCATGACCTTGGATGATTCATTTCCGGCAGTCAATGTGTTAAATATGAGAACTTTCTGGCTGCTGTCGTTCAGATGGAAAGCGACCCGATGCCATGACATTGGTTTCATCGATGAGAGGCAAATGCTTACTATGGGACTTCACGTGCGTTGATATATACGCTCATTCAAGTCTCTGTCTGTAATGAATGCTTCAGCTGTTGCTAATTGCAGAGGAGTCTAAAATCAAAGAAAATACCATTTTCTTACTTGTGTAGCAACTTTCATGAACATTTTTTTTTTTAAATTCTAATTCCCATTGAGACTGGTGTCGCTTGGGGTTCAAGAAGCCTTGATTTTGTTAAGGAGGTAGGAAGAAATATTTCCTGCCTTTCTGGCGAAGTTCGATCTGCATCTTTCCTAATACTATTGTTATGTTTGAAGTCATTTCCATATTTTATTCAAATAAACAATTTATTACAAATAAATAAAATAAATAAGAAAATACATTTTAAAAATAAAAAATCTATTTGTGTTACAGAAGTTTTGTACCGCACGGGCTAAATTTGTCAATTTTCATAATGTCCATCAGGGTGGTACGAAGGTTAGCAACACTGAAAATTTACATATTCTCAAATCCAAATGATATTTTACAAAGAATTAAAAAATGAAACGACATATTTCAATTTAGTATCCCATAGTTATATCTTGTAGGCTCAAGAAGATTGTGATGATGATGCTAATGAATTAAAATGGTGGAATGAAGAAAATGGAGAAAAACGGGAGAACCCTGAAGAAACCCACGCATATGATATTTGTCCACCACAAAGCCCACTTGACGAGAACTGTGATCGAACCAGGGATTCTGCACACTAGATGTGAGTGCTCTACGAATAAGCGACTGCGGCTTCTTTCAGCATTATATTCTAATTAGAATAAAATTATAAAACTGATCGGAAAACAGCTTGGCATTATCATTTTCAAGTCTATACTCGGTAAGAAGTAGTTCTCATATAAGATGGAGTCCAAAGCGTGAATTAATCATTATCGCAATAGAAAAATTCGCACTGTTTTGCCTTTTTTGCGATCATGTCATAATGTAATTAATAAATGCTTGTAAATACATACTCATCACGTTCTTTCGTTCATCCCTAATCTAACAGACTCGAGCATGGTTAAAGATAGACAAATTTAGAATTGAGAATCAAGTAACAGAAGGTCCAGACGGGCATGGTGGATTTTTTTATATATACATATATATTTCTACCACCTGAACCTGCGCTCTCTACTCAACACATCATTCACATATGAGCATGAATGTTCTTGTCATTCCTTACAACATCTATACATGTCCCTTTACAGACACAAGTGATAGACCTGATGTACCTCTTGATAAAAATCGGCAGGGGGTATCATAAAGGGGAGATTTCTCGATTATTTTTTCAATATCTCGCACCGTTTACAAGATTTGAACCTACTTCCGGTTGGAGTTTCTAATTCATGTATGATCAGTATTTCCTTTCTTCTTGCATGTAGTATGTAATAAGCAAATACATTACACACACAATTAATTACAACGTCAGTGATATACGGTGTTCATTAAGCAAAATACGCTAAACAATAAAGATTCATCTTAGACTGGAGAAATGGTTATCCTTTGTTTTTCATTTTCATTTGGCCATGAAACAAATGCCGGATATATATACTAACTCTTTATACAAATGTGTGGTGTTGGAATGTATAACTCGTAGGATATGATGCTTTACTTTTTAAAGTTCCAATACTTCCAGTGTACCCGTAAAAATGTAACAAAGATATAACGGCCATTAAAAAAAATATATTCAATTAGAACTGAACAATCTACAGAAAATTTGCAATCGATCAGTGAAAACGACATTTTTCTAGAGCTTATTGTTTCTAAGATATCATTCTCAAAAGAATTGGGCATAAACATATTAAAATGCTACGTTAATACGTTTGTGGACAAGAAAAGTTTATATGTTTGTGGACGTTTATATGTAGATAGTTTCGCCTCCTAGGAAGATAATAATTTTTCAAAATTTGCATTTAGAAAAATAGTTTAAATAGCATAATATTGAAAATTTTAACTTTACAACCTGGAGGGCTGTCATTAAAATAATAATAATAATAATAATAATAATAATAATAATAATAATAATAATAATAATAATAATAATAATAATAATAATAATAATAATAATAATAATGAGCAAAGGAGCATACCCAAAACTTTAACGTGCGAGCGGTCCCGGGTTCGATTCCCGGTGGGGGCACTCGGTCTAAAAAGTGTAACACGCTTTTTCAGGCCAGCCACCCTGAATGAGGTTTTCCTGGGTTTTCCTTATTCACACCAGGCAAATGCCGGGGTGGTACCTAACTTATAGGTCCCAGGCCGCTTTCTTCCTTCCCCAATCCTTTCTTCCTTCCCTTTCCCCGGATTGTGTGCTCGCCGAGGGATGTCATCCCTCAAATCGTGACGGGCTAAATGGTCTTAGATGCCGAAGTCCCAGAAATCTAAATCCTAAATCCTCCAAAATTTTAACTTTAATTGGTAATAATCTTGCAAGACCTGAAGAATAACCAGGTCTGATTTATAATAAATAATAATACAATAAAACATGTAAACTTGATCATCTTCCTTGGTTCTTTATATAAGTGTCATCATCTTACAGGTTAAGGGGCCGCGGTGGCTCAGTGGTAGAGCGTTCACCTCTAGTGCTTGGGGTTCGATCCCAGCCCCCGCCAAGTGAACTTTGTGGTGGACAAACACCGTGTGCGTGGATTTTCTCGAGGTTCTCCCGTTTCCTCCCACTTTCTTCATTCCACCATTTCATTCATTACTCATCATCACCGTCTCCTTTAGCCTAACCGGCATAACCGTGGGACGTAAAACTCAAAGATTTCATTTCATTTTTTCTTACAGGTTAAAATCATGGGACGAAATTTAAAAAGGATACTGATAACCCACTACCATTTTGTCCCATATTTCTGTGTATGATTGACGTACAACTATCTTCTTTTTATAGTAATCGTAGGAAACTTTTTCCAGTTTGAGAAATATTTAATATTCGTAGGAAGTTTTTTTTTTTTTTTTTTTTTTTTTTGAGTGAACCTGCAAGATTTATAGTTTCCTGAGCGGTGTATGCAAGGGTGGAGCTACCATTTAGTGATGGAACTATTGTTTTGAAAAATATACGTTATATATATATATATATACGAGGTGTATTCAAAAAGAGACCCAGCTTTCTATAACATCTTTATTGCTCTTTGTACAACATTTTAAGCACTGTCTCCCTCAACGTAATCCCCTCTACTGGCAATACCCTATTTCCAACGTTTCTTCTATTTTTGGAAAGGCTCCTGGAACGCAATTTCTGGAATGGTGCGCAGATCTTGTCGCATAGTTCTGAATCTCCCCTATGATTTGGAAACGACGTCATTTCAAAGTGATTTTAAGTTTGAGAAACGAAAATGTCTGCTGGGAATAGGTTCAAGGAATAGGGAGATGGGATACAACGGGAATCTGATATTTTGTCAGATAATTGCGAATGAGGAGCAAAGCGTTAATACTCACATCGGCACGCTGTACCATCCAAGTCTGGTTTTCTAGGGATGCGCACGAGACAAGATTTGTGGCTATCTCGTCTCGAAAATGTGCTGTAAAAGTGATGTCTCGACTCGAAAAATGTATATTTCTCTATTGGAAGAGCTGTGTCTCGACTCGTCTCGTGCGCATCCCTATGGTTTTCCTATTATTCAGGCTTCTTCCGGCGCACAAAATCCCGTAACAGCGCTAAAAATGTTCTGATGAAACTGTGTGTTTATCATCTGACCACGTAATACAAATTCATGATAGACAATGCCTTTCTAATGAGGACACAAATAAGTATCACCTTGATCATGACCGACACTTGCGTGTTTTTTTTTTGGGGGGGGGGCGAGGAGACCCTGAACAAATTGAAAAACAATTGAAATGTCTCTGTACAAAGTTTTGACAAGGGGTGTAGCAGAATTTCACACACACGCTTTCCTCTTCAAGCTCTCCTGTCATTGTATCATTAATCCGACGAACAGCTTGTTCACGTGCTCACTTCAGCGACTAGAGCTCGGCTACTAACGCTCATAGCGAAATGAGGTAAATGGTTGTTTGTTGTCTAAGCCTATCGCTAGGTACGATCAATAGCCGCAGCGCACTCCCTCTATCGGTTGGCGCGCTATTTCAAAAGTTCGGTTTCCTTCTGAACGCACTTCGTATATTGACCTGATCCTTCAAGGGATTCTTTTCAGCCAACACTATTCCTAACACATTTTACCCCCAGTAGTTAACTTGTTAAATTAAACTATTAATAAGGATATTTTCTTTATAGGATCTGCACACAATAGATTTGGAACCTTTCAAATATAGCGGAACCAACATAACTGGAATACGATTGGTTGATCCTGAGGACCCTTTTGTGATACGAGCAGTTAGTGACTGGTTAATCGAAGAAGATGGTCAAATTATAGAAGTACCTCCAGATCATATCACGGTGAGTTCTATGTAAACAACAAAATTGTCATATTTAGGTCATGATTTTCGGTAGCACGCACGCCTTTGTGGCACGTAGCCCATGGGTCACTTCCTGGTGGAGGAGTATTGAACGCATTACTATGGTTCAGATTTCACATTAAACTATAGGCCCACGCCTCGTATGGCCTAGGCGCTGGAAAGAGACGCGGAATTTCAACAAACAAATTTGATATAACTATTCGTGCCTTCCAGTAATTTCCCAGTTTCCATACACTACGGTTCTCCGGTAGTACTATATTAGTTTTGAGAAAATTCAGAATTACCACATTAACATTGTCCATTAGTTGTAGTCTTGTTCTGTTTCTCACTTTTACCTTCTAGCATAACTATCATCGTGTTCTAAATAAGAAATTTCTTATCAATATCCTAACCAGTTTCTGTTTTCTCTATTTAATTATCTATAGTTTTGTTCTCTCCTCTTCTAAATACGTATTCTAACCTTCTACCATACCTACTACCATATCTTTACAGAGGTAGGTCCACGTTTATTGAAACAATTTGGAACACGCACGTTAGGGCGTAAAGCCATGTTTTTACTAGCGGTTGTGTTCTATATGCCTACTCTGGTTGAGGTAATAGCTCAACACTGGAGTTTCCATTGAAGGAGGTTTCTATTGAGAGATATCTCGACTTAGTTTTAACCACCCATCCTTGGAAACTTTTCATAACCCTTGCACTGTGCACGGACGACGGCAGGAAACAGCTTGTTTTAAACTTTAATAACCCAAAGGCTCAAAAGTTCCTCGGTGCAGCATCGAGGGACTTAACAAGGATATCGGACTATGGGATAGCACGGATATCAGGTTCACGCGCTTGGCGAGCCATGTATGCCACAGTTGTACGAGCCGTATAGCAGGACGCTTTGTTTTAACTAATGAAGAGCTTTGACACCTCAGCACCATACAATGAAGAAATGTCCCGCCGGTATAATGGTTCGAGAACATGCTGTATAGTATGCTGCGTTAATTTTCACATTATGCACAACTTGGGAAGTTTTCCTCTGTGGCTAAAACCAGCAACCACCATGAAGCCCCGGAGAAAAATCTCGTCATCTCAGACCCGAACCTCATCTATGTTGAAAATTTGACCGAGATCAGTCGGGTGTTTCATGAATTATTATGTTTGTGACTTAATAATTCTCTTCACTTTCATGTTTATTTATATAGATAGATTTATTTTGAAAACAGCTACACCAACTTTGTCCATATTTCATAAATAGATGTCTCATTAACAACCATTAAGAATAGCACAATCACGACTTAATTTTAAACAAAATTACCACGAGAATGTTAATACGGAGGTTTCTATTCGTACAATATTTTGAAAAAGTTCTAAAATTATCGTAAAATAATCAGCTCTTTTTTTTAAAAAAAATAATATATTAACAAATTAAGCTTATCTTTATCTTTACCTTTGTGAATGATAACTTTTTTTAAAAATGGATTTTCACTCTTTTCTGTAGGTTGAGTCAGCAATGGTATTTGACGCTGTTCATCTATTTGCCCACGCTCTTCATCAACTGGATGATGGTCACGAAGTAGATATCAAGAACTTAGATTGTGAGTCAGAGCAATACTGGCCACATGGAAACAGCCTTATCAATTACATGAGAGTCGTATGTAATTTTCTAAGAGTTTTTACTCTTATATAAGTGTTATTATTTCTTTGAAAGATATTGAAGTTGCCAAATCGTAGTAATTTCATAATCTGCCTTCTTCTGACTAATCGGGTTCTGAAGCTTTATTACTTTTGCTTAAAGGTAAATCTAATAAAGATTTAATTAAAAGTTTACATTTATTTTCCCCGCCTTCTGTCTGTATTTTAGAAACAAGTTTCATATATATGAGGGTGGGGAAAAACTATCCGCAATGTAGCTCTTCTTATATTTTTCATGCTGACCTCTGTCCTCGTTTATTCTATTGTTATGCTGTTGTGGTCAAGCTATGAAAGTTTGATCCTAATTCCTCCATTTGTCTTCCTTTTGTTTTATTGTTATGCTGTTCTGGTCACGCTATGACAGTTTGATCCTAATTCCTCCATTTGTCTTCCTTCTGTTTTATTGTTATGCTGTTGTGGTCAAGCTATGAAAGTTTGATCCTAATTCCTCCATTTGTCTTCCTTTTGTTTTATTGTTATGCTGTTGTGGTCACGCTATGAAAGTTTGATCCTAATTCCTCCATTTGTCTTCCTTTTGTTGCAAGTAGATCATGGCCACTGCAGTAGAAGTTTGTACCAAAGACGAACAACAAACAGTAATGCGATTTTTGTGGTCGAAAGGTGTATCAGGGACCGCAATCCATCAAAGAATTTCGGTACAATACGGGAATAATGTCTTGCCGTAACGGAGTGTCTACGAATGGATTGAAAAATTCAAAAATGGTCGCACAAGTGTGGAACCGGACGACCATCCTTCCTCGTACGTAACACTTGTGCAACCATTTTTGAATTTTTCAATCCATTCGTAGACACTCCGTTACGGCAAGACACTATTCTCGTATTGTACCGAAAGTCTTTGATGGATTGCGGTCCGTGATACACCTTTCGACCACAAAATCCGCATTGCTGCTTGTTGTTCGTCTTTAGTATAAACTTCTAATGAAGCGGCCATACTCTGTCTGCAACAAAAGGAAGACAAATGGAGGAATTAGGATCAAACTGTCATAGCGTGATCACAACAGCATAACAATAAAACAAAAGGAAGACAAATGGAGGAATTAGGATCAAACTTTCATAACGTGACCAGAACAGCATAACAATAAAACAAAAGGACGACAAATGGAGGAACTAGGATCAAACTGTCATAGCGTGACCAGAACAGCATAACAATAAAACAAATGGAGGAATTAGGATCAAACTTTCATAGCGTGACCAGAACAGCATAACAATAAAACAAAAGGAAGAGAAATGGAGGAATTAGGATCAAACTGTCATAGCGTGACCACAACAGCATAACAATAAAACAAAATGAAGACAAATGGAGGAATTAGGATCAAGCTGTCATAGCGTGACCAGAACAGCATAAAAATAAAACAAAAGGAAGACAAAGGGAGGAATTAGGATCAAACTGTCATAGCGTGACCAGAACAGTATAAAAATAAAACAAAAGGAAGACAAATGGAGGAATTAGGATCAAACTTTCATAGCGTGACCAGAACAGCATAACAATAAAATAACGAGAACAGGGGTCAGCATGGACAATGTAAGAAAAGTTATAGTTACATTGCGGATAATTTTTGGCTTATCCTCGTTATGTTCTACAGGAGACGGTAACATGGAGGTATAGACATTAAAAGTCTTCCCGAAATATCCTGAAAACTTTATTAGTTTATTTTTCGCTATTTTCGTACCAAAGCACAACTACTTCAGAAATTTCTGAATATTATTTATGAAGATGTATTTACATTAGGCTTTCTAGACACACTTGCACTCAGATTGGAACTATTAATATTTTGATATATTAAATAAGGAATATATTATTCGGAATTTAGAAAATCAGCATGTAATAAGTGATAACAGATGAACGAGATATTTGTCAGACAAATCAACTTTAACTCTACTTTGCGAGATGTGTACCAAAAAAAAAAAAAAAAGTAAAAGGATCATTTAACGAAATTTCAGAATAACAAAGAAATTACCATAAAAGTACTTACCATACATTACTTTGTTGATACATTACCATAATGTATCAACAAAAATTACTGTATATATTTATCATTTGCTAATCGAATTGACACCTTAGCTCTATACATATGTATTTAATACATACAGGGGCGTACGCAGGGGGTGGGACCTGGGGAGTCCAGACCGCCCCGAAACCCCGAGTTTTTTGTAAATGTAGTCTAATTTTAGGGGCAATTTTTATAAATTTTCATATAATTTAGCCTTAAATTGTATTTGGATCCCCCCCGAAACGCTTTAAAACCCTCCCTAAATAAATTTCTGCGTACGTCCCTGAATACATATACGAGGTGTGTTCAAAAAGTATGGAAGCTTTGGTTGGCAAAAATACATTTATTGATTTGGAAACCTGAAACACTAATCTAATTCAAAGTAGTCCTCTTGATAATGCACACTTCTTCCAGCGCTCCCACAATTGCTGGAAACACCTCAGGAACGCAGTTTTTCGAATGTGAGCAACCATGCAGTCGCATTCCGTGTGATGTCTTCTCTTGACTCAAATCGGGTCCCTTTTTAGTGGCATTTTCAGTTTGGAAAATAATCAAAAGTCACACAGAGCCATATCGGGTGGGCAGAGAGTCTGACAATTCATAGGAATGTTGGTGTTTGGCAATGAAATTTGAATTAAATTTCGCGGACACTCCTCATTCTCAAATTCTCGTTCAGAATTGAATGTACCGATCCGATTGAATGGTTTCCACTTGGGTATTACCTGAAAGTTTTTTTTTTTTTTTTTTTTTTTGGCAAAATTTGATGCAATTTCGGTGCTCAAACTTTTCTGTCATTTTACAAAAAGCTAAAATCCGACGACTGCTCACTACACGTCTTCGTTCAGCCGACTGCCAACCACTGACGCTTTTTGCGGGGGGGAGGGGGGAACCAGAACAGCGCGTGAGTGTCCCCTCTACATCTACACTGAAGAAAGTCTCCGCGCTTCATTGGTTTACGCGCAAAAAATAAGGTTCAATACTTTTTGAACACAATTCGTACATTTCCAGTTTAAAAAAAAAATGAAATGAAATCTTTGAGCTTTACGTCCCACGGTTATGCCGGTTAGGCTAAAGGAGACGGTGATTATGAGAAATGAATGAAATGGTGGAATGAAGAAAGTGGGAGAACCCCGAGAAAACCCACGCACTCGGTGTTTGTCCACCACAAAGTTCACTTGGCGGGAGCAGGGTTTGAACCCAGGACCCGATGCACCGGAGGTGAACGCTCTACCACTGAGCCACCGCGGCCCCTATTCCAGTTTTAAATATTCAATACAAGATTAAATCGTCATTGAAAGGAGTGCAGTTGTTTTATCTAGTTAAGCTTCAGGTTCATCTTTCCTCGAACGAGATTTCATTCTACTCCGCTGATACACGTTTCAGAACTGCCAAATGGCAGAGAGTCTCAAATGATTTGGACCCCAGATAAAGCTGTGTTTCTACTTGATACGTAGCGTCTGTACTCGAAAACAACTAATCTGCAGAGCCTCTTTAGTTTTTATTAATATTCAAGTTATAATACAAGATTGAACCATAAGTCACTTTGAGAGAAATGCATTTCAAATGAATTATTGATCAAGTACTATGCTATGATATGGCGCTTGTTGCAGAATCTGAAGAGAAAGTTAATAAGATATTAGAAAACTTGAGAAAGAGTTATGAAGAATAAGGCATGAAAATAAATGTTACAAAAACAGAAGCCATAATGATTGGAACTGTTTCGTAACTTAAAATAATGGTTTTTGTTTTCTATTTGGAATAAGTGATTGTGGGAGACAGCTTATTGTTATACTCGGTAGTAGGATAATACTATTTTTGATGATATTTTGTTAATTTAATGAAGGTAATTACATAAAGAAAAGGTTATGACAATAATATGTAGTACATAAGAAAGGTCATGACAATAATATAGAAATTACAGATTTAACAAAAAAATTGCCTGTCATGGAGGAAGACCTCCACGCACGAGAAATTATGCGTTGTTTCTCGGCATAATTAATAAGTACTTACAGAAGGTTATAGCGGTACAGGCTAAGGTCCATCCTGATGAGGCTCTGATGGTTGACTCTAAGTTGTCCTAACTGATGGAGCGACTGTCAAAGGACTGCCCAAAAATTACCCCTTTGTTTACCATCTCTATGGTTTATATATCCTGCTTTTTTGGCTTTTCACCTGTATGCAGCTCCTTATTTTGTTATTGTATTTGGACATTTTCACTTTCATTTTTAGCTTTCATTTTCTTGAAAGTTCGTTTACGGAACCTCATTCTGTTCGTTTCTTTTTTTATTTTTAATTTTGGAAGTTTTTAATAGGCATTGAGCTGAAATTATATTACAGAACGAAGGGGTCGATGTCAAATATAGAAGTACCACGTTATCATAAAATAAGTATCGCTGTTCAGAGAACTCTGGAGACGTAACCACTTGACAGAATGCAACCAAACTTGGTAGGAGTATACTTCGGAACATGCAGAAGCGATTGTGTAGAAAACAAAATTGGTTCCAATTTTCGCCAATTTTGGCTGTACAACGCCAAGTAAGTGCAGTGTGGAAGAAAAACGACACTAGTGATGCTAACTGATAAGAAAGGCTCTAATTACCTCTACTGAGGGTCTCGTGGCATTGATTGCCAATGCTATTAATACTCTGTTGTCAGTGGCGGATTTATGGGGGCTTTTGGGCTGAAGCTTCCCTTAAAATTCCGGGACGAGCATCGGCATCTGCGGGACGCAATTGATGTTTTATTGTTACCTTGTAAGGATACCACTTTGCGAAGAATTGTTCACACAATTGCATAGGGAATGTTCAGATGTTTTGACACTGCCTTCGCACTTGCCACTGTTACTCACGGATTTCTTCGAGATGGCACTAGCAACATTTTGAACTTCCTTCTGTGTCGCACTCTTACGAGCTCTTCCTGGTCTCAACCCTAACATACCGGTCTCCTCAATCTTTCTCACCATTTTTTTTAACGCACATTATGTAATGGGACCAAAACGTAACTCTTATCATCGGAGATATTCACGAATGGTACCAGCATTATTGTTCAACGTATAGTAAAGTATTACTAACAAGGATCTTTCTGGTAACTTCAATACCATGGTTGCTCTCTTGGTACCCCATTCGTAACCTGATCTTGAACTACACGACAAGTCAGGTGCTTACTCATGCTTGCATGTGTTTCAGTGATATAGGTTCGAGCCCCACTATGTGCCAGAAGTGAACTGTTCTGACCTTGCTAATATCCTATGTTTGCTTTTTATTTCTTCCCACACTCTTTGCGTTGTGAGCAAGAGGTCCCGGAATCGATTCCGGTGAAGACACATGAGTCGAATTCCATATTAACCTGTAGTTCCGTCCTTAGAACGTCATCATAATCTCATACAGTACTAGTCGCCATGGGTTTTCCTTGCCAGGGACCTTCACGTCAAAGACCTGCTTTCGGACAGAATTCCACATAACCATCATCGCCCGAACACATCACTACACCACAGGGTTATTAAATCAATGCCACGCGTCGCACAGGGGACGTAATTATGATTTTCTTTCATTCAACATCAATAATATAATTTGTTTTCCATACTGCACTTACCGAACTTAACACTGAACAGCAACACAATAGGCTCTGGAAGTGAGATTTGACACTAAGCTTTTCCTCGAATTCTGTGAGGAGCTTGCAGTTTATGAGCATAGGAAAGACTAATATTTAACTTCATTTTTGTAAGATATCCAAGAATTTTAAGGGAACGCTTCAGCTCAAAAGCCCCCATAAATCCGCCTCCGCCACTGACCACAGAGTATTAATGGCATTGGCAATCAATGCCACGAGACCCACAGGAGAGGTAGTTATAGTTTTTCTTATCATTTAGCATCACTAGTGTCGTTTTTCTTTCACACTGCACTTACTTGGCGTTGTACAGCGCCACAATTACCTCTGGTGGCGAAAATTGGAACTAATTTTGTTTTCTACACCAATTGCTTCTGCATGTTCCCAAATATACTCTTACCAAGTTTGGTTGCATTCTGTCAAGTGGTTACGTCTCCAGAGTTCTCTGAACAGCGATACTTATTTTGTGATAACCTGGTAGAAGGGGAGAAAATAGAACAGGTGACTAGTTTTCGATACCTGGGTAGAATTATTAGTAATGATATGAAATCTAAACGTGAAATAAAAGGAAGGATAGGAATGGCGAAAGAAGCCTTTAGGAGGAAGAAAAAGACTATTTTGTGGAATCTTGAATAAAGGGTTGAGAAAAAGAATTATAAAATATTTCGTATGGAGTATTATGGGTCAGAAACATGGACATTACGAAAAAATGATGAAAAATAATTGGAAGCTTTCGAAATGTGGATGTGGAGAAGAATGGAGAGAATTAGTTGGATCAAGCTGAAAACGAAGTGAGAGGGTGTTAGAAATGGTGAAGGAGAAAAGAACAATTTTAGATATTATTAAGAAGAAGAAGAGAAATTGGTTGTGACATTGGATAAGAAGGAACTGTATAATGAAGGATGTACTAGAGGGTATGGTGGCAGGAAAGAGAGGGAGGGGGCGAACGAGACTACAATTAATGGACGATATCAAAACAGAGATATCGTACATGAAGACGAAGAGGTTAGCGGAAGATCGTAGAGCATCGAAGCTTCTCAGTTGCAGCAAGTGACCTGCCAATAATGGCGGAATACCTATGATGATGATGATGATGATGATGATGATACTATGAAATTATAACAAGTTGTAGTACATTAAATTAGGTTACCTGTATAAAGTGTTCAAAATATTCTTCGTCACTTTCAATGAGATTGTACGAAACATTATGCTACAATCGTAAGATTTCCTTCTGTAGTCACGAATTTAGGTCTACCTGGTGTAAGGAGATCCGCTACGAACTTAGTTTTTTCAAATCTTTTTATTTAAGTTATGGATCGCTTGTGTAGATAAAGTGCAGTGTTCGAAAAGTGCTGAACAAATAATTTAATCACATCTTAGTAACTATGGTCATGTAATCACCACTTTTGAAGTACGAACAGACTTTTATCCTTCGATAAATTTCCATGTTTTATTAACTTAATTAAGAAGGCACTAAATTATTTGATCTTAAAGTACTGTCTCGAAAAATCAACATGAATTTCTATATTTATTATTGAAAAATATCGTTTTCATAATTAAAATTAAATTCTGCTACGTGAAGTGTAGTAATTTTGAAAATGTATTCTTTCTTTAGAATGAGCTGCGAGGACTTACAGGTGTGGTCCGATTTGATAATCAAGGATTCAGGACAAACTTTGCTTTAGACATAATTGAACTTTCGACAGATGGTTTACAGAAAGTAGGAACGTGGAATCCTTCCAAGGGAGTAAACATGACCAGAACATCTCGACCAGCCCCTACAGAAGAATCAAGTATGTTTAACAGAACCTTCATAGTAACCATGGCTCTAGTAAGTACAAAATTTATAAGCATTTCACACTTTCTTCACGAAAAAACTAGAAAACTTGTACTCATAAAATTCTTTAATTAAAAATAAACAAATTGCTGACCAAACCAAGCCAATTTATTATTGTAAAACTAATGTATTGTGACAGTTTCGTCAACTAACCACTTGGCCTGACCAGACACTATCTGGCTCATCAGACAGATTTGTTTACGTATTTTCAATTGTAGTACTAGGATCGTTTAATAAGTCCTTAAAAAAAAAATCATTCTGGGTAGGTTAACATAATCTCCTATTAGCTCGATACATTTTTACCAGCGTTCCTCTAATTTTTTAAGTCGTCCTAAAAGTTGGATTTCGAAAGGTCCTCAAAATAGACATCTGCTTGGGCGATGACCTCCTCGTTCAACGTGAATTGTTCTCCACCGAGCAACTTTTTCAAGTTTCGAAATAAAAGGAAAGTCAGTGGGAGCCAAGTCTGATTAATACAATGGATTTTATAATATTTCAAATTTTAATTCCATAATTTTCGCTGTTGAAACTTGTCTTCTTGGAGAATAATTTTTTTCTTTGCCAAATGAGGACGTTTCTTCTTGATTTCTTCTCTCAACCGGTACAATAATGACACATAATGCTCTCCATCTATCGTTTGTTCTTTTTCCAAGTAATCGATGTAGATGATTCCGCGTGCATTAAAAAAAAAAAGTTATCACCTTGTCGGCCAGTTTTACTCTTTTCACCTTATTCGGAGCTGGATCGCCTTTAAAAATCCACTGTTTCGACTGTACCTATGTTTCTGTGTATCGATGTCTTTTCCACCGAGTATATCCATGTCTTTTTGTCGAACGCAGAAACTGATCGAGATTGCGACGAAAAAGTGCCCCCGAATCGATCACACGATTGCGTTTATTCTTCACTGAGAACAAACGCGGCAACCATCTTGCTGAGATTTTTTTCAAACCCAATTTTTCGTGCAAAATTAAAAAAAAAAAAAAAACTGTACCTTGTAATATGCCTCAACTTTTTCCCGCACTTTGATTCCTCGATCACTCAAAACCATATCATAGATTTTTTTTTTAATCATTTCGAAGGATGTCACTTATACTGGACGTCCCAAATGTTCATCATTCGTGGATGTACGATCACGTTTTAGCTCATCTACCCAATTAAAGACAGTCGCAAACAGAGCAGAAGATATGCCATGACTTTCATACAACTCGGCTTTGATCTCTTTTAGTTTTAAACCTTTTAAATAGAAATGTTTAATAACCGAACGAAACTGATTTCTTTCCATTTTTATAAATAAACACAAATTTTGTTTCTTCAATCGATTATGACAATGAAACCACGTGACAGATATAGCTGACATCTTAACAACAGTCTAGTGAGGAATGACGCTTACTAAAACTAAACTTTTTTCGATACTACGAGAGTCATCTTTCGGATTTTCTAAGGACTTATTGAAAGACCCTCGTATAAATAGGTGGAGCTGGTATAATGGAGAATATTACAGTTGGTGTAGATCCGATGCTGAAAGGGAGAATAAACAAATGAAATCTTTATATTAGTTTTTTGGGTCCTAACCCTTGAGAACCTTTATAAAGTCGTTTACGGAATGAAAGTTTACTTTGACAGTGTTAAAATGAAGATGAAGTAAGTACATAAATAAAGGAACACCAATTGCATGTGATAATTACTAATTAGTACGAAGGAATACATATCTAATAACAGTAAATAAAAGCAGTTTCTCGTACGTCCAGAAAAACAAACCGTTTCGAAGCATTTCTCACCTCTTCCTCAGTGCATCTAAAGAAAATTTGTTGTTGCATAAAAGACACGATGGTGAAGTTTTCTGTCTCCATCTTGTAGAGTACAAGATATGCGGTAAGTTTGTAATTCAATAATAAGATATGATTCTATCCCTAATTGCTAACGGACTTGAATTGCGAATCACTCAGCAAACTGATAATGTAATGCACGTTGACAGTTTATGTATTTAACGTGAAACAATTAAGCACGCTGAAGAAGTACTTTTTTTCATAATAAGATCTATGAATAATATTCATAAATCTTATTACATGGCACGTAACTTTTAAGTGTGTGTGTGTGTGTGTGTGTGTGTGTGTGTGTGTTTAAATGTTAGAAGTTAAAATTCTGGTGAATTAAAAAAAAAAAGTCAAAAACGTTTTGGATGTAAATGTATCTATCAGAAGAGATCAGAAGTGTTAATAATATGTTATTTTTGCAAGTCAAGACAAGAATTTATTTGGAACGAACAAAGCAAGAAATAAAGTTCGTCTTTATTTTGTTAATGATATATGCTTATTACAAACCAAAATCAAGCAAACTTGTATACCCGAAACTAGGCATCTCAAAATTAACATTTCAGAATATATTATACTGACAGATTGCCCGTTCTTCACATGTGGAGAATATGTTTTATTTTTTACTTAAAGCTCAATGGGGGTTGACTTTGGATTTAAAAGGCATCTGGAGTGTCACTGTTCGTCTCAGCCACCCCGAAAACTATGTAATCAACACTGATATCGGCCATTTTCCATTTTATATATATATATATATCACCTTTCCACAAGTTGCGGGGCTGAATTTGGATTTAAACGGCATCGGAAGTGTGACTGTTCATCTCAGCGATCCCGAAAATTATGGATCCAACTCTAACATAGGCCATTTTCTATCATTCTTAAATATATCCCCCTCCCACTCCACTAAGTTGCACGGTCAAAGTGAAATGATAAAAACCATTGCAGGGCCGAACTTCATGTTGAAAATTTGATCGAGATTGGTCGGATGGTTCAAGACGTCACATAGTCACTTTCAATTATGCTATGAGTTATCTATGATCTACATAGAACGGGACGTATGCAAGAGGTGTCATAGCAATAACCAAAACTTTCTTAATAATCTAGACATCGATAATTTTGTACACCAATAGATTCGTCATTAATCATTTCGGTTGAAATAAAAGAATAGGATCTGTGGGGAATGTTTTTAATGTGTGTAGTTTTGATCAGTAGCGTCTATTTGAAACTTCCCAAGCTCTGACTCATGACTAGGCATTGACAAATATGAAACATACCTTTTCTTATTGATGTCGTCTAGATGAACAATATGATTCACACTAGTAACTAGGTGTTCCTCCTGATGGGTCTTCGAAGCTACTACTCCTGACTTTGGAAAAGTCCAGTAGTTTTGTTCCTCGACTCGAGACGAAGTTATGGAACTTCCTGTACTCGTGGTGGAATACGCGAAGACGTGAACCTCTGAAATTCACTTATGTCATCATATTTGTCAATGCATGGATCTTACATGTTGAATTGTGAAAGCTAGGTGACTTCAGTGCTTGGCAACAATTTCAAAGACAGAATTACATAGCAGTTTTACAGATAAAGAATTCATTAATTAAACACAATTTGATTTTGAAATATCCATCATTTCCTTTCGCTGTTCGTTGAATGTCCTTTGAAGAATATTGAACTAAAAGTACAATCACGGACAAAGTTTAACGATGATATCGATGAGCGTCCGTGACAATATATTAGATAGATAGGTATAATATATTAATAAGAAAGCATACTCAAGAACATAAAATCGAACATTTAACAATTTAACAATTTATTTGGTGACAATTGTAAATTTTAGAACGGTATTCGATAAGAGTGCATTTGTCCCTAAACATTATTTGATAATTCGATATTAAAAAAAAAAAAAAAAATCTGATCAAGGCAAATTCGTATTATTACTAATCTACATCTATGCTACTGTTTCGGCATCATTGTCTTCATCAGATATATTATCGCAATCAAAGAGAAGAGTGTTTGAAGAGTAGGAGAGGGAGATTACAAGAAAGAAGCTGCCTAGAATGAAGAAGATGAAGTGAATGAAAAAGTAAATAAAGTATAGAAGACACATTATCGCAAGCAAAGGGAGAAACTGAGGAGTAGGAGAAAGGAAGATTACAAGAGAAAGGAAAGAAGCTAGAATGGGGAAAACAAAAGAAGGAAAAAAGTGAATAAAGTAGAGACACATCATTGCAAGTAAAGTAAAAAAAAGTATGACGAGTGGAAGACAGGAAATTACAAGAGAGAAAGAGGAAAGAAGCTAGGCTCTGAAGAAGAAAAGAAGATAAAGTGAATAAAGTTGAGATAATGTGTCTGATAAAGGAGTGGATATACGGTATTGCAGAAACTGCATCATGTGTCAGATAACGTTTCTGATTAAGACAATGATATATTAAGGAAACAGTATCATGTATCAGATAACGTTTCTGATTCAAGAAATGATATATATTGCCGAAACTGCATCGTGTACCAGGTAACGTTTCTGATTAAGGCAATGATATATTAAGGAAACTGTATCATGTATCAGATAACGTTTCTGATTAAAGAAATGATATATATATTGCCGAAACTGCATCGTGTACCAGGTAACGTTTCTAATTAAGGCAATGTTATATCGGCGAAACTGAATTATGTATCAGGTAACGTTTCTGACTAAGACAATGATATGTTGCCGAAACTTCATCATGTATCAGATAACGTTTCCGATTAAGGCAATGATATATTGCCGAAACTGCATCATGTATCAGATAACATTTCTGTTTAAGGCAATGATATACTGCCGAAACTGCAATATGAAATAGTGACATTAAATATTTGCTTTGGTCTGATTTCATTTCTATTTAAGTTATACGTAATTCTAAAGCTAAGATCAGCAACATTTGATATGACACTATTAATGAGTGTCATGCACTTTTAGTTGATCACTGTTACTAACGAAAATAAATTATCTCTAACCGTATACTTTCAATCATTCCAGAGTGATCCTTACTGTATGGTGAAAGAAGCCAGCACTATGCTAACCGGAAATGACCGTTATGAAGGCTATGCCATTGAGTTAATTCATGAAATATCTCAGATTTTAGGTTTTAACTACACTTTTAAAGAGGTGGATGATAAAAGATACGGAAATTGGGATAACAAAACGAAACAATGGACAGGCATGATTAAGGAACTTTTGGAAGGGGTAAGTACACTTACAATGTAGACATGGTTTTGGATAAATTCAACAATAGCGTTAGCGCTTAAGGTAAATTATTCTATCAGGTCCTGTTTCCTCATTGCCAAACTAAACAGAACAACAACACACTGAGCAAAGCTATGTGATAATATATATAAAACACACAATCACGTAACTGTTTCAACACAATAACTGTGTCTTCATCAGACTTCCACTCCACTCCTACTTGGGAGTTGGTCATTCATTATATAAACTAAGAGAAAAGCAATAGTGGAAAAAAAGATCAAAGGTGGGTAATATACAGAGTGGGATGCGCGGAGTGTAGCAAAATTTACATAGGAGAAAGAAAAAGAGGATGAAAGAAAGGATAAAACAGCACAAAGATGACGTAAGATCTTAAAAGAACAACAACGCAATATATAATCATCAGAAAGAGACAAACTACAGTATAACGTAGGAAGGAGCAGAGGTATAGAACTTGCTGAGAAAACTGAAAGAAACCAGGGAAATTATGAAGACAGGAGACAAGGTGATGAATTGGAATGCAGGATTCGCAATAAATAAAGAATGGGAGAAGAAGGAAGGAAAAGAAAGAAGAAAGAAAGAAAAAAATAATAAAGGAACATAACAAGGATAATTAGAGGACAAGAATGTATCCAGCAAAAACGTATATTTTTAATTGGACAAGTGCGCGGCTGTACAAGTGAAAGTGAATAACACAAGTGTTACTTTTTAATGAAGGGACAAAGGATAATTAAAAGTTGATCTCCGCGAAGTATATAATAGGTGAAAACTTCCAAGTAGCCAGAAGGAGTGGAAATCTGATGAAGACATAGTTATTGTGTTGAAACTCTTATGTGGTTGTGCATTTCATATAACAGCCATGCTCAGTGTGTTGTTGTGTTTAGTTTCAGGAAAATTGTGGTCAATAGATTGAAATGTAACATTCGTTCTTAATATCTTGGCTTTACTGTAGGATCCAAATCACATCTGGCCCTATTGAGAACTAAATCAAGAATATCGCGTATAGAAAACCAAAACAATTTAAATCACGCATATTGACATTTCCTTCTTCCAAACTTATAAATTTATTTGTAATTTTTATGTGCTATTTAAAAAAACATGGAGAACGAAAAGGATTTGAGGAAGCACTTTCAAATTTGAACGATCTACTGGAAGAAACATGCCAAATGAAGATAAATAAGAAGAAAACCAAAGTGATAAAGTGCACAAAAGCAGGACAAGAAGGGGCAAACGTATGGCTAGAGGGAGAGAAAATCGAAGACGTTAAGACATTCCCCTATTTAGCAAGTCTAATATCTTTGGACGAAAGAAGTGAAAAAAACGTAAGTTTCAGAATAGTATAGGCTTAACAAGCATTCAATAGGAAAAGAGGACAGCTAACATCAGAAAATGTGTCGTTGGACATTCGTAAACGATTTATTAAGGCCCTGGTATGGAGCGTAGCTCTTTACGGATCAGAGACACGGAGTTGAGAGAAACTGAAATATCCAAGCTGGAAGCATTTGAAATGTAATGTTGAAGCAGAATGATGCGTATATAATGGACCGAAAGAAAAAGGAATGAAGGCGTACTAAAGGAAGCTAATGAAGGACAACAGATCATGAAGATAATAGGAGAAAGAAGAAACACAATGCTTGGCTTTCTTATTCGGCACTTCAATTGGATCACCGTGTTGATAGAGAGAAAGACAGAAGGAATACCAGGAAGAATAAGACCAAGGATAGAATATCTAGATGCAGTTACGAAGAAGAGACCTTATCAAAGTATAAAACACCTCTCCCAAGAGAGAAAAGTTTTAAAATTATCATGTTGTCCACCAACCGTTGTGGTGAGAAAGACGATTTGTAATTTATAAACTGATTTGTGTTTTGTATATATAAAATCTACCTTAAATGAAAATAAACTCTGATCAAATTAGACATTAGTATTACTAATCTGTGTTATAGTTTTGGAAATTTCCATTATCTTTGTGTCTTATTAAGACAAAAATATATTTGCAATTTTCCCTAATTTAGGGTTACCATATCTGAAATTCAAAAATACGATCAGACTTTTCATCTGGGTAAGTCGTTATACAGGATATTTCCAAAGAACTCCGACAACATTTGGGAGGTTATTCCTGACACCAAAGATAAGACAAAAAGTAGGGACCAACCTGGGTACATAAATGCTTCCTTTTGGAGCTATAAGCTGCCGAAAACATGAAAAAAATGAGTTTTAAAAATCCATAGCTCCAATACTATGGGACCTACTGTAGTCGTATAAAGATTTCATTTAGGAATTAGTATGTGCCCTATCCAAATATCCATGTCTCAGAATCCTGTGGTACTTCCACAGCAATTTTTATAGAGGTAGTTGGTGAGTACTTCAAATTAATATGCCTGCAGCCAAACTGCCTCTACAAAAATTGTTACGTGAGTACCGCAGGATTCTGAAGCATATATTTTTGCATAGTGCACATATCAGTTCCTAAGTGAAGTGTTTACTCAACTACGGTAGATCCCATAGTATTGGAGCTATGGAACTTTAAAGTTCATTTTTTCGTATTTTCGGCAGCCTATAACTCCGAAATGACGGATTTCTGCAAACAGGTTGGTCTATACTTTTTGTCTTATCTTGGTGCTAAGAATCACCTTCCAGACTCTGTTGGTGTTGTTTTGAAACACCATGTATATGTTTATTCTGTGCGTATGCAAGTAGAAATCTTCTTTACTTCTTGTATTTGTAACAGTGTACATCTTTGTTGACAATAAATTCGCTCATTGATAAGTATTTGCTCGGCGAAAGCTCATGTAATTGGTTAAGGTGTAGGTCTACTTCTCGCATAGTCTCGCTGCTGAAAGGGACACTGAATTCCAACTCAATCCGCCAATCAATAAGTATCTAGTTTCGTCAGATTTTATCTCCATTTAAGTTACTAGCTCGCGTTGCACAGGAAGAATAATGTTTGTGTACATTATTTGAAAATAAATAACTGAGTAGAATAAAGAACGAAGAGCAACCTTTACGCGTTGCGTCTGTCAGAAGGTAAATATCTAACCTTCAATGTTGTCTGTGTCCATTCCCGGGTCAGCTGACATGCACGTTCTTGACTGTGCATTGGGTTAATGTAGTCAGGACTACCACTAATCAGCTTAGTGATATCGAAAACTGGATTCGACACTAATATTGGACATTTTGGAAATTTTACTTTTCATTCCCACCCCACGCCGATGGGGCTAAACTTTGCAACTTAGATGCCATCGAAAATGTCACTATTCATCTCAGCGAGCCCAAAAAACTATGTGTAGGCTATATATATATATATATTCCAGATTGTAAGTCATATGTGTGTCAACTAATTTGTAGAAATGAGGTTACATACCGAGTTTCATTTTCCTCTCACGAGAAATTCGTGAGATATTCTATTTTTTTTAACATAAATTTTTGAACCACTTCTTTTCCTTTGTTGAAAACTCCTTTCCCCCCTTTTTACGATACGAACAAAAATTTCTATATTGTTTTGTTCTCTTTCAAACTACTTTCTTTCTGATAAAATCACTTTGAAGTACGCCAAATTAACGGGGTGTGTTTACCGGACAAACCCACAAACATTCATTTTTATATATAAGATGAGTAGTCCCAAATAAACAAACAAACAAAATCAATGTGATGCTATAGCAGTGTTGGCTGAAAAGTAGTACCAAATTGACACCAAAAGGGATGAATTCATTATTTTATACCAGTGCAATACATGGCTTTATAACACGAAACTAAAAGAGATGAAGTTTTATACCCCCCCCCCCCGCCGTCTTCCAAGAGTCCAAATCAAGAAAGGGCTCTTTTTAAAAATTACATTTTAAAAACATCTAAATAGGAGAACCAACCGTGGAAGTAGATGGAACTTTTCTGGCAGGTAGGAACTATAACAGAGGCCTTAACTTAAAAGGAAAAACAGTTATCTTCGGTATGTATTGTAAGGAAACCAAATGCGCCTCTCTTTCAGAGTGACCAATAAACCAAAACGGTATTATGACCATATATGAAGACAATATAGACGAGGAAGAAATCAATCATCTCCGAATTCGTGTGTAAACAGAATGTTATAATAAAACATTAAAATATAAATTATTGTACCTTATTCTCGATTATTTCACGACAGAATGAGGATCGGTCCTCCTTAAGTTTTTAGGTTTCAAGAGTCCAATACACAGGATGAGGAGATGTAGGAAAAGTCTTGCTGACACTTTTGAAAATGTGACAAGTTTTTGTTAAATGGTGCTGAATTGGGTAGAATTGTACCAACTTTTTCACAAAAGGGCTGAAAATGCCATGCGTGACACCAACGGGCCGATGAATGACAAAAGGGGCTGAATTTGGTACAATTGTACCAAGTGTGGCAACACTGTGCTATAGTTTGGATTTGCATCTTCATAATTTCCATCTAATATGCAGTGCAGCACAACTCACACCAGTACTCGTGTTCTACACATTACATTCTCTTGAACGTCAAGTATTGTACGTCTTATAAATTTGCTAGTGCCAAATTTCAGAATTTATTGGGTCAGTCTGATCGTTTCTGCATCATTTAAAATGATCCAACAATTATTCAAGTCTTGGTTACTCATAGTTATTCATTAATTCAAATAAATTGTTACAACGATCAGTGAGTAACTTGGTAATTAATATTCGAAATTTTAACAGCATTAATTTCAATTTTGAAGTACAGAAATAATGATATTGTCTATATCTTGCGACTCATACAGCATTAGTTATTTCGTAGAAACTCTAAACTATTATTGAACAAAAAGTAACATCATTAATTCAAGTAAGTATATTTTCTTCATGAGAAAGTAGTCAGAAAAAAAACAAGGAAATAAATAAACAAACAAACAAAAAAAAAAAATCCTCGATTCCCTCTCACAAATAACATCTAAGATACATATCCTCACGCATTTATTTTTGGTAGTACGTTTTCTACTAGATAGAAATATCTGCAGAGCTCGTTCATAGCTAAGAGGCTAGCGTACGCGCCTTTAGCGTGGAAGACCCGGGTTCCATTCCCGGCCGGAGCTCATATGATTTGGATTCCACGTTAATCAGTAAGGCCCGTCTCATATAACCTTGCTGCTGAAAAGGACGTTAAACTCAAAATCATCAAGAAATATCTGCTTATATTTGAACTCTTTCATTTTTTTGTACTTCTTTTTTTTTTTTTTTTTGAATTTTCATTTATATGTTTTCTTTGGGATTAGGAACAAATTTTACAGCGCTCAACCGAGAAAACAGAGTTATGAAATATTTGATTCTGGTTTTCCATTTGTGCATTTAGGTTGATTTTAAAACTTTAAAAGTTTGCTGTGATCAATTTACTACTATAGTTCACGGAAAATTTAGGCTTCTGTTGTGTAGAAATCGTACTCAATCATGAAAATATATTACTTTGATTCATTGTTTTTTATTATGTATGAAACTAGGTTAAAATACAAAATAGGCATTTTTGGTAAAATATTACTTGCATTTTTGGTCATAATTAAGCAAAAAGAAACCACACATATAACTTTTCTCACTGGTGTTATATAAAGAATAAATTTAACCTAAGCTTTTATAAAAATTAAATGAAAATAAAATATTTAAGTTTTACAACCCATGGTTATGCCGACTATGCTGAAGGAGACGGTGATGATGAGAAATAGATTACATGGTTTAAATAAGAAAATGGGAGGAAACGGAAGAACCCCGAGAAAACCCACGCACACGGTGTTTGTCCACCACAAAGCTCACTTGGCGCGAGCTGGGATGGAACCAAGGACCTCATGCACCAGAGATGAACGCTCTACCACTGAGCCACCGCGATCCCTTAAGGTTTTGTAATCTAGTGGCAATAGACATTATATAATGTTGACTCTTTTGACAAAACATTTAACTACATTTAACTTTATCATAAATTGAATGGCCACTGGTCAAATGGAAGTCAGTTTTAAAAATTTTCTGTAATGTATATAATAAGTCAGACTACTAACTTTGGGTTGCTGTTAATAACAAAAATAAAGTGCATTTTTGCTAGTTCTGGCAAGTGCGTAGTGCTGTTGCATTAATTGTATAATGTGAATAATCACTCAATTTACTGAACCTATTATTTGTTGGAACAACTCTATACACTTAACAGAATTAAACAATTGTAGTGCGTAGAACAACATGTAAAATAAGGATGTGTGTACTACACGCATGAATATTTGCAGATTGAGAATAACGATAGTAACTAACTCTATGAACCCTGAGCTTGAATGGCGCGTCCACAAAAGTTCTCCATTGACTTCTATCCTTAGCCAAATGGATCCAGTTTCTACTTTGTATTCCTAATTCTGCGAGATCCATCTTAATATTTTTCTCCCATCTATACCTAGGTCTTCCAAATGGTCGTTTTCCGATTGGTCTTTCAGTCAAGACTTTGAAAGCGTTCCTACTTTCTTCCATCCTGGTTACATTCTGCATACCGGAGCTTTCTAGATTTGATGACCCTAACAATGTTTGGTAAACCGTATAAATTATGTAGTTCCTCGTTATGAAGTTTCCGACATTCTCCATTCCCGTTCCTCTTGGGTCCGAATATTAGTCTCAGGATTTTATTCTGAAATAGTTTCAGTCTAGTTCTTCCCTTAAAGTAAGCGAAAATGTTTCGCAACTATACAGAACAACAGGCGTGATTATGGTTTTACATATTTTAACCTTTAAATTCCTCGACAGAATTTACGACGACAGAAGGTTTTGAACCTAATAATAGCACGAATTCTCTGCTTTTAGTCGACATTTAATTTCTTCGTGAATATGGTTTTCATCTGTTAATATTGATCCTAGATATGTGAAAGTATTCACTTTATCAAAAATGTTATTTGATATTTTAACGCATCCATAATTCGAAGTATTACGATCTTGATGAACTTCCATGTATTTAGTTTTCTCTGCGTTTTCTTCTAAACCCATGTCTCTGCAAGCGTTTAATAAGACCTCTGCATTTCTTTCTATTGTTCTCCTATCATCCCGTATTAAATTTACATCATCAGCATATGCCATAACCTGGTGAATACCGTTCAACTCTAGGCTCTGGTTGCTATCTTTGATTCTCCTTATACCGTATTCCAGCAGAAAGTTGAATAATAATGGCGACAACGCATCTTCTTGCTTCAGGCCATTCTCGACGTGAAAGGTCGTGATTAAAAATTTTCCTACCCGGACTTTACTTTGGCATTCATTTAAACACATCTTAATTAATCTAATTATCTTTTTCGGTATTCCAAATTTTGTAAGAGTGTTGTACAATGTTTCTCTCCTAACCGAGTCGTAAGCCTTTTTAAAATCAATAATAGTAATGTCCAACGAAATAGTTTCGGAATAGATTAAAAACAATGGCGCATTCGTTATTATTTAGTTCACTTTTTCAGTTCCTTTTATCAATTACAGTTTTTCATTTTTACTCAGTATTTGTGATACTTAAGTTGGAAGTTAAATATTTGAGAGCGTAAGTAAATAATTTGAGAGGTACAGTTTCGGATATTGTACAGTGGAGTCCCGCTAATGCGAACTAATTGGGACCGGAGCATGTTCGGATTAGCCGGAATAACAGTAAAATCGCGGTTTGAAACGGGTGAACGAGTCTGTTGTGTTGTAATATATAGCGTATAGTATTTAGAAACACGTTTTCCGACAACAGTATATGTACTGTACTAAATAACTAACTAACTAACTCTATGGCCTATGAAACCCGGAGGTTCAATGCCGCGTTCACAAAAGCTCTCCACTGACTTCTATCCTTAGCCAACTGGATCCAGTTTCTACTTTGTATTCCGGTCTCTACGAGATCCATCTTAATATTGTCCTACCATCTGCGCCTAGGTCTTCCTAATGGTTCCTTGTCTGATTGGTCTTCCAGTCAAGATTTTCAAAGCGTTTCTACTTTCTTCCATTCTAGCTACATGACCTGCCCACCTAAGTCTCCTAGACTTGACGACCCTAACAATGTTCGTTAAACCGTATAAATTATGTAGTTCCTCGTTATGAAGTTTCCGCCATTCCCCATTCCCGTTCCTCTTGGGTCCGAATATTCTTCTCAGGATCCGGTTCTCAAATACATATGTACTGTATTGGAAAAATATTTAAAATGTTGGGAAAACTTGATGCTTTTATTTTTTCAAGTACAGTATGTACAGTAGTTTGAGACGATGGCGAAACTACACGTTGTCCAATGGACTCTCTTCACTGCGACAAAAAGACAATAACTGAGTTCATGTCTTATATCAAGTAATACCAGTACAATACTATCGTACTATCGTAGATGCTAGTACAATACTAGTACTGTACACTACCAGTATTGTACGTTCAGTTTTATGTTACAATGCAGTACTTATTCTACTATATTTCACTCATACTAAACTTATAAGTTTCAATACTGTACAGTAAGTACACTGTATTCTATTTCAAAATGTGGCTTAAGGCCTAAATACAGGTATTTAAAAAAAAACTATTTTTAACGAAAATTTACTTGTTTCTTACGGAAACATGCACCCATTTTCATCCTTTTACTAATTAATTTCTTAAAACTGCGTATTTTCACCACAAATAAAGAGATAAATAAAATTTTCCTCCCGGACCTGTTCGGATTAAACGTGTTCAGATTACCGGGACTTCACTGTGTTTCATTATACCCTATACAATACTCACATATTCATATAGTGTTATTTTATCTGTTTCAGACGGCTGATTTGGCTATAACCGACCTGACAATTACATCTGAACGAGAAAGTGCAGTAGATTTTACTATGCCTTTTATGAATTTAGGTAAGTGTTCAGTTTTCTTTACTGAATCCTTAGTCTATGCACATGATATTTATTTTCTAATCAAGTTGTAAGCATAGTTAAATCTTACTGCACCTAATTTAAAGGTAAGATACTAACTCCCCATAATGTGGATCTCCCTACGAAATATACTTGAAGAAATACGTAAGGATTAATTATTATCAACATAACTTAAATACTTTTTATTATTATAGGTAAGAATCTTCCTTAGAAATAGCTCATTACATTAGTAAAAACTGCATCACAGTATCACATGCCTAAAATGTAGTTCTTTTTCAAAAATGAATAGGAAATCCACGTATTGTTTGATTTATTTATTACCGGTACCTTATTGTTGATGAGTATTTATATCATAAGCTTATTTCCAGAATGTTTTCATTGTCATTAATTAATTTTGCCTAAATAAATAAATAAAATATCTTGTTTTTAAGTTTCTTACTTGTATAGGTTATATCTTTCTCATGCATATTGCTTCTGTGTTGAACAATGTGAAATTCATTTCTTCTACACGTATTATGATTTTGTACAGCTTCATTTAATTCGAAATCTTTATATTTACTATAACGTGGAACAAATCTTTAGTTTAAAATTTTAGTAAAATAAAATAATCACAATTGAAAAAAAAAAAAAAACTAATATGATAAAACTCCATTATACGGAAATAAATCTAGAAATAACTAATATAATAAAATTCCATTATACTGTATGAGGAAATAAATCTAGAAATAAATAATATAATAAAACGTGGAACAAATATAAACATTGTTAACAGTAAAATACCAGGATTTTAAACTGTCAATATTCGAAAAGAACTTTTACATTCAACCTTATATATACTTATATACGCATATATCGTAATCAGTGGCGTATTTAGGATTTTGTTTCGGGGCGGGGCTATGCACAACACGTGAATAAGCGCTCATATCTTTCCTGTTGAGTGCCGACAAATTTTAATGAAGTTGTGCATATAACAAATTTATTTCGGGGAGTGGGGACTTGAGCCCTTTAGCCTATCTAAACATGCCACTGATCGTAATTTTCATTAGCATTTTCCAGTTATGTTATTCTTTCAATCAGGATCGTATTTAAATATGGGCCTCCCTGGGCCATAGCTCTGGGCGGCAATTATTGGGAGGCGGTAAATTTTCTCGGAGCTTTTTTCGATAGTCCAGTTCCGGAAATTACAGAATTTTGGCTGTAAATATTGGTATCAAGTTTTATAATGGCCTGAGGTGGCAAATATGTTAAATATGGCCCTGCTCTTAACTATATAAAGTTAAAGAGTATAGATTAATTATGCATAATATCTCATTTCTACAACTGATTATGTACTGTATATAGAAAAAAAATTTAAATTTTGGTTTAAGTTAGAATTAGGGCCAGGAGTTTTATGAAGTAGGCCTATACTGTTTTACTGCAGTAATAAAGGTGAAACTTTTTTTGTTTAGAAAGTTAAATAAAATAGTTTATCCATAAGGACACACAATCGTTTTACTTTATTTTTTAACGATTTAATTTTTACCATTACAGGTATCAGTATTTTGTACAGAAAACCAACAAAGGAACCACCGAGCTTATTTTCATTTATGTCTCCCTTTTCTATGGAGGTTTGGATCTATATGATGGCAGCCTACATGGGTGTATCAATGTTATTATTTATATTAGCAAGGTAAATATTCCCTTACTACTAAAATACACAAGAATTTCTTTTAGCTTCTTTCAAAACATATAGAACTTACTGTAAGTGGATTTACATAATTACATTTCACTGCCAAATATAGAGAAATAAGTCTAGCTACACTATTTAATTAACTTTTTATACTCAGAAGAAGAAACCGGTACTTTACACACATTTTAGTTTCTCAGTAACTTTAACGAGTATTGATGTATGCAATTCTGAACTAAAGAGAATGTGATTTTTTTTTTTTTTTTTTTTTGAGAATACACAGTATATGTATATATCACTTTATTATCAACTGTTTCATGCGAGTTCTTCTTTGAGAAAATGATTTGAGTTTGCGTCCTTTTCTACTATTCCAGTTGGAATATACAACGTGTGTTCAAAAAGTATCGAACCTTTGATTAGCAAAAATATATTTATTAATTTGGAAATCCGAAACACTAATCCCCTTCAAAATAGTCTCCTTTGTACAGTAATGCACACACTTCTAGCGCTCCCACCATTGTTAGAAACACTTCTGGTCTGGAACGCAATTTTTGGAACGGTGAGCAATCATGCCGTCGCATTCCATATAACGAGTCACACGGCATGACGATACACAGGAATCTTGTGTTTAGCGATGAAATCCTGAATCAAATTTCGCGAACACTCTCCTCATGCCCAAATTTTTGTTCACAATTGAATGTACCGATCCAATGGAATGGTTTCCGCTTGAGAATCGCCAAGCTTTTGGCAAAATTTGATTCAATATTGCTGCTCAAGTTTTTCTGTCATTTTACAAAATAACTGAAATCCAACGACCGCTCAGCACACGTCTTCACTCATTGGCCGACTGCAAGTGACTGACGCTTTCAGCGGGCGGGAAAAAATTCACAACTGCGCATGCGTGTCCCCTCTACATCTACACTAAAGAAAGTCTCAAGGGCTTCTGTGGTTTAAGCGGAAAAAAATAAGGTTCGATAGTTTTTGAATACACCTCGTATGATATTCGAATCCTATGTTAAACTATATCTCTATGTCGCGCCTAGTTGGTACTGATTAGAAAATTTAAATTAAAAAAGCAAATACAAGAAAATTCAGAAAGATTTTTGACATATGCTTTTATTTAACTGAATTACAATAAAGTATTATTATTGCAAAGTACCAGTGTATTGAAATTGTAGGAGAAAATATTTATACAGGGTGTTTCAAAACAACACCGACAACATTTCTTAGGTGATTCCTGACACCAAGAATAAGACAAAAGGTATAGACCAACAAGGGCGCACAAATGCTTCCTTTCGGAGTTATAAGGCTGCTGAAAACATGAATAAATTAACTTTAAAGGTCCGTAGCTCCAAAACTATGGGACCTACCGTAGTTGGGTCAAGACTTCACTTAGGAACTAATATGTGCGCTATCCAAAACTGCATGGTTCAGAATCCTGCGATACTCACACAACAATTTTTATAGAGGGAGTTTTTCTACGGGCATATAATTTGAAGTTCTCACCAATTACCTTTATAGAAATTGTTGCAGAAGTATCGCAGGAGTCTGAAACTTGGATATTGAAACACCCTATATATAAATTCATACATATTTCATATTATGACTTGCTAGTAATTAAGGCAAACGCGTTCTTAGCAGAAAAAACAATGATGGTGACGCAAGCGGATAAGACATTTAGCACCATAACGAAACTCTGGAGGACAAATTCTTGTTATTTAGGACATTCAATATCGTACCATTGCTTTTCTTGTATAAAACAATTTTGTGCTCTTCTGAATTAAAAAAAAAATGTTCATTCTTATGAAACAAAAATAAAAATAATTTAACAAGGCTAACATATAATATAACAAAGTTGGAAAAAGGGTTAATTGAACACATTGAGTTTACACATATATTAATCAGTCGTTTGGTAATATATTAATGAAAAATGCGAAAGTAATTATGTAGTTTGCCTTTTTCCACTTCCAATACAAAACCTGAAATGACCTACTGTTTGTATTGCCATCACTTGCCACGTGAATGGAAAACCATGTCGAATGTAAAGATATTTAAAAGAAAATTTAAATATTACTTAATATAATACTGCCTCTACGTAGTAAATTAATATATTGAGTGGCAAAATTTACGTATAGGTGTTCATTATACGTATAATCAATCGTTCATAAATTTAATAATGTATTACTTATTTTTATGCAAGTTTATAGATTTATGATAAATCCAATATACTACAAAATCTAAATAACTCCTTTATGTACTAAAGAAGGATAACTAAATACATTATGTGACTAATGCAACGACAGTTTCGTACACGGTATATAAAATGAATCATGCACTTGTTACTTTTACCACAAGATCTGTGTTGCAATTCATTACATACAGTGCATTTGATGCAACTTGTCCCTTCTGATAGTTGCTTTCCCCTGTTATTTCCTTCCTGCACGTGGTCATAATAATCAAGGAAGAAGAACTGTTTCTATGGCAACAGCACGTTCAGCCAATTATAGTGGTTCATTTCTCTCGCTCTAAAACGGTAAACATTCCACAAGTTGTCAAATTGAATATAGACAAATGTACATTGTTTTAGTTAAACGCCAGCTTGAGTAGTGGACCTGCTGGTTACTGAGAGAATTCTTTTTAGTTCTCCTTTGTGTCATTTAATTTTATAAAACAGATTTACCTGCAGTGAATAATTTCGTGTTTCAATATCTGACGGAAGAGCTGGCAACACAGCATTGAGCATCATGTGCGTGCGCAGCGAGCTGTCAGAAAGGGCAAGTAATGTCAATTGCAGTATAAGTATGGTGGTGTAAAAATGCTTTTTAATTACTGTACAAAAGGAGTTTAGACTGCTTAATTTCCATTGATCAATTTCTCTTAAATTAAACTTACTTGATTGTCAATTAAATATTGAATATATAATATGTATGATTACTGTTATATAATAATATCAAGGATAAGGACCGCAATCGTTTAATGGTTCAAATTTAAGAAATGGAAAAATTAATATACTAAATTATTAAAAGAAGATTTTGACTATTGTAAGAAAATGAAGAATGTATTAGCAAAGAGTAGTTATGTGGCAATAATTATTAAGAGCAAAAAACACACTGAATGCTGACTCTAATACACCTAATATTTGATAATTGTGATAAGTTATACAACGACATGCCAGTCATGTTGTTTAAGAAACTCCTAAAACGTATAAAATATATTTTATAGATTTATTTTAACACTACAATCTTATAATAAATCTTCCTATTGTTAAAATTGTTAAGAATACTGCTACTATTCATTCGACAGAAGGTGCATGTCACATGTACAATTTTTGATGTAGATAATTCTCTGTCACGCATTTAGAATTTATCAATATGTCACCTGACGAAGTCTTGGCGAAAACATTGGAGCTGAAAAAAAAATAAAATAAAATAAATAAATAAATCTGAAAAAAGTGAACGAAGATATACAGCAAATTCTTTATTCTTATAAGTATTCACTCATACAACAGCGTTTCTTCCTTGATGAGGAAAACTAAACCAAACCCAGTATTCAAAAGACAAATCTTGCATTCGTAATATTCGAACTTATTGGTTTAAATAAAATCTTATTATTATTATTATTATTATTATTATTATTATTATTATTATTATTATTATTATTATTATTATTATTATTATTATTATTATTATTATTGTACTAGAATATGCATCGGGTACTTAGAACAGCCTAACAAATACTCTTGTGAACAAACTTGAAATGGTCCAAAAGTCTTTTCTTAGAATAATTTGTTTTAAGTTAGGACTGGACTATTACTCTTGCACGTATGAATATTGGGAAACATACTCTAAATTGGAACTACCGGTTGACAAAAGAAAATTGATTGACTCTGTATTTGTAGAAAAGTTACTTGACAACCAATATACATCAGTCTATATTAAAAAAAAAAAAATGTGGATTTTAAAGTTCCAACATGTGGTACAAGGGTAAAAATTTTATTCCCAGCACATAATAGAAAACATATTTTAACCTTAAGATTTAAAGTTATAATGAATGTATATCTTAAAATGTGATACTATTTTAGAATTTTTAATATAACTTAGTAGTTTTTATTTTTTACTTTTAATTTTTGAAATTTCTTTGTTTTAATAATTGACATAGACTACACTGTTAGTGTTTTTATTTATATTAAAGAGGTAATCATAATTTATCATTTGTACTATATGTAGTATAGTGCTAAAATAATATAGAATAAAACAAAGTGCTGTATTTAAGCTGTTCTCAGCACGTATATTATTATTTTATGTAAGTATTATTGTTACATCACACATTAGGACTACCCCTTTGCAATAACTATTTGTAACTGTTCTTTACGGATTTTCCATTTTCTTTTTTTGATTTTTAAATTCTTTTACTGTTTAGCAATGTAATCGTACTATCCATGTGAATTGTACGTTACAAGTTGATACTACAGGCAGTTAGAGTGGGTGAAAGAGGGGTCCTAACCTCGTTAAGACGAAATTCAATAAGTAAGATAAATAAAAATAAAAAGTACCGCTATTCGAGTTATTAATATATTTTTTTTTTTTTCAGGTGCAGTCCTGACGAATGGAATAATCCTTACCCATGCATAGAGGAGCCCGAAATTTTAGAGAATCAATTTACTTTCAAAAACAGTTTATGGTTCACCATTGGTGCCTTGATGCAGCAAGGTTCTGATATTGCTCCAACGTAAGTTTCGTTCCATTATTTCATCTAGAGGTACTATTGAGGAGTCTTAATGATTTTTAGTGTACACATTAAAACGAAAGTATTAAGGATACAGACTTGAGGTGATTGAGCGAAGCTCTTACCCTTATCACTTGAGAAGTTTGCTTAATGTAGTTCAGATACTTTCGGATTCATTTCATTAGGAGGGAAACTGTGTATGTAATCTGCTAATATTAAGCATAATAAACACTTTTCAGCTCCGTTCTCACGAACATATCGGAGAGAACATATCGGAGGATGAGCGTTTTGATTAAAACAATATACATTGTGACCACTAGTAATGTTCACAGTTAGCTATCCTACTTCAGTGTTGGAGAAATTGGTGCTAACGTATTGGAATAGATTTTCGATTATAATTTTTCAAAGACATAAGGTCAATCATAACTACCTCACTTTCAAATAATCTACATTATAAGCACTATTAACTTTGCTTTGTAAATGTAACTCAAACCTTCACAGAGTAGCCCAATCAGCAGTGATGTAACTAAGGAGGAAAATGGGGCTTGTGCTCCGGACGCCGGATTAGGGGCGCAAAACTGGGCAAATATTTATTTTCGCTATAAGGCAAGGAAAGGAGTCTTAGCAAACTAAAGATCATAAAAAATTAACTCAGAAACTTAACAAGACTACAACGACTCATCAACCTTAGGATGATGTCCATAGAGCATAAGCTACCATCAAAGCAATCTTTTGAGGACAATGTAAAAACTTTTGCAGCCAGAGAGTCCGCAAAGTTAAATTTTAGTTCTAACCTTTTGTGTTTTCATTTAACTTACATCGATTTAAGAGATTTGCAAATTGTTCGAGTATAATACTCGAGACAGCAGCTTGACTGTTTGCCATAAGTAAATATTCTATTCTAAACCAACAGACTGTTGATTCCTTCTACACACATGCACATCTCGATGTAATTCCAAAAACATTGTGATTTGCAGTTATTATGATAAGACTATAAGAATATGTCAAGCATGCTACTCTCAGATTATTTGGCAATCAAATACTAATTAGTTTGGTGTTTTATCTTATACAAAAAAAAATAAACTTTGTACTGTAATTTTGAAATAAAGATTTACCACTTGAAGAAAAATGGAGTAAGAGAATTGCTGTGTGATGCCAATATCAGGTGTAGATGGGGGAGCGTTTTGGTTTAGTTGGTCAGGGGGACACTTAAGCGAGTTCTTGGCCCGGACGTCAACTAGCCTAGTTGCGTCGCTGCCAGTCAGATAGAAAGGCTGTTATATATGAGATGATTTTTCAACTACTGCTTTCCAAGAACATAACCTATCATAACTATCTTCCTTTGGGATTACTATCAACGTACAAAACATTTCACAACGTACGTGTTCTTAGAGAAATCAATGTATGAAGAAACGTAAAGTAGATGGATAAGAGCTTAACTTCTTTAACTCCTCGCATTTAATTTATATATTTTTGTTACAATTTAGATAAAAGTCATGGTTGACATTCTTAGAGCATGCCTTACTAAAATTAATACAAAATTTATCACTTTTCTTTTGCTTGTTTATTCATAAGTGAAAGGAGATAATGAAATGCAACTTACCGCAATCATAGAAAATGTTATTCTACAGCAGAAAATATGAACTGAAGAATTTTCAACGTTGCCACCCATAGAAATTACAATGTTGCCAGAATAACAATTCCCCAAAATTTTAGTTAAGGCAGCGACTAGAAAAACATTATAATTTAATTTTAATAACTATATATTAAAAGTGTTTTGTTTATTACAAACTAAATACAACTATTATTTAAAAAGTAGTTCACAGGATACCAAAACAATATGATACGTAATCAAATGCAGTTGAGTTCGCTCCTCTAATCGCTGCTTTAACTTAGGTTTTGGGGAAAATATTATTTTGGCAACACTGTAATTTCTATAGATGGCAACATTGAAAACTCTTCAGGTGTATATTTTCTGTTGTAGACTAATATTATCTATGATTGTGGTAAGTTGCATTTCATCATCTCCTTTCACTTATGAATAAACAAGCAAAAGAAAAATGGTAAATTTTGTATTATTTTTAGTAAGGCAGGCTGTTACGGGATTTCAAGAAGAAAATCATAATTTTTAAAATTCAGACCAATCATAAAAACACTAGCCCTTTGTTTTTGAAAATGAAACCAATACTCAATATTATTGAGCTGTTTTATTGACCCTAAAACTATTGAGGAGTGGTTTTGGTCCTTCCTTCTTAAACTAAAAATCAAGAATCATAATCTCATGTTATTTCAATTGATTCTGTAGAATTGGTATAAGAAATTAAACATAGTTCTCCAATTTAAATAATCAAAGTACGAATATCTCAACTTTTCTTATAGAAAGGTACCAACTACCATTCTCTATTGCAATTGCCCATTAATGCCTACTATAAATAGCTATTAGAAACGAGACTATTTTAATCAATATATTTTTATACTGAGATTCAGTGGCGTATTCAGGAGGGTTATCGGACTGAAGTCACTTTCCCCGAAATAAATTTCTTAGTTTTTCGCATTCCACGTACAACAATAATCCTTCTTACCATTTCTAAGAATTTCATTGACTTTAAATTTTCTTGTGATCTTTGTTCAGAAATAATACTGTATTTGTCAAATTTTATTCTATGTAAGAACTGCGTTCTTTTTTCTTTCTTTCTTCCATTCTACTCTTCTGTTTCTTTTTCTTAGTTGTTACTTTCTTTCGTTTCTCCTATTATACTTTCGATCGTTGTTAGCTGTGATTCAAGGAAGTCGTCGTCAGTAACACCAAAACTAAGAGGAGCTGATAAGCGAAACTGGTGTTCTACACGAACTCGCACGGTTGGTGTTCTATACCAAGTAAAACTGCAATCAGTATAGCCCTATTTCATCTTCAACTTGTCTCAATATTTTCTTTCAGGTAAAACGTACACAGATAAAACTGAATATTTCCATTTTTTTTTTTCTAAAATGAAATAAGTTAAGTTGAAACGAGATTACAAATATTCAGCGTGTGTTTGCAGGAGCGTCATTTGAGATTTGCCTTAGGAGGGGGGGGGGGGGAAAGATCCTCCACCGACATACGAGTTTCACGTTATTTCCTAGTATATTAGTAGACAATGAATTAAAATATATTTAATTCTCAAACTCAGGTGAGCAATTGCCCCCCTGCTTCCCCGTGTTGTGCATAGTCCCACTGGAACAAAATTCTAAATACGCCACTACTAATACTGAAGCAAGTTTAGAACAAGCTTATATGATCTATAATCTAATTTCAATCAGTTTTTAGTTCATAAGTTAACCAGTTCCGTAACATTGTATTGATTAAGTAATATTATATTCTTACCATTTTACATTATTTTCGTTTAAAAGTAACCATTGAGACTTATCATACTCACAATCATTGTGAAGAAGTCTGAAGTTGCTTGATATTGCCCAGAAACGTTTTTGAAGATTTGACTTTCTTCTTTGAATGCGCAGAATTATAATCCTATCTTTTTTTTTATTAAAGTGTGTATATTATCTTGGTTGTGAAATCGTAATAGAGAAAGAACAGAGCCCCTAGTCACCTTCCAAGCATAAGTTTCATATGTTGTCTTTATGCTTAAAAAAAAAAAAAAAAAAAAAAAAAAAAAAAAAAAAAAAAAAAAAAAAAAAATTGTCATAGCAATTACATTGTTAGAAAGACAAAAATGCTTGCATAGTTGGAATAACAATGTACAATACATTTTTTTTCTGACAACATGACTTACTTGCATGAGGATATTTCCGGCCAAATGTTTATATTCTTTTAAATCTATTGGAAAATGAATTTTAAAAAAACGAAAATATCTCATTCGCATTGATTCTAACTTGTTTCAAACAAAGCGTAGATAGAAAATAATTACAGTTGAGGAATATTGGTATCTTTAGTACTTTGACTGTCACCATATCTGTTAACCGTCATCACCTGTGCGCCATGGGCAGCAGTCTGCCAGTAATACTTTGTTTTAGCCCCGTAACTGTACAATTTTCTTTGTGTATGGTTTATGCGTGGGCATTTTGAATTCTACGCAATATGTATGTAATTGCATATACCTATAGAACAAAAGCGACAAAAGTGTAATATATTGTTTGTGTATTGAAAATCATTCACGCGGCGCTCATGTGTATGGAACTTCATACACACTGCAGTGTACATGTTAATTCTATATCATTTTCTTTAATTTTTTTTATTTAATATTTGTCAGTTTCCATCCGCTACTTGTTACAGATTAGATTTATAACGTTCGCTAACAAAATACATTTTTTCGTAGTTTTACTTTTTACTGTACGTTGTCACGTTATTTGAGCCACAATTGTTGGTACCTACTTACACTGTAATAAGGCCCGTATTTAAGTAAGTGCTATTCTCTGCTTGAGCACAGGGCGGCAGAATTTAGGGGGCGGCAAAATTTCGGATTTTTAAAAATTAAATTAAATTAAATCTTAAATTTTACGTCCCACGTTTAAAGGAAGGGAATGAAATGATGGAATGATGAAGGGAGTGGGAGGAAACGAGCATACCCCGAGAAAACCCACCACAAAGTTCACTTGGCGCGAGCTGGGATCGAACCAAGGACCCTGTGCACCAGAGGTGAACACTCTACTACTGAGCCATTGCGGCCCTTAGGATTTTTTTAAAGATTCACAATAAAGTAATATTTAAAACTAGCAACCCTCAGAGTCCCGCGCAAGCGCGAGAAAATATGTTAATATGGTTAATTACAGTAGTTGTTAATTAGCCAGTTTATCTGATTATTTTTAAAAAGCTACCCTCTCCCACCCCCACCCAAAGGTGTGAGGACGAACTTGAACATTATGAAAACTGATACCGTTCAACCCAGCGACTTTCAAAACTATGAATTCAACACTAATATCTGTTGTTTTCGATTACTTTTAAAATCTCGCCCCCTCCCTGGAGAATGGAGTATGACCTTAAAGTTGAATCGAATTAAAACTATCACTATTCATCTCAGTGACCGGAAGGGGGGGGGGGCGGAGGGCGGCAAAATATTTAGAGCACAGAGGCCACAATATATAAATACTATATTGTGATACTATATTGTGGGCCTGACTGTACTGTGATAAGTATTTAGCTCAACCATTTATTTCACATTATCAGCACATCACGAAATTTAGACCAAATGTTGTTCTCAATGTGCGCATTTGTTACAGTGATTGGTTTCCGAATTTCTTTTCTTGTAAAGGAAAATGAGGAAAAAAAAAGCAAGTCATGCAACACGCGGTAAGGTGAAAATGAAATTTTTGAGTTTAACGCATCCGTTAGACTAAAGGAGACAATGATTAAAGCAAGTGAATGATCATGAAAGAATTGGTGGAATGAGAAAGTGGGAGGGAACGGTAGAACCCCGAGAAAACCCACGGGCACGATGTTGTGCACCACAAACTTACTTGGCCGGAGATCAAACCAGGGACCCCACGACCAGAGATAAGCGGTCTAATACTTAGCCACCTTGCCTCCCCCACCTGTAAGGTGTAAGCCCAGAATCTTGAAGAGCAAATCGAATTAATATTCGTAATTTGTTGAATTCTACAGTAATACCTAATTTAAAATATAACATATCAATGGATAAATTCAGAATTTTACATATTTTAGTGTAATACGAAACTGTTAAGTATCCAACAATACAAAAATTGAAGTCTTTTTTGCTTAATGTAAACACATATTTTGATATCTAAAGAAGATATTAATAATTTCTTTTCAAGTAATTGAATGGTATCTAGAGTCAAACACTTTGCGCTTGGTGAAAAAACATGATTCTAATTGATTTCTGAGGAAGTTGCTAAGTCTCTCTCTCTCTCTCTCTCTCTAAAAAAAAAAAAAAAAAAAAAAAAGTTAAGGTGTTTACCATGCACTCACACTTCAAAGATGAATAAATAAAAATTAAATTGGTAATTTTATTGTTTTTATACCAATGTTAACTTTTAATCATGCGTGTTTTGATGGGTTAATTTATATTTCAGAGCTATTTCTACAAGAATGGTGGCTGGCATTTGGTGGTTTTTCACTTTAATCATGGTTTCATCTTATACTGCCAACCTGGCTGCCTTTCTGACGGTTGAAAGTATGTCATCTCCTATCAAGAACGTAGAAGATTTGGCCAATCAAAACAAAATTAAATATGGTGCAATGAGAGGTGGCTCGACAGCTGGATTCTTCCAGGTAAAATATTTATTAGCATGATTTTTTTTTTTTTTTTTTTTTTTTAGGTAAAAGACGTATTTAAATAACATGAATTAAGGAAGGTTAAATTGTTTAATCATGATTCCTAATAAGGAGAGAACATTCAACAACAATAATAAATAATATGACGCCAGGCCAGAAATTTCTTATCCTCACGTCGATAGAGATGTGCTAGAGTGTAAAAAAGTTTCACAAGGATAGGTAGGCATCTCACTAATATTTGCTAATGTGTGCCTTCACAGGTCCTGTTGAACTGATGTTACAGACAGAAAACTAGGCAGCGGTAGCATGTTGGACAAAGTCGAATACCGAAATATGATTAATATCCTCTATCTTCACGGAAAAATCGATAGAAACAAGACATGAAGAGATGACAGTTGTATATAGTGAGAAATGTTGGGAAGAAAGAATTCCAGTATGGTTGCACAAGTCTACATGATGACCCAAGAAAAGGTTATTCACCAACGGGTACAGATCCAAATGTTTGGCAAAAGTTCAACAGCTACTGCTTGAAGAAAGACTTATGTATATTAATTGTTTATCTAGGGAGGTGAATATTAGTAGCAGGTTTTTTTTCACACCATATTACATGGCATCATGCATATGAGCGAAGTGGTAGCCAGATGAGTTCCGAGATTGTTGATATCTTTCTGAAAACAAGATCAATGTGCACAAAGCATTTTGTACCTATAACGCAAGGATAAGAATACTTTTGTAAACGGATTAGTGACTATGGATAATTCTGTTAGGTGTATTTCTGATCCTGAAACCAAAGAAACGAGTAAAACGTAAAAATACTTCATCCCTTATCCCCAAAAAGATTAAGGCAAAGCATTCATCCAGCTAGGTCATGTTCTCCGTATTTTAGGAGCATAAAGGTATGATCTTGTCTGGTCACTTACGGAAAAAGGCTACAATCATCAGAACGTATTAATGAACCTGCTGCAAAAGTTACGGGATGTCATCAAAGCAAAGAGACGGAATTTGCTCTCGAAAGGTTGAGTTGCTGCTAGCAGACAATGAACCGGCACACTAGGCAGCAGAAACACTCACTTTTGTGCTCCAATGTGGCTACAGGTCTTGGCTCCACGAGTGGATTCCATCCGATTATTTCCTCTTTTCAAATATGAAAAATCATTTGCCGGGTAGGCGTTCTGTGGATGAGGAGGTCTGTAATACGGTGGAAACCTGGTGTGCCTCCAAGTTCGCAGACTTTTATGCAAATGGTAGTACCGGACTAATCTACAGATGTGAATAGCGTAAGGCAATACAAGGTGAACAGTGGAAGACCACCAAATCGCAGATGGTGAGGGTAAGAACTTTCTGGAGTAAGTTAATCAATACTTTGATCTATTTATTCCCAGTTTTTGTTCCGTAATTCTTTTGTTTTAAAAGTTTGTTCTTTAAACCTACTTGATATAGCCTAATACAGCTGATTGATTGTATAGTTTCATTTTACAAACGTCTCCTTCTTGACGATTGTTTTTTTTTTTTTTTTTAAATATACACCATGCGTTTTATTTTAGCTACGTGTTACATATTAACACACAATCTGTCTATATACAGGATGTAACAGAATACATGTTACAACGCTTGGGAGATGAAAAGAAAAAAAGTCCATGTGACTCATAGTGAAGTGCGGTGTCCTAACTGAGTTATGATATGTCGCAAATGAACTGTCATTGCAGTCTTTCTAAAATATGAAATGTAACCAAAATCTGTAATGGACCTCTATGGACTAATCAATTTTATGGCCAATATATATATATTTTTTAAAAAAACTTGAAATTATAAGTGTTCTACGGTGCATACTATTTAGGAAATTTATTGGAATAAACATTGATTTTATTCTATAACCTCCTAATGCACTTACCATGATGTATGGAGTAATGCACTAGAAAGATAAACCTTATAAACCTTACCTGCCTTGATCATGTATGTAGTCCTTTTTAAATTTGTAAATCGGTATTTTGTTTCTTGTCAACAGTAATTGGATTTGCTTTAAACAGACTGTACTGTCTAATGTCGTAAAATAGACAGATGTTTTCTACAATATTTATATCTTACACGTTTTAAAATTTACTAATGGTCCTCTCCCCACCCTAGGTGTTATGTAAATGTTTAGTTATTTGTAAGAAGAATTTTGTACGGAGCATGGTCTTGACCATACGGGACATCTAACCTGAAACATATGATTGAAAGTTTCAAACAGTTTATACTGCGTTGCTTTCCCATTACATGTATCACGATTTAAAGTGAATAAAGATCGACCTATTATAAATATGTGCACAAACTCCTTAAATCGTTCAACACTACGTTAGTCCTGAATAATAATAATAGTACGCATTGATGATGGTTAACACTTATCGCTAAAACATCTACGTTTGGATTTCTATTAGAATGCCCAGTGAGTGTTGAACTTTTGTAACTATTTAATTTATATTATTGACAGAGCTCGTCGAACGAGATCTACAAACGAATCTGGAATTTTATGGAAGCTCATCCTGAAGTGTTCCCCAAATCTAACGCAGAAGGAGTAGATTGGGTAGTGCAACAAGATGGTGGCTACGCGTTCTTCATGGAATCCACCTCCATTGAATATCAAGTGGAGAGGAAATGTACTTTGGCTCAAGTCGGTGGATTGCTTGATTCTAAAGGATATGGAATCGCCATGAGGAGAAGTAAGTACGGATTTTTTTCATACTAATCTTATAATAAGACGCCAAACAACATTTTAATGTGGGGCGCGGTGGCTCAGTGGTAGAGCGTTCATCTCCGGTGCTTGGGGTCCCTGGTTCGATCCCAGCTCGCGCCGTGTGGACTTTGTTGTGGACAAACACCGTGCTCGTGAGTTTTCCCGGGTTCTCCCGTTTCCTCCCACTTTCTTCATTCCACCATTTCATTCATCTCTCATCATCACTGTCTCCTTTAGCCTAACCGGCATAACCGTGGCACATAAAACTTAAAGATGATGTCAACATTTTAATGTATTATCGATTACCTTACCTTAGATTTCTGTCACTCTTAGACGAGCATACCTTAACGTGTAATTATGTCGTACAGCCAAGACGCTCAAAAAGGAATGTTTGATTCCAACCCGTTAACGTCAAATTTCTGCCATACGCGGTTGCCAATATCAAGACGGTAAAAAAATATCAGATAAAGGGACAGAAAAGACAGATAAATTTAAAGGTCCATAGATCAAAATTATGGGTCCTATCGTAGTCGGGTCAAGATTTCATTTAGGAACTAGTATGTGCCCTATTCAAATACTCATGTTTCAGAATCACTTGCTACTTCCGCAACAATTTTTATAGGGGTAGTTGGTGAGTATTTCAAATTATATGTCCGTGGCCAAAATACCTCTATAAAAATTGTTGTGTGGGTACCTTAGGAATGTGAAACATGTATTTGTGGATAGCACACATATTAGTTCCTAACTAAAGTCTTGACCCAACTACGGTAGGTCCCATAGGTTTGAGCTATGAATCTTTAAATTTAATTTTTTTATGTTTTCGGCAGCGTATAACTCCGAAATGAAACACCTCCCAAACTTGTCGGTGTTTTCTCGAAACACTCTGTATATTAATTTTGCGGGTTACTGAACATATGCGTTCCTTTTGAGAAACAATATGAGAAACATATGAGAAACAATAATGCTCAACATTAAGTGCGTACTCACATATACTGTTTCGAGCTAGTAGTCGTAATTATTACTTTGAGTATTTCGAACAAAGCATCCCTCATCGTGGTTCGTTGAGGTTTCGAAATTACCTCCTCCTTTCTTCACTACATTTTGGAGACTACTTTACTATCACATGAGATATCACAAGAGCTTGTATTGATAAACATTTTTCATTTAAAATAGTAAATTGATGTTTAAAAAAATGGGAACAAGAATTTTAGGAATGACCCAAAACTGGATCTAAAGATTGTGATCTTGGCCAAGACTTTTAGAAATAACGATTATTAATAATAATAATAATAATAATAATAATAAAAAAAGGCTCCGTGCGATCTTGGCCAATAATTAGGTTTTGCATCAATGGCCAAAAAATTTTTGAACGGCCCCTAAATCGAGTTTTCTTGTTTTTATACGGAATAAGCACATGATACTGAATTAACTGATACTTTGGTTTCGGCTACGCTATATGTAGTTCTCCAGATATAAGGCGTACAAGAATATTTTTAATTAAAATATATTGAATCTTGGATCAGTGGCCACAAAATTTTTAAATGCCCTTTAAATCGAGTTTTTATATTTTCAACGGAATAAGCACGTCATACTGACAAGGAAGGGTCACGCAGTGGCTCCGCTGAGATCCGAACGAGACAATTGTGTTTGCATTTGAAATGCTATAATTAGATGAATCCCAAAGTTATACGTGCCACCGGGAGGAATATCGTGAGTTACAACATATTTTGTAATGTAAGAACTACAAAAAAATTACATGGCAGAATAGTTTGAACCGAGTCATTTGTTCGGAAACGGTTGGGTAAGTGGAAAACTCGGCCAACACGTATCCCATCATTTTCAACGACAAACTTTTTGGGGTAAGAAACTTTGTCCCAGGGTCCCCCGCAGGGTCCCAGACGGGGTCCAACTCAAAATTTTCAAATGGCAAGGGGGGTTAAGTGGTACATCATTTGAAAGCTGTTGGACAGGGTTGTCGTAGAAAGTCAAGACTTGCTCCATCTACTTTCATTTAACAAGATCTTGCAAACGATGAGCTTCTTAACCTCTCTTGCCATTTGAAACTTTTTAGTTGGACCCCACCTGGGACCCTGTGGGTACCCTGGGACAAGACGTTCTCACTTAAATTGTTGTACTTTGAACATAATGCCAGACTCCCTTCCTATTTTCAAGTCTCACCATTTCCGATTTATAGGGGTGACCATGGACTTTTCAATTAAGTTTTTGTTTACATTTCGACCCTCCATCATTTTGCACAGGGTTGTTGTAGAGAGTCGAGACTTGCTGCATTTTCTTTCATTTTACAACAGCTTTCAAATGATGTGCCACTTAACCCCCCTTGCCATTTGAAAATTTTGAGTTGGACCCCGTCTGGGACCCTGCGGGGGACCCTGGGACAAAGCTTTTTACCCCAAAAAGGTTGTCGTTGAAAATAATGGGATACGTGTTGGTCGAGTTATCCAACCGTTTCCGAACAAATGACTTGGTTCAAACTATTCTGCCATGTAATTATTTTGTAGTTCTTACATTACAAAATATGTTGTAACTCACGATATTCCTCCCGGTGGCACGTATAACTTTGGGATTCATCTAGTTATAACATTTCAAATGCAAACACAATTGTCTCGTTCCGATCTAAGCGGAGCCACTGCGTGACCCTTCCTTGTGAGTTAAGTGATAGTTTGGGCTTGGCTCAGATGACCCACCGCAGCTGAAAGATGGCCCATCGGAGCCTGAAGTCTTTCCTAAGCAATGTAATTGCTAGATATGCTTCAGAGAAACTGTATGTCCCTATAGAGAATTAGAAATATTGTTCTGTGACTTTTGTAAATGTAAAACTACTATTTTGGACCGATGCAGAAACCCTTTATAAATAATGTTGTTTGTCTTTATCTTGACTCTGAAAGCTTTGCAAGATTCATTTTAATTTTTTGACTCTGTTGTTTGTCTTTATCTTGACTCTGAAAGCTTTGCAAGATTCATTTTAATTTTTGACTCTATGTTATTAATTTGTATCAGTATTATCCAGTACGACGTATTTGTTTAGAAGTACATACTTCTATTGGTAAAAATATATTTTGCTCTTTGAAACCACCTTTTTTAAAACTTGTATACAAATTACAGAACTATGAGATTTATTTTTTAAAGGAGTAAAATGAGCAACCAGGCTGTAAATTCATACCACTGGATACGGAGATATACTTAGACAAAAATCTAGTAATTTGGTGTCCATTTTTAAATATGGCAACCAAACAACTATGATCTGAGTCATGTGACCGTGTTTAACAAACCCCACAAAAAGACTTAGGAGACATAAAACTTCGCACGTGAGATGGCTTAGTGCCAGCAGTACAGATATATTGCTAGAAGTTAAAAACGGCTGAAAAGCTGTTTTTTAACAATTAAAATCATACATACTACTAGTCTTTCTTTAATATAAAGAGTAATTTTAAACTAAATCCAGCATGTTGTATACCGTTTTAAAGCATATTAAATTCTGCTTCTTTTTTGTGTCTTATTAAAATGTTGAATTATTAGTCATTTTAGACAAAATTAAGAAAATAGAATAAACTTTTATCTTCAATTCTACTCTTTCCAATTTTTCGGGAAAACAGCGCAGATTTCGCGAAAAGTGCAAGAAAGTACGAAATTGTAGAGTGTAATTTTCCCTTTTCCAATGGAAAGAAGATGATCAAAATCGGTGTATGAATGGCCGAGTTATGACCATTTAAAAAAGGTCATGATCCGCCATTTTGAATCCAATATGGCGACTAAACGACAATGAACCAGATCACGTGACCAAAAGGAATTAACTCTCTTTTAAGTGGGTAACAACACCCAACAGTCAAAATGAGGGCACTTACAATGCTCATGTGACACAGACTAGCACCCTCACTAACTGGGGTTTTCCATATAGTTTTCCTCAGCTCTACCAGGCAAATGCCGGGATGGTACCTACTAAACAGGCCCTGGCCGATACCTTTCCAAATTCTTTCCATTGTTATTGTTATTGTTGGATATCCAGTATAAAATTGCCACTAGGCTGTATCTGGTGATTATTAAATAAATAAATAAATAAATAAATAAACATATCAAAAGTAACGTTACATTTTGAAGAGGTACACTGACGCAGAAATGCTTGATTTCGACATTGAAACTTGAACATACTAATGGAAAGAACCTCTACAGCAATAACGAATAATCAACACAAGTTTACAGGTACAAATTCTACTGTGCTTTATTTTTTCAAGCCTATTCTTAGTCTAGTGGCCAGATTACGCACTGGCGTCGTTAGCCTTTAAATATTGGGGGAGGGGGATACATGCTACATTTCACATGAACTAGTTATTTTTTTTACTGCACACTATGGTAAATTACCGACCAGTTGGCAACTTTAGACACAAAATTATTGGGTGGGACATGTCTCACCATCATCCCTCTAACGACGCCCGTAAGATTTCGTACAGTTCGTTCAGGTTCCGGATCGAACACACTACAGGAGTCAGGTCCTTTTTTAAACTGCAGGTCTCGTCTTATGTAGTTTAATACTGATATGGGACATAAATACAAATAAATCAATCACTTGTTTCGTTTCGCCCTACTGTACCTTATCTGTTCTATTTTGAAGGGTGAGATTCAAAAAGAGACCAAAGTAGTATCAAAATATATGGAAAACATAAAATATCGCCATCTTGAAAACATATTGGAGAGATTTAACTACTGACTAAAATAAAATACTAAATATAATTACTTGTGTATTGACGGAAGCAATAAATTTACGTCGTCCGCTTACAGTTTCAAATGTTTTATAGGTAATCACAAAAACCGCTTCCTCCTCTACAGAAAACGTAGCATGATTGAGGAGGATGGTTGGTTCTTGCAGATGCCTAGCAGTCAAATTGCCTGCTATCTGGGACGATTTATCTCTCCAGCGCTCTTTCGCGGCTCGTAGCGTTGATATGTATGGAATGGTTGCTCGTCAAGTTTTAGCGATATGGTTGACTGATTTCTTTTATTCGGTAGAAGGTGCTGGTCTACACATGATTGCTGAAAATATTTTATATTATAGAATACTTTATCAAAATCGCTAGTCTTTATTAACGTATAAAACGTTGATTTTCGTGTACTTGAAAATTATTGCGAAGTAATTATTACCATAATTATTTAGAGGATAGTTACGAGCAAGTAAAATCCTGAATTGAAATCATAAATACTAATATATAAAATGTCCTTGAAATATCACAGTCACTCCCAGGTTAATTATAACTTATATAATTTAAAACAATACATTTTAAATGTGTTTTGTTTTAAAAATGTACAGGGTGATTCAAAAAAACGGGTAATTTTAAAAATTAAATAATTTCATGAAAACAGATTTTAAAAAAAATCTCATTTAATAGAAAAAATAATGCCACTTTATAATACATACAGTACAATTTTAGTAACCGGTGGGCACTGTATAACTGGCCACTGGTTTGGGCAGTGGCCACCGGTTACTATTTGGTACTAAAAACGATCACCATCCTCTTAGGTGTTGATAAACACCAATATCACCTCTCTGTGACTTACTGCTCCAGAGATATTGGCCAAAAAAGTTCCGATTTTGGGAGATTTATGGAGCCATATCTAGGGAACCGTAATCATAGAGAGATGATATTGGTGTTGATCAATATCTAAGAGATAGTGATCATTTTGATACCAAATAGTAACCGATGGCCACTGACCAAACCAGTGGCCTGTTAGTTAGTGGACACTGGTTCCTAAAATTGTGCTCTATGTATTCTAAAATGGCATTATTTTTTCTATTAAATGAAATAATTAAAAAAAAATGTTTTCATGAAATTATTTAATTTTCAAAATTTCCCGTTTTTTTTTTTAAATCACCCTGTTTAAGCCTACACACATAACATAAAATAGCTATTTGCTTAGAAAGTGTTTTCTATTCACAATCTGTTGCGATACTTCATTCTTTCACATTTCTGAGGGCATCTTCAGGCAGGTTGCATTCAGAGTTGATTTTAATTAATTATGTTTATAATAAGGTAAATTTGAGTGTGTATAAGATGGTTTGTGCTTGTAACCTGACATACATAGGAATGACAAAAAGAAATATTCACACGAAGATTAAAGAATATAAATTAAGCTTATTGCAAGGACTCGAAGGATATAAATCCAGCAATTTTAAGATTGTTGAAATATTTAGGAAACCTAAGCATTGCATTGAAGAATTTAACAAGTTATATAAGATGTCCTCGTTAACGAAAATAATACTATGTATGCCATATTGTATTACGACAAAGAGACCTAAATTGAATTTAGAGAAAGGCAGGCTAGCTAGACAACGATATCGCAATAAGTAGCCGAAATCAAAAAGTTTTGATAAAAATTTCTGCAATATAGTTTGCCACTAAGGTGTCAGCAAGAAGAACGCTTTGTAATAGATTGGAGACAATAAAAGTATTACAAGTTCTAGGTATAACAGCATTGACATTTGCATTTTTCAAAAATATCCAGACACTGTTGGCTGATTTTGTCTTTATGTTAAAGCTTCTTGTCTCAAAATTTTATACAGTTTTGTTATTGCTCTTTGAGTTTGTGTAAACAATGGAGAGATCAGAAGGATGTAAAAAGTATTAGTTTGTTGATATCTGAGATAATCTACCTGAAGATGATTGTCAGAAATGTGAGAAAACGAAGTATCACGATTAATAAACAATACATTTCAAGAAAATTACTTCAGAAGTATTTTATTATTTAATTACGTAAAGTGTGAAAATATGCGCTTTAACTCATTATGTAACATGGTTACTATTTTTTAAAAATTAAAATTTATACTTTTTCCGTTTTTCAGATTCACCATACCGAAATCATTTAAGCGCAGCTGTACTAAGACTCCAAGAAACTGGCGTCTTAAAAAAGCTTAAAGATAAATGGTGGAAGGAGAAGAAGGGAGGTGGAGCCTGTACTGTAAGTACCAGTGCAGAACTTCAATATTTACTTTGATATCCATGTGATGAAGTATTTAAGGAAAACAAATACAAATAAAAATAAAAAAATAAATCCACTGAACATTTATAGAACTGGATGGCATACTGTACAAATAAGGTCAATATGATAATTGGAAAGTAAATTATTGTAACATAGTGAAACACATATGCTTGTGTCGGGGAGGTGCAAAAAGATTATATATGGGACCGAAGGCGGTTAATTTGATGAAAACTTTCAGTTATATTATCCGATTGAAAAAATATATACCGCAATTATTTTGGAACATTATCGTGCTAATTATGTGGACCTTATAGACAATTTTTGATTTTTCAAAATTAATACTTGTTTACCTATTTTCTTTGTGAAGAGGGGGCGCGTTGGCTGAGTGGTAGAGCCTCCGGTGCTTGGGGTCCCTGGTTGGATCCCAGCTCATATCGTGTGGACTTTGTGATGGACGTGCTCGTGGGTTTTCTCGGGATTTTCCCGTTTCCTCCCACTTTCTTCATTCCACCGTTTCATTCATCTCTCATCATCACCGTCTCCTTTAGCCTAACCGGCATAACCGTCGGACGTAAAACTTAAACATTTCATTTCATTTTTCTTTGTAAAGGTCTTGTTTGTGTGTTGGTACTCTTCTGTTGTAGTGTAGCATGTATTTGTTGTTAATGTTCCGAAGGCAGTGAATGTGAGTGTGGTAAATAGCTCTTTGCAAAGGAGTGGATATAAAGAACAGGTAAAGTTTGCTTTATGGTGATAAATGTTCATCAAAAATATAATAAAATAACTTTTTTTTTTTTTTAAGAAAAAAGAATATTAACCGAATTCAAAAAGACTAGTAAAAAGCAAAATAAAACTTTAAAATATATTAACCGACTTTATGAAAAGAGCTAAAAAAAAGGTAGAAAAATAGTTAACATAGTCTAACAAGATAAACATTTATTTAATTTTATTTAATTATTTATATATAATTACATTGTATCTACCAATATAAGATTACGTTTTATTACTTACAAAAGTTTGAAGCCTATATCAAGTCAAACAAAATAGTGCTTAATAAAATTACTATTGTATTGCTATAATTTTATATGTTTGATTACTATCAATTTATTATGACTTGGAAGTAGTGGCGCCCGAAGAAAATTTTCTAGGGGGAATCTCCATGGTTCCTATATTACGTCTGGTATTTAATATACGTGGTTTGCTATATTACGTATACATTTTTGTCTGTCAGGGAAGCCCATGCCCCTTGCCCTCTTCGGGCGCCCATGTTTGAAAGAGACTTAATAATTTTATATAGATAAGAAGAGAACTACAAGACAATGTAAATCTTGAAGTATTTTTTTCCTTTTTAGCACTGTTTTATTATTTTCTATTTTATGATAATTTGCTGCTTGTTACGGCATTTTTAAAAGCCTACTAATATTGTTCTTTCTAATTTAAGTACTTGGAAATACGTAGAAAAAATATTATGTTAGTTAATGTTTGCAATATTGAAGGGGAGAGAGAAAGTGGGTACAAGCTAAATGAACTCCTTTACCGACACTGCGTCATTTGGGGACGGAAGGGATCATTTCCCCCTTGGGTTTGAGAAATACATGCTTTATAGTAAGTCATATACTAACAGACAAAAAAAAAAAAAAAAAAAAAAAAAAAAAAAAAAAAAAAAAAAAAAAAGCGAAACTTTGTCAGTGGGTCCGTAGATACTCTTACCCCACCGTCCTGGCAAAATCTGAAATGATATTAAGTTTACCACACATACACACAAGCTTATTTCAGATTAAAATTCTACAATTAATAAGTAGACGAAACACAACAATATGCAAAAATAATAAAATTTAGATTGGAGTGTTTCTCGTTTTTATGCAAGGCAAATCAGTCACTAATGAAATATATAATTTTGTTTTGTTTTAGGCTGCTGCATCAAGTGGGTTGGCAGCTGAACTGGGACTGGCGAATGTAGGTGGTGTTTTTGTGGTACTGATTGGAGGCGTTGCAGTTGCATCCATAATAGCAGTTCTCGAGTTCTTATACAAAATGAAGAAAACCACGAAGAAGGACAGGGTACGGATTTTTCTAGCACTTTTCTTTGCATCTTCTCTGAGAAGTGTAAAATTATGCGTAAATTATGGTAAAAATATTTTATTTATAGTTCCATTGAAAACAGGCAGAAAAAAAAACTACTCAATTACTTTTAAAAATTACACGACTAGCATTAGCAATTAGATTAAAAGAATAGAAAAACAATAGATTAAAATAAGTGCATTAGAATAACTCTTCCAGAACTGGAAAGTAATTTAAACGGCAGAAAAATTGACTATGGACATCGACGTATTTTCTGAGGATAATTAATTTGTTCGGCTTGGCACAACTTAAAAAAAATGTTTACACATAGAAATAAATTATTTTCTGCTTTTAATGTTGTAATTGATACGAATCCATGGATGCGTTAAAATACTAAATAATACTTTTGATAAAGTAGATAGTTACAAATATCTAGGATCAATATTAACAGAGGAAAATCAACCTGTGCCTCTCAAATTATTTACTTAAGCTCTAAAATATTTAACTTCCAACTTAAGTATCACAAATACTGAGTAAAAATGAAAAACTGTAATTGATAAAAGGAACTGAAAAAGTGAACTAAATAATAACGAATGCGCCATTGTTTTTAATCTATTCCGAAACTATTTCGGTGGACATTACTATTATTGATTTTATTACAGATTGGAATACAAAGTAGAAACTGGATGCTATTAGCTAAGGATAGAAGTCAGTGGAGAGCTTTTGTGAAGGCGGCATTGAACCTCCGGGTTCCATAGGCCATAGAGTTAGTTAGTTAGTAATTTATACGAATCCATTAATATTTGAAAACTCTGTAGAAACATCGATTATTAATATACCGGTAACAAATTACAACGTTAATATGTCCATGAAGCTTAAATCGATCCATCTTCAAGCAGCTGTCGTTTATATTGAAGTCTTAAGCATTCTTTTTTTTTTTTTTTCGCCCATGTTAAATCCGTATCCATTCCTCCTGTTCCCCAGGGCCGGATTAAGGAAGGGGCTTAGGGGATATGTAACCGCGGGCTTTCAGGTAGATGGGGGCCTTCACTCTAATCAAAGGCTCAACTGTCTGTCTAAAAAGAATCATACAAGATACAATTATTACCCTAAGATAACATATGACCAAAAATATGAAACATATTCCTTTAACTTTCCTGCTGAACTTTCACAGAAATGTTTTAGGCGAAGTCAGCAGGGGCCACGTATTTTTTCTAGCCCCGGGTCTTCAGAAGGGCTAATCCGGTCCTGCTGTTCCCTCTTAACAATGGAAGTCGCAGCGGGAGGTGGATCACGTTTTTATGCTTAACAAGAGATCAGTAGTATTTGCTTTTGTTTGTAGACTTTGAATCACAATATGTCTACAAAAAAACACTTTACTGCACTGTGAAAAAATTTTCTCTTTTGTTTTGGAACCATCATCTTCGGATTCTCCAATTCCAACATAAATAAGTACTTTCCAATTACAGAATAGGGTAACAAAAATTGCCCAGATATTTATGTAGAAATATTATCAAGTAAAAAAGAAAGAGCTTTCCCACAGGGAATCCAACTTGGAGCCCCGTGCACAAGACGCACACGCTAATCACAAGATCCGTCGGGAGCACATTCATATGTAAGACATAAATTAAAATGTGTATGTGTTACGCGTCAGTAGTATGTTCGTACACGTTTTTGTGATTAACAAGAGAATTGTCTGCACACGAGACTATACAATACTTATCTAGGCACCAAATTTTTTTGATTGCTCAGTTATTAATAGACAAAAATTATTACGTGTACAGTGAGGGAGTGTATAGTAGAGTGGGTCGAAAAAAAGGAAATAGATTTTTTCAAGTCGTAATACCGCAAAAAAAGTAACGAATTAGGGAAACTGAAAAGCGGTTAAAAAAGAAATAAAACCAGTTTGTATCTTCTGGTTGCGCATGTGCTCTAAAATTTGCCGAATTTCGAGAAAAAAATCTCATTTCTACGATATTTTTTCTTACTTAACTTACCAGTATTTGAAATGTAATAGCTCTAGTCGAATCGTACTTGAACCGATAATGATTTAGAAAGAAAAAAAATGTTCAAACCGGTCAAGGCATTCCGCTCGTGCAACGGCTGTCAATTCTTACAACAAGCTCCTGAATGTCTTAGAATTGATTATGTCGCAGTTTTATGGTCCAGTGGTTGTTTATGGGAATTGAGCCATATTCCAAGATGAGTATGCACTCACTCCAACAGCTGCAGCTTTTGCGGTGTGGTTTGAGGAACATCGGAATGAAGTTGAGAATCTCCTCTGGCCAACTTAATCTCCAGACCTAAACATAACTGAACATCTCTGATTCGCTTTGGAGACTCGAATCCAGCGTACATTTTCGCCTTCATTCTCTCTCTTGGAAATAAGTGATGTACTGCATGGGGAATGGTCAAATATCTGTTTGCTACTATTTATAATCTCTATGACTCCATTCTACGTCGTTTCATAGCTTTATTAAAGGTGGTCCAACGCCGTATTAATCTGGTAAATTGCACTTTTCTCAAGTATTTATAATATTTTCATAAATATCTGTATTCTAGTTCCGGAAATTCAATATTAGTTCGAATTATTCAAAATTGGAGCTATCAAGGTTCGACGTATTGAGGTCGTACGTATCTTAAAGAACAAATATTGGGCACACTTAATTAGTTAGCTTAGAAACTGATATTTTCTCGTAGTCTTAGAAATTTTCCATTGTTGCTATGCGTAGGAAAAGAAAAGTAAAATACTAATTCGTTATTTTGCTGGGTTGGTAATAAAATTTTATTGTAATTTTATGAGTACCAAATGAGTAACTTTACCTACTTTTTTCTCCCAGCTTGACTATTGGCCAGAAGTTATGGCAGAGTTGAAGTTTGCCCTCAAATGCCATGGCTCAACGAAGCCCGTGCGGAAGAAAGACGAAGAGGATGAGACAGCAGACACAGCAAATTTTGTCCCTTTGAGTCCATACGCCGCACCGTACGGGTTCTCATCTAAAGAACCAATATCTTGACATCATTTTGAATTGTATAAACTGTAAAATGTCGCTGTATATATAAAGTAAGGGAGTAACATATGAAAGTGTTGCTTATCGTTTTTTCTACCGAATGATGCAACGTGTTTTTTACTAGAAAAAATCCAATTAGATGCTTCAACGAATGTATTTATGAAAAACGTTATATTGTTAATATTTTCTGCTTCTATTTTGTAGCCAGTTTATTACGAAATAAAACAATTTTAAGTGTTTAAAATGCGTTACTCACCTTGCTCAACGAAACTTGTGAACTCAATATCAGTGTTGAATAACCCACTGAAGGAACTAAACTGATGCATGATTATAACTCTGCAATACATCTAAATATTTATAGATGGCGAAAATTTCAACTTCAACATCCATCTTCGTCAGTGACTTATAAAAGCTGTGATTATAACTTTGGAATACAAATAAATATTTATAGATGGCGAGAATTTCAAGTGCAACACCCACCTTCGTCAGTGACTTATATTTTACATAGAGACGGCTATTCAAATCACATCTCATGGCTTTGATAATAATAACAATAAAACTTTCTCGGTATGGTTAAGTTTAGCGGCGACATTCTGAAAGCAAACTGCAGAATTAGTACTACATTAATATGTTTAATAGCTTCAAATGCTCAAACGTTCCTGTTACAATCATTTACTATGGCGTAAATTATATTGTGAACATTAGATTATTTGGAGCTTTTATATTTATAACCAAATTTTCAATAGATGGTTTCTATGTTTTGTTTCTAAAATGTTACTGGTAAGGTTAACCATATCGGCAATGTTTTATTTCATCATATAATGGAAACCATTACATATGATTAAAACAACAGTAAGGGTTTATGTGTGAAAAATAAAGCCGCTGACGAAGGTGAGGTTCTCATTGAAAGTTTTGGCATTAACAAATGCAGTGATGTCTTGGATTTTAAACTTAATCCGCCCTAGAAGCCCGTTCGAATTACAATACAATTTTCTTTTTTAAATTAACAGAAGTTTTATTAATATGTTTCTGGGTTCCACGAACACGAATTCTCAAAATAATTTTGACAGTAAATATACTGGAGTTCAAGATAAAATGTTAGGTTCACAAATAATAATATTTGAATAAAAACATAAAATCCTATATTTACCTTAAAAATGAAATGATCGAGGAAGTTGAAGCTGGAATAGAAGGAGGAGAATATATCGGGAGAGAGAGAAAGAGAGAGGAAGAGGGAGAGAGAGAGAAAAAGAAAGAAAGAAAGGATAAAGAAAGAAAAAGGAGAAATAAGGAGAGAGAAAGGGAGAATAAGAAAGAAAACGAAAGAAAGATATAAAGAAAGGAGAGAGAAAAGAAAGAAAAAGAGAAAGGAGAGAGAAAGAGGGAAAGCAAAATTAGAGAGAGGGAGAGATAAAATAGGAAGAAAGAAGGAAATAAGAAATAAAAAATAGAGAGAGAAAGGAAGAAAAAAGAGAGAGTAAGAAAGAAAAGAAAGAAATGAGAAAGAAAGAAAAAAGAGAGTAAGAAAGAAAAGAAAGAAGGGAGAAAGTAAGAAGAAGAAAGAAAGAAATAAAGAGAGAGAAAGAAAAGAGAGAGAAAAAGGAAGAAAGAAGAGAGAAAGAAAGAAAATAAAGAGAGAGAAAGAGAAAGAAAGGAGAGGGAAAAAAGGAAGAAAGAAGAGGAAAAGAAAGAAAGCAAAAGGAGAGAGAAAGAAAGAAAAGATGAAAAGGGAGAAAGAAAGAAAAAGAAATAAAGAAAGAAATAAAAAAGAAAGACTGAAAGAAAGGAGAGACAAGAAAGGAAAGAGAAAGAATAAAGAAAAGGAAATAGAAAGTAGAAGAAAGAAAGGAAATAGAAAGTAGAAGAAAGAAAGGAACGTCCACTTTCTTAAACACAGTTGTTTTCGACTTTCTGTTACATAGGAACTTTTGTTTGGTTTTATTTGTCGTTACTCCCCATGCGTTAACAACAGTATTTTATCTGCTACAAGGACAGCAGAGATTAAGGGTGGGAACACCTTGACTCACTAGTAGAGCATTCAATTTGATTGTAATAGGTCTAAGTTTGTTTAAAGATCCCAGGATGAATGAGTTTGTGGTGGATAAGATCGTGTCCGTGGTTAGTTTTCGGTTACTTCCAGGTCCTCTCACATTATCATTCCACTATTATTAACAATTTTTCTCAAACATCTGCAATCTTACCCTGTGGCAAAACTATAGATTTATTTTAATTTTATCGACTACACTCACTCAGTTCTGTATTTATGCAACCACACAGAACACGCCAGAAAACCATAGTGATTCTGATCGAGATATATTCTTTCAACGAATATTTATTTGCTGTGTGGATCGAATCATCAATCGAATCCATCTTTCATAACGGGATATCCAGATAATCTCTTGCGCTGTCACTAAACATTTTGAATCATGGATATTTGGATAGAACAGGTTACAGGTCTAAGACGATAATAGGCCACCCCAACTGTATGGCTAATAGTTATGGAGATATTCACTTCCACAATTCATTGTATCACACTTTTGGTAGCATGTATGTCTAAAACAAAGTGATCACAAGAAAATGGGCCCCCATTGAAGAGGGAGCCCAAATTGCAGCTAGGTTTGAAGTGTAGTAGTCTGTAATTCAGGTTCAACGGTGGTGGAGGGGTGAACACGGGAGGCAAACTGTTCTGGATACAAAAACAATTAAAAACTGTCACAGAAAATTAATGATTACTGGTAGTGTCGTAGGTATTAAGAGATCAAGTAGACCATCGACTTCGGTATCAGAGGGAAAGGTGGCTAAAGTAAGGAGAAGTTCGAGCGAAGGCCTTAAATGATGCCTTTGAAATGATGCCTGCATGGAATGAAGATCATCCACATCTGTTTGAAAAAAATCTGTGGAGTGATGAAGCTCTGTTTCATGTAGGGGAGTCGTTAATCGACATAGTAGCCATTATTGGGCAGAAGGTAATCCCAAAGAGACCGCTAAAAAAAATTCAGGGCAAGCCGAAAGTGATAGTGTGGTGTGGAATAACTTCTTCCCGCATTATTGAACCCGATCTGTTACGAGACATTATGACTACCAAAAGATATCAAGAAATATTAGATAATTTTTTAAGGCCTACAATTCCTGAATATCACGAATCACATGTACTGTATTTATTTATGCAAAATAGAGCTCCGCCTCATTACACCTTGCCTGTAAGACAATAGCTTGATGAACGCCCCGCATGATGGGAAATAGGTCGCTTAAGTCCCTTATTAAGTCCCCCTTATTTATGCAAAATAGAGCTCCGCCTCATTACACCTTGCCTGTAAGACAATAGCTTGATGAACGCCCCGCATGATGGGAAATAGGTCGCTTAAGTCCCACAAAATGGCCAGGGCGAAGTCCAGACCTCACCTCATGCGATGTCTTTTTATGAGGATGGGCTAAGAAAGAAGTGTATCACAGAAAAACTATAAACTCTTGGCGAACTTGGGAATAAGATAAGTGAGGTCATAAGTGGTGTTCCTGTTGAGTTCTTGAGAAAGGTCGTAGCAAACGTACCTGTTCGTTTGAGACAGTGTCAAGAAAATAGTGGATCACACATTTAGTTGTAACTTTTGGAATGATGATGGAATATAATAAACTACATGGGTGAAAAACATTGAGTTTATATCTACAATATTTTAGGAGGAAAAATATTAAAATCAAGGAGTTTCTTTCCGCCCACCCTGTGTAACTAATCATACCTACTGAATTAATTGGTAGATCTGTTTCTATTATCAGTGTTTGTGTGTGGCAGAATGCTAGTAAAAAAACATAGGATCATTTCTGCAAGCGAAAAGAAGGTACACACTAAATTTCATGAACATACGAAAGTGATCTTGGAACAGGGGGACGGACAGACATACAAGTTGGATAGCACAAGCTTTCGCAAAACGCTCGCTTCACCAATATAGATATAATAAAACCACACGTTTACTAACTGTGAAATAAGAGCCATTACATTTGTTGTTGGTGCGAAGCTAACTGTATAAAGGACTACTTGAAAAATTCCGTATTCTATCACTAGCATCTGTAGTTGCATAATATAATTTTCACCCATTTTAAATATAGTAACCATGGCAATATGAAAAAGCCGAAGGTAACGCAAACGTAAAGGTGGTCTTTGTCTCTGAGAAGGTCCAATCCATTTATGTACTGTAATAGTGACACACTTTGGCTTAGTCTCTGTTAGGGTGCAAAGTAATTTATGAAAGGATATTGGAATTGTGCAATACTTGTAGAGTAACAAGGTTTGTTGTAAAAGCACAGGCATTAATGAGCTGTTCAAATAATTGGTGATTCTGCCTCATGAATCATTTCTGAATGCTTTTTCATTCAGTTGTATAAACTTCATAGCATAAATAAAATACAAGCTCCAGAGTGCATAGGTTTGATTTTCAATCATTGTTTCCGTAGCACTATCATTTGATATATCTCTTCGACACTAATGGATCAGAGATTTAAAGTCTAGATTCCAAGATTTGTCTGTTTACCAACCCTACGTGATGAAGGTTGATGTTGCATATTAATACTCCAGCTGGGCATTGAACTACTGATCTATCCAAGTGGTTACTTACCTGTACTGCCACTGAACAATTTATAACTAAGATACAAACAGAATATCATCACTTATATGCATACTTATCGAAAGAACGAAGTTTGACTTTTATTAAATTTGATAAATATGAACATTTTTAATTAAATCTTTTTTTTATTCACATATGGACAACCGATATAAAATTTCAATCATATCATCAATTTAATACGCATATACATTAAACATTTTCTGCTCGAAGAAATACCTCAATTATTACTAGCATTTCTAAGAATGCTAGTAATAATTATTACTACTACTACTACTACTACTACTACTACTACTATTACTACTACTACTGCTAGGGTAGAATTACTACTTCTACCCTTAAATATTTTACTTGCCACTCGCGAACGAAGCAAATTCAAAACGTCCTGTTTAACGAATGGAAATAAAGATAAAAATGCAAATTAGTACCTTGCAGTTTCAAGAATCTCACGCAAAATACTTTCTCACGGCTTTCATTCTTTCTTTTCCGTGTTGTCTTGGACAAGATATATTAAATTTTACTGACAAAATTAATTATCTATTGGAGTGACGTATTGATAATTCGTTCAGCTTCTTTGCACTGTAACCACTGAGCACCTCTAATCACACACTTTGGTGCCTGTGTGTTTGTGTGCTCTGTCAAAGATGAACGAGGAGAACTTAAAACGTTTGTAAAATATAGCAAATTAATATAATAAACACTGTTTATCTACACCAAAAGGCACTGCACTTTGTATTTTGATTAGACAGCACTTTCATATATAGATTTTGTTTTGTAAAATCTCTCTTTTGCGTGGAAAAAGCCGAAATCCATCAAGAAAATCCCAAAGAGCCCAGCTTCTTGTGACGCCACTGAAGACAGAGAGATGAAAAGAATTCCTTCCTCTTGGTTGCATAGTGAAGGGAGTTTTAAAAATAGACATTGGTTGCGAAGGAAACCTTATTTGCAATAATATTTCAAAATTCCATTCTTCGCTGACTATTCCAAACCAAGCCAATAGGCAATAATTACAACAAAAATATTTCACTAGAATAGTGGTGTAGTCTACAATTGGCATATAATGGCTTAAATTAATTCTACAAGGAACTAGGCGCACCTTTTTTTTTTTTTTTTTTTTTTTAAAGGGATCCAAAGCTTAGGGACGGGGCCCAATACTACAAGTCCTCTAGGTAGCAGGGTTGGCAAAAAACATGGTTTTTATTGAAAAAACAAACAAACAAACAAAAAAAGGTTTTTTGGTTTAAACCCTTTTTTTTTTTTTTTTTGTTTAAATAATTTGCTCTATGTATTTATATCACATATTGACAGAAATAAGTTTGTTTCGCCTTGGTGTAATTATGCAACAACCATGTTATGCTAAAAGGCGTCAAGTAAGCTTAAAGCGGAATCCAAACTGCTTTTCGGCTTACATTCGAGAGAAATTGTCCTCCATTTGGACTCGAAACCCGGACTAACTGGCCACAAATGTGATATGTCTGCCGACTCACTCACGAAGGACTCCTGATAAAAATAGTTGAATTGATCTTTATATATTTGTTAATATAATTGTCACGAATCATTTCAGAAGGACAAAAAGATAAACAGTTGCAGAAGTGAAGCCATTATACAGAATTACATATGGACAATTTGAAAATACTGCAGAGTACAAAAGAACAAATTTAGTCCAAGTTAGTTCACTAGACTTTTGTTAGTCCAAATTAAAGAAATACTACGACTTAATTTGCATATTAGTAAGAAAAGTGAATAAAGATACGAATTATTTGAGTCCATTTTGGCTCTGACCCATTTATACATAAATAGATACTTCTGCTTTCAATAAATGCCTCTCGTGCGGTTTGTATGAGTCCTTCCCCCCTATATCAATAATAAATATTATTAAAATGAAACAATATTTAGAATTTTTTATTGCAATTGCATAAAAATAATAGTGAACTATAAAAACTCTCAAAGGAAACATTCATAAACTTATTAAAAAAATACTTTTGTAGTATAATCTCTTTAAATAATGAATGGAAAATTTAGGTCTGAATATAATATGAATATTGTACGGGAGTGAAACGTGATAACCCACAAATGTGTGCTCATCAAGATTTTACGAACACACACTTTTATGAACATTTTTTGTTTTTGGTTTAAACCAGTTTTTTTTTTAAAAAAAAAAAAACAGCTGGTTTAAACCATGGTTTAAGCCGCCTTGGTTTATACCAGCCAACCCTGCTATGTAGTATCTAACATGTAATTTTATACTCGAAAAGACGATAAATAATTGTTAAAAATGAAGTGAAATCTTTCAATTTTGTGTCCCATGGTTATGTCGGGTAGGCTAAAGGAGACGGTGATGATTAGAAATGAATGATTTGGTGGAATGAGTAAAGCGGGAGGAAATGGAAAACCCCCGAGGAAACCACGCATACGATGTTTGTCCACCACAAAGTTCACTTGGCGTGAGCTGGAATCAAACCAAGGACCCCATGCACCACAGGTGAACGCTCTACCACTGAGCCATCGCGGCCCGAAAAAAATAATTGTTAAGTAACTGGCAGCTATAGTATCAGAAAAAAATATAGAACTAGATTGATTATTATTAAGAAAAGAAAGAGTACATATGAAATGTAAAATCAAATCCTTGTGTTACATCGATCATTTTTCTACTAAATAAATATACCTTTATTAAAAAAGTGTATAAGTGATGTTTAGTTGCGAAAGTTTAGAATGTCCGGATATGGTGGACGTTCCGCATAACTGCGCCACTGCAAGGAACCTACTGGTATCAAAACTAAAAGCGAGACGATTATTCATAAGAACTTACTTGACAATTTCACTAAGGAGAAACAGAGCACGAATCCCAAGCGTTGGATGAATAATGGATATTTTTGTAACATTTTTTCGAAGGCCTACTGATATCATTCTGTAGAATTTTCCTAACTTAAATGTTGGAAGGTAATGGCTTATACCCGCAGTGGCAATAGACTACTCCAAAATCTCCTGTCACTACAGATTCCATTTCAGTAACACTAAACCTGAAAGAATTGGAAACAAATTTATATACTTTTTTTTTTTTTTTTTTTTTTTTTGGAAAAGGATTAAGATTATGTGGTAAAATTAGTTTTCAACGAAACCGTATGGTATTCCTTGATTCAATGGGATACGTATTAAATACTTACTGAAGTTTTTACTCACAAACATCGTTTGAAAACTTGGCTTTCAGAAGAACTGATGTTAGCACGTTTACTGTTATATGCAAGAACACTTAGAAGGAAAAGCTTTCACCAAAATTAAATAACGGTAAGTATTGCAAACATAGCAATATTTCACTCAATTAAATTAATAGAAAGTGAACAAACTGTTCGAATATTCGTCGCTAATACTGTTAGCTAATGTTAAATTTTTTACAAGCCCAAATTATTTACTTTTAATTATCTTTCCAAATCTACCAGAGTATATCCATGAATGATTATACCACTTGCTTTTTAAAGTCAAACATTAAGGGTGCAGACTACTAAATATTTTTTTAAAAACTAATAATTTTTCTTTTGCCTGTTTTTCGTAAGTGGAAAGAGGTAATAAAATGTAACTTACCACAATAATAGATAATGTTATTCTACACCCGAAAATATGAATCGGAAGAATTTTCAGTGTTGCCATCCATAGAAATTACAGTGTGACCAGAATTTGAATTACTCAAAAATCTAGGTAAAGGCAGAGACTATAAAAATGAACTCAACGGTAATTGATGACTTATCATGCTGTCTAATTGTCAAACTAGTTTTGAACTCAATTACCGTGTATATTTGTACTGTTTACATAGAGCCTGATTCACCACTTCATATATATGAACAGTTTTTTGAATTTTTAGAATCAAATTGTCCTGTGGGTTGCACAATTCTTTGTATAGGGGATCTGAATCTACGACAAATAACTAGTTCAAATTTCGATTTAATGACGTCATCAGCTAAATGTAAAAGTCTTGACAATTTCATGTCCCTCTTTAATTTGATTTCAATTAATAATATTCCTAATAGCAATGGCCGAACCTTAGATCTTGTTCTCACAAATCTCTCAAAAGTAACAGTTCAAAGAGAATGCGATCCACTGGTAATAGAAGATAAACATCATCCTCTCCTTCTTATTCAGTTTACAGCATTGTATTCAACCAAACTTAAAACAGTGCCTAACACAGTAGGTTATAATTTTAGGAAAGCAGATTTTGAAAAACTTTACCGAAACCTATTAGCTGTGGATTGGGGGATGCTGCAGAATATTACGGATGTCAATCACGCTGTCGATCTATTTTATGAAGTATTATATCAAATGTTTGATGATTGCATTCCCCGTAAAAGAGCAACTAATAAAATCTACCCTACATGGTTTATTCCGAATATTATTAATAAAATTAAACGTAAAACTTATTATCGTAAAAAAATTCGTTTCAGTGTAGGCAACACTAAGTACCATGAAGAGCAATTTCGTCAACTGCGTAGGAAAATTAAAGCAGAAATAACTGCTGCTTATAAAGAGTTTTTAAGCAGTACAGAAGATAAATTGAAGAATGATCCGAAATTATTATGGTCCTTCATTAAAAATAAATCGCGTCACTTGTCTTCTGATCGCATACAGTACAATGGTTACGACCTTACTGATGATAGGGACATAGCTAAAGCATTCGGGCAACATTTTAGTTCAGTTTATGGCTCCTTAAGAGCGGACTATGACGTATCGAGCATGTCTCTAAATGATCGTTCCAGTGCTCTTCTTGATATATTTTCTCTACCTCTCATATCTGAAAAAGAAATAAAAGAAGCAGTAAGGAAGTTGAAATCGAAAACAGCAAGTGGCCCAGATATGATCCCAACGTACATTGTGAAAGGCTGTTCAGATATATTCTTACAACCTCTGAATATTATATTTAATTTATCTATAAAAACATGTACCTTTCCTGAAAAATGGAAGGAGTCAGTTGTGTGTCCAATACCCAAAACAAACTCAGCTAGTAACATTGAACAGTTCCGACCAATTTCTATCTTATCTGCGTTTGCCAAGGTGTATGAATATATACTGCATAAACTATAATGGATCATGTTAAACCTGCATTATCTGTCAGTCAACATGGATTTCTGAAGGGCAGATCTACTGTATCAAATCTAGCACTAATAGCAGACTACATTTCGAAGCAACTTGACAAGCAAGGACAAGTAGATGTCATATATACTGATTTTTCTAAAGCATTTGACGTCATTGACCATGACATTCTCTTAAACAAACTGGCGTCCTTTAACTTCTCGAAATCAACTCTGCAATATTTTGCTTCCTACCTTCAAAATCGTAAACAAACTGTACTGTATCGTAATCATAAATCTCAAACCTTTCATGCAACATCTGGAGTCCCTCAAGGCTCGAATCTGGGACCTCTACTTTTCATTTTGGCGGTAAATGATCTTCCTGAGTGCTTTCAATTTTCTAAAAATCTACTCTTTGCTGATGACCTTAAAATATTCAACAGAATTGAAACAATTCAGGACTGTTTAGAACTTCAGAGTGACTTACAAAATCTTGAAATTTGGTGTAGAAACAATAAATTTAAGTTAAATGTTCGTAAATGCAGTTATTTAACATTCACTAGAAAAGAAAAATATATTCAATATAATTATTCAATATTATGGGAAAACCTAAAAAAGCTTGATTTTATAAGGGATTTGGGAGTTATTTTTGACTCAAAATTAACCTTTATTCAACATATTGAAACTATTTGCAAAGAAGCCTACAAAAATCTTGGATATATTTATCGAGTCAGTAAAGATTTTCAAAATGATCAAACTTTAATTGTGCTGTATTATGCATACGTCAGGTCGAAATTAGAATATTGTAGTAATATATGGAACCCTAATATACAGAAATACTCATCCTTGATTGAGAATACTCAAAATAAGTTTTTAAGGCTTCTTACCCTTAAGAAAACAAAATTCTATCCAAAATTTGAAAGCTACATTAACCTTGTTGAAAATTTTAATTTTGAAACATTAGAACTCAGGAGAAGAAATATTGATTTATTGTTTTTACACAAACTCTTTCATGGCAAGATAGACTGTCCTGATCTTAACGAAAAAATATCTATCCAGGTACCATCCATTAAATTGCGCACTGCTTCGAAAAATACATTTTTTTTTTTGTATGACAGCGAAAACAAACGTTTTAAGCAGATCTCCTATATGGAGAGTTAGTGCAACCTACAACAGGTTAGTTAAAGAAAATTTCAACCTGGATGTACTGGCAATGGATGTAAGTAGTTTTAAGAAGTCTATTAATTTTGTAAGACAAATGTAATTATTACCAATAGCTTTATTAACCTATATAATCTGTATAACGATATACTATGTAACACTGTAATTAGGCCTGTGCTTGTTGTGTTATATGTCAATAAATCAAAATCAAAATCTATGTTTCTTGTTTATTACTTTTTAAATAATATTTCTATTTATTTTATAAACCTTACATAAATTATTACAAAATAAATAAGTCATTACAAAATAAATAGAAACATTATTTAAAAAGTAATAAACAAGGAACATAGACAGGATGATAAGTCATCAACTACCGTTGAGTTGATTTTTATAGTCGCTGCCTTTACCTAGATTTTTGAGTAATTCAAATTCTTGTCACACTGTAATTTCTATGGATGGCAACACTGAAAATTCTTCCGATTCATATTTTCGGGTGTAGAATAACATTATTTATTATTGTGGTAAGTTACATTTTATTACCTCTTTCCACTTACGAGAAACGGGCAAAAGAAAAAAATATTAGTTTTTAAAAAATATTTAGTAGTCTGCAGCCTTAATTGACTTATACAAACTGTATCCCAAAAACTAGACCAATAACATAAGCCACACCTGCTTTACCATACACCTAAAAATATCAGAAGCCACACTTGGCTCTTCAACCGAAAACATTAATATCCACTCTTGGCTTTGCAACGTAAGATATCAATAACCATTCTTGCTTATAGCTTCTCTTAAGCATACAAGTAACTTCAGCCACTTACGGCCAACTCAATTACACATTTATATTCATAGAAACGTATTTATTTTATTACTAGAATTTCCTAACATGTTGTCCGATTGTTCACAATCAATACCTTATCCGACACTATAACAAATAGATAATGAAACTTCAAAACATTTGAAAGTTGACACTCCTCCCCATTACATTTCAGTTACCAAAAGTGCATAAGGATACGATTTCACTTAGGTCTATAACTTTGGGAAAAAATTGTCTTACCTAGGCTCATTTCCAACAAAACTCGGAAATTCAGGAACGTGTTGAAAAAGCGTACGAATCTTATACCCAGTACCTTATATACCGTATGAATCTTATACCCATACTTTATTAGTGAACGCCAACAAACTTTAATTAGCTTCCATTGGCCGTTAGTTGATATGTTTAATTCAGACATAATGTTGAGGAATTTTCATTACCTGTAAGTAGAATCATGTTTAAGTCAGTCCTTACCCTACCAATACAGTATACACAAAAGAGATTAAAGAACGATAAAATATGCAATTTAGTCATCAATAAAATAACTAAAATTGCTTAGACTTAAAATTTTTAGTTTCGATGATAAGATTTATAAACAAAAGAAAGGTTCGGCTACGGGAAATCAGTTTGATTTGCTTTGAGTTTAGCGTCCCTTTTAGCAGCGAGAGTATATGATACGTAGACCTACAACTTAACATGGGATCCGAACCACATGTGCCCCCATTAGGAATTGAACCTGAGTCTCCCACGCCAAGGACATGTACGGTGACCGCTTACCCACGAGGGAGCTCTATATGAGAAATCTGTTGTCTTTTCTTTTAGCTTATAGTTATGAACCATTTTGAATCCACAATTTTACGAGTTCAAAATTTCTCAGATGCTACAGATATCTAGATTATGGAATTTTGATTTTCAAAGAGGAGAATGATTTCGATGAGTTATTCATGGAATTCAATAAGATTTGCAATTTGTTAAAGTTTATTGTTGAAAAATAATCAAGTAAAGCTTTACATTTTCTGGACTTAAACGTTATAGAACGAACAAGTTTCATACCACTATTTACCAGGTATGTAATTATTTTTGTATATCAAAATCGGCATATTGTTACCTAATCAAATCTAACATTTGGAAATATATATTTTAAAAAGCATTAGATAAAATCTTCGAAAACCAAGATTTAGGTAAACATTGTAAACTTATTTTTGAATTGGGAATCAAGAATGGATACAGTAAAAGTAGTATGAAAACATGAAAAGATCAGGCGTAGAAATATTATTAGGAATATAAGGAATATCCAAACATGTGGAAAGGAAGAAAAAAGGTTATCTTAGTTTTATGATAGGGAATATAACAAAAGCTTTGGATAATAGCAAAGAAAACAAGATTAACACCTGGTTTGAAAACCATAGTATAGAAAACTCATTGTGTAGATTAGAAATTTTTGTACAGTTAAATTTTGTCTTCAGGTATTTATGAAACCAACTTTCATGTGACCATGTTACATAGGTGCTGTTAAGAGAAACATTTCAACTGGGGTCAAAAAACGTCTGAGAGATACAAGAGTGGAGGAAGATATTTCTTAAGACATTTGCAGAACACTGGCTATACAATTACAAAAAACCCAATCTTAACTTAAGATAAGAATAATCTAGATACAAGATGGAATAACATAAACAGAAAAAAAGATCTAGGATTATAGCAGGAATTAATACTTATTGAACATTTGAGTTATAATATTTTTACTAATAAATGGTAATTTGAATTAAATTAACATTTAACAAAATTTACTTTTTAATTAGGATACAATTAGATGAATGCTCAATAGACAAAGTTTTTGGCAGATCTTCAGTAGTTTCATCGCTACTTGGTAAGGATTTGGAAATTCCAATGATGCGAACATAGTCTGAGAAATATTAAATAGAGAAGAAAGGAGTTTGAATGAAGAGAAAATGCAGAATTTTCAACCAAAAGTGGATTGTCTTATGTCTCAATACGTTCATATTATGCACGGAGCAGAGTAATCAATAGGAACTAGAACTTAAGTTTGTAAATTTGTGTATCTGAGAACTGCAAACTTAGATTATAGTGTAGTAAGGAATAATTAAGGAATAGATATCAATCTAGCAATCGTTTTACGAACCTAAAGTCTCAATGAGACTAAGAATTTTTAATGTGCAGATGAAAAAACAAAAGGTAGATTTAAAAAAACAAAGAAAGAAAGACGGAAAGAAAAAATTGTTAGAACATATATTTTATGTGTAAGGGATAGAATTGAAGCAATCGTTTTAAAAGTTCAATTTTGTCCGTTTTTATCGACCAAATTATGTTTATCAATAAAATTAAATGAAATAGAGGCTACTTGAAACACGATGAGGATTTTGAAAGCAAGATTATTCATTACCAGGGCCCGGATCTTGTTGACAAGTCAACTTTTTTCTGTTACGCATAGGACAAGGCAAGTTCAAATAAAAACGTTATCCATCAGCTCTAGGTTCTAAAAATATAGATTTTTAGGGTCAACGTTTGGTCACTTTTTGCCGTTTTGAAATTGCAGGTCATTTTTTAATATTTTAAGGTAACTTTTAGGTCACTTATGGTCTTTTTATTCTCTTTCTTCTACATAAGGAAATATTTAAATGAACACGGTTTACGGATGTGTGAAATGACGAAGTTGAATAATCTCTTTTCTTGCTTCGTAACTATTGGGGTGGAAAAACTGCATAATTAACAAGCTAATGAAAACTAAGCTGTAGCTGGTTAACGAAAGGTGGGGGTTGGTAGGTGGCCAAACAGATAGTTTTGGGTTGTTGACCACAAAAGATGTGATCACGTGAATAACTAAAAATGGATTAGAAGGCGTACACAGATTTTAAACAGGTTTTTATCTATTATTCTTATGTAGTGTACACTTGGGAACTTCTATTGTTTAAGAGAGCTTCTTAGTTTCAACTCGGGAGTGAATTAACGCTTTCAATACTTACAATGCCGTAGAATGGGCTGATAAATATAAATAAATGATCAATGGAGTGCAACTAACTGAAACAATTTTTTTTTGGATATGAGTGAGAAATGTTAATTAAAAATCCAATGGATGTTAAAAAATGTCAATGTTTAATGAAATAAATGTTTAAGAAAACGCAAGTTTTAAGGTCAATTTTTATGATTTTTAGGGTCATTTTACAGGAATTTTAGTGTCATTTAATAGGTCACTTTTTAGAAAAATTTAGGTCAACAAGATCCGGGCCCTGTTCATTACAAACTGCTAGATGTGCAAGGAAAGTGTAGAGCAAAGACAAAAAAGTCAAAGTACAAGAAAAATTTAATTAAAAGACCATTAGAAATACATAAGTTATGGATACAGAGAAAATCCGTAAACAAAAAATAAACAACAGTGATTTAGTTAGTTAAGTAATAGTAGTTTTCTAAAACGATTCGTGCTGAGGATGGCTATAACCATTTACCGAAACGTATACAGCTACATAAATAAAAAGGCGTTATTTACTTCGAGTAAGTAAGGAACTTTAATAAGCACATGATATTATGTTTATATTCGTTGTACATAAATTTTGCCTTAAGTAGTGCTAAGATTAATTATCATACCTAAGAAATCTAAGTTCACCATCGGATTCGAGCAGTTACTAAAAAGTTAGGCTACCGAAACTTTGATTGTCCATATCTTTTGAAGCAAGAAAAATAGAAACCTCATTGTTGTAACAAAATTTAGCATTGCCCATGCAAATACTTTAAGGAGAAAACCAATGACAACAATTCGTAACATTGAATTGAGTAATTATTTAAATAACAGGAAGAGACATGAAAGAAATTTGAAATTGCGGATAATCAATTGTGAGAAGCTGAAAATAATAATAATAATAATAATAATAATAATAATAATAATAATAATAATAATAATAATAATAATAATAATAATAATAATAATAATAATAATAATGGCGGTAATTCCTGGTGTAGATGTTTAGTACGCACCAATCTTTATCGGGTGGGACAAGTACTGCATGTTGTTTTGCAGCGTTGTCAGCTGTAAAGACTATATATTTTATGTATTCGGAAAAACACCTTCTAAAATTATAAAACTAACACATTCTGGCAACAATGTTCTGGTAGCAACACTATTATTGGCGAATCTCTTCATCGCACTTGTAGAGCGACGTGATTTATTAATAAAATAATTCACTTTTTTTTAAAGAATTACTTTAAATTGTTGGTGGCCAACATATGCTTTATATTATCTTGAGTTAACGTACTTTTCAACTTGTATTTTTTTTATAATTCCAACTATGTGGACCATTGGCCTGCGTTATTCCTACCGATGTGTTGCTAGAGTAATGTAGTCTCCCTCCCAAAGACTTCGCAATCGGAACTCTATATTAAGGTTGTGCAAGATTACTTTATAAAGGAGCTCAGATTTTCTTATGCTCAAAATGAAATGCAGAATTACAATTTCGAAATGAGCTAGATTTAACTAGTGGTTAATCTTTTCTGTAAGCTGTCCTTTTCTAACTTCATTCATATGAAATTATGAATTAAAGTTACTTGCAATACGCTGTTACAAGGTTTTCAAATATGCAATATAAATAGTCACCAAAGGCTCTGAGGAATGCTACTAGTTTCTGGGACGTACACACAAGAATTAGAATATCATGAACGATATCTAGCTAGCGTTGTGCCTGGATTGATAACTATGGATAAAGATGGCAAATAAAGAACAAACCAGATCTATACTTCGAATTAATAATATAGAATAATTTTGTTGGGTAATATCTGCCATTCGACAAAAGTATCTACGATACAAAACGAAATACTAAAAATAATGCTACCATTTTCCTTTTACATCTAGCACACTTGCTTTCCCATCAACGGCTAAGTACATTCCCATTACTGTATCTCTCTCTCTCTCTCTCTCTCTGTCAGATATATATGTAGATTCCCGAAATCTCATTTATTCACATGAATAAATGCAATTCTCCATTAAATTCTGACTTTCATAATGCAATACTAATATCACAAAAGATTATGCTCATTTACACTACTTCAGGCTAAGAAGCTCAGAAACTATTACATAGGAATAAAATTAGCCTACAGAGGTTTTTCAGCCTACGTTTGGCCGATTTCGTTCCTTCCCGCTACCGGACAGAATGAACTCACCCGACCTGGCTTGTGGCGTCCTGCAGTGTTGTGCAGTTGCTTCCTGGGAACGGAGTTTTTTTTTTCCGCGCGGACGACAATAACGCACAAAACAGGATCATTGTTGTAAGTGTTGTGTTAAATTTGTTTCCAAGTGTGTGGGTTTCCGCTCTGTGACCAAAATGCCGCCAAAACTAAACCGGTTTTGGGAAGGCTATATTGCGGCTCTTTATGACGCCCACTTTAGTGTTTCTGTCATTAGAAAACAGTACAAGAAGAATGGTTGCAACATCAGTTTAAGTGGAATAAAAATGTTATTAAAAAGTACCAGGGCAACGAAGCTCCACCATTTGGATCACCAACGAAGTTTCCTAGGAAGGGGGAATGCACCAAGGCTACCTACACTATGCAGAGGAAACTTCGCAAAATGGCAATGCAAGAAAATCTGCCAACACAAAGGTGTATGGCTAATCGTCTTGACGTGTCTTTCGGGACTGTGAGCCGGATCTTACACCATCAACTCAAGCTAAAAAACGTTATGAAAGCTCGCGGTCATCTTCTCACGGATGCCCACCAAAAGGAACGAAAGTGTAACGCCCGGAAGCTGCACGAACGGCATCTAGCAAAACAAAGGTGGATGTATATCGTAACGCTCGATGAAGCATGGATTTACCTTTCCGACTGCGGCAAACGAGAGCCATCATGTACCGAAGGAAAGGCGCCAAGAACGTAAGAAGGTGGGTCTGTGTCTGTAAAGAATCTTTCCCAAAATGGTTCATGGTCATTACTGGCTACTGTTACCGAGGTAAACTGAAGATTCGTAGGGTGGCGAAGAATTGCAAAATAAATTCGCAGTATTTTCAGGAGCAGATCATTTGGCCGATCTACGAGCATGAGATTCCAACAATGTATGATGCCAATCTGGTGCGCATTTACATGGATAAGGTCTCATCACATACCTCACGATCGTCCCTCGCATTCTACAGGGAGATGGAGGAGGCAAGTGGTATAAAGGTGATACCTTTCAATGAGGTACCTGTTAAATCTCCAGATGCAAGTCCTATGGACTATTGTGGATTTGGATTGCTGAAGCAGGCTTTGGAAAAACGGCGTGTGACAACTGTGGAAGGATTTTGGAAAGCTGTGCAAAGGGAATGGGACAAGATTTCCCTCCCAGTTCTTCAGAGAAGCCTATTACAGTGGAAATTACACTGTCGGGCTATTGTTAGGAACCAAGGAAAACACATCGAGCACTTATGGACCTGATGCCATGGATTCTTCTAAATTTTTAGGTGTCTAAATTGGCCAATGTAGACTGAACAACCTCTGTATATAATAAACTTCCAAAATTCTGTCAAAATGCTAAAGTTACATTTTCGAAAACAGCTTAGGTTATTATTACACTATCATCTCTTCTATAATACAGAACACTATCGTATTTCCAAGTAGATCTTTTCTCTAAAATTTCAAGGTTAAAGATTATTTTGTGTAACAAGCAAGTATGCTGTAAATGGGAATTAATGTTTAAAACTTACATATTATCTTAGTACAGAATTATCATTCATTATCTTGTACTGTCATTTGAATGTATAGTATTTAAAGTTTATAAATATAGCCATGATCTCCCAGGTAGCAAGGGAGAAAAATAAATTTAAAAAGAAACAGCTAACATAACAGAAACAGTTATAATAATTTGTTTAAAGACATAGTGGCATATTTCATACATTCATCGTAGTACTGTCCCACATTCTCACCTTTAGGGCCATTTTATCATTTTCGTTGTGGTTGCCTAATTCTTGTAGTTTTTTCCCCACATAGTTTATGCTACATGAGTAAAGTATTATTATATTATACTGAAAATTATGATAAGCGAAGCATTGAAATAAATATGCTTAAGTCTCTATCATATTAGTTCCGAAGCATTCCCGCACATTAAAGATAAATAATTACAATTACTTCTTAAGCGTATGGAATATCACAAATTACTCCCCTAGGTATGTTCCTCGCCTATCTTTTCTCCAATATTTCGAGCGTGATTAGGATACTTATCCTCAGGGGCAAACGATGGCTTAAATTCTTTTTTCCATTACTATTAAGAGCAATTTATAACTATTGGGAAGAGTAGGTGGCTATAAGTACCGATAAAATTTAAATAATATTCATAAATAATAACATTGAAGTGATAATGATAATATGAGATAATTTTGTGAAAAAGGACTTATGTTTTTCTGTTCCCCTAAAATGAATGTCGAGGGTCAATTAAGAAGAACTCATGTTTCGTCCCAATCGGGCCTGCTCGAGCTGTTCGCTCAGTTGAATCTAGCTGAGCCAGTTGACATCACTACCCGGATTGGGCTTCTTAGGCTCAAAAATTCGACCGTCAAGATCTCAGCTTCGATGGTATGGACTACAGGGTATACTTATTTATATTGGCTCTAACGACATTTGAGGCTGTCTCGCTACAAATCTACCGTCTTGTTATCGAGACGAGACGAGATGTGAGCACTCGATCAGCGTCCCCTCTTGTGAGCAACACTAAAAATATTCCACATTATTGCTTATATTTCTCATGGCTTTCGCTTTCCAGTCTAATCTGGTCATGAGTTCGAAACGAGCTAAGCGAGCGAACTATTTATCAAACTCGACTTGACGCGAAACTCGACCTCAAAAACAGTAACTCGACCCGGAACTCGACTCGAGAAAATTACCTTGGACTCGACTCGAATTTGAGTCGAGTTTTAGCTCGACTCTTGCCATCCCTAGTTATATTTAAATATTCTATTCTAAAGCAAGAGACTGTTGATTCATTGTACACTTATGCACATTCCTTAATAATTCCAAAAACATTGTGATTTGCAGTTATTATGATAAGACTATAAGAATATGTTAAGCTTGCAACTCTCGTATTATTTGGCAATCAAATAATTAGCTTCGTGTCCTGTCCTGTCCTAAAAATGAAATTATGTACTGCAACTTTGAAATCAAGCTTTACCACTTGAAGAAAAAATGGAATAGGAGAATTACTGTGTGATGCCAATATCAGGTATAATCAGGGAGCGTTTTGGTTTGGTTGGTCAGAGGGGACGCTAAGGCGAGCTCTTGCTTCGGGCGACAACTAACCTAGCTGCGTCACTTGCCCGATCTCTATAAATTGACAGGCCAGCAAATGTACGTTCAAACTTCTAAAGATGATTGTTCATATAGTAAAAAGTATTATAAAAAAATGCAACTGCTGCCTTATTAATAACATTTTCTACCCATATTGTAATTGTGTGAACCCTCGGTAAAGAGACAGAAATATTCCAGGTAGGCCTAAGTGTGCAGTTGACTTTCAGTTCATAATAATAAAAGTAGTGGATAAATCTACTGAAGGGTCACGTTTTACTTCTTGAATACTTTTTGAAGATTTGGGTGAATTTAACATCATAACACAATAGAAATATGAACTGGTTTTATCATTCCAACCATCGCTATCACTCCAACCATAAAATTGTAGTTCTATTTGTGTTCTCTAGAGAAGAGGCTAGTTGAGTTGATTTTAGTTTAGCGTCCCGTTCAGCAGCGAGGCTATATGAGACGTGGACCTACTGATTAACGTGGAATCCGAACCACATGAGCTCCCGCCGGGAATCGAACCCGGGTCTCCCACGCCAAAGGCGCGTACGCTAACCACTTAGCCACGAGGGAGCTCAAGAATGAGACTAGATTTTACCAAAATGCTAAATAAAGATGTTAGATGCTAAGTGCGTGTGAATTATGGTAGATTTAGCACCAAAATGCTAGATATAACTCCAATGGTAGCGGCTGATTAGTATTTTGCTATATGCAAACAATGTTTCTTCCAGACCTGTTTTTTTTTTGGGGGGGGGGGGCAGTGCAGTGCCCCACCGGAGCAGACCAAAATAATACGTTTATAATATAATAGTATCAGCCGTGCCCCTCCGGAATATTATTTCTGAAGGAAACACTGTATGCAACGATATTAGAATCTCTTCGAATGGAAACTAATCAGACAAGTGAGTCGATTGACATCAAGGCTGCTAACTTCAGAAAAAAATACTGTTTCTTGCCTTTAAAATTATCATCTTTTAGTTATGCACGCGATGTTTGTAGAAACATGTAGGCTATAATGTTAGTAATAATTGCAATAATACAAAATAAACTTATGTGATAATCTTTAGTTTCGGATTCAAATCGCCGTCAGTATATTTTAATTCTTATTAACACTAGCCCAAACAACAACAATATTTTCATTCTCTTCTAAACAGCATTTGAATTTAAAGAATGGATGCAGGATTATCTCAAATAATTATTGATTTTTTTAAAGCGGGAATAACTGTTAAAAACCTCTGTGTATGCTTTAAATTACTTGTAATACACATCTACAATTTATTTTCATATTCAAACACTGCAAAAAGTGTGTTTTATAATTATTGTATTCCATCTATCACCACACGTGTGAATTACTATAATATAACATTCAAAAAGTTTCCTTCATACTTGATTTCAATTTATTATTCTCAAGGTATTCTAGGAATTACCATAAGTGACTACAACTAGTAAACCTTTGCAAAAAGTAATTACCCTATTGTGCATTACTAATAACAAGGTATATCGCTTTTTTTTTTTTAATGCTAGCTTGAAAGCTAGCTACCTCTAAGAGGGGTACGCCCTCTTTCAGGTATGGGAAGTTATAGGAAAATTTTGTTGCATGGATTATTTGTGGATGGTCTAAGGGAGGCTAGAGTACTAGGTTAAAGTTTTTATTATATACAGTTATTTATTTATTTATTTATTAAATCATAATACCATGGACATTATGATCTTTGCGATCATAATCATTATAACATCGGTAGTGGAAGGAATTTGGGAACATAGACATACTACAAATACAATACAAATATTATAGTACGGTACAATGATTATAACACACAAGGTAAGCAGGGAATAAGAAGATATTAACGGACAAGTGAAAAGATACATGGTGATGGCAAGGACAAAACAATGAATGAAGCAAAGTGAAGAGAAAAGGTTACTATTCTATTTATTCGGCAAGGAAAATATGTTATGAGCATGATAGATGGCATGAGGTGCAGACACATCACAACACTAGGAAGATGTTAAGTAAACGAATGCAGTTAACTTCTGCCTAGGGGCGACTCTAGGCTAATGAAGACATGGGGAAGCCCTGTTAGTAACAAAGTATATCACTGTGCGATATAAGATGGAAATATATGAGGTAGATGAGCATGAATGCAAAAGTCCTCTATGAGCGCATGAACTGGATGATTAGGAGGTAATGTGTAATAATATAGCGTGAAGAGTAAATGCAGAGGTGTATAAGTATAGCGTGCTCGGTAGGGATGGAGTGTAAGATAATGAATTGTATCAAAAAGAAGTGGCTGGTGATGAGTGAAGCGGTCGGTAATGAACTTGCAGCGTAAGGCTTCTAGGTGATACTGGAGAATAGGAAAAGAAATACGAGAATAGAGATCTTGTGTAGGACTAGGCAATGAGATGTGAAAGGCAATTCTGAACGCATGACGTTCGAGAATGGCAAGTTTTTCGTAATAGGAGGTTGGTGCAGAGATCCAGGCGGGAAAACCATATGTCAGTACTGGCCTAAGAAAGACTTTGTAGGTGTTAAGAACAAGATTCGAAGAGAGACCCCAGGTGGTACCTGTTAAACGCTTCAGAAGATTAAGTCTGTTATATGCTTTTGCCTTGACTGAGTTGAGATGTGGTGTCCAGGTGAGGTGGTGGTCGAATGTGATGCCTAGATAGGTAACTGTTTTGCTAGGATGTAAAGGTATGTCATTGACTTGTAAGGATAGCTTGGAAGGATTCCGATGGACCTTCGTACGTTTTCGGGGTGGAATGAAAAAGATGGCTTGTGTCTTGGCGGCATTGATGGTCAGTTGCCAAGTATGGCACCAGTGCGTGAAACGATTAATTGCTTCCTGAAGAGTAAGATTGATTTGTGCTATTGTGCGACAGAGGGCAAGAAATGCCGTATCATCGGCGTATTGGAATAAAGAGACGTGCGGAGGTAGTTCAGGGAAGTCGGCGACAAAAAGCAGATAGAGGAGTGGTGATAATGCCGAACCCTGTGGAACGCCTGATAACAAGAAGATCGGGTGTGACAGCTGATCGTTGATGGCAACATAGGCAAGACGGCAGGTAAGGAAATGAAAGATAAGCCGGATATATGCAACAGGAAGTCGTAATTTGATAAGTTTATAGATGAGCCCTAGGTGCCAAACTTTATCAAACGCCTTTTCAAGGTCGAAGAGAATCAGACAAGATGGCTGAATAGAGTTATAGTGATTGGTGATAAGTGATGTAAGACGAAGGAGCTGGTCGTTAATTGAATATGAGGGCCGAAAGCCAGCTTGATGTGTTGGAATGATATGATGATCGTTTAAATATGGATGTAATCTTTTAACCAGGATTCGTTCGAAAATTTTACTGAAGGTGGAGGTGAGTTGTATTGGCCTATAGGATGAAACATCGGACGGTGGATTTTTAGGTTTGAGAAACATGAGTGTTTTCGAAACCTTCCAGTCAGTGGGAAAGAGACCGGTGCGGAGAAAAAAGGTGTATATAAGAGCAAGAAGTGAGAGAAGAGCAAATGGACATTCTTTAATATGTCTATAAGTGATGCCATCGAATCCGGGAGCGGTGTTCCTCTTGCGGCGTAGTACAGCAGTGATTTCATTAGGTGTAAGGGAAACAGTAAGTACATGCTGCGGAAGAGTGTGAGTGATGTTGGGCTGTAATTGAGGTGAATCGGTGTTTACTTGAGCAGTAGGATGAGTGCGGTAGGTATGATCGGAAACTAATGGCGTAAAAATGCTTTGAAGATGATCAGCGAAGGCATTTGAGATGTCTAGATCTGATTGGAGCGGCTTATCATGGACAAGGAGAGGATATGTTGTCTTAGTGGTTTTGCCACATAAAGCGTTGAAACGTTTCCAATAGATTGTTGGATGTGAAGTGTCTGCTAGACTATTGCATGTTTTAATCCACTGACGTTGTTTATAGGCGGAGAGATAATTCCGGACAGTACGCTGCAATTGATGATGAAGTGCAAGTGCATCAGGATTATGTGTGCGAAGGTAATCGCGATAGCATTGGCGAGAGCGTCGAACCAGAGCAAGATAATGGGGTGGAAGTTTGGGGCGATATGGAACGGATGAAGACTGCGGGATATAGAGGGTAGATGCACGCTGGATTGCTGTAGTGAGAGTGCCAATTTGTTCAGTAAGATCATCAGAAGTGACTGGGGGTTGGTAGGGTTCTATGGTAGAAGATTTATAAGTACGATAGCTAAGCCAGTCGGCCTTGTCATATCGAGGTGTGACTCGAAAAGTAGGCAAACGTGATGGACATGCAAGACCTGTATGGTAGGTCAGTTTGATAGGAGCATGATCGCTACCGAGCAAATCTAAGACTGTGACAGTGCAATGAGTAGCTAATGTATTGGAAGTAAGTGCGATGTCTGGAGTAGTGTTTGAGATTGGTCGGATAGGAGAAGGAACTGCAAGTAGTATGAGTGGTGATGAAGTCACAAAACTGAGTGCGTTCCTGGGCTGATCGACTGTGAAGGTTTATATCTGCAAGGATAATGAAATGTTTGTACGTATCGGATATATATGAAAAGAAGGCGGTTGGAATGGGATTGCCAGGTCGAACATAGATTGTAGCGAACGTAATTGCTATGGACTTGAAATAAATGGTGGTGATGACATACTCAGGTAATTGCAGGTGAGGACAAGAGTGCTGTCTGTATGTCAGGTTATTGCGAAACCCAATAGCAGCTCCACCGTTAGCGCGAAGGGTTGGTAGTGTATTGTCATGTCGGATCATGTCATAGCGAGGAATTCTGCACGAGATGGACTTTTTAAGAAAGGTTTCGTTTAAAAGAAATACAGTGATATGCTCTTCTAATAGTACTGCCTGGAAAAGGTCTTTGTTTTATATCGCATTTTTTTAAACAAGAGTTTCATTCCCATCCAATGGATGGGCGGGCCGTAGAAGGCAACACCTTCTCTGTGGCCAGAGATATTTTCAACCTTTTTGAATTAGATGACATGGAGAAGGATTTCAGGCTATAGAATAATGTGGATTGAAATAAGGAACTAATAGCAAATCAAGTTGATGAGGATGTGTAAGAGGTGGCTATTGTGTTAAAATGTTTCTTGGGTACATGTGCGGAGGTTATGAGCAATATATATGTGGATTTCGGTGGTAGATATGGCGGTCAGGATTATACTGATCTAGGGCTTCGGTGCATTCGTATATTGCTAACAGATGATCCAGTGGTGGGTAGGCATAGCGTGGTACAGCAGGAACTTGGTCTAACAGCTCATGGACAATGGGATGTGCCAATTGGATTCGTGTCGCTATGTAGCGTTGGCGTAGATGGTAGAGGTGTGGCAAAATAGTTGGAAATTGTGCACGACGATATATTTCAGCAGTGAGAGTATCGAAAGCGAGAGAGTAGGCCAGACGTAAGGCATGTCTTTCGAGAACTTTCAGACGTTCATAGTAAGTTGGTGCTGCTGATAACCAGGCTAGATGTCCATACGTGAGTGCTGGGCGTACGAAGACTTTATATGTTAGCAGTAGAAGTTTTGTATTAAGACCCCACGTGGTGCCTTTAAGGTTTCGTAAAAGGTTCAAACGGCGCCGGATATTAGCTTCCAATTGTTTTAGATGAGGCTTCCAAGTAAGATGTTTGTCGAATATTACTCCCAGATATTTGAGACTGTTTTGAATTGGGATTGGAGAGTCAAAGAGGGTTAAATGTAGACGTTCCGGATTGCGACTGTTACAGTATTTATTGCGTTTGAGCCCAAAGAGAGTCATTTGAGTCTTAGTTGAATTCAGATTGAGCTTCCATTTCAGGCACCATGTAACTAGTTTGTCCAAAGCTGGTTGTAGGAGTTAATTAATGCGACCCACAGAAGATCCCAATGCGACATAAGCGGTATCATCAGCAAATTGTAAGGCATATAGTGGGGGCTGAGGTTGAGGCATGTCGGCTACATAAAGAATGTATAATAGAGGAGATAAAACAGATCCTTGGGGCACACCGGCGCGGAGTTGAAAGATGCGTGACTTTGCCCTGTTGATCTGAACGAAAGCCTGGCGCTGATGTAGAAAATTGGCTATTAATCGGACATAGCTGTGAGGAAGCAGACGTTTGAGTTTGTAAATTAACCCCTCATGCCAAACAGTATCAAACGCTCTTTCAATATCAAACGAGATCAAAACAGATGGTAAACGCTTATTAAAATGGTTGACAAGTAGTGTAGAAAGTTTGAGTAATTGATCAGCAGTGCTATAGAGTGGACGGAATCCAGCTTGGATAGTTGGTAGTTTATTCGTGATTTGTAGATAGTGATGTAGCCGTTTTACCAGAAGGCGTTCTAGTGTCTTGCTAAACACGTTAGTAAGGCTAATGGGTCTGTAAGATGACACAGCAGTTGGATCTTTGCGAGGTTTTAGAAAAACCACAATTTTAGCAAGTTTCCATGTAGTTGGAAAATAGCCTGTAGATGAAATAGTTGTATACAAAGAAGCAAGTAAGACTAGAAACGCCACAGGTGCCTTAAGCAGTTGACGATACGTAATTGAGTCTGCCCCCGGAGCTGTGTTGCGACGGCATTTAAGAACAGCTGTAATATAATCTGATGTTATTGGAGCAGTGAGCTGATTTGTGGGATCAAGGTGGTAGTTGAAATCAGGTTGAAATGATGGCTGCACTAGAGAACCAGCGTGTGAGATATGGGTATCTGTAGGACAAGTGAACAAAGGTGTAGTGTGTGGAGTGAAGACTCCCTCAAGATATGTAGCGAAAGCAGTTGCCTTTTCTTCATCCGTCGTTGGTACTTGGTCAGCACATATGATGGGGTATTGTGGGCCCTGTTTCTGAAATGTTCGACGTTTAAAGGTATTCCAGAATTTAGTAGGATTTGTTTCTTGGCGCAAAGCATTACAGGAGGCACGCCAGTCTAGTCGTTTGCGGGCTACTATGTAGCTCTGTACCGTTCGTTGGAATTGACGATGGAGAAGAAGAAATCGGCGGTCATGTGTGCGACGAAACTCTGTTAAATACTCGTGTGAGCGCCGGAGAAGATCGAGGGCGCGTGCTGGTAAACGAGGTCTAGATGATGTGGTGGTACATTTAGGAACTGCGTAATCCGTAGCGTGAGAGGCTATGTCAGTCAGAGTATTTGTGAGTGTTTCAATAGATGCAACTGTTGTGAGAGTAGGTGCAGTAGTCGGCAGATTTTCGGTAATATAAGTGTTGTACTGATCCCACCGAGCTTTGCTAAAGTTATATCTGGGTGTGCGTGGTGATGCAGATGCAGTGGATGTCAGACGTGGAGTTATAGAGAGAAGTATTGGGAGATGATCACTACCTATGGAACCAAGTACATCTATAGTAGTAAGTGGTAACAGATTATTGGAAATGATTGCCATGTCGGGACTAGTGTTGCTTTCCGGACGAGTAGGATGCGGCAGCTGCAATAAAGAACTATGAGTAGTTTGGAGGAAATCATGAAAGCATTGTTTCTGAGCTGCTGTACGAGAATGGTAGTTGATATCTGCTAAGAAGATGTATGTTTTAAAGTTGAGATCTAAGTATGTCAGAAAACGATACGGAAGTGGCAGTGTAGATCGAACATAGGTGGTGGCGATGGTAATAGTAGTAGCTGGAAAATAGAGCGTCTGTATGACGTGTTCGGGATATTGCCCGGGAGAAGGTGGTATGATATGGCGCCGTGGAATAGAATGCTTAATGGCTATTGCTGCACCACGTGCGATGTTTTGTGGCAGATCAGAGCGTATGAGATGATAACGTGGAAGATAGAAGCGGTCAGATCGTTTTAGAAAGGTTTCATTAAGAAGGATACTATCTGCATTGTGCTGAGTTGCTAAAGTTTCTAGGAGAACTCGGTTGGTAGGTAGCGAACGAATATTGCAGAATAGCAATGTAATAGTCGTCCTTCTCTGACCTGTACTATTCATGATGGGTGTTGGTATGAAAATGGAAGTAGGTTGAGAGTCCGGAATATGTAGCTGCCATGTGGAGCTGGAATATATCGAAGGCGGCTTTGGTTGCATGATTTAGTATAGCCTCACGCTGAAAGGGAAAGGCATTTTGAAGAATGATAGTGATGAACTTCAAAATACTTTCCACAGTAGGTGGTGGTAAGTAAGATGTTTGTGTGGTCGCTGTGGTACTAGTCGGACGTGATGAGACATGAACGCGTAAAGGTACAACAGTCTCGGGCTTATCTGGAAGTGGTTTAGGTTTGCCCTTACACTTGTAGGAGTAAGTTGGATGTTCCCCGTCACAAGTGTTGCATCTGGAGGGTTCGTTGAGCTTAGGACACTCCTTTATTTTATGATCTCCTTTGCAGTGGGAGCAGACGGAAGGATTTGTGCACTTGTTCGTTGGATGCGCATTATAAGTTAGGCAATTTTCACACCGTAGTGAGAGAGGCGGGGGTGTGCGTGAAGGCTCGACCCAATGGTGGCAACGGTAGATGTAGACACCGTTATTTAGAAGATCGTCTACCAGTGCTGGATCATCTGTTAGTAGTCTGACCATATACGTAGGGCCATTAGCATTTTTAATACGGAGAGCTCTAGTAGGTTGAATCCCATCTTGCTTTAGTTCCTCTAGTATGTCTTGTTCGGTATAGGTAGGATCAACTCCACAGATAACTACAGAGAGTAATGGAGTACGCCGAGGCGGAGGTGGTGTTTTGATATGAGTAGTTTTAAGGAGTTGAATTTTTGTGTTAACGCCAAACATTGCTGGTCCCACTTTATAGATGAGATGCTTATAAAGATCGGGGTTCTTTGTTTTTAGGATGATTCCGTTAGAGGTCTTGTTTAATTGATGGAGGTCCAGTCTAGAACAGTAGCGTATTTGTTTTTGGTAAAACTTTTTGATGACCATGAGCTCAGCAGGAAGATTAGTAAATAGAATTGTAAAAATTAGAGTAGGAACAATGTCCATAGTAGCTTCTGAAGTAGATGGCGTAGATTGACGTTGGATGTTGGCTGTACTGGTTCTAGGAGGACTGCGCAAAGCATCAGTGTATCTAAGCTTTTTAGGTGAGCGTGAACGGTCTGTGTTTGGTTCGCGAGTTGGTGACAGGCTAGAGGTAGATGAGTGAGATGGTGAACGTGCACGCGCCCGTGGACGGTCTATTGTTGGACCCATAACAGTTGGCGGTAGTTTATGCCTTTCAACTCGACGTTCCGGCGGATCAGAACCCGGCATTAGTGAAACTACTTAAGTACTGCCTTGTCAAAAATTGAGTAAGAAGTTGCAGATAAAGCGATAAACAGCACACAGTTGATTTCCAGTAGCTCCGCCTCCGAAGAGGAGAGAATAAATCGAAAAGCCAAAAAAAAAAAAAAAAAAAAAATAGCCAAGGTCGTCAACTTAGGATCAATTTCGTTTGTTTACCTCCGTGGAGGTTTATAGTCAATTCGACGGTTGTTCCTTACCCTGAAAAGGCAAGTAATTCAACCGTATATGAGAAGATCGTGATTACGATTGAACCAATGGAAATCTAAGAACTCGTTTATTTTTCTCCGCCAGCTACGAATACCCTATTTTTTACCTGGTTAGAGATTCCAGGTTGCCAGTTCGTTTATATTGCATTTTTATTTTTTTTGTAAGTGACTAGCCCGTCCGGCTAGAACCCTGTTAGAGGGTTATGCCCTCTCTTAGGGAACTGAAGTATGGAAATAGTAGCTGTGTATGACTTTGTGATGGTCTCAGAGTTCTGTATTAAAGCTTATTATAACTATCAAAGACTTAATGACCTTTGCGGGCTTTAACATCAGGTAGGGAATGGGTGGCAGTTGTGGGTGGATTTATTGTGCAACATAGGATAGAAAGATGAGCGGAAGATGGTCATGAATTTGGTAGTTAGCAAGTAACTCCAGGTCTAGTGCATCAGGAGGTAGTGTGTAGCAGTACAGAGTATACAGGAGTGAGAGCGGCGGATGGAAATATCGAAATGCTGCTGGGTGGAGTGCCATATGATGCATAGTAGTCAGAAGTAGAGGATGATGTGCTTCATAACGATTGTGTATGTAGGTGAGACGTAACTTTTCGAGATGAAACTATAGAGATGGAAACTCAATGCCATTGTATAACTCTGCTGTTGGGCTAGGTAACTTAATTCGAAAAGCAATACGTAGTGCATGTCTTTCTAAAATTAAGAGCTTTTCGTAGAAGGAGCGTGCAGCAGCTATCCAAGCAGTGTGACCGTATGTTAGAGTCGGTCGTAGGAAAACTTTGTAGGTATTTAATACTGTAGTAGGTTTCAAGCCCCATGTTGTTCCGGTTAACCTCTTTAGGAGATTTAGTCTATTGTAAGCCTTGGCGGTGATTGTTTGAAGATGAGGTTTCCATGTTAGATGTCGATCGAATGTAATGCCCAGGTAGGTCACTGTTGAGCGTGTCTGTATCGGTGTATGGTTGACATGAAGTGTGAGGCGGTTGGGATTTCGACGAACTCGTGAGGTTTTTTTTAGAGGGAATGAATACAATCGCCTGGGTTTTTGTGGCATTAATTGTAAGTTGCCATTTATCACACCAGCGGAGGAAATCGTTAATAGCTGTTTGCAAAGATTTGTTTATTGATTGGATAGTCGATCCCAAAGCAAGGAATGCAGTGTCATCGGCGTACTGAAAAAGATGGACTTTATCTGGTAGTGGAGGCATATCAGCAGCGTAGAGAATGTATAGAAGTGGCGATAAAGCCGATCCTTGAGGAACTCCGGATAGTAGAAAAATAGGGTGTGATAGGCAGTTGTTAATAGAAACATAGGAAAGACGACCCACTAAAAAGTTGTAAATCAGACGGATATATGTGAGTGGAAAACGGTGCCGTATTAATTTATAGATAAATGCTAAGTGCCAAACTTTGTCGAACGCTTTCTCTAGATCAAACAGTACAAGACATGATGGCTTGACGGAATTATAATGATGTGTGACCATAGTGGATAAGCGAAGCAGTTGGTCGTTGATAGAATAGCCTGGTCTAAATCCTGCTTGATGGATGGGAAGAAGGTGGCGTCTGTCGATGTATGTGTGTAGACGTCGGACAAGAATGCGTTCTAAGATTTTACTGAAGGTAGACGTTAATTGTATTGGGCGATACGATGATACGCTTTCAGGTGGTTTGTGAGGTTTTGGAAACATTAACGTCTTTGAAGTCTTCCACTGGATAGGAAAATAGCCTGTTCGAAGAATGAAGGTAAAGATGCTGGCAAGCAGAGTAAGCAATGGGAGTGGACTTTCTTTGATATGTCGATAAGTGATATTAGCGAATCCTGGTGCACTATTACGTTTATTTCGAACAACAGTGATGATGTCCTGAACTGTAATTGTGGGCCTTGCCGGACAAAGGGAACATAGGTCTATGTGCCCTTTTTCCGGCAATCGTTTTAAACGATCCGCCATGTTGTTGTGATTGTGCCCAGAAAGTTTCAAACAAAAATCTCTATTCGTTAGTCTGTGGCAAAACTTTTTTTGAATCTGTGCAGCTGGAAAGAACAAAGAAATAGTCGGCAGCAGACAACAGTGGTGTTTACGTATTTTGCCTGTTGTTTTGAGGTTACATTTATAAAGGAAGTTTATTATTAAATAACAGATATTTAAAGCAATGGAGCAGTCAAAAGCTAAACGTAAACGTAAATCATACAGTAACAATATAAATCTTAAACGTGAAAATGCTAAAGTGAATCGACTTAAAGGTGAAATGTATGTAAACAGATGTGGGAAGACTGTAAGTGGCAAACAGTTTGGTTATGTTCCTGATTGTTGTAGTGAGAAGTGTTGTATTCGTTTTACTAAAGAACATCAGGAAGAATTATTTTCGTTTTTTTATAATCAAGGTAAAGAGCTCCAAGACTCATTTATTTCTAATTGTATAACAAAAACAGAACTTAAAACTCACGCCATTCATCCCAAAAAGGCCCGAATCAATACATGGACCTATAGCCTAAACGTTGGTGGTTTGAATGTATCAGTTTGTCAGGGTTTCTTAAGGAAACTACTACAAGTTAGTCCTAAAAGAATAAGGGTAATCCAACAAAAAATGTTGAATTCACAAGACTTTACAGAACGGAGAGGTCATCACACCAACCGGCCCCACAAATTGAAACCGAACGTTTTGCATTTGATGAAGACGCACCTTGAATCAATTCCACACAGCCTAAGCCATTATAGTGGTAATAAAACCTCTCTCAAATACTTTGACAACCCAGAGCTCAACATTAAAACGTTGTACACTATGTTTCAAGAGTTTTATAGGGCTGAAACTAATGAAAACTTGAAAATGGGCTACCCCCACTATTTTAAGTGTTTTAAGTCTAAGTTTAGTAATGAATTTGGTATAAGAGCACCTAAAAGTGATGTATGTGATTATTGCACAGAGTGCAAAGAAAAACTGGCAAGAAATCCTAATGACCCAATCAAAGTACCGTATCAGGTTCATCAGAGGAAGTATAAGAGAAGACAAGCTTTAAGAAATGAGTACATTGAAAAAGCAAAAAATGATCCATCTTTTTTGGTATGTGAATTTGATTATGCACAAAACTACGCGGTGCCAAGGCTGAATGTTAACAGCCAATTCTATAAAAGGCTTTTATGGCTATATGCATTCAATGTACATGTTTTTAATGATGACGAGTCTTACTTTTACTGTTTCATGGAATCACAAGCATGTAAGAACTCGAACAGTGTGGCTTCATTTTTGTATGATTGCCTTAAAAAATATGTAGAAACATCACAAGTAAAAACTATTGTTTTGTTATCAGACTCTGCGGGAGGACAGAACCGCAATGCTACAATGATTAAGTTTTGCTCTTGGTTCAGCAAAGTGTTTAATGTTGAACTAATTCAGTTGTTTCCAGTTAGGGGACATTCTTTCACACAGTGTGATCGGAACTTTGGGCTCGTTCGGTCTCATATAAAAAAGAAAGAGGTCATTGGAACTGCAAAACCATGGCTTCAAGCTATGGTTCAAGCTCGGCAGAAACCCAGCCCCTTTACTGTAATAATGGATCGAAATCTGATCAAAAGTTGGGACGAGAGCCTTGAACCTTTTTTTTTAAACATTCAAAAGACTTCAAAACATCTGAAGTTCACTATCATGAAATATGTAATGATCAAATACAAATGTGATGGAACTGTATTGTGTTCTCCCAATTTCATCCCTACCTACTCGCCTTTCAAGTTCATGAAAAATGTTAATAAAGCAACATTAGCACAAGTTCAACCAACAACAGTGCTATTTCCTCAAGTGTCACAAGCTAAAATGGTTGATGTTAGAAGTCTGATGAAGTACTTGACCGCTGAGGACCAAAACTGGCTGGAAAGTTTGCTTGAAGAGAACGCTGAGGCCTAACTAGACCTAACAAAACATCCTTTCTATGATTTAGGTATGTAATTTTGTAATAAAGTTTGTTCTTTTAAAACTTGTGTTTTGTTTCCAAACATGATAACTGGTTGCTGGAAAAAGGGCACATAACATGTCTTACAACTTTTATTTTTTACTAAAAGTACTTTTCAGTAATCACCATAGTAATATCACTAACATATAAAGAATGAAATGTCCCACCAAAAAATATTCATCACAGGTGTTTCTTTAATTATAACTAAATATAAATTACAACTCTTAACTTTGAGAGCTCATTCCCGAAAGTACACTTTTACTCTATGTGCCCTTTGTCCGGCAAGGTCCTCAATTGGTTCTGTCAAAGGTTGATTAAGTGGAAGAGTATGGTGTGGATGTGGCTGTAAAGAAGGAGATGAAGTATTGACTGTGTCTGCTGGATGGTGATAAGTAGGAGAAGATCCGTTAGGTGTGAATATTTTTGAAGAAAATCAGCGAAAGCGTTGGCTTTGTCTGTATCTGTTTGAATGCGAGATTCTCCTTGTAATAGTGGGTAAGGTGTTTTGGTGTACTTTCCACAGAGAGCGTTAAAACGTTTCCAATACTTCGTCGGATGATTGACATCAGAGAGAGAATTACATGTTTTAACCCAACAGCGTAGTTTGTAAGCACATATGTAGTTTTTGACCATCCGTTGAAGTCGCTGATAATGACGAAGCGATTCAGGATTGCCAGTCCTTTGAAAATCTCTATAAAATTGTCGAGAGCGAGTAACGAATGTGAGATATTGCGGAGGTAATGTAGGCCGGTATGGTGTGGAGGTAGAAACTGGAATGAATAGAGAACTTGCCTCCTGAATTGTGGTGGTGAGATTGTCTATGTGAGCATATAGTTCGTCTTCTGTAGTAGGTGGTTGTAAAGGCTCTATAGCTGTCATGAGATGAGCTCGATACTGATCCCAGTTTGCTTTGTCAAAGCGGAGACTAGTGCGCTGGAAATGATTAGAGGAATTCATACTAGTTGTACGGAGCTGAAGTTTAATTTGAACATGGTCACTGCCGACTGGATCAAGAACATCGATATGTACTTGGGAGACCAGATTAGCTGAAGTAATGACGATGTCCGGAGTAGTTTGTGAGATGGGTCTTGTATGTTTAGGCAGATTATGAATGATGCCAAGTGTATGAGTTGTAATGAAGTTTCGGAATACGGTTCTGTCGTGCTCTGATCTACTATGCATGTTGAAATCGGCCATGATTATAAATCGTTTATAATTATCAGAAATATACTGAACAAATGAGGTAGGTAGTGGATGACCGGGTCGGATATAAATGGTGGCAACAGTGATAGCTATGTTACGGAAGTATAATGTAAGTAGTAGGTACTCAGGAACACCAGGTAAGTTACAAAGATGTCGGCGTGATGGGACACGATGAGGAAAACCCACAGCTGTTCCCCCATTAGCTCGTTTGGACGGAAGGGAGCTATCCTGTCTGATTAGTGTGTAGCCAGCAAACTGACAAGAGATGGATGGAGTAAGGAATGTTTCATTTAGAATAAAGACTGTGGCTCTTTCCTCTAGTAGTAACGCTTCGAATAAAGGTTTGTTTTTGTGAAGTGAACGAATGTTAAGAAATATAAACGTTAAAGCCATGATGAAACAGACAATGCTAAACTGTGGTTTCCAAGCGAGAGGTATGGAAATATACATTTTGTCCTGAATAAGTCGCATAAAAATAACATGGAAAATCTCTTTCGCTGCATGAGTAATTTGTTGTAACACGTGAGATCGATGAAATGGTTGAATATTTTGTAAGGTAAGTGTGAGAAAAGAAAGAAGATTTCGCACTGTTATAGGTGAGTCCATAGGAGGAGGAGCATCAGTGGAATAATTATGTGTGCGTAATGGTACTACATATTCTGGATGATTTACTTCAGGAGCAGGTTTGCCTTTGCATTTATAGCTGTATGTCGGATGTGCTTCGTGACAAGTAGAACAAGTAGGTGGCCGTTCTAGATTTGGACAGGCACGTGTTAAATGCTCGCCAGTGCAGTAACCACAGACGTTGGTGTTAGTACAGGTAGCGGTAGTGTGTTGATTATAAGCCTGACATTTTTCACAACGAACAGGCAAGGGAGCAGGGGAGCGAGAGGGTTAGACACGATGCTTCCTGTTATATATATATATATATGCTCCATTTGTTAGTAGACTATCTATGGTGTTTTGTGATGATGTTAAACTCGAACCATGAATGTAGGGCCTGTAGCGTTACGGATCCGCAGAACTTTCTGAAGAGTGTGTCCTTCGTAAGTTAGTTCTTCTTGAATCTCCTCATCGGTGTAGGAAGGATCGACACCCCGAATAACCACAGATAGCAGTGGTGTACTCCCATGCGCAAAAAAAATTGCGCGTATACTGTAACTGAAGATTTTTCGTATTTATTTCATTTTCCTTACGTTTATAGGTAAAATTCAGTTATTAGTATGTGGAGATAATAGAAAGCAATCCATCTAAGGAAATATTTCCAAAAAATATAATAAAATAATAAAAATATAACCAAAAAACAAAATTATGCTCGGTTTTGTGTATACTGGCAACGATGATTTCTAGGGATTTTTTCAGTAGCAGAGCATGATTGCGGAGAGAATTCAGTAGGGGAGTCGAGGAGTTGGATCAAGGATCAAGGATAGTGGACTAAAATGTTGCATTTATTGGTTAAAACCTAGTGTGTAGATTGCCTGCGAAATATAAATTAGCTTCTGTAACTAAGATGTCGTACGAAAATATAGAATTAAACAGAAAAACTCTTATCTTAAGGTTCGAAGCGATACGGACCATGGTTATGAAGATTATGTCTTTTTAAAAAAAGAGCTAACACCACGTAACCTCAGTGGTTAGGTGGATAGAGTGGCGGACTTGCAGTTATTTCATTATTTTGACACCACATCGAATCCCATCCCATCCCATCCCATTTTTTTTTTTTTTTACAAAACATTATAATTTTCATGTTAATAAGAACCAAAGCAATATAATAAGGACAACTTACTGATATTTTGCTGTAATGACGTATTTATCCAGGATTAGAGAACTATTGTTAATAGCTATTGTTTTCTGTTCATGCTGTTGTATAGCTTCTCTCATCCTGTTTTCTTGCGGAAAGAACAATTTTGTCTCCAACAGAGTGTGAAGGATATATACGGACAGAAAAAGACATCTTAGTACCAAAAGTGATTTATCGTGATGAAATGGACTAGTTTGCCATTATTATTAAAAAAAAAAAAATATTGAAGTTGGCTTTTCTTTAGGTTTTACCTAAAAAAATATTTTTTCTTTATAAGACTATACTTTATGAGGCAAGGTGTGTGATCATACCCACAAATTTAGCTAGGGAGTGAAAGATAATTGTTTATACAAACATTTTACAGGTTTAGGTGCGTGAAACACCAATACACCATGGTCTCGCTTATCCGACCATCCTTTGTTCCACATACCGTATGATCCGATATATCATTGCAAATAGCACCAATCGGCAAGAAGAACTGCAAGTTGTGGTCTTAATCTATTTTTCATGCTCTGGAGTCTATCGCCTAGCGCGCCCTCTACACCTTGACTCATACGTCTATCATTCAGTGCAGACACGTATCCAGGTTTTCTATTCGGAGTGGGCCCAACACGTATGATTCTAATTACGTAGAATTACGTCCTCGTAAGCACGTAATTCTAATGTTTTAAAAATATCAATAATAATAATAATAATAATAATAATAATAATAATAATAATAATAATAATAATAATAATGCAACAGTTCTGTACTCCTCTTAAACTTTTTCCTACTTTTCATTTATAAACCGCATTTACTTTACATTTATTTTGTAAACTGCATTATAGCACAAACAAAATGAAACATATTTTCGAGAAAAATGTAACTAAAGAAAACTGTCTGCTACGTATATCACATAACAAAAATAGCAAGAAGACATGGAGTGTATCGTTCTAATATATTAAAATTAAAAACAGAACGGAAAAGAAATGTTAATCCTATTTAAAACTGTTCTTTAATTCCACCTGGTATAATGGCATTATGGTATGTTCTTAGAATTATAACAAGACAACAGCACATTGCCCAAAGTTTGGACACTGACTACTAGTTAACTGATATAAAAGAACCTAAAAAGGGTTAAAAAAAAGTTTATTAAAAAGTGCTTGAGTTTCGGAGAGTGACAGCTCTCAGGTTCTCACGCTGGATACGTCCCTGATTCAGTGCAGTACAGTTATTTGTTATAAAACATTATTATCAGATGCGTAACATGTAAAATTATATCATAAGTTTTACTTTTAATAGGTCTTTTCTTAACACATCCATATTATCCAGCGTTCTGACACCTGTTTATGTCGGATAAGCGAAACTCTACTGTATTTCCAAAGCTAGCATATACATGAACTAGAATTGTATCATCCTAGAACAGACAATAGTGTGAAATGCTTATATTAAAAGGCTGGAATAATAAAAAAAGCGTAAGTACTGTTTTGGTAGCGTGAGAACAAATTAAAAACAATTGAATATATTTCCTAGGTATCAGATTATCATCTTATTGTGTTGATGTGTATTCTTTTTTAAACATTGTTTTAAGTCATACCATTCGCAATATTCCTAAGGAAATCGAAAGAAAAACTCCCATGTGCCTCTATGGCAAAGCGGCTTAAGTGCATGGTCCGAAACCGATTCCCACGTTAAGGTATAGATAAAGTTCCCGTACTTCAAAAATGGAAATCCGGGACGCTACTAAATTACGAGAATCTTTGAAATGCTTAAAATTGAAAGAAGTGTTGAATACTAATTTACTTTCCTCCATTAGATAGAGTTATTCAAGTATTACGTTATCACATTTTTATTCATTTCACTAGATCTTCCAAGGACGCCAATTTCTCTGTAAATTGGGGGGGCATTCAAATGCAGAAAATATATATATGAGGATTTTAAGACAAATTACACTCAAATTATGCCAAATATTGTATATTCATAAATACAAAGGTGACCTACATGAGCTTTGGGCGGGCCCGGCCCCCCAGGATCGGCGCCCTTGCCTTCTTCCTAGTTAAAAAAACGTATGCAGATGATTTACTCCCTCCCCCTGGTAAGCAAAATTGTTTTTTTTTTTCTCAAGATCTGTTGTGTTTCGTGAAATAACAGCAGGAATTTCCTGATTGCTTAACCATCTAAATGAATGTTTTCACTTTGAGCCATCCCGTCGATTCGCGTTGCCTAGGACTAAAATAAATTAAGGGTCAATAATGAAGATGAGACTTCCATATCAAACATGAAGAGACATGTGAATCGAAGATCTTTCTTTGTTCCAACTTTGATTTTTTTTCAAATCCATGATGGGAAATTATATTATGAGTACAATTTTCGAAATTAATAGTATACAATCGTAAAAATATCTTACAAAACGATGGTTTATTGTAAAATACTTTGACTCAAAGAATGAATTACAAGTAATAAACTTGTTACTTTTCCTGAATAGTTTAAGTCTTGAATGAGACGGAAACTCTCGAGCGTAGTGCTTGGAACGATTGGCTCACTTGTTCTACCTTCCCGTGGGGCAGCCTTGATTCGACATGATCCTAAACGTATTATTCAGAAGTCGAAGTCGGAAGATGTTTCCCATTTTTCCAAAACACTCTTGGTCGATTACAATCTGCCTCACTCGTGAGGGGAAAATCCCATGCCGTAAGCGTCGGTGGACCACCGATAGGCAACTAGTGACATGTCCCCAAAAATTGGCGGTCCCGCAGCCAAAAATTGGTAACACTTCCGTTTTGAAAATTATACCACCACCGGCAGAGAAGCGACGGGACGCCAACGAACCACAAAATTATTCCCCTAAAATACGTTAAATCGCCTATATGCGTAATTTCTTTGCATCAAGGTGTCTAAAAACATTTTTTAAAAAATAAAACAAAAGTGCCGTGAGCTGGGCGTGAACCATCAACCTTAGGGTTACTAGTTGCGTAATCTTCCGAACTCGCCACGGAAGCGACTATGAAGACACAGCTTGTAGAGTGATAAATCGTTGAAGTCTTTTTAATATTTCTAATCAGAGTGCTCCTTTAACCGTGTATATTTGAAGATAACTGGAATCAGATCAAATGCACTCGTCATGTAATTTTATAACAAAATGGCAAGCGCCTATTTACTTTTTTCATAGTTCTCCCATATTCACTTGCTAGTGATCGGCGACAGTTGCCAACTAAATTCATACAATTATACGCACCCATCTCAAGATTTTTCACTTCATGATGTAAAGGCAGGAGTTACTCTTGACCCCCGGAGTTCAAGTATTCTCCTTATAATAACAATTCGTCAGCGAAAAATAATATATAATAATAACCGCATGCACATGACTGGTGATAGTTCATGTTGGCCCCTTTACGATTTTCCGTGACAAATCAAACGAGCGCGGACCAAAATGAAGTCCTCGTTCTTACGTGGTGGTAACTTCAATACCCCCGATTTTTTTTTTTTTAATGCTTTAATCTGCCTCTTCAGTTTCGGCATCTGAAGACTTTAACCGAAACGGGCTATCATCATCGCATTTTGTTTTTCTTTAGCCTTTTTCAACATCCTTTATTTGCAATAATTGGAAAGAAGACAGGGAACAAGGAAAACGGTGGGAAGGACGAGACCACAACACTCAACATCCAACAACAATGAACAACAAATAAAACAAAACAAAATTTTAAAAACAAAAAGAAAAACGAAAAGAAAAACAAAAGGACTTGAGCTATCTAATCAATATTAACTAACTAAACAAGAATTAAATTACTACCTAATTTTATTATCGTATTACGTAACAAATTTGATTGCTATCTAGCTACTACCTAAATTGTCATATATAGTAAGTTGACAATTGTTTAATATTTCCAAAACATACATTTTCTATTTTCGTCTTATTGATTTTAAGAGTTTATTAAATAACACGAAAAATTCCTGTTATCACACTCTGATAACTTCGGTGTCAGCTTACTGCTGACTGCTGATACTCTTCCTAATCTTGGTTTCTCACCTAAATGATTTTCACCTGTATGTGCGTTCCTCTCCTGTGTCACGGTTTCCCCTGTGTGGTTAATAATCACTATATACACATCACTTCACTAAACACTACACTACACATCACTTCACTAACACACCACCTTTCTATAATGCATTTAAGTGTCATATCGATAAAGTTGGTTCACTGATTTTTTAAAAATTTTGATTATGGCTGTATTTGTTGATGTAGCTGTATTATTCATTGATCTCGGTTCATCCTACACATCAGAAACGGACCGTGAGTATCGACATGAGGCCCAGAACACACTCGGAGCACTTAGTGCGGGCGGGCCCTGGTCAGTTGTGTCCCGCCGCCGTGTACCCACGGACCGAAAGTCGCACGCTATCGTAACCGAATCGCGAAGCGGCTTCGAGATGATGCTCTATTTCCGAGTCTTCATGTCAAAATTGGGATATTTTTATATGATTGTTTCTATTACATATTAGTGTATATTTATTCCCACGGCTCTAGATTTAACACTCATTCCGTCACCATCGCATCACACATACGCTCCCAGAGCATCCGGAGTTCCTTACCAGTCAAAGACCGAGAATGCTCTAGGCACTCACACACCATCACTCAACCTCCTTCCTGGGGGCGCGGAGATCCAGCGCTTCCAGAAGTTTCCTTCGGTCCAGGAGGGAGGAATCCTCATTCATTCTGTTTTCCATATTTTATGTTCATTTAGTTTGTGTTTTCTCTGTAAAATGTTTTCTGCATAGTTCTGAGTATTCCTCTGCTACATGTGCCAGGATTCTATGATCCTCTCCATCTTCTAAGATAGCTTTTATATCTTTCTGTCTAATTTGGTCACGAATTCGCAAGTACTCCTCCAGGAACGGCCACCACAGAACACTGTGTTCAGGTGTCCCTTGTTCTCCACATTCACAGCTATCATGTTCTTTTTTGTTGATTCTATAAAGATGAGTTGGAAAGGGACCATGTCCTGTTAGGAAATGAATTAGTCCTTTGTTGGGATTGAAGTAATCCCATTTGAGTCGCGTTCCAACGTCTGGAATAAACGTGAATAATCTTGATGTTTTGTCTACTTGCCAGTCCTGTATCCATTTTTGTTGAATTTGTCTTTCTATTTCATCGAGTTTTTGTGCTTTGGTCCCTAAAAGTTCTTTCGTCTTATTTAAATTTCCTTTTTTATAGCAATATGTTGCCGCTCTCTGGATTACTGTTAAATATATTGGTTTGAAACCCATCAAAATACACAACGCGCTGTGCGGTGTCGTGCTGAAGGCACCAATGAGCCGAATTAAAAGGTTTCTTTGTGGGCGATTTATTTTTGCTTTTAAGGAGTTATTCTCTAATAATCAATGTGCCCATACGCTGGAAGCATAGTTCATCGAGGCGCTTAGGATTACCTCCTGATAAGTCTTAATTAATTTTCTCGGTAGCCTATAATTTGTTTGAGCCAATGAAATGAGTTTATTAGTTACTTTATGACCCTTTTGAGTAACATAATTAATATGCTCTCCAAAATTCAGTTTATCGTCTATCATAATCCCTAAATATTTAAATACTGATACCCTCTCGATCTTACTGTTGCCTATTTTAATTATTGGTCCTCTTAATAATTTACTTCCAAAAATCATGTATTCCGTTTTTCTCTCAGAGATTTGTAGCTTAGACTTTCCACACCAATCAAGTAATTCGTTTATAATTCGTGCTGATTTTCTTTCCAATTCTATTCTAGAGTTTGCTGAGATTATTACAGCCAAATCATCAACAAAAGCAATTACTCGTTCAGTTTCCTCTAATTGGTTTAGTCTTTCTAAACACGGCTGGTATTCCAAATCCCACATCAATGGTCCTAAGATCGATCCTTGTGGACATCCCTTTTGTGCAGTAACTTTGATATTTCCCAGGTTTTCATGGATGATGATCTGTCTATTCAAGAAGTAATCCCTAACTATATTTACTAAATATTGTGATAAATTTAGCTCTTTTAACCTTTCAATGAGAGATGGTGTCCATAAGTTATCAAACGCTCCCTCTGTGTCAAAAAACAGGGCCAGTGCATATTTTCTTTCCATGCTACTTTCCTTAACTTGATACACAAATGCATTTAAGGCATCTTCCGTAGATTTGCCTTTTCTGAAACCATATTGTAAACTATCATCTTCGATATTTCTATGCTTTCGTTTGCTATGCCAATTCTATTTGCTATTATCCTTTCTAATAATTTTGAGATGTTTCTCAAAAGGCAGATTGGACGGTAAGAACTCACTTCTGTTAAATCTTTATCCTGACTTTTTAACAAAATTAGCAATTTCGATTCTTTCCACAACGAGGGAAATATCTGCTTCTTAAGTAGGGTGTTGAACAATTTTGTTAGATATGGAGTCCAAATATCCTTTTTATTTTTGTAGATCTCATTTACTATACCATCCAATCCTGGAGCTTTTTTAGTTTTTAGTTTCTTAATTATTGTTTCAACTTCCTCGTTGTCCGTTAGTTCGATATCTTCCTCTGCTGTCAATGCGATGGGTTGCAAATATTTTCTTCCCGATACCCCCGATTCTAGATATCTGCTTTGACTCGACGAAACCCTGCCACTAGTGGCACACTAGCGGCAATCCTTCGACGCGTCGCTATATCGACGATCGCCATTTACCGGCAAGTGGGCCACTAGGAGTTGGCGACGTTTACGGCATGGGGAAGCTAATAAACAAACAAAAAAAAAAAAAAAATAAATCGCCTTATTAAAAAAGTTTTCCGAAAATTTACATCTAGCAAAATCATTTGTTGGTATTCCAGAACTGTGAATTCACCTTTATTCATAATTTATTTCTATCGTAGTTTTGATATGAGAATGATATGTCTGAAACTGTATCACACGTCATTAACACTTTTTTTTTCTTTACTCAGATTTAACAGTTTTACTTAACAGTCAGTCAACTTGGATATGTGATATCAGAGTTTTAGAGATTTCCTTAAATTTTTCATTTCTAAAACAGTTTGCAACTAACACCATTAACGTATCTCTTTCGATATTCCCATATGTAATGGTTTGGTCACTCCCAGTATATTTCAAACAATAAACTATTTACGGTGTCTTACTCAATTAATCCGAACTACATTTTATATCCAACAACTCTGTGCATTTTCCCTTAAATCTGCAAACTTTCTATTAGGTTAAAACTCTATTTCCTATTTTCTTCCTTTCTTGCTAAAACGAAAGTGTTCTTTAGGCAACCTGAAATGATGACTCTATACTACATTATGTTGCATAGGGCATTTTATGTAGCATATCATTTGAAAGTTGGACACTTTCTTCGTATATTGAAAGCAACAGGGATTAAGTCCTTCTACACTTACATGAGAAGTAAACACATTCTTTTTTATTCGTGGAATTGTGCCAATGCACTAGGTCCAGAGAGTTTTTAATTTAAGCTAATTATTATTATTATTATTATTATTATTATTATTATTATTATTATTATTATTATTATTATTATTATTATTATTATTATTATTATTATTATTTTATTGACAGGTTTTTCTGAATATTAAGCAATATTTCTCAAAAAGCTGGTATTTTTAAACAAATGTGTTCGATATCAAGTTTTCATAAAGTAGTCACTCTCTAATATAAATAATTTCAGAGGGGCCGCGGTAGCTCAGTGATAAAACGTTCACCTTTGGTGCATGGGATCCTTGGTTCGACCCCAGCTCGCACCAAGTGAATTTTGTGGTGGAGAAACACCATGTGCATGGGTTTTCTCGGGGTTCTTCCGTTTTCTCCCACTTTTTCATTCCACCATTGCATTCATTTCTCATCACCGTGTCCTTTAGCCTAGCCGGTATAACCGTGGGTCGTAAAGCTTAAAGATTTGACTTCAAGTAATTCCAACCCAAACAGTTGCAGGAAGTATGTCATTTCGAATAAAACAAACTACTCTATAAAATTCTGAGTATTATTATTTTTTATATATACAATTCTAGCGGACCTTATTTCTAAATCGAAGGGTAAGAAGATTAAATTCACTCTCTTATTATTATAAATTCATTTCAATTGAAGCAGTTAAAATAGTCGGGAAAAATTAGAAAGCCATACCCTATATTCCAGTGTGCCACAACCGGATAACGGGGCACACTGGCGTGCCCAGCAAAATGAACAGTGTGACGCAAACTTTTACCTATTATTTACAAGAATATTTGTCGAGTTTATTTTATTTATTATTATGAACGATTCTTCCACGGATCAGCTGTCTGTATACAGTTAAACAAACAAGTGTCACATTGAGGGAATGAGTGTAATTATTTACTTTAATAGTAATAGAAATTTATATTTTCTTGTATTTTCTACCGGGAATAACTGCATCCGGTCTAGAAAGCTGCGACTAACAACAAAGGAACCCGATGTGCCAAACACACACCACCTACGCACTTCAATACACCAACAAAAGGTGCAGACTATTCATGAGTTAAAGTCTCTCACCCAATGTATGCTCCTAACATGTCTCTCAGCGATTACAACATTTTTTGGTATCTCAATCACTTCCTAGTAGGATAGCTTTACCTAGAGACCACTGATTAACCTGGTATTGGATGTTTCACTTTTTTACCTTTGGAGTTGACAGTCATCGTTTGGATATCTCACACGCAAATATCTATTATTAACAACGTTTCTTCTATAATTTCATAATATTGTATTATTTCTTTGTATTATTCATTAGCTTGGTTAAGCTTGTTTAAACACTTTTCTCTTTGCACCTACTTATTACCTATACCTTAACGTTGTATAAAAATACACTCACCGGGAATCAAATCCAGAACCAATGCACTTGAACCATTTGGCCACAACAAGGCACATTTAAATAGAAGTTTCGATTTTGTTAGGAATATTGTGATTAGGTGTAACATTTAAAAATATATTTAAGAATGAAAATGAAATGAAATCTTTGAGTTTTACGTCCCACGGTTATGCCGATTAGGCTAAAGGAGACGGTGATAATGAGAGATGAGTGAAATGGTGGAATGAAGAAAGTGGGAGAACCCCGAGAAAACCCACGAGCACGGTGTTTGTCCACCACAAAGTTCACTTGGCGGGGACTGGGATCGAACCCGGGACCCCAAGCACCAGAGGTGAACACTCTACCACTTTTTTTAAACTTCGTGACTATTTTTTTCTATTTTAACCACTTCTCAGGACTACTGGACACGACAGGGACACGAACACAGAAACATCGAGGACAGTTAAAATTCCACCCTTGCTCTTCAGAGGGACTCGAACCCCCAATGGGCTTCACCTTACGATCAGCCTAACGCCTCAGACCGTTCGGCTACACCCACCGGCTACCACTGAGCCACCGCGCCCCCCATATTTAAGAATGGGTACGGATGAAACGCACTGATTTTTCTCGCGCGAATTTCTTAAACTGACTCGTGTTAGGCTGCAGCTATTACTGAAACATTTATTTGGGAAATGCGAATAAAATAATGCGTTTTGGAAAACTTTGTTCAAAGCAACTTATGTCCAAAAGTAAAGTACCCATTGGTCATATTTCTGTTAGAAATAACATATGCCATATATTAGAATTATTAAGGAAATAATTGTATGTGAACTATGAGCAAAAGCGTCTGAGTACTTTCTGCGAAATCGTCAAAAAAGTCATCCCGAAGAATAAAATATCCCTTGTGTATCTTTTCAGGACAAACGAGTTATGCTATTTATGAAATACGAACAAAATTGCCAGAGTCATTCTCGATAAAATCGTAGGGTAATCGTAGGGTAATTACTTGCTCCGAAAAGTAATATACCACTTCTAGCTTTTTAGGATGATGGAATTATACCATATCGTTAGGTTATTTATGTAACATTTATTTATGAAATATGAACAAAATTGCGTCAGGCGTTAATGGGAAAATCGTTGGAGAAGAGTAAACTACTCCTTCTGAATGTTTACAGGACGAACGAGTTGTGTCATATTGTTAGGTTATTAATGATAACAATTATTTATGAAATGTGATTGAGAAAATTATTCGAAAAAACGCATCCCATACAGTAAATTACACCTTATGTATTTTTTTTTCAGAGCAATGATTCATACTATACTTGTAAAAAAATAAGCAAAATCTTTACAGCTGTTTTTGAAACAATTTAATTATTTTAAATTTTCATTCATCAGTAAACTACCCTTATTTTTAGGTGTCGGAGGATATAGAATTCGAAACGATAAAGTGTTATAAAAAATTCGTCTAGAATTCGGTCCAGATACGTCGAACAGTATGGCCTCTATTTGAATGCATGTAAAAGCGTGACGAACCGACAAACGAACAGATGGACAGACATCAAAATAACTTTTTCGATATGTGGGGATGTGAAACTTGAAGTCATTGAAATCTCGAATTCGATTTTTATCACTATTACTACAATTTCTTCTTTCGTCGCTTGAACGTGAAAAAGAATAGGAATACAACGACACGTAAGATGATAATTTGTAATTCCCAAAATTTAATGAGTTACGTTTAATGTGTTGCCATGCTAGAAAAAAAGCTTATGCCTGTTTGTTATATCATTTTAATATCAGTTTTTCACGCTACTATATAATGTAGAAATATGGTATGATTATCGTTCATATTCATGCTATCTTTTGGAAATATTCGTGTTCCGCATACATAGATCTGTATAATTTAGTTACGTTCAACGAAAGCATTCTTGCACTTGTGGATATGAAAAAAAAAAGAGATAGAGAAAGTCAATACTCTAAAAAGCAAAAAACACAAGCACACCCACACATAAACGATAATTTAACAGCAGGTCGATGTAACAAGGGGTAAGACTGGATAGGCTGTCAAGGTCGCGTATGTTCTTTTTCCTGTTCCAGACACACAAACCCGAAGTGAGTTGTCTGCTGTTCAAGAACGGGAAGTAACATACAAGACTATAAACTGAAAACAATAACTGTTTCCAATAGTACACGTATTCTAATACAGAATAAATACGTCGATTAAAGGATACTATCAATAAATTATTTCCTTATTATATTGTTTCGGTTCTTATTAACATCAAAATTATACACTTCCTATAATGTTTTGTAAAAAAAAAAAAAAAAAAAAAAAAAATGGGATGCGATGGGATGGGATTCGATGTGGTGTCAAAATAATGAAATAACTACAAGTCCGCCACTCTATCCACCTAACTACTGAGGTTATGTGGTGTTGGCTCTTTTTTTTTAAAAGACATAATCTTCATAACCATGGTCCGTATCGCTTCGAACCTTAAGATAAGAGTTTTTCTGTTTAATTCTATATTTTCGTACGACATCTTAGTTACAGAAGCTAATTTATATTTCGCAGGCAATCTACACACTAGGTTTTAACCAATAAATGCAACATTTTAGTCCACTATCCTTGATCCTTGATCCAACTCCTCGACTTCCCTACTGAATTCCCTCCGCAACCATGCTCTGCTACTGAAAAAATCCCTAGAAATCATCGTTGCCAGTATACACAAAACCGAGCATCATTTTGTTTTTTGCTTATATTTTTATTATTTTATTATATTTTTTGGAAATATTTCCTTAGATGTATTGCTTTCTATTATCTCCACATACTAATAACTGAATTTTACCTATAAACGTAAGGAAAATGGAATAAATACAAAAAATCTTCAGTTACAGTATACGCGCAATTTTTTTTGCGCATGGGAGTACGTCTTGGAGGAGGCATTTGTTTTTGTTTAGATGCATTAAGGCTGCTAAGTTGAGCATCTTTGCCAAACGTATCAATAGGCACTTTGTTCTTAATAGTGCTGAGTAAATTAGGATCCTCTGTTTTAAAGATGTATCAATTTCGAGTCTTGATAATTTCTTTTAACGAAGCTCTAGGGAGATATTTGCGAAGTTGTATTGCGACGTGTTTCTCGTTCGCGAATTTAGTGTCGAATTTCGTCAATAGAAATGAATAAGTTGTTGCAGATGGTGGACTGGAATAATCAGAAGCTACAGATGGTTCGGTTTCCATGTTGTTGCTACCTATCTCAATATCCAAAGTTTTATGTTGCTTTTTACTAGGTGGTGAAAGCTGCAAACGAGTAGCATAGCTAGCTTGGATTCTTGAAGAGAGTGATGCTACAGAGTTAATGGAACTTTGAGATGCGGTCCTGGTGCGAGCAGTTAGGTCTTTTGAACGCTCTTTTCGTTTTTCCACCTTAGTTGAACATCCGGAAGGTCCAGAAATGAGGCCAGGTAACTTGTGTCGACCGGTTATGGATTTGCCATTGTCTACGCCAGAGTCCGCCATCGTGAAAACCGCCTGTTGGGCTAAGCCCAAGTATGAGATGATACCAAGTAAACCGTAAAACCAAGAGGAATAGCAAAGTCGTCAGTAGGTAATAGCAGTTAGGCGTGTTAGCCTCCGTGGAGGCTTTAAATCAACTCGACGGTTGTTTCCTTGACCTCAAAGAGGCAAGTAATCCAACCGTATATAGATGTTCGCGATTGAACCAAAGGGAGTGGAGATACTAAAGGACTAGCTTATTTTTCTCCGCCAGCTACGGATACCCTATTTTTTTTTTACCTGGTTAGAGATTCCAGGTGGCCAGTTCCTTATATCGCATTTTTTGTCCCAATGCTGGCGATTAGCCAGCAACCGCGAGAAGGTTGCGCCTTCTGTGCGGTACTAGATTTAAACGTATTATTGGAGGTCTATATTTTCGATGGGCTAAGGGATGTTCGGAGAGCTGGGGTAGAAGTGTCTAGTTTGATTACATTAATAGGGATTTCGGCTGTATAGTATTGGTTTACTGTTGCATTTGTATCCGTTATCTGTAACTGGAGAGAAGAGAATGAAGAATGAAGATGAAAAAAATGAAGTGCAGTGTGACGACACAACACATAGGTAATGATTAGTGTGAAAAGTGAGATCTATCTTCTGTCCAGAGGCGACTCTGGACGTAATGAAAACAAAATGGATTTCCTGTTAAGACATGAGGTTCTTACTGTGCAGTAAATGATGGTGCTATGTATGGAGGAACTATGAATGTTGAAAATGCTGCAACTGCGTCCAAATCCGGATGATCAGGAGGGAGTGTATATCGGTAAAGTGCAAACAGAAGGGATAAAGGTGTTTCCAATAGCTTGCGAGGTATGGAATGTCTGCTTGCATGGTTGCGAGAAGTAATGGATGTCGGGACTCAAATCTGCTAGTAATATACTTCGATCGCAAAACTTCAATATGAAATAGAAGGTGTGGAAAAGGCAGGACTTCATAAAGCTCTTGAGTAGGACTCGGGAGCTTTATTCTATAGGCTAGTCGTATGGCATGGCGTTCAAGTATCTTCAGTTTTTCATAATGGGGTTGGAGGGCGGATATCCATGCTGTGAAGCCATATGTCAGGACTGGTCGTAGGAATACTTTGTAGGTATTAAGAACAGTATTAGCTCGTAGTCCCCATGTAGTACCTGTGAGACGTTTGAGAAGATTAAGCCTATTATATGCTTTCTGTATTACATTCTGAAGGTGAGGGCGCCAAGTGAGGTGTTGATCAAAAATAACTCCCAGATATGTGACATGTTTAGTTGGATGAACCCGCGTGTTATGTACTTGGATATTAAGTAGCGAAGGATTTCGATGTACACGAGATCGGCGTTTTGGCGGGAGAAAGACTATAGCATGGGTTTTATCTGGGTTGAGTTTCAAACGCCATTTCGTACACCAGGTGAGAAAGCTTTGAATTGCTGCATTAATTTCAGTACTGATGCGATGGATTGTGCGGCCCAATGTAAGAAATGCAGTATCATCTGCATATTGAAAAATGTGTGTGTTAGGTGGCAACGGCGGCATATCGGCTACATATAGAAGATAAAGCAAAGGTGATAAGGCAGACCCTTGTGGTACTCCAGAGAAAATAAATATGGGGTGTGAGAGAGTGTCATTAAGAGCGACATATGCAATACGGTTGTGAAGAAAATTATAGATAAATCTGATGTATGATATGGGAAGTGTCAGACGGATAAGTTTATATATGAGAGCTGCATGCCATACCTTATCGAATGCCTTTTCCAGGTCGAAGAGCACTAGACAAGATGGAAACTGTGTATTAAACTGGTTGGTAATAATATTAGACAGACGAAGTAACTGATCATTGATACTAAAACCGGGGCGAAAGCCAGCCTGATATAAAGGGATGATGTTACGTTCTGATAGATAAGAATGGAGGCGTCGGACAATAATTCGTTCAAGAATTTTGCAATACACGGAAGTAAGCTGAATAGGTCTATAAGAGGAAACAGTATTTGGTGGTTTGTGCGGTTTGAGGAACATGAGAGTTTTTGAGGTCTTCCACTCACAAGGAATAAAGCCTGTACGAAGGATGAACGTATAAAGGATAGCTAGAAGGTATAACAACTGATAGGGCGCTTCTTTAATATGATGATAAGTAATCTCATCAAAACCAGGTGCTGTATTTTTCTTGTTCTGGACAGTGCGAGTGATATCAGTTACGGTAATTGGTTTAGTAAGTTCAGTATTGTGAGAGATAGTATGATGGATGTCAGGTTGGAGACGGAAGGTGTCGAAATTAAGTCTCTCAACCGGATGATGACGCTTAGAAAAGGCAGGCGGAAGAGGAGTGAAGATTCCCTGGAGATACGCTGCAAATGCATCGGCTTTATCCTTGTCATTTTGTAGTGGAGTGTCGTTATCTATTAACGGGTATGAAGTACGGGTGGTTTTCTCTGTAAGCTGATGGAACCGCTTCCAGTATTGTGTAGGATGAGCTGTTTCAGCAAGTGAGTTACAGGCTTTTACCCAGTTTCGGAGTTTATATGCTTTAAGGTAATTAGAGACTGTGCGTTGCATCTGCCGATGATGCCGAAGAGCTTCTTCGTTTCTGGTATGTATATATTCTTTATAAAGATCTCTCGAACGTCGTATGAGAGGTAAGTATTGCGGACTTATATCGTTGTTCTTGGCGGGATTTAGTGTTACAAGTAACGAGCATGTGCTCTTGACTTGCATTTGAGTTTTCTTTGGCGTGCGTTTGTGTTTCATTATCTTGACTTTTCGCAGATCCTCCGGTTTGTTGGCCTCAGGGTGGCCGTGGCATCCTATAGACTTGTCTTCGTGGGGCATTGGTTCCAATGGCTGCGATGCTGGGGTTGGGGTGGTTGGTGACCGTTCTCCAGAATCTGGCTGAGAGGTTCTCACGGACTTCGTGGAGGAGAGGAAGGTCCAGGTCTTCATGTATTTGAGCAATGCTGGTTCCAAGTTCATGCCGAGTTATGGCTCGTGATGCCCTGTTCTGAACCACCTGTAGTTGACGTTGGTGACGAGGTGCTGCGTGTTCCCAAGCAGGGTGAGCTTACAGCAATATGGGCCGTATGCAGACTTCGTAGATGTGTCTTCGAGTACGGTGGCTGAAGCTGCCGCTGAGAAGAATTGGCAGCAGTGCTCGTAGTGCTCTGATTGCTTTGGTAGAGGTTTCTGTTAGGTGTCTCCGAAACGTTAGGCGGTGATCCAGAATAACTCCGAGGTACTTGGCTTCTGTTGCAAGGGGTAGCAATGTTCCAGACATCATGATGGCAAAGTTCCGGTTGGCGTATCTTCTGGTGAAGTCTACCAAGGTGGTTTTCGCAGGGTTGATTCTGATCTTCCACTTCTGTGTCCACTCTTCGAGTTTGGTGATATGTCGCTGCATTGCCCTTTCTGCGTACCGTGGGTTGCGATTCTGGGCAAAAACTGCTGTGTCATCTGCGTAGGTGGCTAGTAGCGTTCCGTGGTCCGTAGGAATGTCTGCAGTGAAGAGTGCATACAGAAGTGGAGAGAGGCAGGACCCCTGTGGTACTCCTGCTTGGATTGGCCTGGCGTCTGTTAGGTGTCCTGAATGAAACACCCGAAATCGGCGATCAGTCAGGTAACTCTGCATGATCCTGGTTTGGAATGTGGGGAGGCCTGCTTGGTGCAGCTTGTGGACTAGTCCATTGTGCCACACCCTGTCGAATGCCTTTTCGATGTCAAGAAAATGACCGAGGGTGTGGCCTCCTTCGTTGTACTGAAGAGTTATTTTGTCGACTACCCGGACTAGCTGGAGAGTGGTGCTGTGCCCAGGCCTGAATCCGTGTTGATGATCCGGAATGCTGTTTCTTTCCTGCACCTGGTCCATGATTCTCCTTTGGATCGCTTTTTCCACGATCTTTCCTAAGTGGGAAAGCAGACTGATCGGCCGATAATTTTTCGCCTCTGTCCTGTGTCCTGTAGTCTTGGGTAGCATTATAATTCGAGCTTCTTTCCACACTGGTGGGAAGTGTCCCGTTCTCATGATGCCATTAGTGATTCTCGTGAGGAGTACCACAGCTTTCCTCGGTGCCTGCTTTATTGCCAGGGTTGGGATTGCGTCTGGTCCTGCTGCCTTGCGGTTGTGTAGTCGTTTGATTATTTTGGTGATTTCCCTCGGAGTAGCCAGATCTGTCGCCGGGAGATGGTAGTCCTGCTGGATGTCCCGCAGGCTGGCCTGCACTGCTTCTTCCGTGATGGCGTCTGGAGGGGTGTTGTTCTCCTGGAAGGTCCCCTGGAGATGATCAGCAAACACTGATGCAATTTCGTTTGGTGAATATACTAGTCCCTGCTGTCCTCGTACGGGTTGTGTACGAGGTGGGCCTGGAGGTCTTGCTATGGCGCGTAGTAGTTGCCAGAACTCCCTGGATGGGGCGTCCATGGATTGCAGTCTTTCGTTCCACGCTGTGTGCATTTGTCTCCGGAGTCGGTTTTTCACCCGTTTCACCAGTGAGTTCCAGAGTACCTTGAACTGAGGGTGCCTTGTCTTCTGCCATTGGCGCCTGGACCATCTTTTGAGGGAGATCAGGGCCGCCGTTCTGAGGTCTTCGGGTTGTTGTTGTTGCTCCTGTTGCTGAACTGTGGCTGCCAGCCGGTAGGCTGATCGGATGGTCGTGGTGAGGTGTTGGACTGCATCGTCGATCTCTGATGTGTTCACAGGAAGCCGGGTGTTGATCATCTCTGCTAGCAGGCGAGTGTATTCATTCCAGTCGGTGGTGGCTAGCTTGGGTAAGCTGTTCGCCGGAACATGGTGTCTCAGTGCTATTGTGAACAGCACTGGTATGTGGTCCGACTGGAGGGCATGTAGTACACCTGGGCCATCCAGTATCGCTGTGTTGGCTGACAGGGTGATGTCAAGCACATCTGGAAGTCCTCCGTTCCTTGGGAAATGGGTGGGTTCCCTTGGTGCTGCCGGAATCAGATCTATCTGCCGTAGAGCGCGGTGGAGTGCTCTGCCGTTTTCATTCGCTACTCTGGAATGCCACACCGGGTGTTTGCAGTTGAAATCGCCTGCCAGCAGGACCCTGTGACCCAGTCTTCTTAGAGCGATGAGATCCGGAGGGTGTAGTTTGTTTCCAGGTGCCCGGTAAACAGACGATGTGTAGCGGCCCATCTGGAGAATGCAATGTGACGCCAGTTGTTTCCAGGGATTGCAGCGCAGGAAGTTGGAGATGGTCATGTGCAATTTGCCGTTTAAGTAGGATCGCTGTGCCTCCTTTCCTTCCCTGTCTGTCATCCCTGTACGTGGTGTAGTTCCTGACTCGGAGGGAGAGGTGGGGCTTCAGGTGCGTCTCCGAGAGCAGTACCACGTCGATGTTCTCTCGCTCAAGGAAATCCTTAAATTCCTGTTTTTGTTTTTGAATTCCTTCAGCATTCCAGCAGGCCACCCTTAAGGCTCTGTGAATATTGGAATTATTGTGCGCCATCATCAAGGAGTGTTGCAGCTACGTCGAGGAGAGTCGTCAGTTTTGTTATGGGATCTTTGGCTGCGGCGATCTTCTTCAGTCCTTCCTTCAGGTTCTTCAAGAAGTTCTTGACGTTTAGACCCGTCAGTAGGCTGAGGATCTCCTTGAGTGATGACGCCAGGCTGTGGTCCTCTGCTGTAGCGTCTGCGGATGACTGTGGTTCCGTTGGCTTCTGTGCTGTCTGTCTGTTGGGCCCTGGTTTCTCGGGAGGGTCTGACTGACGTGTCGGCTTGTGTCGTCTCTGTGGAGGATGTCGAGGGTGACGCTGTGGGCGCTGGCGATGGTGGCGTTTCTGGATTTTGTGGAGATGTCTTCTGGGTAGTCTTGTCTTGTCTTGGTTCTTCTTGTCTGGGGGCAGGGTTGTCTTGTTTGGTTGATGGAGGGGTGATTTGCTGCGTCTTGCTTGTCCTCTTCTTCTTCTCCGCCTGGAGGTAGGGCATCCCTGATAGTTTGCAGGGTGGGCACCACTGCAGTTTACACACTTTGCTGGGGCGTCTCGGGTCTTCTTGGGACACTCCTGTGTAGAGTGCATTTCCCCACACTTCACGCATCGTGGTATTGCATGGCACGTCTGTTGTGAGTGGCCAACGCGTTGGCAGCGGTGGCACTGCAGCAGATCGTTCCCTTTGTACGGCTCTACCACTACTCTGTACCAAAGTAGGCGGGTGAGCTCGTAGATGCTGGGTTTTCCCTGCTTCTTTTCGAGCGAGACGAGAAACAGGGGGAATAGGGGTCTGGTGCCCTGCGCATTCGGTCTGCCTCTCATCTGGTGTACTGTGAGGACGGAGTGTCCCAGTGCTTCCAGTGCAGTTTTCACATTCTCCGGATCGGTGTCAATGGGGAGCTTTCTCACTACCACCTTGAGGGGGCGGGAGGTCTTTGGCAACTCCGTGGAGTATGGGTAGTTCTGCTGTTTGCAAAATGTTTCTACTTTTGAATGGTCACTCATGCTTGTGCAATGTATTTTGATGTAGTCTTGGTTAAACCACACTTTGGGGGGGATGCAAGAGTGGCCGCAAGTGTTTTCATTAGCGTGTTCTGTTTCACCACACCATATATGAATATGGGGGGACGTGTCTGGCTCTGATGGGTGGGGTGGCTCTGTGTTCTTCGTCTCCTTCTTCCATGTCAACTTCCGTTGTAGATGTTGTTGGCTCATCCTGGGGGGGGATTGTGGCTTGTTGGTCCCCTGGGGTCAGGGCGGAGAAACGGTTTCTGCACTCAGTCCTGAATTCCACGAGGGAGCTCACTGGTCCAGTCGGTGCCCTTTTCAGTGATTTCCGGGGGGCTGCAGGAATCCATCATCTGAAGTGGTAGTTTCTTCTGTGGGCCTTGGGGGGGGCGGCGGTACTTCTGTTGAGACTCCTGGTTCAGTCTGGGGTGTGTTTTCCTCCTCTCTCTGCTGTACAGAGGGAAAATGTTGCGGTGATTGTGTGTCGGGCGTTGTCTCCGGGGGAGGGGCTCCTGTGGTGTTTTCAGTGGTTTCTTGGTCTTGGTGATGGATACTCTTCGCTTTCGGACTGTGCCTGGGGCGGTGAATTTGAGTCCCTGGAGCTGCTTGGTGACGGTGTTAAGATTGCTGGGGGGGCTTTCCTGGGGCGGGGCACCTTGCTGGACGTTGGTCTGCCCTTTCGTGTCGTGGGGGTTTGAGAGTTCCCCTCGTTCATGGCCTGTGTCCCTGGAGTCTAAGCCTTATTGAGCACTATTGTCCGAGTGGCCCTTGAAAGGACCGCTGGGTCTTGATAGCACTGTGTTATATTTTTTTTGGGGGGGGCACGTGGGTGCCGGGAGCTTTTTGGGCGTGCTCCGGCCGGCCTATTTTTCTTTTTGCCTTTCACTATGTTTGTGCTTATTTCTCGTGAGATTGTTCCTGTTGGGATAAGAGTTTATTCATATGGGACTATATTGTTCTATTCACTTGCACTACTGTTTATTGATATGATGTAATTGCTATGGAGATTGGCCACAACGTGTTGCTTCCTCCACACAGCGTGGCGGACTGAACGTGGAGCAAGTCAAGTCAAGTACTGTCAGTTTCCTTTTCTATTGAGAAGGAAGGATATCTAGCTTTAAGCTACTTTATCCAAAGTAGTGATTGTTTTTGTGTGTGTGGTTTAACAAGTCTGCATATTGTATTGGCACAGTGTTTTTTTTTTGTGGGTGTGTAGGGATTTGGTGTGTTTGGGGAGGTTAAATTGGGAAGAAGGCTATATACCGATTCTTCTGCTCTTCTGTGTAGATCGTGAAGTTGTTGTTGTCTCGCCGCGCGAGGTCCCGGAGGTGCTGCCAGGTAGACTCGAAATCCTTGAACGTGGAGCGACGACGACGACGAACTAATTACTTTACTCTGCGGTTGGCAGAGATGGGCTTCTAGCAGGATGCTATTTTGCCCAGAGTAATGAAGAATTGAAATGCATGGGCTTCCCAGCCAATCAGGAGCGAGCTCTCGAAGCGGAACTGGCCAATCACGCGCGGGTGACTTCTGCCCCGTCCGCGCTCCTGAACGACTACTTTTCAGGCTTATTGAACTACACACACTGCTTTCTATAAGGAATAGTCATTGTTTTTCTGTCGGCTGGACCCCCTATTGCGGACCAAGATTCGCACTGGCCGTATAGGTTGAACAGGCTTTGCCGACAGTCGGCTGACAGGAACTCAGTACTATTCTTTTTAGTTCGCATAGAGACAAAACACACACAAAGTAGAGCAAATAAGGTCCTTTTTAAATCCACAATACCTATATAGATATTTGGCCCTTATTAGAGCCACAGTCTGAAACATAGCGTAACTGTCCAAGATGCCGAAGCAGAAGCGACCAGCTAAGAAGAAGGAGGGACAGAAGAACCCTGCCGCAGGGAAGACACCAAACCAAGAGGAGCCACAGCACCCAAACCCAGATGAAACTATTGTAGCTGAACCAGAGAAGGGACGGAGCGAATTTCTACCCGTGGTGATGTACTCCGTTGGCCACAAATTCCAGACTCCAGAGAATGTCGTCACCGAGATAAAAAAGAAGATGGACACTTCCGGGATGGAAGTAACACAAATCAGAAAAAGAAGGTTTATGATAAACTTTCCCTCTCAGCTTGTTCGAGAGCTATTCTTACGCATCTTCAGTCATGAAGACTTCGGAGTTCACTGCGTGATCGACGATGGGGAGGAGAGGCCGAGCTCTGATGAAGAACTAGAAGAAAGTGGCCCTTTTCAGAGCCATGGAACTGCACACACACAGGAGGAAACCTTACAGGTGAAAAGCCAACCAACACACAGAGAGAAAGATCAAATACAGGTGAGAAACCAAGAAGAGGATCAACAGCGTCAGAGGAAGGAAGACTATTATGCAAGCTCGGCTTTTAAAGAGAAAATTGAGGCCTTCAACAGAAAGTTTCCCCCAAAAGTACCACAAGCAGAAAACTCTACTCCGTCCGAGTGCATAAACAGCGAAAGTGGCCCTTCTCAGAGCCACAATGAAGAAGATGAAGAAACTGGGGGCTTTGAAGAAGTAAAGTCTAGAAGAAAGAAGAAACCTCAGCCAGAAACGCAGGAGAACCGGCCCTTTCCAGGCCCAGAAGAGAAAAGAAGTACAGGTCCCAACCGCAAACAGAAGCAAAGAACCCCAACATTTACTTATGTAATAAAAGGAGTACCACTAGATGAAGACTTAGAACCTATTAAACAGGAGTTACGCAAGAAGAGCATTGAATTCTTGAATATCATAAGAATAAGATCAGCAGATGGCCCACTCCCGCTGCTACGGGTCTTCACAGCAAATCCAGAGCAGGTCCATTTTCTGATAATGCATGGAATACACATCAAGGGAAAGCTCCACAGAGTAGAGGAATCCAAAGTGCAGGCAAGACCAGACCCATGCTGGAACTGTTACCAGTACGGGCACCGAAGGCAGCAGTGCAACCAGAAAAGAGTTTGCTTTCGATGTGGGAAATCACACAGTAACACCTGTAACAGACCTATTTCAAACATGTTCTGCGCAACTTGTGCTACGGACGGACACAGGACCGGAAGTGGCAGCTGCCCCAAACGGCCTCGTCATCCAGAACCTCCACAACAAACAAAGACGATCTTCACAAAGAAGCATACTGTAGAAAGCAAACAACAAGAGCATCAAAGTGTGACACACAGACCACAAGAGAAACAGAAGACAAGACAACAAGCCAAAGAACCACAACAGCAGATACCAGTACCAGATCACATCAAACAGTATGTTAATGAAGCCATAAAAGAAGCCACAAATAGGATCATAGTGTGGGTCTCCAGCCTACTAACCAACGCTACAAACCAAGAAACCAGCAGACAACTAGCTAAAGACATCAAGATAGCATCACTGAGAATCCTCAATGCACATCTACAGCCAATAACCAGTTCAGACGGATTCATGTACATCCCAGATCCAGAATATATCGACCCAAAGCAAAGGAGAGACAGGAAGAGACCAACCAAGACAACACCAAACCAGGCAGCAACGGGATGAAGGGGAAGAAGAAGAAGCCCAAATTGCATGCTAAAAAATAACATCATGTCCCACTAACCAAAATATCCCACCAAACTACAGACAATTAACAAGTTAGATTAAATCACACCCAGCTTTAAAGTTGAAATATTACAGACAGTAAAATATGCTTTTACATGGTTTTTCCCACCCCTTCTTTATGTGGTTTACCATGTAAATAACTTGAGCATGTGCATGACCGATAAAGGGGGTTTCCCTGGACTCCATGTGTTTCCGGGGTTTCTCCTCCTACTACCCAAGCCAATGGTGAGGTGAAAAATTCTTCACGCGCTTTCCTATCTTCTTTTTTACCCTTCTTTCTTTCTTTAATATACACTGTCCGGTAATTGTCTTTGGATAAAAACCGCGGCGCGACACCACAGACGACATGCTGTTTTAGATCTCTAACTGCATGTAGGAGGTGCACGTAGATATAGGTTGGTGCATCACTCAAGGGGGCGAGCTTTCTTGCTAAGGGGCCCTCTTTATTCTCTAATTTATTTCCGTATTCCGTATTTTGCGGGAGATGTGTGTGCTGTGCTTTGTTCGTTAAAGCATGCACGTGCACACACTACTCTACAAAATGCTAGCTAAACACAGCACTTATCACTGAATTTGATAAGTGAACACTTGCACAGCACTCCGTATATTTGATGCAGATGTACTGTACGGATCCAAATGTGGAAAATTTACAGAAGTTTGACATAGCGCAAGGCATAGGCGTGCCCATCTAAAATTTTCTGTGGGGGACAATACCCTTCACTCAACATTGTGGGCCAAACTTAAAGAAAGGCTGATGTCATTGTATCCCCCCCCCCTTAATTTTCAAAATGTCACATAACATGAATTAAAGTGCTGCAATTTAGGATAGATAAATCCTATCAATGGTGATAACAGGTTCTATTCCAGCGACACAAACAATCCTATTTATGGTACTGTTGACAATATTTATGATAATTAATGGGATTTCCAGGGCGATGATATTAATTTGTAGGTTTCATGACAGTACAATGAACTTATGATCAGTGACTAAGCATATTATACAAATTAATGTTTTCATTTATGATTTTGCATTGTTTCCCATTTTGACACTGAAACTGCGTCTTTAAGTGCCCTGTTAAAAATCTCCAACCTCTGATAATATCTCTAGCCATATGAGCCCAAGGAACGTAGATCCTTCTTCAAAAAGCCGCAAAAGCCTTGTTCATATCATCGACTTTCCACTTTCTTATGCTCTTTGTTCAGAAATAATACTGTATTTGTCAAATTTCATTCCATGTGAGAACTGCGTCTTTTTTTTATTATTATTATTTCGTCCTTTCTACTTTTTTGTTTCTTTTTCTTGATGTTTCTTTCGTTTAGCCTATCATACTTTCTACCGTTGGCAGTTCTGATTCAAGTCGGCCGTCATCTGTAACACCAAAACTACGAAGAGTTGATAAGCGAAACTGATGTTCCTCATCAAATTGCGTGGATATCAACATGACGCTGACTTGAGTTATTTTAGCAAAGGAAAAATTATATCGTTTAGTTATTTTAAAAAGAGGAAATGTTTAAATTAAACAAAATCAAAACGGGGGGAAAATTATCCCGGGAAATTAGGTAGGCCAAGAGGATGCTTCCTTTTTCTTGTATGAATAGAATAAAGGGTTAGACTCACTCCTAATTTTTTGTATCATATCGTATAGGATTTATCGGTCTGCAATTCTTGATATTAAAACTTCAATTTAAGAATAAATTAAAACAAATTTAATTCTTAATTGTCGCTGAGGAAAAATCCTTTAATTTGGTGTGGAAGAAATAGAACTGTTTTTTTTTTTTAATACCTGCAACCAGATTTATATAGGGAAAAAGTGGACCTTGTCTTAGCAGAATATAAACTTTTGTTTTCTTCATTGACATTGAGTCAGACTGAAAAAAATTACAGTCAAAACTTAATTACGGATTCCCAAATTTGCTTCCAATCGTCACATTTTCTGTAGTTCTACCTGTGAGTACTGCTTCATGTGACAGAGGCTTCAGCAGTCCCAACATCTAAGACTGCCTACAGGAATTCACTGAAGACTGACACACTGGATGATTTCCTAACAATTTCCATCAGTGGTCCTTCCCTTAAGGACTTTGGTCAGAAAACTGCAATCGACAACTGGCACTTCAGTGCAGACAAAGAGCGTTACACAAACGTGAAGTTTTAAGATAAGATTTCTTTTAAACATGTATATCAATTGTCCAATTCAAAATTGATTAACCTGAATCTATTGATTGTCTGGTTTTGAAATTTTATGCCCTGATGTAATATCTTTCTTTATCAAATCAAAGGCTGTGTGTGTTTGTGGGGGGGGGGGTCACAATTTGTACGTGGGAGATACCTGGCGACTATCATTTTTGGAATGGCGAGTGCGTCTGACTTTGAAATTTTGCGCCCTGCCAAAACTATGAAGAAAGAAAATCAAGTATGTATGACAAACAATACTCTTATTTGAGCGAAATGATGATAATGTCAATAGCATTACAGGAATCGTTACAGAAATCTGACGCATGTCATATAATCTTTAGTTAACAGATGTAACGTCAAGATTATGGAGAAATATTCCAGCAATTGAATTATTTTCTTTGCTTATGAAGCATAAGCAGGTGCTTAGGCTCATACAACAAATAGATGAAATGCGCATTTACTGAAAAGATGGGTTCTACTGACATAGGGTAGTCCATATACCCTTCGTGTGCTAGGGCCTAGGGGGGTGGAGGAGATAAGATTTCACATCAAGTTAGGACGTCACGCAGAGTTGCGCCCCTCCATTTTCATTAAAAATGGAAAAGCCAAGAGAAACCAATTTCATCTCACTTTCCTTTGTGGCAGTCGGACACAAATCATCACACTTATCTGCAAAAAGCACTTTTCAATTCAGATTATTGGGGGAGCCTCAGTTCCAATGTTGGGGGGACATGTCCCCTCCTTTCCCCGGGATTTGTGCCCGTACGTACAGCTGAGACAATTTTCCAGCATGAGGAGAGGAGCATATTCTCCTCTGTCATTTATTGCAATTTGTGCCCAAGAAGCGGAAGTGGAATTAATGCATATTGATTAGACTACTAAACGCACTACAGCACGAAGTTCAGTTTGAAATACTACGGAATACGATTCTTTTTTAAAAATGGAAAATCCAAGATAAATCAATTTCATCTTACATTCCTTTGTGGCAGTCGGACATAAACCATCACATTTATCCCAAAAAGCACTTTTCATGTCTGATTATTAGGGGGCAGTCCTCCCAGGTCCAAGATTGGGGGACATGTCCCCCTCAACCCCCGGGATTTGGCCAGTGTGTATTACGCTGATATAAAATAATGAATTCAGCCCTTTTTGTTTCAATTTTGTACTATTATTCAGCCCACTCCAGAGGTAGGACTGTGGCAACACTGGTCATTAGTACATGATGCAGTAGACGTTCACTGACTCATTATACTCAAGCTTTCCATTATGCTGTCAAACCAAAACACTATAGATAAAACTTATGAAGTCCAATCTAGCAAAGCGTTCTCTTATTTATGTCCCAGGGAACTCGTTACAACAATAAGTCAGAAGAAAATCTTCAACAATCTTGTGTCTCGAAACTTCCTCCAAGTTTATGAATAAATTTACTTTACTGACCTTTGTTTGTTGATATTAACTTCTAGCCAATACCTGCTCGATATTTAACTTATTTTCTACAGGTTTTATATTATATAACACTCATAATAAAAGTACAACGAATAATAAATATCAGTTATAAAGATAAATTACTCTTTCCTTCCTCTTATTTGCAATAAAAGAATTAATAATTTTTTTGTAGTCGACTTCTACTTTTATAGACAAGTCAACTCCATAAAGTGTTCCGACTTTCTATTTATCTGCACATTAAATCACCGGTGCAGATCACAATTAGTATAACCAAACTTAATAATAATAATAATAATAATAATAATAATAATAATAATAATAATAATAATAAGGAACATAACAGAACACAATTCTAAACAAAATTAACAGAATACACACAACAATGTAACACGGTCAAAGTGATCTGTTACAGGGGGTCGCGGTGGCTTTGTGGTAGAGCGTTCACCTCTGGTGCATGGAGTCCCGGGTTCAAACCCTGCTCCCGTCAAGTAGGGATGCGCACGAGACAAGATTTATGGCTGTCTCGACTCGAAAATGTGCTGTAAAAGTGATGTCTCGATTCGAAAAATATATATTTTTCTATTGTAAGAGCCGTGTCTCGACTCGAATTTTGTCAGGAAAATCCTGTCTCGACTCGTCTCGTGCGCATCCCTACCGTCAAGTGAACTTTGTGGTGGACAAACACCGTGTGCGTGGGTTTCCTCGGGGTTCTTACGTTTCCTCCCACTTTCTTCATTCCACTATTTCATTCATTTCTCATAATCACCGTCTCCTTCAGCCTAACCGGCATAACATGGGACTTAAAACTCAAAGATTTCATTTTGTATTGTGAATCACTTTCTTGTTACTATAAATAAATCACAACGTCTAAAGTATATATATATATATATAGGTTTCTATTAATTTTATGTACTGAATATCTATTTTAACTTAATACCAGTATGTTTTTTCTGTTGGTCTAGTCGCTAGTGCGTGCGCCTTTGGTGTATTTGGTCCTGCGTTTGACTCCTGATGGGATAGCACAAAAACCTTATTTTCATTACATCCACTTTCATTAATCACTTGTTGACTATAGCCTAAGCGGCATAACCGTTGGACATTAAATAAATAATAAGAAGAAATATATTCTTTATTATGAAAGATCACATTACTCTAGTTATACGCTCATTTCAATCTTTGTTGTTCCTTTACCACTGACGTTCACAAATAATCGTTATCAGAATTCTCTTATTTATGTGTCAAAGGCAGGAGCGTAATTTCAGATTTCGCTTGAGGAAGAATCGGTTTAGAGTGGCGTTGTCTACAGCAAACCCCCTCAAATTCATTGTATTGTTGGGGGGGGGGATGTCAAAACCCATCGGCCCAACTTGTAGTGCTTCCCAAGTTGATGGATGTGCTGCCGAATGGTTTCTCCACATACTGAATTGTAGTCCTAGTTCCTCTTTGTACATGTGTTGGTATTCTGGCACGTAGTGTTTTCGGGTGTTTCGTCATCGTCCTTAAACTTGTTAAACCATCGCTGCACTGTCCGCGTCGTCACGACCCCCTCACCAAAGGCCTGGTATATCTTCTGTCCCGCTACAGCGTCGTTTGACCTCCATTTGAACTCGTTCAGCAATGCTCTTATGACGCTCTGTGGATGTCCCATGTTCCCTCTGTCTTTACGCAAGTTCACGGTGTATCTGAATTGCCACAACCAGGCAGTATGTTGGATATACCAACACCAACAACTGACGTTCGCCTTATCTCCACTCGCATTCAACTCACAGGGTGAGGTCCAATTGAACACAGACCTCCACGAAAAGGGACAGAACTTTCTTGGTTACCTTTATAGTTATGCACAAAAGTATAGCGTTTGGTTCCGGGCAGTAGTTCTTGATTAAGCATAATAAAAGCTATCTTGAATATAATTTATGGATAATAATAATAATAATAATAATAATAATAATAATAATAATAATAATAATAATAATAATAATAATAATAAGCTAAAATAGTGTTTTTAGTTTTCCAGAAGGAAACCAAAATTTTCCTTTCTTTCAGGCCTCAAAAACACTAGCAGCAACACATTTTTTGGCTTTGTACATTGTAGTTGCCCCCCTTCCTCAGAAACGACGCGCCCCTCTTACACAAACCTGCTGGCTACACCCCTGACCTCCTCTCTACCTTCTGAAACTCGTTTGTGCCATTCGAAAACTCGCGCACGTGACATAGCATTATCCCATACACATCGTCGAACAGTGCACAACATTCCGTCGTTTTTTTTTTTTTTTTTAATTTCACCAGAAATATGATGTTAATGTGCTGCTCAACTTTACTGTTCACCATGATTCCGGCACTACTAGAGAACACCTCTTCATGCAAGCCTACAAAGAAAATAAAAGCTTTCAGAATCATGAAACAAACAGTGGCTGCTCATGAAGGTTCAAGATCAACAACACGTCATTAGCTACCTCCCCCGATTAGCCCCCTCCCCCAGTGGGCAGTCTCATTATTTAATCACCACACCTCGTATATTAATTGTACACTACAATGCATCATGTCTGGGGGTGAAGTCGGGCGTGGAAAATCCCTCAGGGCGAACTGGACACTTCTGACCTCCTTATGCGTTGTCACTGGTTTTTGGACACCTCTGTGGAAAAGCCGTGGCTGACCATGGGTTAACTTCAGTATAGTATAGCTATCTATTCGAACACCATGCACGCAGATTGTGTTTTTAGTTTTAAGCACTGGCAATGTGTTTGTCTTAATGAAAAGATTGTTGGTAACTTAGCTTGGAATTGCAAGTTACATTATTAGTATGTCACAATATGTAGCAACCCTGGAATCACTAGATTTTAGTTCATAATGCTAAAGCGTAGGATTACATTTCAAAAAATTGGTTACGTTCTGTAGACTAAAAACGCGATGACTGAAAGGTTTGCTTATATGTATGTAGATGTTTTATTAACAGTAGACTTTACTAGAACATCTGCTGCCACATAATTTACAACTGAAAGTTTAAATTAGTGCATAGAGACAAGAAATTTTACAAATAAGTTTTTAACGACTTTTGAACTCACATTTTTCATTTCGCATTTAGCAACTTTTCTTTGTATGTGTGTGGTTGCGTCAACGTTTTGGCAACACTGATTGTTATCGTCAGTTGTTCTGAGATATTAGTTGCAGTGTAAGCCCATTTTGTGGTTCGCGTTCAAAATGTATACAAAATTGTAATAACTTCTTTACTTAGAATAATCTGAGGGAAAAGTACTATTTAATTTGTGCCGAAGTGTGTTTCAAGTCTTCAGAAACATCTGCAAATGCAATAAATAGAAAAATTTGAAACATTAAAAATTTAGAAGTGATTCAAATAAAGCAGCCATGTCGTCTAGCCAATACGTACTTGTCTGGACTTGAATCTAGTTTGTTTGGTTAGCTCTTATTTTAATACTGCGGCTACCGCGACACTTTCATATACTTTGCGGATTCAGAAAATTTTATATTTATGGAAATTTCACCAGTTTGTAACTCTAGAAGTTCGTTCGTTAGAATTGATTACAGAAAATATGATGTCCTGTGCTCAAGTTAATTATTCCAGACATTAATTTCAATCTACGTTGAGAAGTTGTTTCCTTTGCTTTCAGAATCTTGTGTGCTCCAACATCCAAACTCCGGAACCTACTGCCTAGATGCCTACACTTGATGTGTAAGACTTTTTTTTCTTCGTCGTGATTCTTAAGTATACGTGTATCAAGAAGACCTTCGATTGATGCTTAGTATCCACTTGCTAGAGTTTTATCGTTAGTCAGAGGAATTTTGATGAAAAATTTGGGAAAGTGATTTGAGTTTAGAGTTTGAGTTGTAACCAGTAAATATTCCTTTTGTTCAAGGTAAAGTATTTCACTTAAAGTTCAATTTTTTAAACAGTAACTTTGGTATTAACATGAACGCATTGGCTTTTATCATGTCTTTGTAAAACCTAGGCTACCCTCCCCCCCACATTCTCTTATGAGTTCGAGCTCTGTTGTGGATATGCTGTTCGTATATTCGTGTTTGAAGTGAGAGACCCAGGTTCAATTCCTGGTTTGAGCCAATGGGGTTTGGATCCCACATGAAACTGTAGGTCCACGTATCATATTCTTAATCTGCATAGCTTCGGTGTTTATATATACATTTGTTTTGTAACGTTTTGACACTTCGTTTTTTTTTATCATTTTGAGCAAGATTTCACTTTAAGATATGTTTCTTCATAAGTACAAGTGAAAATTCAGTGCGGGAGTTCTAAATCAATTCCAATTTATTTGCTCACTGTAATCATTGCTGCTACTTCTAGGATAGTGTGTATCGTACAAGATACAGTTTATGAGACTGTGTGTGTGTTCAAAGGGATTTATATTCAAACCATATATGTGTGCTTTAATTTAAGGCGTTGAGGGTGGAACCGTCTTATGTGTAGCTGCTTATTGTGTATCCCGCTTCAGTAAATTATAAAATACACGCGGTATACCATAAATAGGAATAATCACATTTGAGCATACTTTTGTTGATAAAGTTTATTTACTTCTTGTCTTATGTATGTACATTCTGGGGATAATAGTAGTATTAAGTGTATAACTTATTCGCAGTATTGTGCCCTGCGTCCCTGATTCGGAACCGAGGTTCCTGTCCCGGGGTTAGTGATCTAAGGGTACATAAGACCACCCTTCTTGATTTTGGGAGGGGTACCTTGACCCACTCGCCCTTAAATTTAGGAAATTGCCAAATTTTAAATATGGTAGTGTAGTATAATACTGGGGTACGTACACTCAAAGAAATAGATATTTTCCTTTTTCAAAATGCGTTTGGCAAAATTGCAGGAGCCCAAGGGTAATAGTTTCAGAAGATATTGCAAAAGAGGTGAGGTATTGCTTGTAGCTTTATATATTTGCGTTCCAGCTAGGCTGTGTGAACGAGCTATGTGAGCGTATTTTATCCGTTCTTCTCTACCCTTACCTGTGATCGCAAAAATGTTAGTTTTCCATATTTTGCATTGGATTTATCAAATTGAATTATCAAGGAACCATCTTTTTGAAAGGGCTAATGTTAACACGTGAAACTATATCGAGTTAACGAATGCTATGATGTAATAAAGTTGCTCTTTTATTGAAGAGGTGGATGCCTTCAAGAGAGCTTTGTGTTTTGATAGTTCTGGATGCAATTCTCATTAAAATCTTTGATTTACTTTCCCCTAAATTGTGTCTCTTTCTTAGTCACAATAGACAAATTCATATTAACAAAAGTTAGTTAAATGATCATTAGATAATCAACGGAATATATATTGTTTCCTTTTTAGTATGTCAGGAAGCACGGTGGCTAAGTGGCAGAGCGCTCACCTCTGGTGCGTGGGGACCCTGGTTCAATCCCCGGTGAAGTAAGTTTACCCTAGACTACTTCGTGTCAGGGAGTTTTGTTGGTGTATACACGTTTCCTCGAATTTCATTCTACCAATTCTTTTATTATTATTCGCTTGCCTTTATCATGCGTCTCCCTTTCAGATCTCACTACAAACTACAGATCTATGTCTCATAGCTACTTATTTAATTGCATCTATTTTGTGGACAGTATAAAAAATCTATTCATTGGGGTGATGGTCTGAAAATTTTAAACTTACAATTTAATTAAAAGATTACAAATCATTTTAGTTTTATGTCCCACGTTTATGCCGGTTAGGCTAAAGGAGACGGTGATAATGAGAAAGGAGTGAAAATGATGGAATGAAGAAAGTGGGAGGAAACGGGAAAACCACGTGAAAACCCACGAGCACGGTGTTTGTCCACCACAAAGTTCACACTGCGCGAGCTGGGATCGAACCTGGGACCTCAAGCACCGGAGGTGAAGCTCTACCACTGAGGAACAAAAGAAGATTACGTATAACAGACAATTCATGGTAGTGTGAAGGATATATCATTGGAAATGAAGTGACTATGTATTTGATATAAAGAAACATGAACTTTTGAAAACTCAACGAAAGAAAACTTTGTTTAGAAGTGTACATTCTCAGACACTTGTTGTAAATGCATATTTGTTAAATAAACTCGACTAGCTTCCTTCTTTCCTTTCCGCATACCTTCGAGCACAGCCTGATACTTCCCGATTAGGTCATCATTCTTGAATTGATCAAAACCACGAGGAACAGAACAACAAGGGGTATTCGACACGCGATCTAGAGAGGTGCAGGATCATTAGAGAGAAGCGGATCCCACCGTTGGAGGACCACCGACTCCACAAGTCAAAGAGTACCATTCTGTTGGCTTATCACCGCAGATTCAACAAGTACCAGCTGTCTAGTAGAATGAAGATGTAGAAGGACAACATCGCAAAGACGCATCATCGACGCCCCTAGCAGTTCAACAGAATTAAGATCCAGATGTTGACTGTCACCAGCTAATCCAGACTTCTCCAGATATTCATCATTCCAGATGACCAGGACGACGCCAATCTTGATGGATCAATCAGGCTAGTGCTCATTCCTATTCTTTAATTACAACCTTTCTCTTTCTCTCACCTTTCCCCCAACTAGTCATTTTCTAAATTGGAAGCATTTGAATTTTATTTAAATTCAACCACAATTTTACAGTTAAGTACCGTGTTGTGCATCAGTTCCATCCCCATTTGATTGCATTTATTTATTTCATATTCTGAGCCATAACTGATGACACAGCACCGGCACAGTAGCAACGAAGGAATAAAAATAAAACAAACGGAACGTCCACAATGTAAATAACGCTGCAGAACAATAACGCTGATCTGCAATCTCATACGTAGACAATCGTTTATTTGCGCTTGCTGCAGATAACTGTAATAACGTTATAATTTTTGCGGGTGCTTAATTTGAAAAGCATTTTCAAAAAAAGCTGTGTCGTCAAAGTGAGATTCTTGGGATGTTTCTCAAAGGTAGAACGGGTCCTGGGACCAGACGACACCCGTTTGATTTTAAGAGAAATAAAAATGAGAATTTTAGCTTTTTTTTTTTTTTGAGAGAGAGAGTATGGGTAGGTGAGAGGTGAGGAAAAGAAAGGAAGAAATCTGATGTCACAGTACCTGTAGCTTCATCTTCTCTGCTGGGCTTCCTGTTATCCTCCTGTTGTACATCCGGTGTTTCGTATGTCGAAAACCGAATTATAGACTGTTCGGTTCGTTTTCTAAGCTACTCTCGAAGTGCCCGATTGACCGCCGTGCACTCGCCGGACCGACTCCGTTGACAATCTTTTGACAACTTCGCGACTGAGTCAAAAAATGACTTCGGTAACTGACTCCAAAGTCTCCAAGCGACTCCAAAGGCTCTGTGTGACTCCCTGTTTCCGGGTTGGAGGGACTATTTAAAGACAAAGATCTGCTGGTAATCCTGCTGACTCCAGGCACGTGTAGATGAGATGTTTTCGTCTTAACAGGTACTCATGACGTCAGAGATGGACAGATAGTTGGGAAAGGAGCTCTCTCAGCTTTATTACATAAAATACACATTGACATAATACATTATATAATCTATATATATAAAAGAGAACGCACAAATCCTTTGTTCCCTCATCACGCTAATACGGCTGAACCAATTTCTTTTATTTTTGGGGGGTTATTAGGATTTGGACCCTAGATGGTTTTTATCATATCACTTTAATTTTTAATTACCAGTGTCTTGAGATAATTGACCATTCAAGTGTCCATAACGTACAAATCCTTTGTTAGTTCATCATAGGTAAAAATAAACGTATTTATATGCAACCCGCATGACCGTGTCACTCGGCGGGTTAACATAAATGACAGGCGATATAATGTTAACATTTACTGCAATCTACTATGGTTTTTATCATATCACTTGAAAGCGAAAACTTCCGGGATGACCGCAGCGAAGCGGGGCGGGTTAACATAAATGACAGGCGATATAATGTTAAGATTTACTGCAATCTTCTATGGTTTTTATCATATCACTTGAAAGCGAAAAAGTAAAAATTATCTAAGTAACAAAGTTTATTGCGTTCCGGGGTGACCGCAGCGAAGCGGGGTGAACGCTGCTAGTACATTATATAACATAAACAAAATGAAAACACAAAATTACGGAAGAGAAACGTAGACTAAATTCTCAGACATACATGAATTTCTTTAACTGAGACATCCGAATAACTAGCGTTCTTCGACACACAAGAAATAGTTTTACGTAATTAGGAAGAGAAAAGAATAGTTTCACAACACCGATGATAAGTCTTAAAGAATATCATGTTTCTTATACAAACAATAAATGATTTTGTGGGAGATCAACAAAAGTCAATAAATAATGAATATTAGTCTCTTCACACTCCCACCGCTAACCTTAGACATGCGGTTTTAGAGAAAACACGCATCGTCGTAACCACTATTTTGAAAATTGACTGTATATATTGTTTGATTAATGCCACTATACGATAAATAATATACATGAAGTACACCATAGCAACAAACAAGAAGGTAAAAGAATGAATTTCTGTTCCTCAGTATCTCATTTTTTTGTGGCCTTGTTGTATGAGAAGAATCACTGGCAAAGTGGCCGAAAGTTGGCAGCACTAATCAAACTTCTTGAGATCCGTTGACTGAGAGGGAGGGTGAAAAAGATGACGCTGGCAGCCATCTTGACGGAGTGTTCATAAAATTAATCATTCTGGGCGGATTATGAAAATCGTGACTGTTAGTATTTTGTTGTATGAAGAGCAGCAAAAAAAAGGTGTCCAACGGGCGAATAGATGACGTCTTGGCTGAAAAATCAGGTGAGAAAACTGAAGGATACGGTTAAAACTGGTGGGCAGTGGTCTGACGCTAAGTATTGTCATGTTGAGAAGTTCTTGGTTCGGGTCCATCCAAATTGCAGTATGGAGAAGAATTAGTGTCCTCTTCTTCTCTTCTTAAAGCTGTGAAATCTTCTTGGCTTCAAACAAGCTGCGTACTGTGAGGGGTGAAGGGGGTAATTGTTCAGAATAAAGAGGTTATGGATGTGAGTAGGACCCTGAGGGGGTGGAAAGTTGAAATGTTAAGATTTAAAATTAGGGTTCATATGGTACAGGGTGATTGAAATATAACGAGGAAGAGTTATCAAATTATATAGCAGAAGTGTGGTGGGTAAATAGAGAGAGAAAAACATGAAAAATTAATTTTGGGAAAAAACGAAAAGAAAAATTTCTAAGATGGAGGCTGAGCGTTGATGCCTGTAAACGCAAGGTATTATGTTCTTAAAGATGGCGGCGACCATGAAAGTGCAAGGGTAAATACCGGAACCGGTAAACTAATGTAGGTAGGATTTAGGAAGGGGAAAGGGAGTAGAAAAAGAAGAGAAAAACTCAAGCAGATATGAATACACATAAGTAAATCGATAAACGTAGTGCCCAAACTCTTGAATCAAACAACTATTTATAATAAATGACAAAACTCTAATTTTTTTGGGGAGGGGGGGCAAAAGGAATTAATCTCGACCATAACCCCAAGGCATTTCCTCCGAGGGAGTGAAAAGGGGGCTGTGTTAGTTAGGTCGCACAGCACTCGACCTGGTATTTATTATGGTCAAAATAAATGATAGGAAGGGGTTGCTCGAAAAAATCAACAAAAAAGAATAGAGAGAGTGGGTTGCAACGACACGTTATCACAACATATTTGCCTTCAGTGCCAAAAAAAAAATCGACAATATTCTGGTAGTCAGTGAAAAACAATGACTCGACAACTAAGTTTCAACAGTAAACGATGTAGTTATTCACATACGAATCCTGTATGTTAGCGTTGGAAATTTCAATTGGTGGCACGATGGGCGGAAAAACTTCTGTTCTGTGAATAATCTCGTGTACTCTAATTTCTTCGGGAGGTGGAGGAGGTAATAGATTAGATACTGATGACGAAATGTCACTCTTCTTGTCCAAAGGGGGGGGGACCTTTCTGTGACCAAAACATCTCCTAATTCCAAATTTTCACTGTCTGGAGCGTTGACAGATTTCCGTGCCACTTCCTTTAACAATTTTATCATTTTGCACAGTAGAAAAAAGCCTACAATCGTACAAAGCAATTGAAAAATGTCAACAACGTGACCAATCTCTGTCATCGAAATCTCGGGCTGTGCATTACACTTCTTGCAAAACAAAAGGCAATTCAAAATTCCTTGTTCTCGTAACAAATATACCACCAAAAGAGTAAGAACAATATTCCAACATAACTCGTGGAATGAAATATTCATGTTTATAGGTGGGCACTGGCGTAGGCGTTTGATCGATAATATTAAAGGCAGATATATTTACGTGTCTAACACTCGATGTCCATACTTTGTTGAGAAGAGAAGATGTATTAAAAAATAAATATGGTTGAAATTTTTGATTTAGTTGTAATAAATCGTTTGAGGAGAGTTGGGCGAGAAAAAGATGAAGAAATGCAGGTTCTATAAGTTCGTTCTCAAAACATGGAAATTCTGATCTTACGAACAAACTTCTATCCACGATCAGTTTCGTATTGCATGGTATCTTAATCTTGATAGCACCGTATAGCATTGACGATTCAGGAACACTAATTGAAGACGTATTGTCTTTTGACTGGACTGCTAACGTCGGAGGCGCATGCGTGATAACAAATTCATGGGAACCAATGTTCATTATATGCGTTAATTTTAACTGAACGCAAGTATGATCACAGCTTGCGATAACTTCTCGAACTGTTTGTCCCATCCAAGCAGAATGCAAACAATTGGCTAACCTTGAATTTGAAATAACATGAGACGGGATCTTACACAATTTGGAAGAGAATATCTGCAGAACAAAAGATCAGATCCAGCTACTGGTATCAGGTGTTATCCATTCTCCACTACGGAAACCAAAGGTTGTACGTCAATACTACAGGTCTAGTTGAAGACTGCAAAAGGTATCGGTTTGACTTCATATAGTTCAAAAGAAGATTGATGTTCTACAATGGGTATCTTTAGTTGCAAATAAATGTACGACTCAATTATTGAGCAGGATAACACATTAATCGAATAATATAGTTCCAAAAATTTTTTGTCTATAGCCAATCGGTATCCATTTCTTAAAACTATGTTTTCAAATTCTGACAAATGCGCATACAAAACTTTGTAGGGAATGATGTTATGGTTTAGCTTTGAAATTCGACACATCTCTAAGGTCAAGTCATATCTGAAGATCTGTAAAAACTGAGTAAACTGTAACAAAGTCTGAAAAAATTCTGAAATGAAAGCTGTTGCTTCTTGTTGCATCTTGGCCGCTAATTGGTTCAGATGGTCGGCGATATCCTCTTCTTGGACCAAAATTCCTGCAGAAAAATTCCGGGTCTCTTCAAAATTCTCTTTAACTTGTGTCTCAAAAGTCAAAAACTCAGACGTAGAATTTTGGATAAAAAGAATGTTCTTTAAAAGTTCCTTTACCAAACCAAGCACGGTCTGTTCCAAATGCATTTCTCTTTTATTCATATCCTCAACGGATGAACTGTCTGCAACACCGCAACAATAAGAAAGGAAATCACCAACAAAAGACAAGAGGGCTCTCGGTGATCTACTCGACATCTTATGAAATTTGGGTTTTGGGGTTTCAGAAAGAAATCGTTGATATGTGTGTGAAGGTCCTGTAATTTTACTGCTGACTGACAAACTGGTGTCATTAGAGGGTCATCGTTTTTGTCAAAATAGAGATGTTGAAATAGAGAAGAAGTTGGTAGGTCGTATGGGAAAAGAAAACGTTAGGTTGAAAGATATTGGTAAAGAATGTTGATAAAGAATCACATTAGGTAGTTTCTTAAAATGCAACCAGAAATAATGGTAAAGTCAATGTCATTTGTTTCTGCGGAAGGTAGCATGGTAGAAAGGAATATGCAGCTTAAAAGTTTGTTGACTATCTGCAATGCAAACAAAGAATTCAGTCAGAATATTACTTTTGCAAGCTTTTCTTACTTCCAGATAACGCATAAATAAAATATTTATGATTTCTAGTTTTTACTGAATATTATGTACTAATTACATTTTTCTCTTTTGTTTTCAGGTAAGTGAAAAATCTGAAATTTCCGAAATAAAGTTGTCCCAAAAAATGATAATAGGAGACGGATATGATGACGAGAGGAAAAGAAAACTGCATAGCACTGACGATGAATAACTATATCCTTTCACTTATTCTATATATATTGCTAGCATTAAGATAGCTTTTAGTCAATTAACCAGTAACATTCTAATCCTTATTTCTTTCAGCTATTTTATATAGGAAAATAGAGATGCATAAATTGTTCATAGATTTTCTGATTATCTTTGTCATACTGCACGAACACTATTCTTTCGATTGAGTCAAGATGTTCTCCCAGGAAAAGACGTACTGTCTGTAAAGCAACGCGACAAGCATCTTTTTTAGGAAAACCAAAAACTGTAGAGATGTTGAGGAAAGCAATAGATATCGTTGTCTACGGCTAATTGCAACGGTTTTTCGTAACACATTTTTAACTTCTTGGGATTTCGATCATCAGGTGCGCTTACATAAATCACAAAATCCACGGGTAGGTTGTAACCTTGTGTAATGCATGCGTTACCCTGGTGAAAGTGGGATATTTTACGACACCCTTCTTGCATTTCTTCTCCTGCAAGACTTTGAATTGCTTTGTCCACGCCTCCTCGTGGTTCTAGAAGGGAATTATACGAGTTTACTATACAATCACCAGCTAGTCGTGATTGATCTGTAATAAAGTGCAACTTTCTTATTAATGTCGTGGTTGACGACAAACTTCGGTCTCTCCAAACCTTCCACTGAACTTGTTTACGGACCCGCCTGATCCTAAGATGGTAGATCGGACATGAAGACAACTTTCCTTATAAACAACGAGTCTAATTGCGTTTCGTTATCTGGATCTTGGAATTCCATCAAGAAGGAATTTACCTTATCCACTTCTTGGAGATTTTTATCCGGTACGCCCTCTCCTACTACATCAATTTCAGATGTTTCTAGTTTACGCAAATTTTTAGGCAGTCCTTCTGGAGGAGGATAATACTTTTTTAACCTGTCGATGGCTATAGAATCAATCTTTATCTGACCTCGAGGAGTTCGGTATTTTACATAAAAACTATTGTCATTATTACGGGATACTATTTGTCCTGATCCAAAATATTTTCCAGACAACGCATTACAGTCACCTCTCCGTTTTGTCGCATCGTAGATCCACACAAGTTGTCCCTTATTAAACGTCTGCTGCTCCCTCTTCTTATTATGTGACTTTAAAGAAGTCAGATATCTATTGTACAAGTTTTCCTGGGCCTTGTCCCTTATGTACTGAAGTTGCTGAATCCTGTCTTGATTCTCAGAGTACTGACATTGCGTGGCTAATATAGCAGAGTGTAATAGCCGTGGGGAATATCCATGAAGAGCTTCGAAAGGACTAAAACACATACTCAAGTTACAAGTTACATTGTACGAGAACGTAACCTGTGGAAGTAATTCTATCCAATTCGACTGATCATATTTGTCCAAAGCGAGCTTCAATTGCTGTTCTATATGCCGGATTACGACTTCGACTGTTCCGATACTGTAATGCCCTTGTACATCTGCAAAGTGTATCTGTGTTTCTAGGATGTGACAAAGCTGTTTAAACACAGCACGACTGAAAGCTGCTCCGCGGTCACATGCGATCTCTGTTACTAATCCATATTTCAGAATAACGTTTTCGTAAAGAACTAACGGAAGCCGCCGAAGCATCTGGTAAAGATCCAATGATACAGAATCTTGTCCCTTCATCCACGACGACGATGAGAAACTTGTGTCTTAAGATATTATTACAGGGGTACATCCCTCCTAAATCAACATAAACTCTATAGAAGGGTGAAACACAAGGGTGCGTCTGCAGACTTCCGTAAGGCTTGCCACTACACTTTTTCAATACTTGAGAGCTAATGCATTGTTTGCATTTTTCATAAACGAATTTCTTCATGTTTACAAAATAGATTTCACTAGTAGGTTATACGTCTTACTGAAACCAACGTGATTGGCACTTAATTTCTCTGAATGGGCCTTCTCGAATACTACATCCCTCAACTTGGTGGGCACTGCTAATAGAAAAACTTTTCCCATTGGCGTCTTGTTAACTTTATACAGGATGTTGTTACGCAGGGCAAAATGCTATGATCTCTCATACTCCAGGTCTTTGTCGGGTCTATCCTCCAAATATGCAATGATTTTACTCAGAAATCCGTCATTCCTCTGCTCCTTCTTAAGGTCAATGCTTTCCAAGTTCTCGATCATGAAGATTCTTTTGTCTGAGACACTCGCTTCTTCGTCCTCCTCGTCTCTTCAATGTTTCACAAAACGGCTGATGGCGTCTGCTTCTAAATTCTCGGAACCAGCAACATTAAAAATCGTAAAGTCATTAGAATCAATCTCTGACAACCAACGAGCTAGTTCCCCTGTCAACTTCTTACTATGGCGAAGAAATGTGATAGCCTTCAAATTAGTGTGTAGATGAAAATGACGACCGAGGATAAAGTAACGAAAAGAGCGTAGAGCGTAAAGAAAAGCTAAAACTTCCAAATGATAGACGGACAAATTCTTCTCCGATGGAGCAACCGCTCTGCTCGCATACGCAATCGGCACCAATTCAGCATCCGGCTCATCTGTAGCTGGTTGTTTGGCTACACAGGCCAAACCTTTCTTGCAAGCATCTGTAAAGATCTGCAGCTTTCTTTCAGGCTTGTAGGCCATTAAAGTTGGACTTTCCAAAGTCGCCTTCTTTAATGCTTCGAAGGATTGCTGCTGTTCGGAACCCCAAGTAAATTCTTCGTCACGCCTCATCAATTTCTGTAAAGGGTGCGCTATCTGGGCAAAGTCCTTGACATACCTCCTCAGAAAAGAACAAACGCCCATAAAACTCTTCAAGTTCTTCTTTGTCCTTGGGCGTTGGTAGTCCAGCATTCCAGTCAGAGATCTGTAAACCATATTTCGAAAGTTTATGGCCTAAAACCACCATAGAGTGATGTGCTATTTTCTTCTCGGGTGACAATTTCAACCCGAAGTTTTTGGAAGAGGATGGTGCACCAGTCTACAGTAGAGGCCACTACATAAAAATCGTCGATGTAATACATTATATTCGAACTCGGGACGCCTGCGAGAGTCAATTTCATTAATCTATTCAAAGCAGCTGCCGAGGACACATGGCCCATACACAGAACTTGGTAAACATAACTCGAAGCACCTGGTACGGAGAACCCTGTACACTCCTGACTCTTGTGATTGGAATTTGGAAGAATCCCTGCTTCATGTCACTAGAAGTGTAAAGAAGACGTCCAGCCATGCGAGCAGGCAAGTCGTCAATCGATGGCGTCGCTAAGTTCGAGGGAAGAGATTGGGCATTGACATGACGCAAATCTGAAACAAATGAACTGTCCATTGCGTTTTTTCACTAAAAGAATAGGGCGGTTTCATGGAGATGTCTGCTCACGAATCGCTCCTTGTCTTAGCATGGTATCCAGCTGTTGTTTGAGGACTTCACGTAGGTGGTAAGGTACTAAATAAGGTGTTTTGTTGACTGGCGTGGGGCTGGAAAGTCGTATCTCATGCTCAAAACCAGGGGCGAGTCCCACATCGTCTTCGGACCAACTCCAAACATCGGCAAGCTGGTAAATTAGGTCGTAAAAACGCTCCCGCTCTTGTGGAGACAAATCTGGTTTGATATCTACTCTTTGCGGGTCTCACATCTTTCTAGACTGTTCCAACTTCTCTGGAGACGGTAAAGATTCTTGTGTCGCTGTCAATGTCCTCGTTTCTGGTTCATCTGGTACTTCCTCGAACTCCTCTGAATCGCCTATCTTCGTTCCTTGGCGCAATTTCACGGTGTTGGCGGTGGGATTCGTTACAAACACCACTGGGGACTCACAATCTACTATTACCCTTGGGATAAAAATTCCCAACATTTCCTCTATACGCTGAGATGGTAACAGTAACGCCTTTGTCCCCGTAATGTGCCAACAGGAACGTAACTTCACTAAAGTGTGCGTACGAGGTGGTAAAACGGCATTCTCTAGGACTCTAAAAATAGCTCTGGATTCCCGAGCGATTCTCGCTGTTACTACTTCAGATAAATTGACATCTAAATTCCTAGGTGGTAACTTCCTGGACGGAGGACATTCAAAACGATACAAAGTCAAATTCTGCTTATCATAACTTATGATAGCTCTGTTTTTCTAAGAAATCCGCACCAACCAAAGGACCATAATCAAAATTAGGGATTATCCTAAAAACGTGAGTAAAACATCTGTTCCCAAGGAAAAATTTCAACAATGCAATTTCGGATACTTGAATGCTTTTTCCCGTAACTCCCTTCAATCTGGTATTAAGACCCGAGACAACTTATTTGGCTACCAGAATCTATCATGATCTTAACTTGCTGACCATCTAAAAGAGCCGAAACATGTGGTAAGTCATTAGATGATACAATGAGGACTATAACGCACCTTCGAGCAGATTCGTCCCTGTCATCTACTCTGTTTTTGAGTTTAAAGACGCCCTACAGTACCGTGCAATATAATTAGCCATGTTGCATTTATATCATACAATAGGACCCTTACTAGGAGTCGAACCCTGGGTCTGGGAAGAGGATTGCGTGGAAGAACCTGAATTGTTTTTATTATTGTTGTTATTATTGTTTCAACGGTTTTGACGATTATCACTTCTCTCGTTATTACTCTGACCTACATTTCTTTGCTGACTTTTCCTATTTTGTGCATGATCGCTACCTTGATTTTCATCATTTGAGGTTAACGCGGATAATTGAAGAGTCATTTTAGCTAATTGCTGTTGCAAGTCATTCATTTGATCACGAATTGCCTTAGTCTGTTCTTTCTGTGCTATAGCTGACTGCACAAAATTCTCTTGACTGTAGAGCGGACTTTGAACTGCTGACTCAACATTTCTACATAACTGACTATCAACTTGGCTTGGCGAATGCACTGATGAATACAAGACCGAAGAATTCTTTTTAAAGAATTTTTCCAACTCTTTTCTATTGAGTAATAGCCGAGTCTTTTCTTCCACTACTAAATCGCCTAACAACGCACCTACCTTATTATATTCTTTACGAATGACGACCTTGAAAAAGTCGGGCAATAACCCTTCTATGATCAGTTGTATCTGTTTTTTCTCAGGCACGTTAGGATCTGCTCTCAGAATGAGATCTTGTGTTGCATATTGTTATGTGTTTTTGAGATTGTCGTTATGCTTTGTATACACTTTCTTTCGTGAAATCGCATTTGAGATTACTTCTCTACTCTCCACCCAGTTAGTCAAAGTTGCTACTGAGTCCAACTCCCTTTAAGCCTCAGTATCGGGACGTCTTAGGCTTTACTGGTTCGAAGATGATGAGAAAGTGCACTAAAAGTCTCAATAATGGAGGGGGAGACTTGTATCTCAGACGTAGAGCTTGTACTGGAAATCGAAACCCAGGTAACTCATGAAGACTGTGAACTGAATCCAAGTAGGGAGCAATAGCATGACTAAATTAAAGAGACCTTTTCCATTGATAATTTTTATTTATAAGAATAAAAAGAATAAGAATGAAATACAAAGAAATTTACAATTCGGATATTTGAAATTACAACTCTAGATTATTACTACATAACATGTATGGGCACAACCCCTACATTACAAACCGGGTTCTAGAAGGTTATCACGCTAAGCCGCGATTTATTGAAAGTAGAAATTTTGATGATTCGTACTTGCAACTTGCATTGGCCAAAAGGGGAAGTGGTAATTTTTGAAGTGGAAACTTGGTCTCAATTTTAAGTCGTAACATAACATTAATTTCTAGTAAGTCTCAAGGTGCTCGTCCCTTAGCAAGGGAATTTAGAAAAGCAATTACATACCTGATCTAACAAGCGTCCGGAGCGAAGAACCAATTTCACTAGACGAATGCCGGAAACGAACAACCTGAGCTCGGCGAAGGGTCTCACTTATATAGCGACTTCGTCCCACGCATTTTCTGCTAGTTCTGACGTAGCTCGAGAGCTACGTCAGGAGCCTTGACGAGCTTGGAGAAGCTTGTTCACGCGCATGCCCAATAGTGGCCAAGACTTCTAGCTTTTCTATGATTTTCCCCCGTCACGCCGGGGCGGAAGTATCTATTTTACATTTACCAATACATCGAGGCTCTCGAGGCTCAAAAACGGGACTGTCCCGACGTATGGCAGGCTTAAGCGTAAAATAAATAGTTTTATTGTTGAAGTATTCATTTCCGATCCTTTTGAGTTTAATTCGGAAATTTCGCGAGCACTTCTTTCACGGCGTGTACATCAAAACTTCCGCTAGTACGAAAATTTGAACTCAGCACTTGAAATAGTAAGCGTTACATAGTCTTCGGAAATCCGAGCATTAAGCTTCTTAAGTTTGACAAGAATTTTTACGCTATTGCTGTTGATTCTACAGAATGCTTATTTGAAGAGTAGCAACAAATGACTGAACTAAACTGTTACTGATCAACCAAATTTTAGTTGAAAAAACTTGTGTTTTACATCAAAGGAAAGAAATAATACCAATAGTTTTACGAATGTATTTACATATGTACTATTAGTACCGGCACCTATGACCTTAAACCCGTCAAACGTATGAGTGATAACGTCCCTCGGTGTCGCCGAGTCGACGAGCACACTATTCATGGAAAATATTTTCTAAAATACAAAATTTCTTATTTTACTTCAAAAGGCTATAAGCATAATCCATACATTAAATTGTTCTATAACTATCTCAAGCTAAGGTAAGTTTTTAAAATTCATTTAGTGCATTCAGATCTTTATAAAGGTCTTATGTTGAATGTTGTTGTATAAGTTAACGTGAAAGGATATAATTTGCCCAAGGAAAGTCTAAAATTCGATAAAAATCACTTACAATGTGATCACCTTAGTTGTACCAATAATATACTAACAAATAGGTCAAAACCCTGGTGGGTTTTAAAGTTTTTTTTCAGGTGGGTCCAACCCGAAAAAAACCACCGGTTTTTTTTTTCGGGCTGGGCCCACTTGGGCAAACTCTGTCATGAACTTGAAAATTTTAAGCGTTCAACTTCTTAATTTTTGATTTTTATTAACGGATTTCCATCAAGGTAGTAATTCAGCAACAAAACGACTTTATTCTCCATACATCTGATCCATTATTTAATCGTGGAAATAGTCTGGAGGAAATCCATCGAAACTAAAAATTTCAGTATGTCTAATGTTTCTCGGTGGCTTTTACCTAATTTGAGGGTGAGGAATCTGAATCTGCCGGGTGTACAAATGTACACCTTGAGCATTTTGATTAATTCAAGATGGCGGCCAATATGGCGGCTGTAAAAGTGATAGGAATATTTTTGTAGATTTTATCAAGATGGGTATTAAATTATATGTTTTTTCGGTTGCAGATTCCAATAATTATGTCAAACATGTTATGAAATAGATACAAATCGAGATATTCAATATGACACCCAATATGGCGGCCGTAAAATTTGCAAGAATATTTTTGGAGTATTGTATCGACATGGGTATCGAATTATGTTTTTTGGGCTGCAGATTTCAATAGTTACTTCAAAAATCTTATGAAATTGATAGAAATCAATATATTCAATATTGAATATTCAGATTCGCGATCCTCGAGCTAGGTACACACTTAGAACATTATCTGATACACTGAAATTTTCGATTGGGTGTTGATGCTTTCTCCGTCATCGCAATTCACCTTGTTTGCGCTCCAGAACATTTTTTCTATATTTCGAGCTTCTCTATATTTATTAACAAAACCATTCCTTTCTGAATGGAAAAGAAAACAAACACAAGCTTAGGTTTGAAGATTTTCTTACATTTTTTTCCTGGACGTTTTCTTAATCAAGAATTATGTTGCTGGCCACATTAATGCGAAATATGTACATTTACAATACAAAATGCCGATGTTTTTATGCTACTCCGAAACAAAATAATAAATTATCACATATCAGTCACTTGTCAGTCTTCGTCAGAAGAAGTAGGCCTATCCATGATTTCGTCTTCTAGATTCCTAGTATTTTGACGTGTGAAAATATTCTGGCATTGCTTAGAGGCTTCACAAGTGCAGAAGTCAGCGCAGCTATTATGATTTGCCACTCAGCCACAACGTCCTTTATACATGTTTTCAGAAGAACAGCCGCAACTCACGGCTGATGACTTTCGGTGCCATCACAGTTCCGGTGGTACAGTAACTGGTTCCAATGTTTTGCATCACGATACCACCCAAAATGTGACGGATCCATGTCTGGTGGGTCTGGTTTATCTGCTTGTTTCCAAATACAAGCCTAAAAATAAGCTCTTTTTACATTTCCAGAGAATGCCTCCATAGTTGGTGGTAAGCTCTTCAATTTCGGCATATGTACAGCAGTCTTCCTTGACAATTTCTGCAGCCGGACATCTCTTCTGACATCAGACATTGTAGGGCCAGTTATCCTACTACCATAGCAAGAAGCCAGAAACTCAGTTGCCTCCTGAATTACATCTTCAAGTAGTGATGTATTCTTTCCAAGTTTTTGAAACTCCTTCACACTTTGTAGTACTTTCATTGCCTTCTGCTTTCCAATGCCATAAAGAGTAGGAACTGTATCGCAGCCAGAAAGAGAATGAAGTGCTAGTAAGTTTGAAACAATATCACGGTGTTTGGATACAGACAATCCAATGTCAATAATTCCTCTCTGACTTTGAGTTGCCTCCATAAAAATGTTACAAGTAAGTTTTTGTGTGTGGTAGTGGTGCATCAGAAGAAGAAGAACATCCGTGTCATCACTAATTACATTTATTGTACAATTTCTGTACAGCTGATTGGCTACCATCACTACTTGTGTGATAAGTATGACATCAGCCTCTTCGTAAGTGTTTTTCATATCTGGACGTTCCTTGATACAATCAGCAGTTATTTTTGTTGTAATATCTTCTGGTCCAGTGATGAATAGGCTTTTGGTGGAATCTGATGGCAACCTTTCTGTCATTAGATACTTGCAGATCAGCTGCACTAGTTGTACCTTATTCTTCGTAACATTCAGCACAACTTGTTGGAAGAGCAAGGACCAAACACAAAAATTTATTTGTAACATTTTTATGGAGGCAACTCAAAGTCAGAGAGGAATTATTGACATTGGATTGTCTGTGTCCAAACACCGTGATATTGTTTCAAACTTGCTAGCACTTCATTCTCTTTCTGGCTGCGATACAGTTCCTACTCTTTATGGCATTGGAAAAGTGAAGGCAATGTAAGTACTACAAAGTGAGAAGGAGCTTCAAAAGCTTGGAAAGAATACATCACTGCTTGAAGATGTGATTCAGGAGGCAACTGAGTTTCTGGCTTCTTGCTATGGTAGTAGGATAACTGGCCCTACAATGTCTGATGTCAGAAGAGATGTCTGGCTGCAGAAATTGTCAAAGAAGACTACCGTACATATGCTGAAATTGAAAAGCTTGCCACCAACTATGGAGGCATTCTCTGAAAATGTAAAAAGAGCTCATTTTTAGGCTTGTATTTGGAAATAAGCAGATAAACCAGACCCACCAGACATGGATCCGACACATTTTGGGTGGTATCGTGATGCAAAACATTGGAACCAGTTACTGTACCGCCGGGAACTGTGATGGCATTGAAAGACATCTTGAAGATGGTGAATTGCGGCTGTTCTTCTGAAACCATGTGTAAAGGACGTAGTGGCTGTGTGGCAAATCATAATAGCTGCACTGACTTCTGCACTTGTGAAGCCTCTAAGCGATGCCAGAATATCTTCACACGTCAAAATACTAGGAATCTAGAAGACGAAATCATGGATAGGCCTACTTCTTCTGACGAAGACTGACAAATGACTGATATGTGATAATTTATTATTTTGTTTCGGAGTAGCATAAAAACATCGGCATTTTGTATTGTAAATGTACATATTTTGCATTTATGTGGCCAGCAACATAATTCTTGATTAAGAAAACGTCCAGGAAAATAATGTAAGAAAATCTTCAAACCTAAGCTTGTATTGTTTGTTTTCTTTTCCACTCAGAAAGGAATGGTTTTGCTAATAAATATAGTGGATAAGCTTGCATATGTGCATCATTTTTATTCATATTAGTTTCATTTTTGTGTATATAGTTTAGTGGTTTTAGTGAATTCTTTGTGATTCTTTTAGTGTTTTTTTCTGGTGAGTTCTAGTGAGTTGTGTTTGCATTGGCTGGCAACAGTGCCTTCAGTGTGCTATTCAAGTTGTGTCTGTGCATTCGAAAATGTGCCGTGAAGTGCAACTAGGCAAGCATATTCATTAAGTTTCAGAAAAGCATATTTATTCATAGGTTTTAGAGAAACACTCATGGTCATTAATAGACAAGATTTACATGTTCTTAACAGTGTTTTAGAGTGTTACTCAGTTTATGTGTGATCGAAGACAAAGTATGATGGTTAGCAAGCAACATGTGGTTCAGCTAGCAGCAAGCAACGATTACTGCAGAAAGATGTTAAGATAAGTAATTCATTGTACTAATATTTAAGTATTATATCAGTATATTAACATATGAACAAAGCATGTTATATTTATCATATTAACACATGTACCTTTAAATAAGAATTGAAGCAAGTGACATCTAAAATATTCGTCAAGTCTTATTTCTCGTTCCTTCATGATATCTGGGTGAATCAGTAATATGGGTTTAATCATACAGTTCATTAGCTTTGGATGTGATATGTGTGATTTGTAAATAAAGTACATAAACATATCACCCTTCATACATCATCATTTTTTTTGGTCCTCCGTCCACCGGATATCAGAACGTGAAACGTGACTGCATTCTTTGTTCTCCTGTGTGTTTGTGTGGGTGCTGCTGTCATAAGCAGGACAAAGCTGTTCATATCAGTATAGTGGTGTGTGTGCATTCAACCCAGCTGAATTCAAGGTTACACGTTTGTAGGTCACTCAGAAGTAAAAAAGGAAAAATATATTGTCAGCGCTTTGTGTAGTTAAAAAAGAAGGACTGATACAATGGCAGAAGTGCAGTTGGGTCAATTAATTAAGAAACGTGCTTCGGTCAAAGGTCAGGCAACAAGAATACAGACATTTCTTCAAAAACTACAGAATGAAAATAAACCTAGCATACAAGAAGCAAGAACAAGGCTAGTTGCACTTGAAGGGGTTTTTATTAAGTTTGATGAGATACAGTCAGAAATAGAGCTCTTAGATGAGACGGGTGAACAAGAAACGCACAGAATTACATTCGAGGAACTGTATTATGATTCAAAGGTTAAGTTACAAGAATTTATTGATAGTTTTGAGCAAAAAACGGATTCAGGGACAGCAAATAACAAAGCTGGAAATTCTAGTAGTAGTTCAGTACAATTGCCTAAAATTTCCTTGCCCACATTTTGTGGTAAATACGAGGAGTGGTCGCCCTTTAAGGACATTTTCATTTCCCTTATTCACAACAACGAATCATTAAGTACAGTTTGTAAGTTTCAATATTTGCGCACATCACTCAAGGGAGAAGCGTTTACATTAATAGCAAATCTGCCAACGGTAGAAGTAAATTACGAAATTGCATGGAAGCTTCTTGTTGAACGCTACGAAAACAAACGGTTGATAGCTTCGACATATGTACGAGGGTTGCTCAATATCAAGCCAGTAATGAAAGAAAACGCTAAAGACATTAGACAATTTGTAAATACTGCACGTAGTAATTTTCAAGCCCTTGAAGCATTGAATTTGGACAAACCTTTGCATGACGTACTCCTAACACAACATTTAGTAGAAAAACTTGATTCGGCAAGCAAAAGGGAATGGGAAGCTGAACAAAGTAGTGACTCCTTTCCATCGTTATCGGAATTATTTTCATTTTTAGAAGGTCGTTGTCAAATGTTAGAAAACATTCGTCCTACTCAATCTGAAAGTACTTATGACAACAAAAGTGTAGATTCCAAAGCAAAAAGAAAGAATAACAGTCAAGTGAATGCGTTTGTTACTGTGCTTCCAAATGCATGTAATATTTGCCGTAGCAAAGAAACGCATGCTGTTTTTCGTTGCCCACAATTTCTGAGTGCCAACATTAATCACAGAAAGGAGCTCGTGAAGCAAAATAAATTATGTTTTAATTGCTTAGGTAATAAACATCAAGTAAGGGCATGCAAATCAAGTGCTTGTAAGAAATGTAATTTTAAGCATAATACACTGTTGCATGAAGACACTACTCAGGAGGCTACTAACAAAGACAGTTCAAGCAAAACAAATAACAATAATACTAACGTACCTAAAGTTAAGGAACAGAATCAGGTTCAAGTTCAACCACAGGACTCTTATTGCTCATTTAAGATTAATTATGGTCATCAAGTCTTATTAGCAACAGCGTTAGTTAACGTAACAGACACTAAAGGTCGTTTTCAACAATGCAGAGTGTTATTAGATGCAGCGTCTCAATCGAATTTTGTAAGTGAAGCTTTAGTTCATAGATTAGGTCTCAAGAAAACGAAAAATCGTGTTCCCATTAGAGGTATCAATTCTGTAACCTCCGAAGCTCAGCACAGTGTTGAAGTTCATATTTATTCAAGAACATGTGATTTTAATGCAGTGGTCGATTGTTTAGTATTACCAAACATTACAGGTTGCATACCTTCTAAGGATATTGATTACAGTAATTGGAACTTGCCAAAGGATATTTGCTTAGCCGATCCAAATTTTCATCGCTCGTCGTCAGTAGACATGCTTATAGGTGCGGGGTTATTCTACAGTCTCCTCGAGCCAGGCCAGAAGACTAGAAAAGGAAATTATCCAGTTTTGCAGGAAACGAAGCTAGGATACGTTGTCGTCGGAAATATGCCTTCAATACCCGAAGAAGCCAACCAGTCGGTAATTTCATGTTTTTCTCAGATGGAGACAGACTTGGATACACAATTGAGAAAATTCTGGGAACTCGAAGATCTTCAGACTAAGATTTACACGCCGGAAGAAGAAAATTGTGAGAAGCATTTTTTACAAAATACAACCAGAAATGGAGACGGAAGATTTATTGTCAAATTACCAAAGAAGGAAGAGAATGCAGCTTTAGGAGAGTCTTACAACATGGCACTACAAAGATTTAAGCAGCTTGAAAGAAGATTGCTACAAAATCCTGAGTTTCATAAACAATATGCCGCCTTCATGGATGAGTATTTAAGTTTGGGTCACATGCGAAAAGTTACAGAAGAAGACGTGAACAGCAGCAGCAGTTGTTATCTTCCACATCATCCTGTATTCAAGATGGACAGTACAACAACTAAATTAAGAGTAGTTTTTGATGCAAGTGCAAAAACGTCTAATGGCAAATCATTGAATGACATTCTTCAAGTTGGGCCAATTGTTCAAGATGACTTGTACTCCATTATTTTAAGGTTTCGGTTGTATCCTGTTGCATTTACAGCAGACTTAGAGAAAATGTACCGCCAAATATTAATTCATGATGAGGACAAGTGTTTACAACGCATCCTTTGGAGAAATTCAGTAGAAGAACCGATCCAGTCGTATGAGTTACAAACAGTGACGTACGGGACTTCGTCAGCGTCCTTCTTGGCAACAAGATGTCTGAAGCAAATAGCGGAGGAAAATTCCAAGGAATTTCCAGAAGCAGCAGAAGTAATAAAACACAATTTCTACATTGATGATGTGTTAAAATCAGTACCAAACGTGTCAAAGGCCTTAGAACTACAAAAGGATCTTATTAATATTTTAAGCAGAGCAGGTTTCAAGCTTTGTAAATGGAGTTCTAACAAAGAAGAAGTACTTCAAGGAGTTCCTGAAGACTTCAGGGAAAAACAACAGCCAATCATACTTGGTCAGCAAGACGGTGTTAAGACTTTAGGAATAGCATGGATTCCATTAACAGACAAACTTATAATTTCGAACAAAATTTGTAAACACGGAACTGCACCAGAAAGTAATGTTGCAATGACAAAAAGACAAGTCGTCAGTATAGTGTCATCTATCTTCGATCCATTAGGTCTAATCGCTCCAATTGTCATCAAATACAAGAATTTCTTACAGAAGTTGTGGAAGACAGGAATGGATTGGAATGACCCATTAGACACAGTCCTACAAGTTGAGTGGAATCAATTAATGTCTTGGTTACCTGCGATGGCGAAGATACAAATTACAAGAAACGTAATGTCTTCGGAGAACGTTAAGGAAATTCAATTACATGGTTTTTGCGATGCAAGTGAAGAAAATTTTGGAGCAGTAGTGTACATCAGGGCTACAGACGAACAAGGAAACATTGAAGTCAATTTACTTTGTTCAAAATCGAAGGTTGCACCACTGAAGAAGCAAACTTTGCCTAGATTGGAATTATGTGGAGCACTGTTACTTTCGAAGCTAATAGACAAAACACTATCCATATTGAATATAGAGGTCACTTGTATACACCTGTGGACAGACTCGACGATAGTTTTGTCTTGGATCAAATCACCTCCCAATCGTTGGAAGACATTTGTATCCAACAGGGTGGCTCAAATTCAGAGAATCACAAAAATAAATCAATGGCACCACGTGCCTAGTAAAGAAAATGCGGCAGACATAGTTAGTCGAGGAGCGGATCCCAATACTCTTATTCAGTCTCGAGAATGGTGGCATGGTCCAGAGTTTCTTCACACAGCAGAATGGCCATGTCAAGAACAAAATGAGCCAGCTAATATTCCAGAAGAGAAGAAAGTCATGATAAGTTTGGTGGCAGTTCATGAAACAAGCTTTATGAAAAGGTATTCATCGTTAAACAAAATGTTGAGAGTAGTAGCATATTGTTTGCGATTCAAACATAATTGTCTTTCCAAGAAATTAGAAAGAAAAACCGATAGTCTTGACGCTTCGGAACTTCGTTTAGCGTTACACAGATGTATCAAGATAGTACAACATACTACCTATCATGAAGAAATATTGAACTTGCAGCAACAAATGGAAGTTTCAACAAAGAGCCCAATCAAGGATCTTTTTCCATTTCTGGACACGGAAGGAATGCTAAGAGTAGGAGGAAGATTGGAACATTCAAACTTGGAGTACGACAACAAGCATCAATTCATCCTACCTGCAGGTCATCATTTCACCCATCTGATAGTCAAAGAAGAACATAAAAGATTGCTTCATGCAGGACCACAGCTTCTTATTGCATCTTTGCGTACCAGATATTGGATTCCAAGAGCTAAGAAGATGGTCAAGGCAATAGTACACAATTGTTTGGTTTGTTTCAAATGGAGATCAACAAGTTCATCACAGTTAATGGGACACTTACCCAAGGAAAGAGTAAATGAAGCAAGACCATTTGTACACGTGGGAGTGGACTATGCAGGATTCTTTTATGTCAAGCCCACGATTCGCAGCAAAATTCAAATGAAAGTCTATGCAGCGTTGTTCATCTGTTTAGCCACTAGAGCAGTTCACATAGAAATAGTTTCAGACTTAACTTCTCAAGCTTTCATCGCAGCATTGAAGAGATTTATTGCTAGGCGAGGAAAATGCTTATCTATCTGTAGCGACAATGGTTCAAACTTTGTTGGCGCCAATCGAGAATTGCAAAAATTTTTTGAATCTAAGACTAACCGAAAGGACATCCTGGAATACTCAGCTCAAGAAGGTTTAGAATGGAAGTTCATTCCTGCCAGATCTCCTCACATGGGGTCATGGGAAAGTTCAATAAAATCCATGAAGTACCACCTACGGCGTGTAGCAGGAACTGCAAGTCTGACATACGAAGAGTTGAACACGTTACTTATTCAAATTGAAGCCATTCTAAATTCAAGACCATTGACAGCCATTTCCAACGATCCTACAGATCCAATGTATCTCAGTCCAGGACATTTTTTAATGGGAGCTACACTTCTCAGCCTTCCGGAACCAGATCTACTAGACGTGCCTATCAACAGACTAGGAAGATGGCAACGGATTCAACAAATGAAGCAGCATATTTGGAAACGTTGGTCCAGAGATTACCTCAACCAGTTACAACAAAGAAGAAAATGGAAGTCAGCTCAACCTAATTTACAACCGGGCATGGTCGTATTGTTAAAAGAAGACAATGTTCCTCCTCAAGTGTGGAAGTTAGGTGTGATTGAAGAAGTTCATCCGGGCAGTGATAATTTAGTGCGAGTGGCAACTGTGAAGTGTAAAAGTGGCATTTTTCGGCGTAGTGTTGCTAAGCTAATTCCTTTACCCCTAGAATATTAATTGATTGTGTCCAATCAAGGAGGGGGAGGATGGATAAGCTTGCATATGTGCATCATTTTTATTCATATTAGTTTCATTTTTGTGTATATAGTTTAGTGGTTTTAGTGAATTCTTTGTGATTCTTTTAGTGTTTTTTTCTGGTGAGTTCTAGTGAGTTGTGTTTGCATTGGCTGGCAACAGTGCCTTCAGTGTGCTATTCAAGTTGTGTCTGTGCATTCGAAAATGTGCCGTGAAGTGCAACTAGGCAAGCATATTCATTAAGTTTCAGAAAAGCATATTTATTCATAGGTTTTAGAGAAACACTCATGGTCATTAATAGACAAGATTTACATGTTCTTAACAGTGTTTTAGAGTGTTACTCAGTTTATGTGTGATCGAAGACAAAGTATGATGGTTAGCAAGCAACATGTGGTTCAGCTAGCAGCAAGCAACGATTACTGCAGAAAGATGTTAAGATAAGTAATTCATTGTACTAATATTTAAGTATTATATCAGTATATTAACATATGAACAAAGCATGTTATATTTATCATATTAACACATGTACCTTTAAATAAGAGTTGAAGCAAGTGACATCTAAAATATTCGTCAAGTCTTATTTCTCGTTCCTTCATGATATCTGGGTGAATCAGTAAAATGGGTTTAATCATACAGTTCATTAGCTTTGGATGTGATATGTGTGATTTGTAAATAAAGTACATAAACATATCACCCCTTCATACATCATCATATAGAGAAGCTCAAAATGTGGAAAAAATGTTCTGGAGCGCAAACAAGGTGAATTGCAATGACGGAGAAAGCATCAACACCCAATCCAAAATTTCAGTGTATCAGATAATGTTCTAAGTGTGTACCTAGCTCGAGGATCGCGAATCTGAATATTCAATATTGAATATATTGATTTCTATCAATTCCATAAGATTTTTGAAGTAACTATTGAAATCTGCAACCCAAAAAACATATAATTCGATACCCATATCGATACAATACTCCAAAAATATTCCTGTCAATTTTACGGCCGCCATATTGGGTGTCATATTGAATATCTCGATTTGTATTAATTTCATAACATTTTTGACATTATTATTGGAATCTGCAACGAAACAAACATATAATTTGATGTCCATCTTGATAAAATTTACAAAAATACTCTACAGCCGCCATATTGGCCGCCATCTTGAAGTACTCAAAATGCTCAAGGTGTGCATTTGTACACCCGGCAGATTCAGATTCAGCACCCTCAAATGAGGTAAAAACCGCGGAAAAACATTTGACATACTGAAATTTTTGGTTTGGTCCAAAAGAAGGGTTTTTCATCCAGACTAAAAAAGGAGACTGAAAACAGAAGCGTAGTCAAGCAAAATTCGTTTTGTAGCAGTTACAGCGGTGATGTCTGTTCTTGAGTTGTGATTTTGTGCAGATAGTTGCACATTGACTTATACTTGCAGTAAAGTTTTCTTTCTTGTTTAAGAATAGTGACAGTAACAGTGATTTATCATACAGTATTAATGGTGTTTCAGTGGAAAGTACAACCATTTAATTGCTTCTTATTATAATAAGATAAATGAAGGCAAGCAGTTTCTTAACTTTGATGTGAAGTTAAATGTTACGTAATTCACAATCTCGTCTTTAGCTCCGAATTTATGACTTTAATGTGAAGAGTTGACTTTCATAACGATTTATGAGTAATCTAAAATACTTCTAGAACTATACTTTGTCCAAATATGCTTCTATTTATTCGGTTTAGCTTCAATGAACTTATTACAAGTACCTATTTAACTGGAAACTTATGAGTATTTCAATTCGAACAAAGACTGAAACATAAAAATAAAAATTATAAATAAAACTTCGTTTAAATTTAAGCGTATGTAATAATAAAATAATTTGTTTGCAGTATATTAAATATGTTCTTTTAATAACGTAATACGGTTTATGTATTATGCCTTATTCTTTAAATGTTGGAATCTCTGCTGCCGAGTTATAGTTTTGTGATTTTTTCTATAGCGTTTCTCAAAGTTATGTTCATTCGATTGAATTCTTATTACAGATGGTTTGTGTTTTAGATATGTTGCTCAAATTGACTCCTAGGAGAACATAAAATGTATTTGTTTATAAACTTTTATCATTTTTGCCCACCTGATCGATTTTACCTGTAGTTTATTTAAGTATATGTTAATTTTATTTGTTCCACTAACAAGGTTTTATTTTAAGATGTAATATTTTGTATTCAGCCGAATACAAAATTCTCAATTGCCAATACAATTGTGTCGCAAAACCCTGACGCGTATCGAAGTTCTATTTCAAAGTAATATAATGCTATCTTCACTAAATATAATATTCTATTTTATTACATCTTTTTGTCTTGTGAGGGACTTAGGGATTTATTGTTTAACTTGCAGCTTCAAGGTAATGTTTCAAAGATTTCTCAAGAAACTCCGATTCCTACCATTGGATATATGGCAGGATTTCTTTTCTTTTCTGATTCTCGCTTGGGGTGGCGATCGTACTGTTGTAATAAAGATTAAGTAAAAGTTATCTGTTTCGACGTAATTGAATTCTTCATCAGTGACTATAGTTTTCATTACTCTTACAGGTTTTCTTGTACATTTTTAAATGTTGATTTGTATCAAAGTAACTTATCAGTCTATTCGGTTCTTCGTGTTCTTCGCGTATCACTGTCATAGCAAAGCTGCTTTGTAAACATTTTGTAACATCCATTAAAATTAGATACTATAAATAGCTAGGCCTAATATGTTTATTAGAGAATTTAGAAGCAAATGACTGCTTCCATTTTAAGAATGAAATATCTAGTTTAACGTCTCACGATCACGCATTGAGACTAGTGTAGACAGTGATGATGAGAAATGAATGAAATGGTGGAATGAAGAAAGGGGGAGGAAACAGAAGAACTCCGAGAAAACCCTATGCGCACGGTGCTTGCTCACCACAAAGCTCACTTTGTCTGGGATCGGTACTTAGTTGAGAACCGTCCAAGTTGAGAACCGGTGCTTTAACTTACAAACAATATAATTGAAATAATAATCAGTACGTCAAAGGGCCAAAACTTTTTTCTGTTTCTAATGTGACTACTAGCTCAAACACGTTTTACACTCGGTTAGCTACTCTGATTTCACTCTCAGGCATAGAGTGAGAACTGATAGCTTAGTCGTTAGAGCTTGTGTTTGGTGCATTTCAGTGTTTGGTTTCTACGAATATAGTCATGGGTGTAAGTAGGGGTAAAAGTGTGGAGAATGCGGGTAGATGCCGTCCCCTCGTTTCCAGAATATATCCGTGGCGTCCCCCCACTTTCTAACTTAATTACAATGTGCAATGATAGGTACGGGTAAATTCATGCGTCTCCCTACCTTTTCAAATCCACTTTTACCCCTGGGTGCAAGTAAAGCTGTACCCTGGCCAAGGGTGCCGATTTCTCTGTAAATTTGGGGGAGGGGGCATCTACATGCAAAATTCATACATAGGGACTTAAAGACAAATTGCATTCAAATTATACCAAATATGGTATATTCATAAATACAATACGAGGAAGCCCACATGAGCTTTGGGGGGGGATAGGTCCTCCAGGATCGGCGCCCTTGACCCTGGTTTCAACAATACATACATGATGCATTAGTATCGGGAATTTTAAATTATTACCCCACACTTTCGACCATAGCCGGACAAGCAGACAAGTGATCGCTCCGGCCACTTTTTTTTTTTTTTTAATACCAAAGTTACAACAAATGCAGAGACATTTTTCTTTTAAGTGTAGTATAAGAAAATGAATGCATTCAGAGACGCAGGCGTGGAATTGCTAGTGAAAAATGTTTAACATTGTGGCCAGTATTTGAAGCTTGATTCATACACATAATCCCTAACGTCTGAGCTATACGGATAACTTATATTTTGCAGTATTATTATATTTTAATTAGTTTATTTGACTCTGTGAATAATTTTTCGAGTTAATTTTATATTCACCGTCTATTTGCAGTAAATTGAACAGAATATCAAAAACTCTGCAGTATGGAAATGGAAAGTAGAATTCACATTAAGGGCGGTGGGATACTGTCATAACTCTTTATAACATTGTTCTGCTTTTATTTCAATTGTTTCATATTGTTCACAATGTGTAAAAACTCACGGAGCTCCTGTTCTACTGTGTTTTACAGGACTATAAAAGCTTTATATTTTACAGCACTATGAAGTGCTTTATATTTTTCAGGGTTAAAATTTTGTATTGATTTTAAGGTTAAGATTTTATGTCGAACCCAGAAATGTGTCCCAGTATAAACCGTTGAACCACTTAAGTTTGACGTGAAACAAATCTATTCCACAAAGCTAAATTCTTTCCCTTTTATAAAACTATACATTTTTCGTCTTTCTTCAAATGATACAGAAAGGTAGTAACATAATTTTATGGATTATTAAATAGACCCTCTACTGTACTTTTAGAAATCTGTTATGTTGCAGCAGAAATAATTTTTCAAATTTCAATTAGCAAATTACTATAGGAAATTAAGGATTTACCATTTCGCATTGCATTTATAATCCTTTTCTATACTATTATTAATTAATATGTCCAATTATTCATTCTGAATCATACTAAACAATGCTTTTACCTTTCTGTATAAGACACCGTCCTCAGATTCATATTGAAAATAAGTACGTCACTTTATGTGGTTTTACTAGAGAAAAAATTAGTTTTGTACATAAACGTTTATTTCACATCGCTACGTTAAGTGGTTCAAAAATTATAAAGCAAGAACAATTCTGAATTGGGCATAAAATTTTAACCTTCAGAAAGGTTAAACACAATTTTACCCTGGAAACTTTGTCAGTATATGGACAACAAAGCAAAAGAGGTTATAACAAATTGAGTCATGGTTATTTCAACTAATAAAGGAGGTTATATTAGACGAGATACTCGGTTACTAGAATTAACTTACCCTATTACATTAACCGAGTAAACGTGTTATTTCAATTAACTGAACAGGTTAAATTAACCGATCTACTCGGTTAAACATTTGCACTACCTTATTACATTAATCGAGTAAATATGTTATCTTAACTAATTTAATTTGTTATATTAACCAATCTACTTGGTTATACTTTTGTCCTACCGTATTACTTTAACCCAGTAAATGGGTTACTTTCAGTAATTGAATATGTTATATTAACCAAAATACTCGGTTACTGCAGTTGATGCACCCTGTTTCATTAACCGAACAGTCGGTTATTCCAACATACTAACTAGGTTACCGGTTACAGGCTATGATTGATAGTGGTAACTACGTGATCGGTTAGCGTACCCCTGTGAGTTATTAACCTGTAACCTAGCAATATTAACCTGTAACGAAAGGTTGCTATCACCTTCTCTCGTTAACCTTTTTGGCTTGGCTGCTTGGACACACGTCTCTGTTTTCCATATATTGACTGTCTACCTTTTTCTTGTTTACTAGTAGCTTTTTTTTGCGTGTAGGCTCGGTTTGAATCTCTCCGCCACCATATACCTTTTATTACAGTATTTTTATTTATAATTTTTACTTCATTAATTTTTATTTAAATCTCATTTTCCATTGGGAGCGTGACCCCTGTACTTTAAAAAATTTATAAAATCATTGACCTTTAAAATTCTTTTTCCAATAGTTGATGGGAAAACGACAACCTGAAAAGACCGTATTCCGACAGATTGCTGCGGCTTTTTATTTTCCCCCCGAAGAAAGCGTTTGCAACTAGCAAATTTCGATTGCATAGAACAGTGTTGTTCCTAGTAGTCGTGATAGTGAAAAATGTGCTTTCAGGGGGAAAATGTACTGACTGTTATAAGTTTTTCACATTAGGCCCACAGACATGTTAATTCAATTATTCTTAACGTTCATTATTAGCTGCTCAGTTGTTATTTTTAGGTCGCTTTTAAGCATTTGTAAGTCATTCACAGATACTTTCCCTCTATATAGCACTTAAATCGTACTGAGAATTGTAGAAATGTACTGCGTATGTACCGAGTGCAACATTACTGGTGGGAATCCGCCATGATTTTCATTGCAGTGCTACGCATCTTTTCTGCTGTCTGTCGACCGGTCGGAAAGGCAACTTTCCACCGGCGGCGCCGGCGCATTTTATGCGCCTTTCCGGTTGTTTGCCGACTGCTCGAAAGGACCTCTTTTCGATGTCAGCTTCTCAATTCTCCCACAGCCGGCATCCGACCTCTTGCCGCAGTCGAAAAGTAGCTCTTTGCCGACTGGAAATCAACCCTTCAGGAAGGCAAAATACCTTTTACAGTAGCTTTGCCTAAGTTTGCCTCCGTGCTATGATTTCTCATGAAGGGCACAATTGCTAGTTCTGAAAGTATATAATACTTCCATGTCCCATTCAATTTCTCCTTTTTTGGCTGAGAGTACTGCAGAAAAGCAAAAAGGAACAAATTTTATACTGGGACACACACACAAAAATGCAAGTATTTTATACTTCAAGAACTTGCAAGTGTGCTCCTTGTCGAGAAATCATAGCATGGAGGAAGACTTAGGCGAGACTAATGTAAAAGCTGATGAAAATTTTGCCTTCCTGAAGCGTTGATTTCCAGTCGGCAAAGGGCCACTTTTCGACGGCGGCAAGAAGTCGGATGCCGCCTGTGGGAGAATCGGGAAGCCGACGTCGAAAAGAGGTAATTTCCAGCAGTCGGCAAACAGCCGGAAAGATGCATAAAATGCGCTGGCGCCGCTGTCGGAAAGTTGCCTTGCCGAGCAGTCGGCAAACAGCCGGAAATGAGCATTAAATGCGCCGGCGCCGCCGTCGGAAAGTTGCCTTGCCGAGCAGTCGGCAAACAGCCGTAAAGGTGCAGTAAATACGACGGCGTCGCCGTCGAAAGAGGCCGGCATAAGGAGTCGGCAGAGGGTCGGAAAGAGGTCTTTCCGACTGTTTTGCCGACTCTGGCGGTCGGCAACAGTCGGCAAAGGGCATTTTTTTTTTACGATTTTCGACCGCTTGCCGCCTCGGCAAAAAATCGGCAATTTTGAACAAGTAGATCGTCGTGCCGCCGCGGACGAGTGCCGGCTGCCTACCGGCGGCCTGCCACCGTCGACGGCGGCAATCCCTCTTGCCGACCGCGGCATCCTGATGGGGGACTAACTCTGCTCAGTGCATTGTAGACAGTATCTTTTGAAGACTGGTGAATTTGCCTGCGTTTTACTTTCAAGACCTTCATTTCCATTCTTTTTTCATTTGTTTCTGTCTACTTACCTGAGGTGAGTAGGCTATATCTAAGTGAAAAAAGAACTTCAGGCACTTTTGGATATTTATATTTGTAATTGTAATAATAGTGATAGGACATATACTCCTACTTGGCTTTCGAGGCCTGTTAGATTTTAGAGGAGCTAACTACTGGAAAAGTACATTTTTGAATCACTGTAATAAATAAATTATTATATAAAGAATTGAATGTAACCATGTGTACCTGATCATCACGGCCAAATTGCAAAGTCTAATGAAATGACTTTTGGTATAGTTAGGCCTAAATTCAAACTGGGATTGTTATATTACTTTCATTATAATATATATCCTAAGGAGGTACTGAGGATCCGAATTTTTGCGAAAAAGGAAAATTGAGTATCTCGCAAGTCGTTGGACTTACGGAGTTAAAATTTAGTGTATTAACTCTTTATTGAAAATAACTAGAATGTGTCCTAACATTTTTTTAAAATTCTCCTTTATGGGGGGGGCACTTTCTATATATGGAAAATTGGCAGTGAGTTGGTTTGTAAAACTGATCAAAAACGATCGATATTAGTTAAGAAAAAAACAGAAACAAAAAATACAGTGCTTCACTTCATATATCCACTGATTTCTACTATAATAATTGCTGAAGCTTATGTTTATTATATGGAGCGCTTACAGCACAGGGCAATCAACTCATAAAGTTGTGAGAAAATAGGCATAAAATTGTACTGAAAGTTTAATTACACGGAAATTTTAAGTTTGGATTGTATGGATAATTATATAGAAAATTTTACACTTTTTTCCCTTTACGTTGGTCTACATGCCTTAATTTGGATCTTTCAAATGTTATCCCTTTTTTCCGCTGAAAAGTATCAATAATTCAACAAGCAAATAAGTATACTATGATAGTTTACTTGAAACTCATCGTAATGTGCCCCATGACAATTGAAGGGGAAAAAAGGTAATTGAAGGGAAAAAAGGGAAATTCCCAGGCACCTCTGGACAATTTCCTGGAACCTTGTTCCCTTTTGCCTTTTAGGGGGAAAGGAACTTGGTAATAACATCAAACCTTCATGTGTAATTACAAAAATTAAATTTATAAACAAATAAGAAATGATCAGTATATCAGGTTTTAATAGATAATTTATGCACGAGATTTCCTATGAAAGATGTGGTATTTTAAAACTGACTGGCAAAAATCGTTATCAAATGTAAGTCTAACAAGCAGATTGTCAATGAAGAGATGCAGAAATTTCTACGTCGGATAGAAGTATTATCAATTTCCACGACAGAGTGCGAACGGGGATATCCCCTTATGAATTTACAGATAACTGATATCAGAAATAGACAAAGTGCTCAAACAAATTTTAACTTGTTGTCCATCAGTGTTAATGGCCATGGGTAGACGAGCTAGTTATTTCTTGGCTGAAGGATGGACATCATTCCGCTGTGGATGATTCACCACGAAAAAGTCCTGGAGGCCAACAGGAAATAAACCCGATTTCAGATTTGTTTTAAGGTGGCAAATTACGAGTTATGGAAAATGTATGTTACTAATGGCTTATTAATGTTATTCAACTTTGTACCGAATTTTTAATGTCTCTTCTTTCCTTTTTATAAACTAAAAGGTAAACTACTTTGAATAAATATTCATAATAATTGCAAGTATGCACATTTGTAACTTAAATTTAACCCGGTGTTTTAGTGATTACATAAATTACAATTATGAGCATCCTTTATGGAGATGCTCTCACAGAGGGTAACCGAGTACCTTTACACGCTATGAAAAACTGATTTTTCAAGTCTTTTGGAGAAAAATACTGTGAACTAGAAATCATAACCTTTTCCATATTGTATATACAAACAAGTGGAAAAACTTTTCATAAGCCGAACAATTTTGGATATTATGTATAGTGATGTTAGGTGGAAAATTGTTCACTATATTTAACTGCACATAGAGCTACAACATTGAATTTCTGTAGAGAAAAGTTAGTCAGCAACAAATTATAATTTTCCAATTAGCTTTCGGGAACCGGAAAATTTTCTAATATTTCAAGTTAGGAAGTAAAATTTTACACAGTGTTTCTCTCTCTCTCTTCCTCTGCGAGCTCCTTCGTTGCTAACCGGTTAGCATACGTGCCTTTAGCATGGAAGACCCAGCGGGAGCTCATGTACTTCGGATTCCACGTTAATCAGTTGGACCCGTCTTATATAATCTCGCTGCTGAAAGGGACGTTAAACTCAAAATCAAATCAACTTCTCTCTCTCTCTCTCTCTCTCTCTCTCTCTCTCTGTGTGTGCAAAGTGTAGAGAACATACATCGAGTTCGTAGATTACAAATACCCCATTCTATTATTTAAAATTTCAATTTATTAAAAGCAATGAATATTTTCCAATTCATAATAACATACTACACTTATTCCTACATTTATTGGCAATAGCCGTAAAATTTATTCGCAATAAATATAGTCTTAAAAGGTGTTATGAAATGAAAATCTAACCATTCTTCATTTCAAGAAAGTTTCAAAAACTTCAATGCGTTCTTCCCTCAGAATCCACCTTTGATCTTACAATATTAGATTTCGTCAGTTTAATAAGCATAAGACGGTTTTCTCGTAGCTTTACTACTTTTATAGATTTACATAGTGCAATATTTATAAATAAGTAGATATAATATAAAGTACCTATTGTAAATTTTTGCTACCCAAAATTCGAGTTTAAGTAACTCATGAAAGCAAATACTGACCGGAACATATATTCTGGAAATAAACATTTATTTATTCACATATTCATTCAGAAGAAAAAGTGAAATAAAACTAATAAGAAAGCTGATTTTTGTAGTTGTTCTTCGAATAAAATAATAAAAGAAACATAAAAAGCTGCACTATTACCGCTGCGTTCTTAAAGCAACAAGTAATTTCATTTTAATTTACAAAATAAAACAAACATATTTCTTATCTATCTTTCTATCTATCTATCAATCTATATATATATATATATATATATATATATATATATATATATATATATATATATATATATATATATATATATATATATATATATAGTAGTTTTTCAATACAAATATCTGCTCTAAGATGTTGATTATAAAAAATTCCAATATTGAAATTATGATTTAGAAGTGTTCAACATAATAAAATCATTTCTTTTATTTTCTGTTACAGAAATAATCTTCATAAGGAACTTTTATTTAATTATTTCATTACATAGGCAGACCTACATGTGAAGAAATAGTGGAATTTTCTGTTTCTGAAATTGATAATTTCTCAAGGGTTTCTTTTCAATTTCTTGTTACATTTTAATTATTGGAATGGGAAATATTTGTTCCCTACGAACTCGATGTATGTTCCCTGCACTTTACACACACTACACACACACACACACACACACATACACGCACACACACACACACACACACACACACACACACAGAGAGAGAGAGAGAGAGAGAGAGAGTATATTTTTATTCCCAACTTTGAAATAGAAAATTTTCTGGTTTCCGAAAGCTAATTGGAAAATGATAATTTGTTGCTGTCTAACTTTCCTCTACAGGAATTGAATTTTATAGCTGAATGTGCAGTAATTATAGTGGAAAATTTTCCACCTTACATCACTATACATAATATCCTAAATTATCCGGATTATGAAAAGTTTTCTCTCTTGTTTCTAAATCGTGATGTAAATTTTCCGATTCATGAAAATTCCTTTCACTTGTTTCTACAGAGCAATAAAACTTTCCGATTCACAAAAAGTTGTTTCACTTTTTGCTTCAAAATGATGAAAATTTTCCGACTCATAAAAAGTTATTCAACTATTCCATACAAGACAAATAATATTTCGATTCATGAAAAATTGTTTAACTTGTTCCTATATAGTACTGAAAATTGTCTGAGCCATGAAAATTTTCAGATTCTGTAAACGATCTTTCAGTTTTTAACATTTCTATACATGAATTCAATCAATTTTATGAATACTGAGGAATTGTTACTTGATCACTGATATTTGTTAAGAACGGAAAAATTTCCGGAAAAATATAGAAGAAACTTTTCCACCTCAAATCACGGCTAAACAACGATGTAGGAATAAGTGGAATATGTTTTTATGAATCGGAAAATTTTCAAGAAAATTTTCATCACTGACCACATCAATACACTTGTGTTTCCATGAAGCTGTATGGTAAGTCCAGACTTTTCATTGTTTTATATGTTTGCATGTGTGTTTGTCGGGGAGGATCTCCTAATGTTTGTTTGCAAGTATTGTTCAACTAACATCTATGTATCATAGCTTGGTTCATGGGTCAGGGTTCGAGGCCTGTTACCAACCAAGCAAGTCTCTGAGGAGTAACAAACTCAAATTTATAAACCCACTTTTTGCAGGTAGTGGGCTTAGCAAATAGTTCCCACACTAAAATAGCGTCCACTCTTATGAAAATAGTACTGCAACTATACAATACGTAGGCCGCATAGGTAACTGCTAGGTCTCGAGTTAGTATAAATGTTCTGCTTGTTGGTCTTCGTCGGACATTTAAGACCAGATAAAGAGCCTCACGCGGCGTCGTTGAAATTCAACGACCTCTACTATGCTGCCTTTCATTGTTTTCACCAGCCAGGAAACGATTCCACAATCTCTACACAACATTGCGAAAAACATAGTAGGGTAGGCCCCGTAGTTATAGATATAAGGACCTATAACGTCCATTTTTTATGTTTTCGGCAGCCTTTAACTCCAAAAGGAAGTATTTGTGCACCCAGGTTGGTCTATACTTTTTGTCTTAGCTTGGTGTCAGAAATCATCTTCCAAACGTTGTTGGTGTTGTTTTGAAACACCCTGTATATTGATGATCAGATTTAAATATGGTTGTGATAATAAACAACAAAGCACGGCACGTTTATGTTCCGCTTCATCACAACCCATTTCCAAATAATTATATTGAAACAATTAAATCATCACACTAGTTTCAAATTTGCAAATTGCCTGCACGCTAGCGGCCTGGTAGGCAGCGCAGGTACTGACACCCATTAGTGTGACTTTAACTAATAGGAATTAACGTTACTCTCAGACTGAGACATTTCCCTTTTATAATACAGATTAATATTATAATATTGTATGTGTCAAGTTATATAATAACAACTTCAAACATGTCTTTCCACAACACTCTATTAAACAACAATCCAATTTTTATCCTTCTATTACAAATTTTCAAACGATACGAACACAATTTACGAAGTATGCATACACAACTTCAAACATGTTTTTCCACAACACTCTATTAAACAACAATCCAATTTTTATCCTTCTATTACAAATTTTCAAACGATACGAACACAATTTAGGAAGTATGCATACACAACTTCAAACATGTTTTTCCACAACACTCTATTAAACAACAATCCAATTTTTATCCTTCTATTACAAATTTTCAAACGATATAAACACAATTTACAAAGTATGCACACACATACACACTAATGTCGAAGTAAGGTACTATTATTTAAGACAACTCATGAAGAACACTCAGTTTTCGTGAGACGGGGTTTTGTCTCTGATGTGGAGATCTTCTGTTTTGGAGACCTTTTCCATCTTCTTGAGGAGCTCTCGATCATACAAATAAACTCCTGGTTTATCTCCAACTAGTCGAAGTGTGGTCACGTGTTCAGCGAACTCTCTTATGGTTTTCACTTGATCGCTGAGAAAATCTTCCAGAAACGTATAAAAACCGGGATCATCATGCTCTTCAGCTATTTTATGAATAACTACCAACTTCTAAAAGATAGACAAAGAAAGAGATAAAAGAAATTTTTAAAATTATTAATGTGTGTTCAGACGTAGTTAGATTAATAAAAAAATACGTACAGTATCTTCATTTTTAAACCCACTGATTTATATGGAAAATAATTTTTTCTTGTTTTTCTTCCAAATGAACTGGAATTTGAATGATTTCTCCTTCAAGTCTACAGTTTAATGTCGCTTGTTTTCATAAAATGAATTTGCATTATTTATAAATTAAACACTATTTAAGAAGAAATGTGAATATCAAATATAGAAATTATTCCCTTATGTCAGTGTTTCCCAAAGGGTGTGTCGCGACATACTAATGTGTCGCGAAATTTTTGAATTTAAAATTCATGAAGCTTTTAATAATTAATTAAAACGAATTTTGAGACGGACTATATTTGTCGTCGCCTTCAGATACAGCAACAATGCTTAGTACTACGTCGAGTAAATACTTTACAAAAGCTTACAGGTTTTTTACTAATATAATTTATATTAGTATTAATACCAAGAAACAATTGAACAAATGTGTTGCAATGTCAGTGGGTTCAGTAAAATGTATTGTCAGTCAAAAAAGGTTGGGAACTATTGGCCTATATATATAACAAATAATTTTCACGAAGTAAGGGATATTTACGTTTGTTTGAAGAATAAATCTATAAATCAAAGCCTTAGAAATTTCAGTTCATTTCAAAAAGATATAGAAAAATAATTCTTCATATAAATCAGTGGGTCAAAAACAGAGAAAAAGAGAAAGTAAAAAGAAGGCACTGGTAATCAACATCATTAAAGTGGTAAGGATAAGAGCATTATAAAGATAAGTTTCAATAATAACAATTTATCTATCTACAGTGCAGTATATACAGTATTAATCGGCGAGGCAGTGAGAGAGTCGTCAGCGGTTCCGGAGGAAGGGGAAAAATCGTGTGTTTGCGTGAAGAGGATTTTTTGACTTGATGTGTACTCTGGTTTTGGAAGAATCAGTAAGACAAAAGATGTGTCGCCAAAGAAACGAGCGATAATTCGGACTCTGTTGAACTTGAATAGACGCGCGTCATTTTGTTATAAAATTACATGGCGAACGGATTTTAGCTAATCTCAAGCGGTTATCGTTGAATATACACGGTTACAGGAGCAATCTAATTAGCTAAATTAGAAATACGTAAATGATTTATGTCTCTACAAGCGACGTTTTCACATCGCCTCCGTGGCCAAGTCGGAAGAGCATGCGACTAGTTATCCAAAGGCTGGTGGTTCGCCCCTACCCTGGGGCGCGTTTTTTTAAAGTGTTTCTTAGACTCTCCTTAATGTAACAAATTACGCATATAGGCGATTTAACATATTTTGGGGGAATAATTTTGTTGTTCATTGGCGTTTCGTCGCGTCTCTGCCGCTGGTGGTATAATTTTCAAAACGGAAGTGGGGCGACCCGCGGATCGTCGCTGCGGGGTCGCCACTTTTTGTCGAGGTATCTCTAGTTGCCCATCGGTGGTCCTCCGACGCCTACGGCATGGGGGTAGGCTTGCAAACAAACTATAATATGGTTGAATCGCCCCCCTAACTTCAGCCGGCTCCCCCTACATTTTTGGGCTGGCTACCGGCCTGTCCGGGGATGGTGAAGAAACGGTATCAGTGGGCCAGAGATCATCAGGATTGGACTGCAGATGATTGGGGAAAGGTAGGGTGATATTTTATTGGTCATTTGAGAGTAATAATACATCATTTAGGTTATCATTTAAATATAATTTCATAGATTGCAAGGGGGGCGCGGTGGCTCAGTGGTAGAGCGTTCACCTCTGGTGCTTGGGGTCCCGGGTTCGATCCCAGCCCCCGCCAAGTGAACTTTGTGGTGGACAAACACCGTGCTCGTGGGTTTTCTCGGGGTTCTCCCGTTTCCTCCCACTTTCTTCATTCCACCATTTCACTCATATCTCATTATCACCGTCTCCTTTAGCCTAACCGGCATAACCGTGGGACGTAAAACTTAAAGATTTCATTTCATTTTTTCATAGATTGCAAATACACAGATTACCTGTATCGTTGGTTACTGAACGAATTTTAATGTGATTCATGTAATTCATTCTTCATGTGATTCATTCTTCAAATTTCATGTGAAAATCCTAAAATTGCTAATAGTTTGTCCACGTTTGTAGTGCAAAATGTCTATAAGTTTATTAAATTTGTAATCTGTCGATAATGTAGAAGGAGGAGAAAGCTAGATAGACATTCAGTAGCGGCGATAAAGGCCCCGGAGACTCTGTGGTGCCAGTGGTTTCAAAATCTAGGGATAGGGGACCTTTACGTTATGGAACGCGAATCACATAGGACTTGATGTTTAGTTCTGCAGGAAAGGAGTCAACCTAGTTTAGTTACCTTGGCAAACATTCCACCACTTCAAGGCTTGCAAAGCCCCCATTCCCCTAGAGATCTGCACTCGCCACAATTTTTGACCCGAGCTCGGCGCAGCCCGTGAGCTTATAATGTGAGACCCGACCCAGTCCAAAATATGTTTTAGCATTTAGGCCCGAGCTAGTGCGATGATCAAATGAGCCCTAAATAAGCCCGAATTACAGAAACTTAAAAATTGATGTAAAATCATATTTCTATTTACAGCAATTAGAGGTTTAATTTTGCAGTTGTGCTTTAAAAGTTCTCCAGAAAGAACGGCCCAATAAATATCGTTGTACAGTATATTTAAAAAAGTTAGATCCGAAACGGCTGAGAAATATGGTTGTATATTTAAAAATTTACGGCCCGAGCCCGTGCAGACCTCTACTTTCTCCACAAATAAATCCTCGGCTATAGGACGGTTAGATAATTGAACCTACCTCGTGCACGCTCTTTTCAAGGTTCATACCGAACTCCATAGCTTTTAAAGGCGTATTCCAACTCGAGGAGTCCGGAGGATCTGGTATTCCTTTCAAAACAATTCGACCACCACATCTGCTCATATAATCCAGCATGAGACACGCGTGGTGACGTTCTTCATCAGACTGAAAGCGGAAGAATTTATGAAAACCTGGAAGCGCTACATCATCTTGATTAAAAAACTCAGCCTGGAAAAATAAATTTTAAATGCAAGTATTAGTACTAATTTGAGGGGTGCGACCAAACGACTGAACAAGCGCCACCACGCAAATTGTACGGGGGCTAGTTTATTTTTTAGCTTTTGCAAAATTTGCAGTACGTAACGCTACACAAACTCCTCCAAAACGCTATTATAACTGTTATGCTGCTCATCACAAACTAAAACGCCAAGGTTTTGTTGCGTTTACGCAAGCGGTTACAGCAGAAGTAATTTAAAAACTTTTAGCCCATGCTCTCCAAATAAAATACACACTCGTTTAACTAAACCGAACTCCTTGCTCTATCTAGCGACTTTTCAATGAAACAAACCCTGAGACACGATAGAAGCAGCTAAAATTTCGCTGTTTATTGAAAATCCCAGTTTTGTATAAGTTCGTGCTAGCCCCTTGTTCTTCCGTATCTTTTTCAATTATTTGATAGTCCTGAATACAATTACAATAAGGACGAACACTAGGACTTTAATATGCAATTGTTCATTTATATTTAATATTCTTTTTATCTGCATTATCTGAAAACATACTCAGACACATAGGTCCTTATGCAGAGTCGTTCGGAAGCATTATTAGTTCCATATTAAAGAGTTCGACTAACATATGTTTCCTGCAAAAGTAGGCTGTTAGTATAACGCTAATCATATGACAAAACGATTCTGCATAAGGCTTATAGTTACAGGTATTTAATGATGAAGCGTTGGACATGTTTTAGTGAGGCCCACGTCCTGTAAGTTACTTGTAGTCTTGTCCAAATTTTCCGAAAGCTTTTATTCATCTCTCTCGATTTTAAAATTTAGGAACAAGATCTATGCCCTTATTTTTCCTTAATTTTATCCTCCCGTGTTACGAGAGGTCCGTGAAGAGTATGATATAACAATATTAAAATCATATTCATTATCGGAGTACATATTGTATAATTGCTATGTATCTTTAAACGTTGATGAACGCTCTCCGTTATGTTCGTACCTCCCGCTACTACTTTATAGTTGTTATACTATGAATCATGTAGCACAGTGGTTGAAATCTAACAAGACACATTTGCGAAATGTCCCCTCGGGATTCATGTAAAATTGATTCCAATGTAAAGTTCTCCGATACCCAGTGTGTATTGTATTAATATTAGCGACCCATACCGGTAATTTTTCATATTTTTGGGCCTCCATATATCCGGAATTCAATCATACACTACTATAACGCTCGGACACAAAATTGCTTTTAGTTTCTTTAGATGTAACTGGACATGAATGTTGGCATATGTAAAACAAATTGGATCAAATACTGCTTCTCTGACACATGTTACCACCCCGGCCGCCATCTTGGATCCGCCATATTAGATTCAACTTTCGATTTTTCAAATGGAAATAGGTGCAAGTAATACATCAGATTCATGTAGAATTTTCTCGGAAATCCATTGTAGTGAGTTTTATCGTAGCTTGTACCGTTTGCAAGGTATTGCATGTTAAATATCAGGCACCACGAATACTGAACCAAATAGATAGTTGTGCAAGGCCCCGTGTGTATATGTAATCTTTTACACCATTTATTGTTGCGGAAATATTCTCTGAACGTACATACATACTCAGACAGAAATGGTAAGTCTTCTTCCAAATGTGGTCGTAACTGGATTTACATTAGGCATTTTGATCGTGATACAATACTTCTAGGGATGCGCACGAGACAAAATTTGCGGCTGTGTCGTCTCGAAAATGTGCTGTAAAAGTGATGCCTCGACTCGAAAAATGTATATTTTTCTATTGGAAGAGCCGTGTCTCGACTCGAATTTTGTCAGGAAAATCCTGTCTCGACTCGTCTCGGGCGCATCCCTAAATACTTCCTTGTTATAGTATAACACGGAATTAATAATATTCACTCACAGAGATGTAATACGATTATGACACCAATGTTGTAAAGAGTTTGTTTATACCTACAGTATTTTTGCTGTTAGAAATTGTTTCGATTTGTCAACATCAAAAACGTAAGTAACTGATATTACTCTGCAATGTCTAGTGACGAACAGGCTGGAGGGCTTTAACCTGCAATATCTTCCAAACGGTACAAGCTACGGTAAAATTCACTACATCAACGAATTTCCGAGAAAATTGTATGCAAATTTGACGTATCACTTGCACCTATTCCCATTTGAAAAATCGAAAGTTGAATTCAATGTGGCAGATCTAAGATGGCTGCCGGGGTGGGTAACATGTGTCAGAGAAACAGTACTTGAACCAATTTGTTTTGCATATGCCCACATTTATGTACAGTTACATAAAAGCAATTACCTGGCCGAGCGTTATAGTAGTGTATATATGTAGTATAGGTATATGAAGGCCCATAAATATGCAAGGTATCAGTATGGGCCGCTAAAATTAATACAATACACATTGAGTCGCGGAGAACTTTGCATTTGAATCAATTTTACACGAATCCCAGGGGAACAATTCGCGAGGACTTGGGTGAACTAGTGTTGCCCAAGACATTCGAGAAATTTATCGTTCCGTCTCGAGAACGAGATGAAAATTGTCACATTTATCGTTTTGCCCACGTTCTTTTCTATTCCCATATCTACTCCTACACCAAATTTGGTGCAATTATCTCTGAGTGACATCGCACCCTTCCCTCGTTAGTTGTGATATCCAGCAGGTCCGTAGCTAGCTAGGAGCATGTTATGGGGAAGGCACAGTTCAATTTGTTCTCTGACACACACACACACAAGCTCAACTGACGCATGGGTCGAAGTAGCCGAGAGCGATCAGCAGTGTCTGGCCATTTTGAGCTCGGGCACTATAACAACTTTAAATGTGACACCGGGGTTTGCATATTCGGAAAGTAGCGTGTCTTCCTGTTCTCCCCATACCCACAATACTCGAGGGGCCCATCGGTCACCGGAGATACGCGCCCCCACAAGTAAACAATTCGTGCTTCTGGGCCGGTTTTCGTGACTTCTTGTGAGGCTCCTGCTGGATCTCTGTGGATTCATGCATAATGCGCACAATAAAAAAATGTGCAGCAGTGTCAAAAGATGAGAGACCTAAAGATCTTCAGCAGAAGCCCCTCCAGCCACACACGGTGATCCGGGAAGTGACTACAAGAATTTCGGGATCTCGATCGGTTTTAAGACTTTTGTTCGAGTACATATCACTTTGTGACATCGAAACCAACGTATTCGTTACCTACAGAGCCTGCCGGTTGTCTACATACCCATATCAACAGTGGTACTCACCGATCAAAAAAGTAGGGAGTCAACAATGCATTGGGTGGAGATACCCTTTACACTGTTACAAATTTCTTTTCTTTTCTTTTCTTTTTTTTTGGCTTCCTCGATGAAAGAAGGTGATCTTTATAGAGTTTTACCTCCTGATTCAGGATCTGTTATTAGTTTTGCTCTATCACTCATAGTTTTCGAGAAACAGTAAAAGTTAGTGTATCAAATAATATCCCAATATACCTTTGTACCCGACTCCAAAAGTGCATTACCACCTGCAATTATCCTTTTCCTGCAATAGCAGGCAACCCAAAAACCTCGGCGCTTCGCTTGGTTACGAATTCGAAAGTCGATGGACCATACTTCAATTTTGTAACAAATATATTAGAGTTGCAAACTGCTTATAAGAGAATAAAACAAATTGTTAAGAATGACAATTTTATTATCGTGACGGAGTTGGATGACATCAAAAGTTACAAAATGTTCTTACTTAAGCAGTTCAAAGAAGATGAATGGCAAGAAACAGATATCAGAGGAAACCATTTCTCTCCTTCGCTCCCAAAAAAGAATCTCATAAAAAAAGAGTTATATAATGCAAAGGTATAATATAAAAGCCCAAATCAAAATTTAAAAGGTTGACACCCGAAAGGCAAGAACAACTGAAACGAAATGAGTGCAATTGTGCACAGATATTGCAGACGTAAAATGAAGGAATACGAGTTACGTATTTTAATAAAAAACGGTTGGGTGGGGCATGTGCCCCTCGAAATATTTGATCACGAAACATCAAAAGTGTTGGTAACAGTATGTCAGATGTGTGTAAAGAACATGAAGAATTGCAGCGAAAATTTACGTATGGACAATACGAAAAAACAAACGAATACGTTTTATATTTTCTGCGGAAAAACGGTTTTAGGGGGGCAAAAGTCCCAACCTAAAATTTTGAAAGTTGACTCCCAAAAGGCAAAAAGAAATAAATCGAAGTAAACAATATTGTGGACAGATATTGTAGACGTAAAATGACAAAAAAAAAAAAAAAATTGTCTTACATTATATGCCGAAGGCGAAGCCTTTAAGGCATATAATGTAAGACAAAGTGTGAAATATACAACACGAGTTGTCGTATGGAACCGCATTAGTGTGAAAGGAATGGGACGTCTCTGTGTAGTAGAACGAAGCATGAACGCAGGGCAATATCAAAAAGTCATCACTGAACATCTTATGCCACATTTCCTTGAATGGTTTCCATCTGGGACTCGATTTTTATGCACGATGGTGCGCCGTGCCACAAGGGTAAGGTTGTTTCCAAGACAAAGAAGTGAAAGTCCTTCTGTGGCCTGGAAACAGCCTAGATATGAACACCATAGAGTCTCTATGGGCCTTCATGAACAAAGAAGTTACGCAGCAGTATCCAACTTCAAGAAACCAGCTGACAGATGTAGTGAATAATGCATGGCACGGTGATCCAGAAATAAAGAACTTTTGCTGTACGTTAATAAGCCAGATGCCAAAACGAATCCAGGCACTATGTCAAGTCAAGGGTTTCCATACAAAGTACTGAAATACTGTAACGCCACGTAGAATGTAGTGGAATATAAAATTATTCAGATATTAAAACGTTCACACACGTATTCTTTCTTTGATTTGCGATTTTCTTCAAATTTCACGTGAAAATCCTAAAATTGCTAATAGTTTGTCCACGTTTGTAGTGCAAAATGTCTACAAGTTTATTAAATTTGTAGTCTGTCGACAATGTAGAAGGAGGAGGAAGCTAGATAGACATTCAGTAGCGGCGATAAAGGCCCCGGAGACTCTGTGGTGCCAGTGGTTTCAAAATTTAGGGATAGGGGACCTTTACGTTATGGAACTCGAATCACATAGGGCTTGATGTTTAGTTCTGCAGGGTAGAAGTCAACCTAGTTTAGTTACCTTGGCAAACATTTCACCACTTCAAGGCTTGCAAAGCCCCCATTCCCCTAGAGATCTGCACGCGCCGGAATTTTTGACCCGAGCTCGGCGCAGCCCGTGAGCTTATAATGTGAGACCCGACCCGAGTCCAAAATATGTTTCAGCATTTAGGCCCGAGCTCATACGATAATCAAATGAGCCCTAAATAAGCTCGAATTACAGAAACTTAATAATTGGTGTAAAATCATATTTCTATTTACAGTAATTAGAGGATTAATTTTGCAGTTGTGCTTTAAAAGTTCTCCAGAAAGAACGGTTCAATAAATATCGTTGTACAGTATATTTACAAAAGTTAGATGCGAAACGGCCGAGAAATATGGTTGTATATTTAAAAATTTACGGAACGAGCCCGTGCAGACCTCTACTTTCTCCACAAATAAATCCTCGGCTATAGGACTGTTAGATAATTGAACCTACCTCGTTCACGCTCTTTTCAAGGTTCATACTGAACTCCATAGCTTTTAAAGACGTATTCCAACTCGAGGAGTCCGGAGGATCTGGTATTCCTTTCAAAACAATTCGACCACCACATCTGCTCATATAATCCAGCATGAGACACGCGTGGTGACGTTCTTCATCAGACTGAAAGCGGAAGAATTTATGAAAACCTGGAAGCGCTACATCATCTTGATTAAAAAACTCAGCCTGGAAAAATAAATTTTAAATGCAAGTATTAGTACTAATTTGAGGGGTGCGACCAAACGACTGAACAAGCGCCACCACGCAAATTGTACGGGGGCTAGTTTATTTTTTAGCTTTTGCAAAATTTGCAGTACGTAACGCTACACAAACTCCTGCAAAACGCTATTATAACTGTTATGCTGTTCATCACAAACTAAAACGCCAAGGTTTTGTTGCGTTTACGCAAGCGGTTACAGCAGAAGTAATTTAAAAACTTTTAGCCCATGCTCGTCCAAATAAAATAAACACTCGTTTAACTAAACTGAACTCCTTGCTCTATCTAGCGACTTTTCAATGAAACAAACCCTGAGACACGATAGAAGCAGCTAAAATTTCGCTGTTTATTGAAAATCCCAGTTTTGTATAGTTCGTGCTAGCCCCTTGTTCTTCCGTATCTTTTTCAATTATTTGATAGTCCTGAATACAATTACAATAAGGACGAACACTAGGATTTTAATATGCAATTGTTCATTTATATTTAATATTCTTTTTATCTGCATTATCTGAAAACATACTCAGACACATAGGGCCTTATGCAGAGTCGTTCGGAAGCATTATTAGTTCCATACTAAAGAGTTCGACTAACATATGTTTCCTGCAGAAGTAGGCTGTTAGTATAACGCTAATCATATGACAAAACGATTCTGCATAAGGCTTATAGTTACAGGTATTTAATGATGAAGCGTTGGACATGTTTTAGTGTGGCCCACGTCTTGTAAGTTACTTGTAGTCTTGTCCAAATTTTCCGAAAGCTTTTATTCATCTCTCTCGATTTTAAAATTTAGGAACAAGATCTATGCCCTTATTTTTCCTTAATTTTATCCTCCCGTGTTACGAGAGGTCCATGAAGAGTATGATATAACAATATTAAAATCATATTTATTATCGGTGTACATATTGTATAATTGCTATGTATCTTTAAGCGTTGATGAACGCTCTCCGTTATGTTCGTACCTCCCGCTACTACTTTATAGTTGTTATACTATGAATCATGTAGCACAGTGGTTGAAATCTAACAAGACACATTTGCGAAATGTCCCCTCGGGATTCATGTAAAATTGATTCAAATGTAAAGTTCTCCGATACCCAGTGTGTATTGTATTAATATTAGCGACCCATACCGGTAATTTTTCATATTTTTGGGCCTCCATATATCCGGAATTCAATCATACACTACTATAACGCTCGGACACAAAATTGCTTTTAGTTTCTTTAGATGTAACTGGACATGAATGTTGGCATATGTAAAACAAATTGGATCAAATACTGCTTCTCTGACACATGTTACCACCCCGGCCGCCATCTTGGATCCGCCATATTAGATTCAACTTTCGATTTTTCAAATGGAAATAGGTGCAAGTAATACATCAGATTCATGTAGAATTTTCTCGGAAATCCATTGTAGTGAGTTTTATCGTAGCTTGTACCGTTTGCAAGGTATTGCATGTTAAATATCAGGCACCACGAATACTGAACCAAATAGATAGTTGTGCAAGGCCCCGTGTGTATATGTAATCTTTTACACCATTTATTGTTGCGGAAATATTCTCTGAACGTACATACATACTCAGACAGAAATGGTAAGTCTTCTTCCAAATGTGGTCGTAACTGGATTTACATTAGGCATTTTGATCGTGATACAATACTTCTAGGGATGCGCACGAGACAAAATTTGTGGCTGTGTCGTCTCGAAAATGTGCTGTAAAAGTGATGCCTCGACTCGAAAAATGTATATTTTTCTATTGGAAGAGCCGTGTCTCGACTCGAATTTTGTCAGGAAAATCCTGTCTCGACTCGTCTCGAGCGCATCCCTAAATACTTCCTTGTTATAGTATAACACGGAATTAATAATATTCACTCACAGAGATGTAATACGATTATGACACCAATGTTGTAAAGAGTTTGTTTATACCTACAGTATTTTTGCTGTTAGAAATTGTTTCGATTTGTCAACATCAAAAACGTAAGTAACTGATATTACTCTGCAATGTCTAGTGACGAACAGGCTGGAGGGCTTTAACCTGCAATATCTTCCAAACGGTACAAGCTACGGTAAAATTCACTACATCAACGAATTTCCGAGAAAATTGTATGCAAATTTGACGTATCACTTGCACCTATTCCCATTTGAAAAATCGAAAGTTGAATTCAATGTGGCAGATCTAAGATGGCTGCCGGGGTGGGTAACATGTGTCAGAGAAACAGTACTTGAACCAATTTGTTTTGCATATGCCCACATTTATGTACAGTTACATAAAAGCAATTACCTGGCCGAGCGTTATAGTAGTGTATATATGTAGTATAGGTATATGAAGGCCCATAAATATGCAAGGTATCAGTATGGGCCGCTAAAATTAATACAATACACATTGAGTCGCGGAGAACTTTGCATTTGAATCAATTTTACACGAATCCCAGGGGAACAATTCGCGAGGACTTGGGTGAACTAGTGTTGCCCAAGACATTCGAGAAATTTATCGTTCCGTCTCGAGAACGAGATGAAAATTGTCACATTTATCGTTTTGCCCACGTTCTTTTCTATTCCCATATCTACTCCTACACCAAATTTGGTGCAATTATCTCTGAGTGACATCGCACCCTTCCCTCGTTAGTTGTGATATCCAACAGGTCCGTAGCTAGCTAGGAGCATGTTATGGGGAAGGCACAGTTCAGTTTGTTCTCTGACACACACACACACAAGCTCAACTGACGCATGGGTCGAAGTAGCCGAGAGCGATCAGCAGTGTCTGGCCATTTTGAGCTCGGGCACTATAACAACTTTAAATGTGACACCGGGGTTTGCATATTCGGAAAGTAGCGTGTCTTCCTGTTCTCCCCATACTCACAATACTCGAGGGGCCCATCGGTCACCGGAGATACGCGCCCCCACAAGTAAACAATTCGTGCTTCTGGGCCGGTTTTCGTGACTTCTTGTGAGGCTCCTGCTGGATCTCTGTGGATTCATGCATAATGCGCACAATAAAAAAAATGTGCAGCAGTGTCAAAAGATGAGAGACCTAAAGATCTTCAGCAGAAGCCCCTCCAGCCACACACGGTGATCCGGGAAGTGACTACAAGAATTTCGGGATCTCGATCGGTTTTAAGACTTTTGTTCGAGTACATATCACTTTGTGACATCGAAACCAACGTATTCGTTACCTACAGAGCCTGCCGGTTGTATACACACCCATATCAACAGTGGTACTCACCGATCAAAAAAGTAGGGAGTCAACAATGCATTGGGTGGAGATACCCTTTACACTGTTACAAATTTCTTTTCTTTTCTTTTCTTTTTTTTTGGCTTCCTCGATGAAAGAAGGTGATCTTTATAGAGTTTTACCTCCTGATTCAGGATCTGTTATTAGTTTTGCTCTATCACTCATAGTTTTCGAGAAACAGTAAAAGTTAGTGTATCAAATAATATCCCAATATACCTTTGTACCCGACTCCAAAAGTGCATTACCACCTGCAATTATCCTTTTCCTGCAATAGCAGGCAACCCAAAAACCTCGGCGCTTCGCTTGGTTACGAATTCGAAAGTCGATGGACCATACTTCAATTTTGTAACAAATATATTAGAGTTGCAAACTGCTTATAAGAGAATAAAACAAATTGTTAAGAATGACAATTTTATTATCGTGACGGAGTTGGATGACATCAAAAGTTACAAAATGTTCTTACTTAAGCAGCTCAAAGAAGATGAATGGCAAGAAACAGATATCAGAGGAAACCATTTCTCTCCTTCGCTCCCAAAAAAGAATCTCATAAAAAAAGAGTTATATAATGCAAAGGTATAATATAAAAGCCCAAATCAAAATTTAAAAGGTTGACACCCGAAAGGCAAGAACAACTGAAACGAAATGAGTGCAATTGTGCACAGATATTGCAGACGTAAAATGAAGGAATACGAGTTACGTATTTTAATAAAAAACGGTTGGGTGGGGCATGTGAGTAGTAGGCCCCCCCGTATATCTAGTCGAGTCAGCAAAAATTTTCTCGATTCTGATTGGCTGAGAGAGGTCACGTGACGTTAGGCCCCGCCCACGCGGGAAATTCAAATTTTCCAGGTCACGTGGTATGACGTCATGAGTCACCCTGCGGGGAAATCCCTCATTCTCTTTTATGACCGGGATTTTTGAAATTTGTTCCCTTTTACGGGTAAGATGTGTGATTCTGATTGGTTGATAGCTGTCACGTGATTTTAGACCCTGCGATATTTGAAATTCGTTCCCTTTTACGGGTAAGATGTGTGTTTTGATTGGTTGATAGCTGTCACGTGATTTTAGACCCTGCGATATTTGAAATTCGTTCCCTTTTACGGGTAAGATGAATTCTTTGGTACCACGATGCTAGAGGTCACGTGATCTTAAGCCCTGGGATTTTTAAAATTCGTTTCCTTTTTATGGGTAAGATGAGTCCTTTGGTACCTCGATGCTGATTGGCCGACAGAGGTCACATGATCTTAGACCCGCCACACGGTGAACAGAATACGTGGGAAAACCCCTCACTCATTTGTTTCCTTTTATGGGTAAGATCAATGTTTTGGTACATCAATTTTGATTGGTTGATAGAAGTCACATGATCTTAGCACCCCCACAGCCCATGAGTGAAATATAGAGCGATATGTCGGTGATCCTGGATTTTAGAATTTTGTTCCCTTTTTGGTACCTTAAAGTTCCCATGGAGGGTTCAACCGCATCCTTAAATAATCCTTTTTTTGGTATCATGATATTGTACTGAAGTTTACCTTAAATATTATCGTTCTCTTTGACAGATAAGATGATTACCAGCTTTTTTACCTTGATGGAGATCCTGTCCTTGAATTAGTAGCCTATGTCTCTGGAAGTAACAATGGTGAAAGAGAGGTGTCGCTTGTAGATTTCTTATAACACATTGTTGTGAGTTTAAGCGATTTATTGCTCAGTAAGCGCTTCATTAATGGAAACAGCGTTGCCAGATTTTTTTCTACCTAAACTGCTCCGATTCTTTTCGAAACGGTTCCGCAGAGTACAAGAAATTTTAAACTAAAAAATTCTTCGAACTAAAAAATTTTGTAACTAAAAAAATTTTAAACAAAAAATTTTCAAACAAAAAATTTTGAAACAAAAAGTTTTCAAACAAAAAATTTTCGAACCCAAAAAAAATTTCGAACTAAAAAAATTGAAACAAAATTTTGTCGAACTAAAACATTTTTTAAAACAAAAGTTTCGAACTAAAGATGTAAATCACATCTAAAAATTTTCAAATCAAACTTTTTATCGAACTAAACTTTTAAAATTTTCGAACTAGAAATTTAAACCAAGTTTTAAAAAAATCCTAAGAAATGTTTCTCCAGGAATCGAACTCAGGTCTTTCAAACCAAAGATGTGTATGCTAACCGCTTAAATGAATTCGGTTTTAATCGATCTTGGTGGGTTTCGAACCATGGTCCTTGAAAAGGATACACATATACTTTAAGAAAATAAATCGGACAGTGTAACACTTCTCAAATCAAACTTTTTATCGAACTAAACTTTTAAAATTTTCGAACTAGAAATTGAAACCAAGTTTTAGAAAAATCCTAAGAAATGTTTCTCCAGGAATCGAACTCAGGTCTTTCAAACCAAAGATGTGTATCCTAACCGCTTAGCTATGAATGAATTCGGTTTTAATCGTGCTTGGTGGGTTTCGAACCATGGTTCTTGAAAAGGATACACTTATACTTTAAGAAAATAAATCTGACAGTGTAACGTGGATTAAAATAAAATGCTGATAGACTTCTTTGTGTGACGACATAGAAGTACATATGATTGAAAAAATGCAAACGTCAGCGAATCGCATTACTTTAGTTTTACTACGAACGTGTCAGCATGATTCATGAAAAAAGCAAACATTGACATTCTCGTATGGAATATGAGGAAAATGAAATGTCGTCACAGTTACGACAAGTAGTGACATGATCCTGACAGAAAGCATTTGGGATCAGAACTGTGATACTAGATGTTGTAACTATTGAGAAACGTGAATGACGTCACGATCGATTGTTACACATCGTTTTGGTTCGTGATTCATGACAAAAGCAGCGAGCGTTTTGATTGGTTCGTTGTGATGTCATTTTATAAATTTCCTCGTTTCTGATTGGCTGACGGTGACGTCGTTTTCACAACGACCTAAATAAAAATCTAAATTTCATTTTTCAAATCCTACATCGCTCTCAACTATCGTGTGAAGAAGATCTGTTCTTGAAAAGTGTCTTCATTTAAGAAGCTTTACTACACCGACTTTTTGTTCATTGAATTGAGGTAAGTTCAGTGAGTCACCCAAGATTCGAAAATCATTTTTATTTTATATTTGTGGGGGTGGATCGCGAATACACTGTTTTACTTTTAGTACGAAATATTTAGACTATGAAGGAATTAGTGGAATGGGAAAGTGGGAGTACGAATCAGGAACCTCCACACATTAAAAGTAAGCACGATAAACGATATGGTTTAGCGTCCCTTCAGCGAGCACCCGTCGGGAATTGAACCATGGCCAGAAAAATGTGTGCGCTTAGTTTTGAAAAGAATGCATTACAAAATTTCAGAAACTATGCCTGAGAATAATATGGTTCGATTCCCTTTGAAAGCATTAGCGTCCCTTCAGCTTAACGTGATATTCGAGCAACCGCCCGGGATTGAACCAAGGCCAGAGGTGTGTACGTCAACCATTTAGCTTAGTTTTGAAAAGAATGTATGATAACGCATGAGAATATTAAATTTCAAAAAAGGCTTGACTACGCTCCGATGTGGGAAAGCAAACCCACCGAGGATTGAACCAGGACCTTCCACGTTAGAAGCATGTACGCTAACCGCTTAAATAAAAAAGAGAGCATGAATATGTGGTTAAAAAGATTTACGCTATACAGATTTTGTTTTGACAATTACGTATGTGTAACGTTAATGGTTGGTGAACCTCTTCAACTTGCAAACGCATCATTTAAAGGTCGTTGTGAGTAGAAAAAATGCTTACGCGTACTTTGTCACATCTCAGAACTGTTGAAACATTCATTCATGCATTCTTTTTTTTTATCACTATAGAATGGTAGGTCAGTTACATGCTGATGTAATTGTTTCGAGTTTGACAGCAATAAAACACACATTTCAGTAACATAATTATTTTTTAAAAAACTTTGATTTTTAGTACACGTGCTTTCATAATGAGATTCTGAACGTCACCACCAGGGGAATCAAACTCAGGACCTTTACATGAATTGCTTAGTTAAGAATTTATCATGAATGTTATGATTTCCCGAACTAAGCGGTTAGCATACGCGCCTTTGGCGTGGGAGACCAGGGTTCGATTCCCGGCGGGGAGCTCATGTGGTTCGGATTCCACGTTAATCAGTAGGTCCACGTCTCATATAGCCTCGCTGCTGAAAGGGACGCTAAACTAAAAATCAAAAAATCAACTCAAATTCACACTGCTCAATTCCTTTTTTCCCATTACATATTTGTTTTACCGTACCTGTTTGTTTGTTTTCATTTTTAATCATGGTCCAATCGGTTTTACTGTTCGCAATGAAATCACTCGTCATTATAGACGATTTATGTACGTTTATGTATTATGAGGTGCACGTCAACCATTTAGCTTAGTTTTGAAAAGAATGTATGATAACGCGTGAGAATATTAAATTACAGAAAAGGCTTGACATGCCCCCGACGTGGAAAGCAAACCCACCGAGGCTTGAACCAGGGACTTCCACGTCCGAAGCATGTACGCTAACCGCTTAGTCACAATAAAAAAAAATACGCTATACAGATTTTGTTTCGACAATTACGTATGTGTTACGCTAATGTTTGATGAATCTCTTCAACTTGCAAACGCATCATTTAAAGGTCGTTGTGAGTAGAAAAAATGCTTACGCGTACTTTCTAACATCTCAGTACTGATGAAACATTTATTCATTTCATGCATTCTTTTTATCACTATAGAATCGTAGGTCAGTTATATGCTGATGCAATGCTCTCGAGTTTGACGACAATAAAGCACTCATTTCAGTAACATAATTATTTATTTATTTTAACTTTGATTTCTAGTACACGTGCTTTCATAATGAGATTCTGAACGTCACCGCCAGGGAATCAAACTCAGGACCTTTACATGAATTGCTTAGTTAAGAATTTATCATGAACGTTATGATTTCCTGTTTATCAGGTGATTAAGATTTTTCTTTCTTCTTTTCTTTTGTAGTAAATTCACGCTGCATAATTCCTTTTTTCCCCACATTACATATTTGTTTTACCGTACCTGTTTGTTTGTTTTCTCCTTTTATTAACATGGCCGAATCGGGTTTTACTGTTCGCAATGAAATCACTCGCCATTATAGACGATTTAACATTGAGGGCAGAATGCTCGAAATTCAATTCAACGCACCACCCGTAGGAACCGATATCATACAGTATGTACACAACAGTTTCCAAGCAATGCTGGACCATTTGTTAGCCAATGTCGACGATGAGGCGATGGTTGGTTTATCAGTAATATCGCCACGGAACACGAATAAACCGTTTTGGGTGAGTTTTCGCCAAGCACGAAACTTGACACTGGAAACGATGTGGGCCTCGTTCGAAAGAGTGTTACAAAGTAACAATGCATTTCTCCTGCACGAGCCATTCACCGTTCATTTTCATCGTGTCGATATTCCACGTGGCTATGGTGGTTTGCGGCAAGGAGTACTTCAAAATGAAGAATTATTACGTTGCAAGCGAGGGATTGTACGTGTAAAAAATCAAGATTCAAGGTGTTTGGCGTACGCCCTTGTTATTGCTATTGGCCTGAAAAAATACAAGAATGTAGATATGAAACGACATAAGCAGTATCAATATCAAACAAAATGTATTGTGGACGATGAAGTGGATGCATTATGTGCAAATGCAGGAGTGAATTTGGATCATGGTGCCAGTGTAAATGAAATTCGACAATTCCAGGCATACCTCAAAGAATATAAAATTACAGTGTACACCAGTTTCACAGGCCGTGACATCATGTACGAGGGGCCCAACGACGAAAATCGCACTCCCATAAATTTGATTTGTTTGGCTGGCCATTTTGACATCATCCAATCTTTAACTGCTTGTTTTGCAACCAAGTTCTACTGTGAAGCGTGCCATAAAAAGTATAGTAAACGCAATGAACATGTGAAAAATTGTCCTGTAACATGCTCCAAATGTCTACAGAGACCTCTATGCGACAAGAACCAAACGCCGATATTATGCAACGACTGCAATCGTCAATTTTACGGCGAAGAATGTTTTAACAATCATCGTAATATTGTATATCATCAAGGGGAACCTGTATGCAAAATGGTGAAGCAATGTACTAGATGTTACAGAGTATATTCCTTTGTACGAAGTGGACAACGACTTCATGATTGTAATGAGATCTTTTGCAATGTTTGTAAGAAGATTGTTCCAGGATCCCATCAATGTTTTATGCTTCCTGATCGCCAATGCTTGAAACCTGGTGTTCCTTCACTCATGCACGCAAAGAAAGCCTTGTTGATATTCTATGATATAGAATCTATGCAGGACACGAATATTGGCGATAATACGTATGTACACATTCCAAATTTATTGGTTGCAGAACAAGTATGTTATGCATGTGTTGAAAACAATAATATCCAGCAGTCTTGCAGTACGTGTGGTCAGCGCCAGCATATTTTCCAAGGAGAGGATCCAGTTTATAATTTTCTCCAGTACTTGCGGGAACGTCGTCCCAATATAAATAGGATTTTCTGCGTCGCGCACAACGCTAAGGGATACGATGGACATTTTATTTTAAAGGCTATGGTAGAACAATGTCAATGGAGACCTGACGTCATATTAAATGGAACCAAGATACTGAGTTTAACCTTGAATAATCTGACGTTCATTGACTCGTTGAACTTCCTACCTATGGCATTAAGTAAATTGTCAAAAGCGTTCAATTTACCCGCAACCAAAGGCTACTTCCCGCATTTCTTCAACACCAAGGAGAATCAATCGTATATTGGACCACTTCCAGAAACGAAGTATTATGGTGCAGATGAAATGGCCGTCGAAGACAGAAACAAGTTCATGCAGTGGTACAAGGATCATCGTAATGACACGTTTGATTTTCAGAAAGAAATTCTCAAGTATTGTATTCAAGATGTCAATGTACTGCGACAAGCATGCGTTTCGTTTATGACGTCATTTGAAACAGAAACCAAAGTGAATCCCTTCTTGGAGACGATCACGATTGCCAGTGCTTCCAATTTAGTATTCCGCCGGAATTTCCTTAAACCCAACACCATTGGAATTCTACCGGCACATGGATATCGATGGAGAAGTACCCAATCGATCGCTGCAATGCAATGGCTGGCCTACATTGAAAAAAGCGAAGGAAAACAAATCTTACATGCGGCCCGACAAAAGGAAGTGTTTATTGCGGGATTCCATGTTGATGGTTACTACCAAGATCCTGAGACGTTAGAGGAGCACATCTACGAGCATGCCGGCTGTTTTTACCACGGGTGTAAAGTATGTTTTACTACAGGCCGTAATCAGCCCATCTACAGCAATCCAGAAGACACCATGGAATTCCGTTATGAACGAACGCAACGCAAAAATGCAAGACTGCGTGAATTGGGGTACATTGTACATGAAATGTGGGAGTGCGAATTTAATCAGTTCTTAAAACAAAATCCTGCAATGGCGACGTATCTGAAGAATCACCCGTACATGAACCGCAGACCATTAAATCCAAGAGATAGTTTTTTTGGAGGAAGGACCAATTGCGTGAAATTGTACCACCAAGTCGACGAAAAAGCGGGGGAAGTAATAAAATATTACGATATTGTCTCGCTTTATCCTTATGTAAATAAGTGTGCTAAATACCCGGTAGGCCATCCTAGAATTTATCTACAGGGTGATGAAAATATACCACCAATAAATAAAGTCAATGGTCTAATCAAAATGACGATATTACCAAGTCGCCATCTTTATCATGGTCTCCTGCCTTACCGATGTAACAAGAAACTACTCTTTCCACTGTGTGCTGCGTGTGCCGAAGAAATGAACCCAGACCCTACAGCAACGTGTACGCACAACGATCAGGAGCGATGCCTCACTGGAACATGGGTATCATATGAAATCCAGAAAGCAATAGAATTGGGATATCAACCAGTGGAAATTTTTGAAATTTGGGATTATGACATTGAACAATATGATCCCATCACGAAAACAGGTGGCTTGTTCACGGAATATATCAATACATTTTTAAAATCAAAAATGGAAGCGTCTGGCTGGCCCAGTTCCTGTGTCAGCGAAGAAGACAAATCAAAATTCATACAATCCGTCCTGGAGCGTGAAGGTATTGCATTGGATCGGTCCAAAATTGAAAATAATCCTACACGAAGAAGCTTATCTAAGCTTTGTCTTAATGCTCTATGGGGAAAGCTTTGCCAAAGATCAAACTTTAGCCAGACCACAATTATTGATCGGCCGGAAGAATTTTATGAAAAACTCACTTCCCCCGACATTAAACTCCATCAAATTGTACCCATCAATGATACGATGTTGTATGCGTTCTGGGAGTACAATGAACATGTGCCTGTTCAAAACCGAAACACCAATGTCGTGTTAGGTGCATTTACAACATGTCAGGCACGTCTGGAACTGTACAAGTACCTGGAAATGTTGCAGGAACGTGTTTTATATTTCGACACGGATTCTGTAATATTTACGGAGAAGCCCGGGGAGCCAATCATTGAACCTTCAACGTACTTGGGATGCTTATCGAATGAGATGGAGTCTTATGGACCACGAGCATACATCAAGACATTTGTCAGTGGAGGACCAAAAAATTACAGCCTAGAAATATACAATCCGGATACCAACGTCACCAGTTACATATGCAAAATTAGAGGATTTACATTAAATTACAATGCAGGACAACAATTAAATTTCAACACGCTAAAAGAAATGATTACAAATCAATGCCGTGGACAAGTCACCATCACTATCCCCCATAAGATATGCAGGACCAAAGACCATACCATCGTCACACGCAAAGAAGAAAAAATGTACAGTATCCAGTACACAAAACGTCGATTTAAAGAAATCAATTCTTATGATACGGTTCCGTACGGGTACGTTAAAAAACAGAAGATGGAACTGGAAAAAGAAGATGAAGAAGAAAAAACTGTAAATACCCAATAAGGCCGCCATTTCTTTTTTCCTTTTCCTTTTTTTTCACTCCTTAACCACAAAGCAGCAACACCAAGAAGAAAATGAAGTACCCACAAGAGTTCATAAACCATCAACACCACCATCAGTGGAAGAAATGCAGTCATCTCGTACCGAAGGAGGAACCTTGACCATAAAGCTGCAACACCAAGAAAAATGCAGTACCCAGAAGAGTTCATAAACATCCATCGGTGAAAAAAAATGCAGTGATCCTGTACCCGAGGAGGAAGATGAACCTAAACAGATCCATCATTTACGAGTAAGTTTTATTTCTCTCTTATCAATATTGACTCATTTTTATTGTTTCAGAAAAAAAGAAATTCTTAAATTAATCCGTCGTTTCTTCTTTTTTCTTTCCAGGATACGTCTACAACATTCGAAGATGATGACGCGTCCAATATATTCATTAATTAGATCCTGTATTTATTATGTTAATAAACATGTATAGGAAGACCACATACCTTTCGTTAAATACAACAAGTTGAAAAAAAATATGTTTTATTATTTCTTGAAACCCTGAACACTTGTTTTCAAATAAATGGTAATCTTGAAAATTTAAGGTGGAAAATATATCCAAGATTTGGTTTACACGATTTTGTTCGAAAATAATTAAAGAATTTTTTAGTGTCCAAAATTTGATTTTTAATTTAGTTCGAAAAATTTTTAATTTGAAAATGTTCAAATGTGGTTTACATCTTTAGTTCGAAACTTATTTTTAAAAATTGGTTCGAAATTTTTTTAAAATTTTTAGTTCGAAAAATTTTGATTTGAAAATTTAGTTCGAAAGTTTTTAGTTTAAAATATTTTTCGAAAAATTTTTAATTTTTTAGTTCGAATTTTTTTTGGGTTCGAAAATTTTTTGTTCGAAAATTTTTTGATTTGAAAATTTAGTTCGAAAGTTTTTAGTTTAAATTTTTTAGTTCGATTTTTTTGAAATTTTTGTTTCAAAATTTTTAGTTCGAAAATTTTTTTTGTTTGAAAATTTTTGTTTAAAATTTTTTTAGTTCGAAAAAATTTTTAGTTTAAAATTTCTTGTACTCTGCGGAACCGTTTCGAAAAGAATCGGAGCAGTTTAGGTAGAAAAAAATCTGGCAACGCTGTTTCCATTAATGAAGCGCTTACTGAGCGTTTAAAAAATCGCTTAAACTCACAACAATGTGTTATAAGAAATCTACAAGCGACACCTCTCTTTCACCATTGTTACTTCCAGAGACATAGACTACTAATTCAAGGACAGGATCTCCATCAAGGTAAAAAAGCTGGTAATCATCTTATCTGTCAAAGAGAACGATAATATTTAAGGTAAACTTCAGTACAATATCATGATACCAAAAAAAGGGTTATTTAAGGAGGAGGTTGAGCCCTCCATGGGAACTTTAAGGATAACCATAAAAGGGAACAAAATTCTAAAATACAGGATCACCGACATATTGCTCTATATTTCACTCATGGGGTGTGTGGCGGGTCTAAGATCATGTGACCTCTGTCGGCCAATCAGCATCGAGGTACCAAAGGACTCATCTTACCCATAAAAAGGAAACGAATTTTAAAAATCCCAGGGCTTAAGATCACGTGACCTCTAGCATCGTGGTACCAAAGGATTCATCTTACCCGTAAAAGGGAACGAATTTCAAATATCGCAGGGTCTAAAATCACGTGACAGCTATCAACCAATCAAAACACACATCTTACCCGTAAAAGGGAACGAATTTCAAATATCGCAGGGTCTAAAATCACGTGACAGCTATCAACCAATCAGAATCACACATCTTACCCGTAAAAGGGAACAAATTTCAAAAATCCCGGTCATAAAAGAGAATGAGGGATTTCCCCGCAGGGTGACTCATGACGTCATACCACGTGACCTGGAAAATTTGAATTTCCCGCGTGGGCGGGGCCTAACGTCACGTGACCTCTCTCAGCCAATCAGAATCGAGAAAATTTTTGCTGACTCGACTAGATATACGGGGGGGCCTACTACTATGTGCCCCTCGAAATATTTGATCACGAAACATCAAAAGTGTTGGTAACAGTATGTCAGATGTGTGTAAAGAACATGAAGAATTGCAGCGAAAATTTACGTATGGACAATACGAAAAAACAAACGAATACGTTTTATATTTTCTGCGGAAAAACGATTTTAGGGGGCAAAAGTCCCAACCTAAAATTTTGAAAGTTGACTCCCAAAAGGCAAAAAGAAATAAATCGAAGTAAACAATATTGTGGACAGATATTGTAGACGTAAAATGACAAAAAAAAAAAAAAAAAAAAAAAACAGGTTTCGTATTTTCCTGGAAAAAACGTTTGGGTGAGGCACGAACCCCTCCAAACTTTGATCACAAAATATCAAAAGTGCTAGTAACATAATGCCAGATATTTGTAAAGGACATGGAGAATTGCAACATAATTTTGTGTATGGACAATAAGCAAATATAAACGAACACGGATTTTTTTATATTCTGCGGAAAAAAAACATTTTAGTGGGCAAAATCCCCAACACAAAATTTTGAAAATTGACACGTGAAAGGCAAAAACAAGTGAACCGAAGTGAATTAAATTGTACACAGATATTGTAGATGTAAAATGACAAAAAACGTTTTCCGTATACTCCTGCAAAAAAGGGTTGGGTAAGGCAAAGACCCCTCCAAACCTTTGAGCACGAAATGTCGAAAGCTCTAGTAACAGCATGTCAGATGTGTGTAAAGGACATGATGAATTGCAACAAAATTTTGTGTATGGACAATAATACTAAAAATAAACGAATACTGTTGTTTTTTATTTTCTGCGGACAAGTGGTTTTAGGGTGCTAAAGAGCCCACCCCAAAATTTTTAAAGTTGACTCCGGAAAGGTAAGAAGAAGTGAAACAAAGTGAATGAAATTTTGCACAGATATTGCAGATATAAAGTGCAGAAATACGAGTTTCGTATCTTCCTGTAAGAAACGGTTAGATGGGGCGCGGACCCCTCGAAACCTTTCATCACGAAATATCAAAAGTGCTAGTAACAGTATGTCAGATGTTTGTAAAAGATATGAAAAATTTGAACGAAACTTTTTGTATGAACAGTAGGCAAAAAAAAAAAAAAAAAAAAAACGAATACGCGTTTCTTTATTTTCTGTGAATAAATGGCTTTAGGTGGCAAAAGCCCCACTGAAATTTTGAAATTTGACGGAAGAAAGACAAGAAGAAATGGACCGAAATGAATGAAATGTGCACAAGTATTGCAGAGGTTAGATGAGGGAATATGTGTTTCGTATTCTTCCTGAAACAACAAACTGTTGAGTGGACCGAGGCTTTGAGGGGCGAGAGGGGTGGACCAAAGCGAATGAAATTGTATGTAGATATGGGGTGTGTAAACTATGGCCCTTCGTGTTTCACATGTGTCGTCTCTCAAGCCGATTTCTTTAAATTTTTCAGATCAACTAGAAGCACAAACAGTATAACGTATTTTAAATAGTATTTCAGGAGGCACTTTTAACCCCTATAATGTATTTGCGCATAAACAAAAAAACGTGTCGATTTATTTCCAGTTTGCTCTTGATCTGCCAAATTTGAAGCAAAACGGATAGGGAAACTTGAGAAACACGAAAGGGCTTATTTCACATAGGGTGTATATAAAATCTACACACAATTTCATTTGCTTCGGTCCATTCCTTCTTTCGCTATTATGGAAATATTTACTTTTTTTCGGATGGGGCCTAGGCCCCATCACTGTTTTTCCGCAAATATTAAAACACGTTTCATTTATTGTTTTAGAATATAGGAAGTTTCGTTGCAATTCGAAATATTCTTTAAGAACGTCCGACATATGCTTATTTGCAACTTTTATATTTAGTAATCAACGGTTTGTAAGGTCCGTGCCTCACTCAACCGCTTTTTTTCCAGGATAATACGAAATCCAATTATCTCATCTTACGTCTACAATATCTGTGCACAATGTATTTCAATTCGGTACAGTTCTTCTTGCCTTTTGGGCCTCAAATTTAAAAATTTTGGGTGTGGCTTCTGCCCCCTGAAAACCATTTTTCCGCAGAATAAGAAACCGTATTCGTTTTTTTTTTGCGTATTGTCCCTGCACAATGTGTTGTTCCAATTCTTCATGTCCTTCAAGCACTTGTGACATACTGTTATTAACACTTTTGACATTATACGATCAAAGTTTTGGAGGAGTCTGTGTATCATCTAAACTGGTTTCTTTTTTTCAAGAAAATAAAGAACCCGTATTCCCTCATTTTATATCTACAATATCTGTGCACAATTTCATTGACTTCGGTTAAATTCCTCTGGCCTTTCGGGCGTCAATTTAAAAATTATTGGGTGGGGCTATTGCCCCCTAAAGCAGTTTTTCCGCAGAATATAAAAAACCGTATTCCTTTATTCTTTTGCGTATTGTTCTTACACAAAGTTTCGTTGCAATTCTTCATGTCCTTTACAAACATCTGACATACTGTTACTAACACTTTCAATATTTCCTGATGAAAGTTTTGGAGGGTTCCATGCCCCACCTAACCGTTTTTTTAGGAAAATACGAGCCGGGCACTGAATACAAATCCATCCAGGGCGGGCCGGGCCGATCTTTGGGCCTGAGTTTGCAGGGCTCTGGAACTTTTCCTACTTTTATGCACAGCATAGTTTGGAAGTTTAAAACCTGTCCTTGGTCCCATAAATATTATTAACACTAACATATCAATGATACTCTTGTGTATAATTCAGAAAGTTAGCCGTGAAATTTTAATCCAGTTTGGAAGTAGTTGTGGAGAGGCCTCTTGCTATAACAGATTTGTGGGTGTTCAGATGAAACCAACATAATCTTTCTATTTCACAACAGGTGAGTAATGCATAGGTCATTTCTACTTTATATCAACTTCACGGACCAAAGCGACTTGTGTCTTCATGAAAAACCATTTATTTGTTGGTTTTTCAAGGTCAATAACAACCACATAGCTAATACTAAGAGTACACGCGACCCATTACTTCGATAGAAGAGGCAAATTCAATAGACGTATTTACGTATAAAAGACTAATGCCCTCCGTCACTTAGTAGAAGGCTTGACTGGGTGGAAGCAACATAGCAACGTTCTATGCGAAAGAACGCTGTTTGTTCTATTTGTTGTGTGTATGAAGCACGAGTTTGCTTGTGTGTCTGTCTGTGTGCGTCCTGGGGATCAGATGAGTTGACATAAAATTACTAAATTATTATCACGGATACTTTTCTCCAGGCCCCAGACTAGGACGAAGCGTTTTTTTCAAAATTCGAACCAGGGTTCTCGGGGGAGAGGTGCATTTATCAGGACATGTAATGAAATTAGAAAATGGCTGATTTTGTATCAAATCCATAGTTTTCACGGTCGCTGAAATCAATGGTGACACTTCCATTAGCAATAACTCAAAATCGGCTACCGTTGTATGCGGGCCGGGGTCACAGGTGGGTGGGGATAAAGAAACACGTAAAAATAATCCAAATTGACCTATATTCGTGTCAAATCACTAGTTTTCACGGTCGCTGAAATGAATGGGGATTCTTTCAAAGACGTTAGCCTCTAAATACAGCTGGAGCCGCGGTGACTCACTGGTAGAGCGTTCACTTCTAGTGCTTGGGATCCAGGGTTCAATCCCAGCCACCTCGAAGTGAACTTTGTGGTGGAGAAACAGCGTGTGTCATACCTCACCGACTCACTGACTGACTGATTTTGATAACAGCGCGTGTAATAGCTCATTTATATACGAGTTGATATAGCGTGTATACCTGTAGATAAGTGGATAGCGTGTGTAACAGTTGTTCTAAAAATTCTGTGTTCGAGTCGCACCCTAGACTGAATTACATTTTCTTTCAAGGAATTAAACACTATAAATGATGTTCGCGTTCGGTGCTGAAAGAGATTTATCCTATGAAGGAAGAAAAACCAAGACAGGTCTAGGGGCAGAGGGAAAGACGCAGACTGTGTGTAAAAATTTAATTTATTCTCACGTCTTTTGTTCTTTCCTTTTCCTCTTTCCTTTTTTCCCATTTTGTTTAACTTTCTATACTTTTTCGGTCTCTGCATGATGCGTTTTATTATTTTCGTTTTCCTTGCATTAATTTCTATCTCTTAGAACTTAACGTGAACGGAATTTCTGCAGATTTATCTCGTGGTTGTTTCTCTAAGTGATGCTCTCAGATAGCAATACTTTTCCCTCCAAATGGAGGAATAATCAAGACTACTGTACCATACGCGCACAACCCCTATGGGACTATGGTATTGAGTCGCGCAGTTTGAGCAATACGCATGCATAAACCACGCTTACATTTATATTTATTAAAATCTCATATTAGGACTTACTCCGCAATACAAACTTTTAACAAATGCGAATTTTAAAATTCTGTACTTCTTCTTCTTCTTCTTCTTCTTCTTATTATTATTATTATTATTATTATTATTATTATTATTATTATTATTATTATTATTATTATTATTATTATTATTATTATTATTATAGCAATAGCTATATCAAGCAATTATCTCGGCCAACTTGGTCGGGCCGCGGTGGCTCAGTGGTAAAGCGTTCACCTCTGGTGCTTGTGGTCCCGGGTTCGATCCCAGCCCCCGCCAAGTGAACTTTGTGGTGGACAAACACCATCTGTGTGGGTTTTCTTGGGGTTCTCCCGCTTCCTCCCACTTTCTTCATTCCACCATTTTATTCATTACTCATCATCATCTCCATCTCCCTTAGCCTAACCGGCATAACGCGGAACGTAAAACTGAAAGATTTCATTTCGGCCAACTTGTTTAATACACACCATTCATCAACGGGTAGTTGTAGAAATGAGTCTTTTACAACAGTTGTTAGCTAGAGCGCTGACTCGTGGATTCAAGGGTTGGAGATCGAAACTAGTCCGAGTCAAAATATTTTTTTTTGATTTAATCCTTCAGATGGAAACGTTTCTCTATTCACTTTTATCTCGTAATTCTGGATAGAGATGTTTGGATGTGAAAAAAGATACTAGAATATAAGAAAAGAAAGATAAATTACGTGATATCTTTTGCAATTTTTAACTATATTTTCAACTGTCTAGGATGTTTCTGAAAGTTTATACTTCTATATCTCCTTTCCGCTTTCTTACGTGTCCTTTAACTACGTAATTCCTACACTTATTTCATAAATCACATATACATATATCGCAGATGTATCTCTTTCTCTCCTCAGTACATAATGTCTGGAGATAAATGTTTTGACAATACGTTACAGACACGAGTTACAAAAAAAAAAAAAAAAAACGATGTACGATATCAGTGATACATGTTGTGGTGTTTAACTTAACATATAAAACAATAAATAAAAAAGCTGAGAATACGAATCTTTACAGAGATGACAGTGCACTTATGCTTGAAATCTATGACTTTACTCCCTATACCTATGTTAATTCCCTAGTGAAAATAAAAACTCTTCAAAATTAAACACAAATTCTTATACAACTATCCCTTCCTTGGAGTACCGCGCGGTCACATACCCGTCACGACGATGTAACGCTACTTTTGGTGTCGAGGATAAAAATACGCATAAGTCAGAAGTCCCTAAAAATATGGAAAATTGCAACGAAACTTCGTATTGGGACTATTTGCAAAACAATAAATGAATCGTGTTTTAATTTTTGCGGTAAAACAGTGTTAAGGCCTAGGCCCCATCCGAAGAAAGAATTAATAATACCGTAATAGCAAAGGAAGGAGTCTATCGAAGGAAATGATTTTTTGTAGATATTATACAGTAAGGGTGGTCGTGCATTAATGACGGGAATCCTGGAGATGAATCTACAGGTAAAAGCAAGGAGAAAATGTCATATGAACATTGGGTGAATGCGCCTTCGTTTGGACGCGAGAGGCGTCTGAAATGCCACCTTCCGGGGCGGCAATTTGCAATATCACAAGAACGGAAAGAAATACGAATATCGGGTCAAAAGATATCAAAAGAAACCCCAACCGAAGAATCCAATTATGCATAAGTGATGGCGAAACAGTGGTGGCGTTACAGGGGAGCACAAAGAAAGTGAATGTAACATAAAGAAAAGTGAACAATTTACACTGAAAAATTGTAGGAGGGGATGTTACTTGCAACATGCAGCAACAAATGTTAATGGACAAAGGCAAGAATGGCTACGCTCGAGGGACACCATTGGAGGCGGAATGTAGAAATACAGTATCCTTGTAACGGAAAGAAATAGGAATGTCGGGTTAAAAGTTGGGAAAGGAAACCCCACTCAAAGAATTCAGTTATGCATAGGTTATGGCGAAACATTGGCGGCGCCAGGGGGCACACACGAAGTGAATGCAACGCGGAGAAAAGTGAACAATTTACAGCGACAAACTGTAGGAGGGAATATTACGTGGAACATGCAGCAGCAAATCTTAATGAACAAAGGCAACAATGCTACGCTGTAGGGACACTATGGGAGGCGGAATGTAGGAATGCATTATTTGTATAACGGAGAGAAATAAGAATGTCGGGTAAGAAGATTTCAAAGGAATACCAATCCGAAGAATCCAATTATGCATAAGTGATGGCAAAGCAGTGGCGACCCAAGGAGCACAAAGAAGTGAATGAAACGCTGAAAAAAGTTTTAGCACAGATTCTGTTCTCGGATGAGGCATTGATACGGGATGGCATCACAAATGTCCGCAATGACCATCGACGGACATCCAACACCCCGCATGCAATTGTAGAAACGAAGCATCATCAGCGTTTCCAATTCCATGTGTTGGTTGGTATTATTGATGACGACGTTGTGAAACAACACTTCTTACCACAGCGATTGAACGCATGCAATATCGTATCTCCAGTTTTTAACCTAGGGCCAGTTATTCTAGTTAAAGACGTGCCACTGAGGACACGGCAGTGTATGTAGCTTATGCATGATGGCGTCTTTCCCATTCATGTTACACTATTTGTGCATATCTGAACGAAAAAATTCCACGCAGGTAGAAAGATCGTGGAAACAAAGGAGTATGGCCCCCACGTTCACCGGACCTGAATACCCTAGACTTTTTTCCTGTCGCGTTACATGAAGAGTCTTGTGTATACATGGCTCGTGCTTGGCGTTGAAGATCTTCGCTAGCGCGTATGAACTGCATTTGCCACACTACGTCACGACACACTACGCGTATGAACTGCGTTATTGCTAAAAGTCAGAGAATCCTTACGCCATCGTGTAACGGTCTGTCTCGATGAACAAGGAGGACATATTGAACACCTTCTTTAAGACAGCACTATGTTGACCACGGTAAGTACAATACCTCTTGTTTTTAGAGTACACTGGGCCTCATCTTCCCTACGAGTTTTGTACGATTTGCACGTATCAACATTAAGAGTGTTTAACAATTTCTTTGTAGCTCCCGTGCGCAGCCACTGTTCCATTGGATTCTTCGGATGGGGTTTCCTTTGATATCTTTTGACCCGGCATTCTCATTTCTCCGTTACAAAGATATTTTATTCCTACTTTCCGCCTCCCAGTGTCCCTACAGCGTAGCCATTCTTGCCTTTGTTCATTAACATTTGTTGCTGCATGTTTCAAGTAACATTCCCTCCTTCAATTTTTCAGTGTAAAATGTTCAATTTTCCCCATGTTACTTTTACTTTCTTTGTGCCCCCCTCTAGCGCCGCCACTCTTTCGCTATCACTTATGCATAATTGGATTCTTCGGATAGGGTTTTCATTGATATCTTTTGACCCGACATTCGTATTTTTCTATGTTCTTGTGATATTGCAAATTGCCGCCTCGGAAGATGACATTTCAGACGCCTCTAGCGTCCAAACAAAGCCCCATTCACCCAATGTTCATATGACATATTTTGCTTGCTTTTACTTGTAGATTCATCTCCCGAATTTTCCGTCATTGATGCACGACCGCCCTGTATAGACCCTATGTAAAATAAGCCCTTTCGTCTTTCTGAAGTAACCCTGTCATTTTTGCTTCAAATTGGCAGACAAGAGCAAACTGGAAATATATCGACACGTCTTTTTGTTTATGCGCATAAACATTCTAAGGGTTAAACGTGCCTCCTGAAATACTATAAAACACGCTATAATGTTTGTGCGTGTACTTGATCTGCCAAATTTGAAGAAATCGGATGAAGACACGACACTTGTGAAACACGAAAGGCAATATTTTACATATCCAATATCTACGTACAACTTAATTCGCTTCGATTTACTTCTCACGCCAGTCAACGCCTCGGTCCACTCAATAGTTTTTTTCTTTGAGGAAAATACGAAACACGTATTCCCTCATCTTACCTCTACAATATTTGTGCACATTTCATTCACTTCGGTCCACTTCATTTTGCTTTTCGGGGTCAAATTCCAAAATTTTGGACGGGGTCTTTTGCCCTAAAAAGCGTTTTTCCCCCGAAAATAAAAAAAAACGCGTATTCGTTTATTTTTTGTCTATTGTTCGTACAGAAAGTTATGTTGTAATTCTACATGTCCTTTAACCACATCTGACATAGTGTTACTAGCACTTTTGATTTTTCGTGATCAAAGGTTTGGAGGGGTCGGTGCCTCACCAAACCGTTTTCTCCAGGAAAACATCAAACCGGTATCCTCATTTTACGTCTGCGGTATCTGTGGACAATTTGATCCACTTGGGTTCATTTCTTCTTGCCTTTCGGGCGTCAAATTTCAAAATTTTGGGTGGGGGCTTTTGAAACCTAAAACCCGTATTCGTTTATTTCTTTTCGTATTGTCCATACGCAAAGTTATGTTGCAATTCTTCATGTCCTTTACACACATCTGACAACTGTTACTAGCACTTTTGATATTTCGTGACCAAATGTTTGGAGGGATCCGTGCCCACCCAACCTTCTTTCGAGGAAAATACGAAACCCGTATTCCCTCATTTGATGTTATACGGTATCTCTGCAGAATTTCATTCACTTCGGTTAACTTTAATTTGCCTTTCGAGCGTCAACTTTCAGATTTTTGGGTGGGAGCTTTGGCCACGTAAAAGCGCTTTTCTGTAGAAAATTAAAAATCCCGTATCCGTTTACTTTTTGCGTATTGTCCATACACAAAGTTTCGTTGCAATTCTTCATGTCCTTCACACAAATCTGACGTCATGTTACTACCACTTTAATATTTCGTGATCAAATGTTTGAAGGGGTCCGTGCACCACGCAACCCTTTTTTCTCGGAAAATGCGAAATCCGTATCCACATTTTACGTCTGCAATATCTGCGGACAATTTCATCCACTTGATTCACGTCTTCCTTGCTTGTCGGACGTCAACGTTAAAAATTTTGGGTGGAGATTTTTGAAACCTAAAGCAGCTTTTACGCAGAACAAAAAAAAAAAAAAAAAAAAAATCCGTATTCGTTTATTCTTTGCGTATTTCCCATACACAAAGCTATGTTGCAACTCTTCATATCCTTTACACACATCTGACATACTGTTACTAGCACTTTAGATTTTTCGTGATCAAATGTTTGGAATGGTCCATGCCCCACCGAACCGTTTTTCCAGAAACGTAGGAAACCCGAATCCTCCTTTTACGTCGTCAATATCTGTGCACACTTTCATTCACTCCGGTTCACATCTTGCCTTTCGGAGGTCAACATTCAAAATTTCGGATGCGGGCCTTTTCCCCCCTAAAACAGTTTCTCCGCAGAACAAAAATCTCGTATTCGTTTATTTTTTGCATATTGACCATCCACAAAGTTATGTTGGAATTCTTCATGTTCTTTACACACATCTGAAATAATGTTACTAGCACTTTTGATATTCCTTGATCAAAGGTTTAGAGGGGTCCGTGCCCCACCCAACCATTTTTTCAGGAAAATACGAAACCCCTCTCCTCATTTTATGTCTACAATATCTGTGCACAATTTCATTACTTCGGTTCACTTCTTGCCTTTCGAGCGTCAATTTTCAAAATTTTTGGTTGGGCTTTTTGCCCCTAAAACTGTTTTTCCGAAGAAAATTTAAAAAACTTATTTGTTTATTTTTTGCGTATTGTCCATACACAAAGTTTCGTTGCAATTCTTCATGTCCTTTACACACATCTGACATACTGTTACTAGCATGTTTGATATTTCGTGATCAAATGTTTGGAGGGTTCCGTGCCCCACCCAACCGTTTTCTCCGTTAAAATTCGAAACCCGGATTTCCTTAGTTTACGTCTGCAATATCTCTGCACAGTTTCATTCACTTTTGTTCAGTTGTTCTTGCCTTTCGGGTGTCGGCTTTGAAAATTTTGGGATTGGCTTTAATATTAAACCATTACATTATGTATTTTTCTTTTTTATGAAATTCTTCTTCCTCGATGGAAGGAGAGAAATGATTTCCTCTGATATCTGTTTCTTGCCATTCATCTAGTTTGAACTGCTTAGGTAAGATCATTTTGTAACTTTTGATGTCATCCAACTCCGTCACAATAATAAAGTTGTCATTTTTAACAATTTCTTTTATTCTCGTATTTGCAGTTTGCCATACTGATATATCTGTTACAAAATTGAGGTTTGGTCCAACGCCTTTCGAATTCGCAACCAAGCGAAGCGCCGAGCTTTTGGGGTTGCCTGCTATTGCAGGAAAAGGAGAATTGCAGGTGGTAATGCACTTTTGGAGTTGTGTATACATGTATTCTTAATCTGCATAGTAGAGGCATCTAGTTATAAATAAATGTATAACGTTTTACTGCCGTTTTCTGATAAACTGTTACCATAAAAAATATACAATTTTCGCCTAAATGCAAATTGAGTTGCACATTGACAAGAAAAGGTTGGAATTTTAGCCATGATAATTAAGCATCTAAAGTAAAGCTACACCAAGGATTGCAACTACGCTTATAAGATACCATTTCTGAGCGTACTGAGAATCTTTTTTGTCGAAAACATGAAATTTATGTAATGATTTTATATTAGTATACATATTCTTAATCTGCACCGTAAAGACTTGTAGTTTGAGCAAGGATCTTATAAAATAGAGGATCTACCCTTACAACAAAATCTTAAAGCCATACGTGACAGTTTCGCCACCCCTACTTTGCCCACTCCGCCCAATAGGATAGCTATGTTTTGAGCCATCAATCATGGTGGAAACGAAAGTAGCCAATCATACGTGCCGATTCTCGGTTGTTTTTTGGCTTCATTTATTTAATAGGATGAAGATACATATGGGCATATCCTCTATTTTATAAGATTCTTGAGTTTGAGAAAAAGTGAGTTGAAAAATCACTTTTGATCAATGAAAGTGATTAATTCACATTTTAAAGCAGGCAATATTGAGTAAAACGGAAATAACTACTCTCATTTTTCTTCGTAGTAAATCATGTATAAAATGTGATCGTGTCTAACGACTTTTCTATCCGTAACTCATGTGGCAACATCGCACGTGTCGCAATGTGCTCTGCCTCCAGTGAGAAAGTTCTACCCTAAAGGTGACTAGCGATCCAGCTTAAAGAGATTTTTCTCTCTCTCTTTTTCTTTGAAAATGTCTAAGTTCTGCCAAGTACGTCAACAGCTGTTCCCCAAATACAACTAAAAGAGCGAAAGAGTAATAGTTACTTCCGAAATTTCCACGTAGGTGACGTCAGATTGGCTGGTTAATTCCGTCGTCGCGTGGTAGAGGCGCAACTTTCGCCAAATTTCCAGTTTTTCGCTGAGTTTGCGGTCTGTATATTCTAGTCTGTGGTTACTTCCAACGCTAATTCTACAGCTGTTTTATCAAAATTTATAATTTAACATTTTAGAAGAAGAAGAAAAAATAAATATGAAAAATGATGTTCTTAATTAGATAGATAGAAAGGAATACAAAATGTCGAAATATAATTGATTCAGAAAAAAAAATATGATGTAAGATTTACTTTGTTGATTTAATAGTCATAATTTATGTCTCAAAAGCTTGCTGAATTTTGAAAGATGAGAATAGTAAATATGTTAGCATCTAACTTATTAAGCATAAACGAACATAGATAAATCAAATTAAAACCTATTCACTGTAATCAAATGATTGAAGATTTCTAACAAATGTTTTAAATGTGTTATTTGTATCTATGAGTCCAGCGACAAGTAAAGTATAATTATTTCACTCCAGAAAATTATATAATCTCAGTCATATTGATAATTTATCTGTTGGTGAGTAACATGGCTAAAACTATGTTTGCGTAAATCAAGTTCTGGGCCCCCAACTGTTTAAGCCTAACGTCTTCCTCTTGTTTATTTCTATATTTGCCTTTAAGTAAGGATTCACAACTTAATTAGTAAATAATATGCATTTATTAGACTCTTCTTACGATGACGTTATTATTGAATTCTATTATCTCAACATTTCTGAATAATTGAGGAATTGAAAGTATTAAAAGTAGCATCTGACACTACCCAGGCTGATGTAGATATTAGTTCAAGGATTCCGCCTTGAAGAGTATGAGTTCGAGCTAAATGAATGACGAACTTTTTAGATTTGAAAGTGGCGTTTGAATCTTTGTTAAAAAATCACGTTAGTGGCCCAAGTTATTGTTGTCACCTTTATCGTGCGTATTTTTTCTCCATGTGTTAGTTTCTTCTACTTAAACTACATTGTCCACAGCATCTTATAAAGGCGCACAAAATAATACAGTACATCAGACATACAGGAGACCACACCAGGAGGATCTGGAAAAGCGATATCCCGAACCTTAAAATAGAATAAGGGTTAAGTTCAAAAAGTTGGCCGTCCGTTTCTAGCAAAATTTTGAAAATTTACTGGAAAGAAATGAATAATTTCCTCGTTTGTGTGCTCGATAATGTGTAAGGAGAGCGAAAGTTGTGTTTATTATTTTATATGAGCGGTTCTAAACATGGAACTATTTGGCAAGCGGAGGGAACTACTAGGCACAAGGTTACTTCATGGTAGGATTGCATGGCATTTGTTTTGTAACCATGGCTGGTGATAATCAGGAAAATCTACTAAAAGTAAGTAGAAGTCGGTTTAATAAGTCTAAAAATAAATTGTAGAAAATGCAGTAAGCAAATAACTGCAAAAGAAACGTGGAGAAAGTTATACTTTTCAATGTAACGGTAAGTAACGTAACAAACATGGATCCAAGGTTCTAGAACACAGGTGCGCCTTCCCATTTAGCCGTAATAAAGCCAGAAAACAACGTGCCCTGCGGTGCCGTAACCCGCCTTCACTCGCTAAAGGTCGCTCGGTAATACTATGTGAATTAAATGTTAAACTTCTGTACACAAAGGAACCAATTATTACGCTTTTAGCCAAAAGCTAGGCTGGCGACCAACTTCGGAATAAATACCTAAAATAAAGTCTACAATTCAATCATTGTTTGAAGAAGATAAGATGACGCTGTGTGTGTCGGCTGTGACAAATGTTGTGGCGGGGATTCTTGCGGATCACCTGCTTGAGCCAGTATTTCTGCCACAGCGTCTCAACGGACAGGCTTATCTGGATCTTCTGCGGAACACTCTGCCTATAGAACTTGAAGATGTGCCACTCCAAGTACGACGGTGTGGTAATGCATGATGGAATTTCAGCCCACTTCCGACGTCCCGTCCGCCAATATCAAAACACCACTTTCCCCAGCAGATGGATTGGTCGCGGAGACCCTGTTGCATGGCCTACGTGATCACCTGACCTGAACCCCCTCGACTTCTACATGTGGGAACACGTGAAAAGTATCATGTATGCCGAGTCCCTTCCTGATCTCCAGACGTATCAAAAACATATTCGTATAGCATTTGACGAACTTCGGTTGCAAGATGGAGGAATGGAGCGGGTTCGGCAATCCATGATGCGAAGATTTGCTGGATGCATTGACGAGCAGGGAAGGCGCTTTCAACATCTCCTATAAGGTTTCCAGACCTAAGAACAACAGCTGTGGCATGCAATAAAGTATTGTACGAATGCATGTTTCAATACAAATGTTTGTCTTATGTAGTGGTCTTTCACATTGCATAGTTTCTACTTCTTACACACAATTTTCATCTGTGTTACGACTAACTTCCATGTCTACGCGTTGTAGTCGTTTACATAATATGCTACTTTCTATTCATTTCATATGACTCCCCCTCTCAAGTCTGCTCACTCAAGAACATAGTCTTGTTATTACATAACACCTGCCTGCGGTTCGTTATGCAACCCCACATAGCAAATGTAAATTCCGGCGCCATATTGATAATGTTGGCGATAGGACATTTCCGTCAAGAAATCATTGCTTGCTATTCGTCTAGCCATCGAACCGCTCAAATTGGAACCCATATTTCGGCAGAAACATGACGGGGATTCCTCACTTCCTTTCGGAACTTCATAGCGCACGAATGTCACGCTTGCAGCATAGGCATTTATGGATAGAACAGGTTCAGTTTCCTTGGCGTGACCTTGCCGCCTTGGCTCTGTCATTCAGAATAGTAGAGGTAATTCAGTTACACTGAAGATACAAATTTGAAAAAATGGTATTTTTCAGGAAGTTTTCCAATTTCTCCCAAACGTACGGAACCAGATTCGATTTCCGGTGGGAGTTCATGGGAGTTCATGTAGTTGGAATCCTACTTTAAGCTGTAGGTAAACACCAACTTTAAATCAACCAGCATGTGTATCACATAATTCGAAAGCCTGTTTCGTCCTAAATACAATGAGCTAAACCCATATGCCAAAGATAATTCGGGTTTGAGCAGGAGGCTTCTGAATACTTTTTAAAAATTGCATGATTAATTTGTTTATTTTGATTTTTCAAAAATGTCTCAGAGGGGTGCGATGCATCAGTAGAGCGTTCACCTCCGATGTCTGGGGTCCATGGTTCGATCCCAGCTTACCCGTGTGGACTTTCTAGTGGACAAACACCGTGCTCATGGATTTTACGATTATAATTTCTGACATATCAATAAAAAGACAATTCTTACCATTCAAATTACAGCTACAAATCGTTTTGTCGGCGATAACTTTTTGGTAGCTCTGAGAATTCCATTGGCATGGGAGTCATATCTGCGCTCTTCAGAGTCGTAGGTAATTGCCTCCCGTAGATTCACCACCAAATTTTCTAGAACAGTAAATAATAATTTGTGAGCACTTGTAATGTAAATTTGAAAAATAATTTCAAACAGCTGTTCACTTATATTGTTACACTAAACAGTTAGTTGTGGTTAAAATAATTATATTAAATTTGCAAGAGCCTGTCTAAAGTTGTTACTTAAGATGTTTGCTCAGATAAAAACATATCATAATAAACAGTTCGGGAGATATCATAAATGTTATATACTATACTAACAACATACTTTTCCTAAGAACTAAAAACATCTACAAACAGTGTGTGCACGAAGGGTAATTTCACTTTTTGATATACTCAATTTTGATTTTGAATTAAACTAAAGTGTTTGTTCCTGCCAGTTATTATGGTATGAGATACTGCTCTATACATACCCATGCAAGACGTGGGTTTGAGAGGTTATTTTCCTTTTTAATCTATTTCGTTTTCCCTGTCACTAATGAAAGATAGATTCTGCCTTTCGTGTTAATGCAAGTAAATATATAGAAAAAGAAACAAAATATTTTATCGTATACTACCACACCAATATTTTAACCCTTAGAGTACTAAGCCTAAAATGTTACGTAAAATTCTAGGCTTGGGTTATTTTGACCCAGGCGTGTTTTTTGTTAAAAAAAACATCAAATTTGATTCAGGGAGTTAAAATTTCCAACATCAATGAAAAGGGCAATGTTCCTAATTGTTCTTTATATTACAGTAAATTTTATACGCTTTATACACTTTCAGTGGCGGCTCGTGACACTTTCAAACAATACCTGAATTATAGTACTGTAACATTAGAAATATGCTGTCTTTGTTAGAAGTAATTCCTGTCACACATGGTATTTTGATTGCACCTGACAGTCCTTGCAGAGCGGATCGCTGGTACAGTGTGCTTTTAATACAAACTTGTGGCAGATGGCACAATTTTGATGGGTGAAGAATCATGTGGCTTACTACAAATAAAACCAGATGTTGTAGGAAACTGAACAACAATGTAGCAATTGCTGAGAAAGAAATGTACAGCATTAAGTTTAGATGCGGGGGGAGGGGGGAGAAAAGAGCTTGCAAAAATAAAACTTTCTATTACTCTCACCCCAATCAAAGCTCGGTAGAACGAGGAAGTGACTGTTGCAGGTAAAAGAAAAAATACCATTTCAATCAGCAAACTAATAATTTTTATATATTAATCCCTGGGCAATAGTTTTTCTTTGACCTTATGATTATATATTTAAATTGTAATTTATTCTTTGGATTCTCTCAACACGTGGAGAAATAGGAAGTTCTATGTTTATCTTCATAACTACTACTTTATTTTCTTATCTTCGTATGAGGAATTTGTGACGAAGTGTGAAAGCAGGAAATTACTATTGCAGCGACCCGGGTTCGAATCCCGTCGTGGCAATTATTTTTTATTTATTGGAAGGTATTGTTTACGCAATTGGTATTGTAATTCTCTTATTTCTTCTTCTTCTTCTTCTTCTTCTTCTTCTTATTATTATTATTATTATTGTTATTATTATTATTATTATTATTATTATTAACGATAGTTTGAACTGTATTTTATTAAAAAATAAATCATCTCATCAAAAATATTTCATGTAAACAAATTGCTAAGCCTCCAGCCTGATTGACTCTTAAGAAGTTATCTCATCTAGGGACAAATCTATTCCCTCTATACGAACTCTAATACTTTCATCCTAAGAACAGTAAAAGTCTCTACATGTTAGTGCAAGAAAATTTCATGATTTGGCTGCTAAGGAACACTGAATCTGTTAAATTTTACGATCTGTGATAATTATATTAATAGAAATAGTTCTGTACCAACATTCATTTTCACTTATACATAGATAAAGTTCATTAATAAATGGGAGTATTCCACATACATTGCAATATATTGCACTAGATTACCAAGATACGTCACAATATCTGGGTTCACTTCATCGTTTCTTCTCAATTTGAGCTCGGAAGACGCTACAGCTTATATCTTTTTCTTGCAGCAATTCAGTATGTTTTTGAGTGTTGTGTTCTGGACACTATTTGCGTTTTCAGGATAAGATAGTCACCATGCTTAGAAAATGTACTAAATCTTACTCTGATAGTACCCTCATGTCGTAAGCATCGGTGAACCACCGACAGGCAAATAGCAATTTTTTTTTTCTTTCTTTAAACACCTAACTTTCGTACATTTATTTCTTTCATTATTTATAGGAACACATTTCCGTATAACACTGGTAAGTTCAGTGAAAATACAACATCTCGTTTAAACATTTTTTGGGTGGAATATTTAGAAGCTGAGTCTCACATTTTAAATCACGTTTATAAGCGTCGGAAATAAAATAATCAAAATAGAGCTGTCGTTTTGAACTTTAATGGTGTATTTCCGACAGAATTTCTCTTGCCAAACTTTCCGCAGAGGATCCGAGGGAAATACCTGATAAATAACTTCGGAACTCTTGGTATTTCTACTGTGATTGCGACAAGTACATATCGTACAATTCGACATGATTATAGGCTAACACGAACACTACAATAATTATTTTTTCTCAATACAGGAAAATAAGAATCATTCACTTCCCTGCAAAAATCAAACAAGCAAGGGTGAATGACAAGAACCTTGGGCGAAAGCTGTTTCTGCTCTCGCCGTGACGTCACGATTTTACTGCATCTTCGTCTTTCGAAGAAGTATAGTTATGACGCGACCTTAAGAGAGGAAGGGAGCAGTAGGGTCGACGGACCTTGCAGTGCAACCGTCTGTGTGAATTGAATGTTTTGTGCCACGTGGCGGAAAGGTTATGGGCCTCTCTCGCCTATCGACTCAATGTGTGCTGTGTGACGAATGAAGCTCATATCGAACACTTGAAGCAAAAACTTTAAGGTGTTCTTTTATTTGATGTATTGTTTATAATTGTACGTAAAATTCAATAAGTACTACGAAGACTTAATTCCCCGATATTCATTTTGAAACACCTTGCATTTCTCGGCATCATTATTGAAACCAAGATGTAAAAGGGAGAGAAAATGTTTCCTTATAAAGTGATTGTTTACAACAATGATATTATTATTAGTCAAGGCTATAATTACTACAACAACACAAGTTACTAGTCAAAAAAATTTAATCAAGTGTACAATACAATAACCATTTCGGACCCAGGTGGCCAAAGGGCACATACGGGTGTGTCACTTTTTTAATCCGCTCCTGTATAGACACTAATTAAGATATCGGTATATTTTTTTCGCCAAATATGGTTGGACAATAGTTTATAATTTTAGTTTCTTTTTCTTCTGAGTGTCGAATTTCCTTCTCAAATTTCACCCCAGTCAAAAATTTGAGAATTTTCGAATTTCGAATTTTCTTTATTACTTTCCCCCGTAGCTTCATTCGTTGTAAAGAGACCTCCTTAAGACTTGTCAGGTATATACATCCGATGGATACCTAATTGTTGACATCAATTGGACGGGCCTGCGCGCAGTGTTGCAAACAACGGAAAATAAAATCTTAAATTTGGGCAAAAAAATCGAAATTTTTGTTATAAATCCGTACCTATGTCCGAGTGCAAGTCAACTTACGCCAGTCGAACATTTATCCTTACTGAACAAACTCGGGTACATATTATTACAGTGGGGCAATTAGGGGACGCACGAAAAGTTCGGATTTAGGTTCAGTGGCGATGGGTGATAGTTTCAAGAGGGTAGGCCCAATGTTCTACTACTACTACTACTAATAATAATAACAATAATAATAATAGTAAAATGAAACAGATTAGACAAATATTTTACTACAGAAATACAAGAAGACGAATTCACATACATTTAATGCAATTGTAGTTCATCGACAGTACTTATTCGATCCGAATCTCAATTTTCATAATGAAATTGACGTATGTGACTCATAGCTGATCTTAATTCGCCATAATGCAATTTAATTGCTTTAATTGGCGTGATCGGGTAGGGAAGATGGATTATCGCATTATCTGCACTTCACAAGAAGCATATGCTGAAACAAAAACTGCTTGTAAAATTTTGTCTTTAATTATATTGTTCAAAACACGTGACACGCATTCAATCAAGATATTTTGTGTGTCACTTAATTCCCCTTTAAAAACAGAATCAGACTTAAATATTTACATACGCTGCTCTTTATTTCAACAACTACACACACACACACACACACACACACACATATATATATATATATGCAAAACTCTCCTGCCCTCTGTTTATTCTATTTTCAACACAGGCGTTAGTCTTCGTTCCTTAACAACACATTAATTTTCAAAAGACTACTGACATAGAAGGTTCTTTAATAGCAATTATATTACGTATATTCATATTCTCCATTTACTGACATTTTCTCTCATTCACTTTTGCAAATGTAAGAAAAAAAAACACTCATAATATCTCAAAAACACACACTCTTTCTAATGAACTCAACGAGTCTGATTTCGTACAGGTTTGCGCCAACGCAACGGAATAAAGGGGCATTAGTTTGCGATAATGGGCATATCGCTTTTCGAATTTCTTGTTCCAGTTTTTGTGTTCCGTTAGAGCCCGCAAAATTAAGCAAAGTTGGAACGGAATGGAGCCCACGTTATGTTGCTCTTTATTTGTTTGATATATCGAATCGAAATCGAAGGTCTCGAGAGAAACTAGGAGGTAGAAACGAAAGTGGATAAGCGCTGAGGCCGGTCTCTTTCGCAGGTTATACGCTGGTGAAGAAAACGTCATTTCCAACACGTTCTCTCGCGGGATTTTCTGAGTAGCTTGGCGGTAGTTCTTCTGCCTCCTGAGACACTGCTTGGTGAGCCTCCTAGCAGTGGTGCCAACCATGATTTCTTTATCGAACAATTTTTTTCAACTTAGAAAATATCATGCATTCTGTGCAAGGAAAATGAATTAATTATAAATTATAATTTCTGAAAGTAAATGGGTAGGCCGGGCCTCAGGGCCTCTTACCACTGTTTAGGTTCTAACTCTTGATTTTCCCCTACTTTTCTGTTTATCGAAATATATTTTTGGTAATTAGAAGCTTTGTTTCCTAAATATCGCCATGATACTTGTAGAATATATTAGTAATGTACCAGTGTTTATTTTAAGATGTACCATGTTCAATGTACCAGTGTTTTCGTCTGTCTGGTAGCAGTGTTGCAGGTACGGAAAATTTTAATTCCAGTTTTGAGGGAAAATTGTTAGAAAATTACGTGTTTTGTCTATTATATCCCTGTTGTTGGCTACATCGGAACAAACGTACCAGTATCTGAAAGTCTTGTCTTTGCCATTCACAACGCACTATAGAAAGGTTCAATAGGATAATTAGGGGAAGTACAGTTGTGGTTTACAGTAGACCTTGTTCTCTAAATGAAAAGGTAACTGAGATTTTGTTTTTAGGTAGACTGAAATATTTTTTAATGACCTGCTTACTTTGTTAGATATCGCCACGATACTTGTAGGATGTATTCTTGGGGTACCAAAGTTTACTTTCAGATAGTTTACGTCTGTTTGATGGCAGTGTTTCCAGACAAAACAATTAATTTCCGATGTTAAATGAAAAATTCGGCAATTTCCCTTTTCCCCTCTATTATTTCCCTCTTGCTCGCCAAGTTGGAACAAATGTACCACTACCTGAAAGCCTTCCCCTTAGCCTACAGAACGCACCATAAAAAGTTTCAATAGGGTAATTAGAGAAGCTGTAGCCCCGGCATATCTGTTGATTTTTGCTTCTGAGGCGTAAAAAGTGTCAAAATTTCATGTGTATGGAAACAGAGAATTTTTCTTTCTCTCTTTGAATGGAAGCCAGCGACTTCAGGTTTACACTGTACCTTGTCAACTCACCAAAGAATTTCTTTAGGAGACTTGGACCCATATGACAACAGTGGTGCTAGATACAAAATGATCTTGAAATTCGGTTAGGGATTTTTTTTGTAACTTTTCACCCCTACATTTCCGTCAGTACTTTTCCACCCGCTAGCAACACTGCAATGTAACTTACACTAAACAATAGCCACATTCCTTTTCTAAAAAACAAGGTCTTAACTATATCAATCGAGTAAATTGTTTTTCAGCAATAAGTCACTAACTCACAATGTAGGAAAACGCCAAAAATCAGCTGGGTTCGAAAGGAATAGTCACACGATTTTGCTCGTATAGGTACAAGGAAACAAACGATTTATAAGTTACGAGGGCTTCGACTCAAATTCTATTGATTATTTCAATAATCTTCAACTAAATCAATAAATAATCGTTGCCAGAAAAAAACAGACATTTGAAAAAAATCATGAAAAAGAACGATGTTTTTTATTGAAAAAAACTTCACAGAAAAAAACCGTTTTTTACAACACTAATGAGCTTTAATATGTTTGGGTCGCACCCCCCTAACCCCTACTGCCTCCCCAGATTAGCGGGCTGGCTGCAGTAGTGATGGGTAAATTCCTGGGAAGATATATTTCGGGAATATTCCCTGGGAAGACTCCCGGGAAGATTCCCAAAATGGGAATTTATCCGGGAATTTATGTACAATCAGAAAGAAAATTGCATTCTATTACTACAGGGTGCGGCACGTAAAACCGGCCCGTCGTAATATTCTGGTATATTGTATTTTTGGCATTACTTAAATAATCTACCTTCCTACCAAGAGATGGTGTCGAGGTCGGGTCGACTTACGTGACCTGCAGCAGTCACGTGCAGCCGCAGCCAGTGAAACTTGTCGAAACCAGTTGAGAAAAAGGCCTCGTTGTGTTAAGCCGATTGCGTGTCAGTGTATGATAATGCCGTATTCGATACCCGAGCGTGTTGCCATTGTTGAAGGGTTCATTCTCACTGGATCTTTTGTGAAAACAATGAATTTGTTTCGGGAGAAATTTCCAGGACGTTCTGTGCCAGCAAAAAGCACCATTCAGGAATTTATTGAAAAATGGCGGCGTACAGGATCGGTTCAAAATGCTCCCAGGAACAGACGACCATCTGTCTGCACACCTGAATTAAAGATGCAGGTGGAGGAGATAATGACAAGAAGTCCTCCAAAGTCAACCAGGAGATTGAGTCAACAGGTTCATGCGAGTGAGAGAAGTTGCAGACGTGTTTTAAGGGGACTGAAGTTAAAACCGTACCGGATAAGTGTTGTGCAAGAACTGAAGGAACCTGACCTGCAGAAGAGGGTGCATTTCTGTTCATGGCTGTTGAGCAATGTTGCCAGTGGTTTCTTGGATCCACTAATGCTCATCATGAGTGACGAGGCGTGGTTCCACCTGTCTGGGTACGTAAATTCCCAAAACAACCGGTATTGGTCGACAGAAAATCCACACGCAATCCACCAGGTACCCTTGCATGATGAGAAGATTGGTGTTTGGTGTGCCATTTCCGCCCACGCGTTTGGTGGGCCCATATTCTTTGAGACGACAGTGAACAGTGATGTGTATATGGGAATCCTGGAGGAGTTTTATACACATTTGACCGAAGAGGAGCGTCAGTTATGTTACTTTCAACAGGACGGTGCAACATGCCACACATCGGCTGCATCATTGTCCCTTGTGCATGAGATGTTTACACCAGAGAGGAAAATCAGCAAAGGCTTGTGGCCTCCTCTGTCATCAGACTTGTCCACGTGTGACTTTTACTTATGGGGACTGTTAAAGGGAAGAGTATACGAAACAAATCCACACACAATTGAAGAACTCAAGACCAGGATCCAGGATGTCACCAATAGCATTACAACACAAGAACTGACAAGGGTATATATGAATCTCCTCAATCGTGCTCACATGTGTGTTGAAGTGGGCGGAGGACACTTTCAGCACCTGCTGTGAAGGCTGCTGTGAAGGTTAGTAGTCATATTCAATACATTACGTTTCATTTATGTGTTGTAGTTAATCATATTCAATACATCACATTTCATTTTATGTGTTCACTTTACGGGCCGGTTTTACGTGCCGCACCTTGTATATTATGATTTCAAAGTTGAATTAATTTTTATATCACATTGTAAATTCTGAAGGGTAATATGTTACTTTATTAACAATTTATTATATTTAGAGAGTACGCATAAATGTTCTATCAATTAAATATGTGTGGAAAAATTATATAGTAACAGTTTAAATTTATATGTAAGTGGATTTGCTCAACTTGACTCTATTACTGATATTATAAACACATTAAATTTATAAGTGTTATAAACTAATTAGATTGGGTAAATGCTAGAAGATACATGTCTCACCAATTTATGTTCATAAAATTTGCAAGATACTTACCTATCTTTATATTTTAGCACGTAACTTTGCCATACACGACCTTTCATTCTACCTATTTCTCGAAATTCCATACGTTAATTCACATGTAAAACAGTGAAACATGTGAGACAGACCGACGTCTATTACTAATCATGGTTCAGGGTTTATTAATAGTACTTCATCTCTATTTCTACATAATTCTAAATTACTTTACAAAATGGTTCCTTTTCATCATTTGTAAATTAGTACTTTGCTAATTTTGGCTGTTATTCAGCATTGGGGGCTAGCTTTTGCAACTACTTTTTTTTTTTTTTTTTTTTTTGCGATAATATATACCGATACGGTTGTCTTATGGTTTCATACGTTAAATTACGTTATCAACATTAAATTCAGGCAGCATTGCAAAGCGAGCGTTAGCGAATGAAGGCGGGTTAGAGCCCCGCATGGCACGTTGTTTTCTATCTTTGTTACCAACAATTCACTTTCTTTTCTCACATAAATCACATCCACTTACCTTTCCGTTTTGTATAAATCCCCTACTGCCCTAAAAAATGTGTTCAATACTTTTTTGATTACTTGAACATCACTATCAACTCATTTCTTCCGAACTCATGTGGTTCGGATTCCACGTTAATCAGTAGGTCCACGTCTCATATAGCCTCGCTGCTGAAAAGGGACGTTAAACTCAAAATCAACTCAACTCAACTCATTTCTTCCGAAAATCATCCTACTTTTTGCTAGTTTTGGCCCAAAATACTAAACAATTACCCTAGTTTTAGTGCAAATCGAAATGGAACTTAAAAATCATATTATTCGTTATATAAAGTACCGTCAAATAATTTTAATTTTTTAAACCTCCAAATTCTTTAAAACATAGAAGTAAATCATAATATATTAAAATAAAGTATTTAGTCAAATGGTTCTTATAATTTGGAAGATAAAGTAAAGAAGTGGAAATATATTCCTTCCCGGGAATTTATATGCCAGGGAAAATACCCGGGAATATTACCATTTTTAAGTTCCATCCCACCGGGAATATTCCCACTGCCCATCACTAGGCTGCAGACCTGAGAGTATTTCTCAAAAAAAAAAAAAAAAAAAGGCATAAATACTGTTATGAAAACTGTATAGTGCATCTCGTGCAGCATTTGTGTAGATGTAGGAAACATCGTTATCATTCCTGGATACATGCATGTGTTAATAAATAGTTTCTTTATGACAATAAAGACACTGACTTTCTATCTATAGACGTTGGCATAGACTTGAGAAGATTTCAGTTTAAATTAGAATTATACTGTAGAGAAAAACTGGTAAAAAGCGTCTAAAATGAACTGAATAAACAATATATAAATTATTTGTACAACATGGATGTTTGCGGTTAGCAACAACAATAATCAACTAGTGTATTCATTAGAAAGTAAAAATAAAACTATAATTTTAGAAAATGTGTATTTTTATTTCAGTGTATTAAAAGCAATAATAAATGCATGTGGTTCAATTCTGCTAAGATTGCAAAAACAGGTCCTGGCATATGGGACTGAATCATGATAATGAGTTGCTTTTGTACAGTGTCGCCAGCATCGTTTTTGGTTTGTTTCAATTCTTTAGAAACGACTTTCTTCGACCAGGACTGCGATACAAATTTTCAAGTATGATTTAGAGTAGGTAAGAAAGGACGAAAGAAATGTCATCTGGTGATTGAAGTAACGACAGGTATAAGGAAGGTATTAATAAACAAACAGAGTATACGTGGACTATGAGTCACACAAAGTCAAATATTTCATCGTAGTACCACAGTGCTACGTTTGTCAGAATTTTGGCAATGTAATGAAGCACTGTGATGCTAAGGATAGAAAAGTGTGCAGATACTGTGGCTCAAAAAGACACAATAGCGGCGAGTGTGAAGATAAGAATAAAAATACATGCGTACCGTGCAGACTGAGACACAAGGAATGTCAAACACCTAACACGGGAGAATGTGTATCGTACAGGATGGCACGAGAACGGATAATGATCAAGATAAATTATGGATAAAAGAGCACAACTAAAAAATAAGAAACGCAACAAACCGTCCAGTAAGAAAAAATGGCATAAACAAAGATCAGAAGATTTTTTAAACAGAAAGAGAAAACAAATGTCTTTAACCAAGGACAAATATATTCAAACCGACATAAAAGAAGAAAAAGAATTAAATGAGTCAATTAGGAAGATTAACATGGAAATGGAACTTGAAAGCAGAATAAAGAACACAGACTTCACACCAACTGAGAAAGGAGATACAAAGAAGAAAACATTAATCTCATCCACAGAAGGTGAACAGAAATATCTCTTTCCACCAAAAAAGGAAAGGATACAAGACAACACAACAACATATTCTGAAGAAGAAGAAAACACAATATTTAAAGAGCCCAAAATGTTGTACCCCAATATGAACCATTATACAGATTAGCTAAGCTTGAAGATAAAAACATGCTGAATGTAGGGTGAAAGCAACGTGACGTACGTAACATGTTGACTTCCTCTTCTGACTTTCTTTGAGTGTAGCGGCCTTCATAATGAAGATATCGCTTTACTTCTTTTTTTATTGGACAGATAGGAAATGCAGGTTTAAGGTGGTATAAAATACACATCAATCAATTACCAAAAACAAATTGCATAAATGTGCAAAATGTCGCGACGTACGCACAATGAAATGGACATTGAAATCAGACATCGAGAAGAAAACGATAAATTCTGCTCTGCTGTTGCATGTGTATGCTCGAAGAAAATTGCGTGTATAGGTGACTACTACTATGCTATTTCTGCATTGTAACCGGAGTTTTCGATGCATCGCTATCTTAGCAAAAAAATCATAACTAGCGTGACGTACGCACATATTTCGTGACATACGTAACAGCGTGCACTTTGACTAGAAGAAACAATTGTGGAGTGGAGACTCAAAATTGAAAGTCTCGAAGAGAGATTGATTGGAAAGCCACAGAAAAAATATGTTACTGATATTTGTTGATGATAACGTACAGTCGTTTGGAAGTAGCAGGCATCGCAAAATTCAACATAGTATGAAAAATATAAAAATGTGCATACAAATGTACAGTGTGCATTTTAATTAGTAATGTTCAAGTCCTTCAGGTACTCGTGGGCAAAAGTGTAGCAATCTCGTTTCTCACGGGGTTTTGGAAGAACTTTCTGGATGCGATTTCGTTCCACAGAATCAAAGTCATCTACACTTGGATGACAAAAGAATGTGTCTTTTCCCTGATCACTTTCACGCATGTATTTCACTCGGTGCATTCCATCACTTTCGACAGCAGTTACGTGTCCCACATGTTTTAAGTCTCGGTCCGACTACATACACCACTGCAACACAACTTTGATGTCAACATTTTGGAAGGGAAGCAATTTGTCTCTGACATTTTGCGAAATATTTTTCTCAGGTTCATCTCGATCTGAATATGTATCACTTCCGCTGGTGCTGTAAATTGCAATGTGCAATTGGGACGAGTTTTTCAAGATCGGCACTTGTGTTTCATATATCACAGCAACAAACCTTTTTAGCAGGAACAACGTATCTTGCGGACTTGCTTGTTTTTAGTTGCTGTAAGTTCACGTCCATGAAATGTATAACAAAGGGAAAGTCGTAGTTTGTTGTGTCTTGATGCAATATAAAAAGGTATTCAATTTGCTGGGTATTTTTGAGAGCGACGGAATGGAAATCACTAGCGTTTTTCATTATTATTTTACCTTGAAGAACACGGAACCAAACTTCTCTTTTCGTCTGTGCTCCAACTCTATCATGTGCCCATCTTCCATGATATCTTTCGTGAAAGTTCCACTCTGTTGGTACAATTTCATTTAGTAGCTTTAGATAGACAATGGATTTCCGGTTCTTAAAATGTTGGCTCGCTCTGTCTGTCCACAGGTGTATTTTTTAATGGGCAATTCTAGCAAACTCTTAAATCATTGAAGACGGCTATTTGGAAAGTACCATGGTTTATCGTGTCAGATATTACTCCGTAACTTCGCTCTCCATTGCTGAAGTATGCTACTGTGATGTAAATAGTGACAGTAGGATCGGCTGCGTTTGACCAGTGGGCAGCCATAACTTCATATTGATGCTTAATTGCGTAATTTTTTGTGAAGTCTGTCTTCAAGACCACTTCACCAATATTTTCATTTCTTCTTTGAAGGTGCTCAGCTCCTAGTTTTGTCTTCTTATGTTGTATATGTGACACCGATGCACCAGTAACTGTTTCTCCAGTGAAAATGAACAATTTCTAGGGTGCCTCTCTTCCACTGATAAACTTCAACCAATTCCTCACGATCTTCCGGTTCATACAACAGACCTTGGATGTATGTTTTACGTTCGTACATGTCATGCACTTATTCTTCATACACATCTCACTCTTTGTATCGCATACACTTCCCTCAACAAGCACGTTCTTTGTCACTGGTAGCTGGTTCCATTTCACTTTGGCGCCAATCATTTTTTGAATGTTCTCACAATATGGACAAGCAAGACAAGTGATCCACTTAGACACAGTAATGCATTCTTTGGGGCGAAGGTTTAGGAAACTAGTTTAACTAATAGGTATATTTTTGGAAATTCGGTAATGAAGAGCTTATGTGTCTCGCTGATGTAAAACATCATGAGTCTCTTTTGCATCTTTCCTTTTTCCCACCATTGCTGCACATGAAAACGATATCCTTTTCCAAGGGAGCATTCGGAATATATTGTCACTCTTGTAGAAATTAATTACGGTTGCTTTTGCCTTGCTTCTTAGTACGATGCTTTTACATTGTTGTGTTTTCTTTTGTGCCACGCTAAACTGCTCCACTATTTTTTAACCACTCTGAGTTTTCTTCTAGAGCTATGCTAACGATGCAGCATTCTGATAGCCCATACTCGATCCAGATAGGACAGATTCTTCTCGGTTCCTTTCGCTGCGGACTTCTGCATCCGTATTTTTGTCTGTCGACGCACTTTTTGCCTTCGATGCTGACATTGTCTTTCGGTACTGCTGCATTCTATGCTTTTCTTTCTCACGATTTGCTGCTTTTTCTTCTTCATTTAACTTCTCTAGCGTTTTCCGTTGTGGACTTCTGGGGCTAACTGGTGCCATATTTATATATGGAAGTTCCAGAAAAGAAATAACAATGGTGCACTTCAACACACATCATAACTGAAATCAACGCTAAGACAATCCTGTCTCTAATGAACACGCAGCAGTCGATGCAGTGCTGCCTTTGTACTTACAATACTACTCGATTCAGGAACAATTAATATATATTGTTTCCACTGCTAAAGAAGGCTAGTATCAGACATGACTAGACATTATTTGCCGTAACGTACGTAACAAATATCGTTATGTTACGTACGTCACGCATTCAGTTCGTTGGTCACGTACTTTATTGGCTAACCAGATGTCATAAACGTTTGCGGTAAATTCCTACTGTTAGAAGGTATGATCTATTTGAATAATTTAACGAATGAAAGTTGTCCACGCGCTTTTCATTGTACAGGATAAACTTAACCCCCTTTTTCGTGACGTACGTAACATAACACCACGGGTCTTCTCGATTTCACTGCTACTAGCGATGCCTACCCACATAGAGCTGACAATTTCTGTTTTGGCCTGGAAGGTAACGTTCCATAGACGACATTTCTATGAAGAATGGTGAAAGTATTGCACAGATGCTCAGTGGTACAATAACTAAACTATGCACTTCCCTTTCATTTCAATACAGCACATTAATACACTTTCTGTTACAAACAAGCTGATTACTTTACAATAAACAACCATTTCATAACAAATGCTGCAAACTATGTAACTACACTTCATTCTCTTTCGATTGATGTATAGCATGTTACGGTGGAATCATTATGGTTTTTGCCCTTCAATGTCCTGAATTGTTTGCTTTTACCCTGTAGCATTTAGACAACTAGTAAGAGACATCCATGAAAAAAGAAGAAAGATTACATATCCGGTATTAGAAGAAATAGATAGATTGGAATTAAGAACGTTTGATCTGCCAATTAATGGATGGGAATTGCTAGATCTAATAGATAAAATATACGAAAAAAGGTGCATGCACTGGGATCTGGAGAATGTATATAAACAATTGGTAAATGCGCAGGGCAGGATTTAATTTGACTATAGTAAAACAGGGATGGGTGCCTACGTTTATACCAAATATGCATAACACGATAACAAAAATCAAAATAGTACAAAACAACTCGCACAAATAAAAAATAGGAACAATGGAATGACGAAGATTTATAGAAACAAATAACATATATCTTAGCCATACAGGATCCATTCTACATAACAACAAGTTAACAACTTTCTTTGTAACAAGTAAAATCATACGGAAGAATGAAATGAAATCTTTAAATTTTACGACCCACGTTATGCCGGTTAGGCTAAAGGAGACGGTGAGAAATGAATAAAATGGTGGAATGAAGAAAGTGGGAGGGAACGGTTGAACCACGAGAAAAAACACGAGCACGGTGTTCGTCCACCACAAAGTCCACTCGGCGCGAGCTGGGATCGACCCAGGGACCCTAAGTACCGGAGGTGAATGCTCTACCACTTTTTTATTTAAAAAAACTTCCTGACTATTTTGTTTCAATTTTAACCCCTGCTCAGGACTACTAGACTCGACAGGAACACGAACACACAAACATCGAGGACAGATAAAATTCCACCCTTGCTACTACAAGGGGACTCGAACCCCCAATGGGCTTCACCTCACGACCATCAACCTAACGCCTCAGACCGCTCGGCTACACCCACCGGCTACCACTGAGCCACCGCTAGGGGTATGATTATAAATATTTTTACTACATCCGGGTACAGGGAAGTTTTTATTTTAAAGAACGAAACATTCTCTTGATCTTTTATAATATTTTATTCAAAAACTAGGTATAAGGCAAGACGAAAAAAAATTCTCTAGGAAACGCAGCAAGAGTTCTCGTTTAAACTCGGAAAACTTTAATCATGAAGTATCGAACTCAGGACCCGTCACTCCCTAACTATGCTAAAGTATGCTCTAGGTTTTAAAGGTCCTGTGGCATAAGTTCCTCTGCCCTCGCTAGCGACACAGCTCCACTTAGCCTTCATTTTAAAAGCAATTCCTTCACTTAAAAGAAAATGCTTGTTCTGTTTATACAGGACTCCAGAACTCAAGAGAACCTGTGAAAAGAGAAACCTGACAAAGAAGCACTACAAGGTGATAGGTGATGTTCAGGAAAAACAACAAGTCTCATTTATGAGACTATAAACTGGCGCGTAAAGTGAACCTTGCCCTAGCCAAGTCTCTCTCTGCGAGACAATAAACCAGCTACCAACAATTAGGTCTTGCCCTAATAACGGTATCGCTCTAAAAGAGACCAGAAACTTCTCTCTTTTTCAAGAGATAATCACTAATATAGGATTAGGATCAGAGAAACAAACAATAAACTTTTAACTCGAGAAACAAAGTTCTCGAACCCAGAACCATTGGAGTTCGAAAATAGAATTCCTTAATAAACCTATCCAAGACATTGAAACATATCTCAAAATATAAAACCTATTTAATACATATCCCCACGTCCCCGGCGGGATTAAAATTCAAGACCTAACAAAAGAATACTAATCAGAAAACGGTTTTTTAGTTATCTAGCAAAAGCTCCTATTCCCTATCCCCGGTCATTCCGAAAGACCATCCTACTCTGCCAGCCTTAAACAGCTTAGCTTTAAAAAAAGTATGGTTGATCCAACAGATATTAGGACCTTCAGTCGAACGTAATCATGTGGTCCAGAGCGTCAGAAGAACCTCGGCCGAGCGAATCAGCTCGGTTTATATACGGTTCTGCTCGCAAGTGACAGCATCCATGAACGAAGAGATCCCCAGCTAAAATGAAGAAAGTTCGTCACTAATTTGAAAAAAACCGACGCTACCAACCTCCCCCCTTGAAGTTCTAACAGATTCATCCGATTCTTAAACTATAGAAACAAATGAAACAGTGTATCTAGCTAAGAAGTAAAACTTTAGAAGCAATTTCTCTAAGGTTATATGCAATTTATAAAAAAATGAAAATAATTATACAAATAATATACAGGTAAACTATACAAATTAAATAAATATTGGAACTCCTTATAAACTATATATATATATATATATATATATATATATATATATATATATATATATATATATAACCCAGATATCTTTATACAGTTAACTTATTACAAGTAAGTGGAATGAAAATGTCCACTTACAGAGTAATAATTGATGAAAACCTGAACTATGGTAAACACAAGAAACCGTTACGAGAGGAAAAAATGTAACTAAGAAATTGATAACCCCTAGGTAAAACTAGATATAAACTGCCTAACAAAATATTAAAATTGTACCACGAAATCCTGCTATGCGCTACAATGACTTACGGATCTAGCATATGGGTGCACAGACTGCTTCAAAACAAAAGAATGAAAGAAAACTTTATCAGAGCATTAAGAAACCTTCTGATGAGATTAAGTGGTGCATATAGCACCACCCCCAACAATGTCTTGTGTTTTTTACTTGATGTCAAACTTTTGAACTTAATAGCAGTACAGAGAGAGGCAAATTATTGGATGAAGAGGAATAATAAAAGAAGAGGTAAGAGCATTGTTGGGAGACGTTTCTGAAAGAGCCCAAGAGATTGAAGAAATAATTAAAATTACGAGGAATATTGAATCGGCACACTCTGATAAGTCACGAAGACTTAGAAATATTATACCAACGGTAGAAATCAGAGACAAAATAAAGTTTCTTGACCCAGGCCCAGGACCCATTCATTTCTTAACGGGACATGGTCCATATCAAACCTACCTAGAAAAAGTACAGACCAAAGACGATTCAGAGTGTGAATCTGGTGAAACAGGAACACCGGAGCATCATATTCTCTGCTGCTTCTTGCTCAAGGAGTTATTTAAGGAAACAGTGAACATAAAACAGAAGACGATAGCTGATATAATGAGAAACGAGAAAAATTACAATATTCTAAAGAAAATAACAGACCTTTACTCGGAATTAAGGAAAGAACGATTCTATAGAGAAAAACATAAGGAAAACAAGAGCAGAATGAATGTGGAAGGATGAATGGAATCTAGTTTCTCCTCTGGACCGGAAACTTCAGGATGTCTCATGGAAGATACAAAAAATCTGAAATTTTTAAGTTTTACGTCCCACAGTTATACCGGTTATTCTAAAGGAGACGGTGATGATGAGAGATGAGTGAAATGGTGGAATGAAGAAAGTGGAAGGAAACGGGAGAACCCCGAGAAGATACAGGAACTCCGTACTTGGCGGGGGGATGAGTGTGATTGTGCTAGTGCTTCCCCAGGCATAGGTGCCTTGTAGTGGAACTCCGGACGCACTAGAGTGTGTTTTTTTGGAAGTGTATCTTTCCTTCGGGTGGCGGGTTCATCTGATGTGAACGTCTGCATGTTGGTTGTGACTGTGTCCCCATATTTCACAAGTTTGACTTCGTGAATGTCTCAGTTACGGCATGTTAATAAAGATTGACCCCTACATCGGCAGAGATGGAAGGATACCTCGGACCAGGGTCCACACTAAGTACTCTGAGTGGGTCCTGGACTTCAAACCTGTGTTACCGGGACAAAAATCTATTCCAACCACAAGATTCAATAAACGAAGACCCAAAGGACTATCAAGAGGAACGCGTTAATGATTAGTGTAGACTAGTGTGGTTTAGTGTGCTTTGGTGAATGTGGATTAAGTGTCAAGTTAGTGTTGTTAGTGCTTTTAGTGTGCAAAATGGGCAAAATTAAAGAAAACACACAGTAGGAAATCAGTGTATAAATAATGAAACAATTAAATATGATCACAGGAGAGAAATCTAAAAAAGCAGTTGAAAACCAAGCTCATACAGGGAAAACCTGAAGATAGAAGAAGAAGTCCACCAAAATAAATAAAATTATACATTAATAAAAATTAAACACTAAATAAACATCTAATCAAAAAGTAAACAAAATAAATAAGAAACAGAATAAATAAATGAAGCATAAGAAAATTTAAAGATTTAAAAGATAACAATCATAGCCAACAAACATGGACTCAACTAAGTTAAACCAAGAAAGAACGTATAAATAGTTTAAAAATAATAATAATAATAATAATAATAATAATAATAATAATAATAATAATAATAATAATAATAATAATAATAATAATAATAATAACAACATAGACATATAAATACCAAAAATAGAACGCTACTAGATAGTTAGAAGTATCTAACTAAATATTTGTAGGATAAGGATTAAATAAATAAAAATAGCAAACAGAGGTAGGAAATGATAGGGGAGATCAGATGAAATTTAGATAACTTTGATCTGATTAGTAATCAATTTAGTATTAGAATATGTTAGGGTCCTTGGAAATCGTATTAATCGATAGTTGAGTTTTGCATAGTTTAGTATTAGAATATGTTAGGGTCAAGGTCAATGGTTATAGTAATTTGGAAATTAGATTAACCGATAGTTGAGTTTTGTATAGTTTATTCTCTGTTTTGTTTGCTTTGTCTTGTCTTTTTGTTTCCTGTTCGTAGTTTTGTTTCCTTTCCTTTATCCAAATCCCCTTTTACCAATACCAAAATGAAAAAAATAAAGGAAAGAAATAAAAGGCAATAATGATAACTCGTACCGGTTTTTATTTTCAGTTACCGGCTCTGAAAGACGGTCTAAAGAAAAACAATACTACTTTCAACCTCCCTTCCGCGTTTATTCAAGTCCCGTTAAAAAAAATTCTTCTGAAATCATCATTGATTATCACACTTGAGTGATATGTACTCAGCACATTGGTTCTCCACACAATTAGTGCTGGCTTTCTAGATCGGAGTGCGCTACTTACGTTTTCAAAGCAGCTCCCCAATTGTCCTCACAACAGGCTAGATGGATGCCGCACTGCCAGTGTTATCTAGCGAATATCTGGGTTTGTAGAGCCACCAAAATAGTGATGTCTATGCTAGGCTCTTTACTACTGGAACTTTATCTAATACAGTTAGGTAGATTTAAGTTAAAAATAAACTATTGAAATTTATTTAAAATTATAATGTACCTAAAAATTAGTAATCATATTACACCATTGAATATTTTGCGGTGATCCTGGATTTTGCTGAAGAAAGTTTAGGAACAGTTGTTATAACCTAATAATGTAAGTTTAAAATTTATTGAGATTAGTGTCCTCAAACAGTTCTACACAGTAATACTAAAAGGAGAATTGAAGTTGTACATTCCTTTAGAACTGACGCAAATTTAAAATTTGAGGGGATTAAAAAATTAATCTTTTAAAGCTAATTCTCGTTGATAAAATCAAGTTTTATAAGAAAGCAATAACGACAGTAAGAAATCAGAGAAAATAAAACAGCCGTAAAACACTTAAAAATAAGCTAGAGACCTGGTTTTTTAACTTACACTGTCTTACGTCCGAAACGACACTTTTCTATCTTAATTTTGGCCGATGCAGTCTTCCACTTCATTGCGCTGGTAATGTCACTGCAACTAGGTTGGTCAACATGAGAGCAACGCTCAGGGTCATACGCCAGTATGGGTCCCGCGTAGTATAACATTACAATTCTTATTATAATAGCTCTTAGAGTGGTTCTAATCCAATCGCATATAATGAAATAACTAGGTATTAATAGAATAAAAATAACTATTTTGGAAAGAAAGAAACGGATTCACTTGTACATACCCTCCTTAGTCTTAAATCAGATACCAGTGCAAGTCTTCTTTTAAGTTCGTCCATTTGCTTATCTTCTGTTTTAATCAGACGCAGAAGCTTTTTCTTGTCTGATACTAGCTGTAATATCTGATCTTCCAGTTCTATCTAAATAGGTAAACAAAAACACCAATTATATGGAAGTAGTTATTGAAGAGTAAGAAAAACAAATATTAATTACTCTATACGATGAAATAATAAAAGACTTAAGGGGGCAGACTACTAAATATTTTTCAAAAGCTAACAACTTTTCCTTTGCCCGTTTTTCGTAGGTGAAAAAGATAATGAAAATACGAATCGGAAGAATAATCAGTGTTGCCATCCATAGAAATGACAGTGTGGCCAAAATTTGAAGTACCGAAATACCTTGGTTAAGTCAGAGACTAGAAAAATAAACTGAACGGTAATTGTCCTTGTTAACTACTTTTTAAATATTATTTGTATTTATTTGGTAATAACTTATTTATTTTGTAAAAATTTATGTAAGTTATTACAAAATAAATACAATTATTATTTAAAAAAGTAGTTAACAAGGAGGACAGATATCATGATAAGTCATTAATTACTGTTCAGTTTATTTTTCTAGTCTCTGACTTAACCAAGATTTTTGGGTACTTCAAATTTTGGCCACACTGTCATTTCTATGGGTGGCTACACTGATTATCCTTCCGATTCGTATTTTCAGGTGTAGAATAACATTATCTATTATTGTGGTAGGTTACCTTTCATTATCCCTTTTCACCTACGAAAAACGAGCAAAAGAAATGTTGTTAGCTTTTGAAAAATATTTAGTAGTCTGACCCCTGAATTTACGTCTGAAATGCGGAGAAAAGTTATAAGGCGAAGATATGTTAAAATGAAATGAAATTGCCGGAAGCGTTGATTTCTAGCAAATTATTTTTTAAAATCTATTTTTGACAATAATAAAGGAAAATTTAAAGTTAACTGTGTTCAATTTTCAGAGGTACGCCACTTGTTGTGGAATGTGAATGGGAAGTTTTACGTTGTGTGTCGCGTAGGGGGCCTCAGTTAATTGCTTAGATTACAGTTACTAAACAGCTAACTAACAAGGAACATCATCTTCGTAATCCAAGCCGATTTTGGTGAAATTTGGCAGGGAGATACTACACAGGAAATAAAATACGTGTTTTTTTATTTTCTGCGGAAAAACGGTTTGAGGGGGCCCCCGAAGGGCTAGAACAAGTGGACCGAAGCAAATGAAATTCTACACACATACACTAGACATAAAATAAGGGAATACGTGTTTCGTGTTTTCCGGGAAAAATCAGTGGGGTGGGGCACATACCCCTCAAACGTATAAACACGAAATCTAAAAAGGGATAGTAAGTGTAATGCAAAAGTACCTCAAGCACATGCAGAATTCTAACCAAACTCCGTGTAGGAACAATACACAAACAATAAGCCACGCACTCTCAAATTACTATGTAAAATTTCGCTGAGAACGGTTCAGGGATTTCGGAGGAGTATTCGGTCAAATGAACTCCTAAGTTGATTAAAGAGGAGGTTCACTCGCCACGCTTGCTTCGCTTAAAAAAAAAAAAAAAAAAAAAAAAAAAAAAAAAAAAAAAAAAAAAAAAAAGGGATTCAGCTCATTTCTAATGTTGAAAATTCTATTTTGAATTTTTTTACAACGAGGATTCGCGCGCTAAAATGCTTTCCCAATATTCTCTATGTGCATCACGTTTTCGGTGATTATTCCTCAATAGTATTTCCGATCTGGACATACGTCACTTTACGACACTTCACGAATCACCATGTCGAATTAAAGAACAGTTAAGGTATCACGGAGATCCCGTTTTCCGATGATTATTCCTCAATGGAACATACAACCCCTTAGAACATTCAGCACGCGAGCTCGGATCACCATGTCAAATTTCCTTCAGAATGGTTCAGGCATCTCAGAGAAGTATCCGGAGAACTGGACAACTGAAAACAGTAAAGAGGAGCTTCGCTCCAATTATTTTAGTTATACTTATTCTAATTGTGAAGCTTCGATCGTATCCGTAAGGCACTAAACAAACATTATTTGACAAAGAAAGAACAGCCATGCCGCAAAACGTTCAGACTGTTTCTTAAATATTGTCTACTTTATAAATGAAAATACATATTAACGAAGATTTTATAAAAGTACTCTTCACCATAAAAAAATAGATTAGTTTACTTTCCTTGTTTTATGATACTGCGAATTAAGACCATATTAATTTGGAAAACCAGACGAGTTTAATGCTTCGTGAATCTATTTGGCTTCAAACGAGCGATATTATTATTATTATTATTATTATTATTATTATTATTATTATTATTATTATTATTATTATTATTATTATTATTATTATTATTATTAACGGAATAATACAGTTTATGGGTGTATGATGTTTCTAGCCATTGCCCACATGCAACATAAATATCAACCAACGCGTGTTAACGAAAGAAAGCAAACGGTACGGAATTAATTACTTCCGGTGTACGGTACCTAATACAATTTTCAAGTGTTGGCGATCAGTACCAGAATTGATCACCTTCCGTGATTCACTTCCGGTACACGGTACCTAATATAGTTCTCGGTTGTGGGCAATTTCCTACGACTGAACATATACGTATATCAATCAACTCGGAGGCAAAAAAAAAAAAAAAAAAAAAATCGGTACCTAGGGATGGCACGAGTCGAGCTAAAACTCAACTCGACTCGAAACTCGAAGCGAATTCGAGTCGAGTTTCGAGTCGAGTCAGGTAATTTTCTCGAGTCGAGTTCCGAGCCGAGTCGCTGTTTTCAGGTCGAGTTTCGAGTCGAGTCGAGTTAAAAAAATGGCTCGCACGTTTAGCTCATTTTAACTCGTTTTGAAATCATTACCTGATTAGACTGAAAAGTGAAAGCTATGAGAAATGTAAGCAGTGGAATATTTCTTGTGTTGCTCACGAAGTGAGAAACTGCTCGCATCTCACCTCGTCTCGATCACCAAGACGACAATGGATTTTTATAACGAGACAGTCTCAAATGTCGTGAGCACTAACATAAGTATATACTGTAGTTCTCACCACCAAGGATGAGACCTGCACGGTGAAAGTTTTGAGCCGAAGTAGAAGCCCAACCCGTGTACGGATGTTAACTGGCTTAGCTCGGTTCAACTGAGCGACCCGGTTTGGTTGAGATGAGGCACCGACTCGGCTCAGGTGAGCGATCGTCTCGAGCCGGCTCGGTTGGGATGATCCATCAGCTCGGTTTGTTTCGGGTCGTGTACGTTTAAGTGGGTGAGCTGTTGGCTCGGCTCGATATTGAATGAGCTGTGAACCGAGCCGCTCGAGCCGTTGAGAACCCTAAACCCGGACCAAGCAGTTTTGAACATGTGTGGCCGGCGCCCTCTAACTTTTAGCGATTATTGGTTCAAGCCCGAATCTTTGCTCCTCCGGAACTCAAACCCAGAACCTCGTGAACGATGTCCTTGCCTCCTAGTCCTCACGACTACCGACCTCAACAGTCAACTAGTTTTTAGTATTCAAATATACACCACCTATATTTCATGTTTATACACGGTGCTGTTGTTATAATAATAATAATAATAATAATAATAATAATAATAATAATAATAATAATAATAATAATAATAATAATAATAATAATAATGTTATAGTAGTAGTAGTAGTATCATTGTGTAAGTAGGATACTTGAAGAAAGTACTTGAAACTACACACAGCATATGGCTCGTTTTTGCTGGACTCGACTCGAAACTCGAGTCAAATTCGAGTCTAGTTTTGAGTCGAGTTGGAGGAATTTTTTCGAGCCGAGTTCTCGAATCGAGCTCAAAAATGTCTGTTTCGAGTCGAGTCGAGTTTCGAAAACTCGCTCGAACTCGGTCGTGCCCATCCCTTTCGGTACCAAAATTAGTTACTTCTGGTCAATCACTTCCGGTACACGGTATCTAATACAGATTCAGGGAGTGAGGTCTTTCCAACGATTCCACACATGCACCATATGTATCATTTAACTCTTCTTTACGAAAAAAAGCGATCGGTATAGAATCGGTCACTTGCGTCTAATTGCTTCAGTATTCGGCATCTAACACAGTTTTTAGAGTTTCCGATGGTTGTATGTTTCCAGCGATTGCCAACACGCAAAATATATATCAATTAACTCGTTTTGACAACCTAACTCGGAAACTAATATATACCGTATACCGGAAGTGATTCACCGAAATTGCGTTAGCGATCACTTTCTTTCTTGAAGACGAGTAGAATGATATATATGTTGCATTGTGCAAACCGGAGACAGTGGACCGAAAGTGAACAATTCCGTTACCGAACACTTTCTTTGGTCAAAAAGACTTGATTAACATATGTGTTGCATGTGTGCGGGTTACGGACAAAATCTCGCTGTCGAAACATCGCCGCCCAAAATCTCGCGGACCAAAACCTGCGTGGCTAAAACCTCACCTCCCAAAATCTCGGATGGCCAAAATCTCGCGGGGCCAGAATTTGCGGGATGAAACTTTTCCTTAAAATTTACCCAATGAGTTTCTTAATATGCAATTCCACAGTACATATAATAATAATAATAATAATAATAATAATAATAATAATAATAATAATAATAATAATAATAATAATAATAATAATAATAATAACAAGAAGATACAAAACATCGTGTACCTCATTCCATCATTTCCTTCATTCTGATCATCTACGTCTCCTTTAACCTACAGAGCATAATAGAGGAACGAAAAAACTCAGATATTATTTCATACTTTCATAAATATTATTCGATTTTGTTAGAATTCCTAAGGTCATCATCAAAGTGAAATAAAAACCACCCCAGGCTCAAACTCCATCTAAGTTGAAAATTTGATTGAGACCGGTCGGGTGGTTCAAGGTTTATTAAGACACGAACGAAGCCACTTTCATTTTCATGTATTTCAATAAGTCTCTCCCTTCCCCTCCGCCTTTCCGTCGAAGCGAAATGATTAAAAATATCCCTTGCGTTAACCTGATCTGTGTGTCAAATTCGATCGAGATTCGTCTCGTGGTTCAAGAGTTATTAAGTTTTATTTATTTTTATATGTCTCCCCCTCTCCTTCGTTTTGCCGTCAAAGTGAAATTACAAAAGACATCCCAGGCCCGAATCTCATCTATGTTGAAAATTTGATCGAGATTGGTCGGGTGGCTCAAGCGGTATGATGTCACAAGCATAGTCATTTTCATTTTTATATATACAGATTTTCAAAGCACGCGTTAGAATATTTTCTTGTTATTATTTTAATACAATTATGTATTATCACAAAATATATACTGGACATATAGCAATATATAGAGCATTTTGCACCGAAGAAATCGTCGTGAAGAAGTTCTATACTGACATTTCTTCCCAGGCGAGATTATGTCCCGCGTAGTTTAGACTAGGCGAGATTCTGTTTCCTGAGATCAGGACCGTGAGGTTTTGGCCACGCGAGATTTTGGGACGCGAGTTTTCGGCCCGATGAGATTTTGGCCCGCGAGGTTATGGACAGACGAGGGTTTGGCCTGGCGAAATTTTGGCCCGCAAGGTTTTGGTCAGGCGTGGTTTCGACCCGGCGAGATTTTGGGCCGTGAGGTTATGGACGAAAGGTTTTGTACTCAAACCCATGTGTGCAATCGCTGGAAACACTTTACTCCCGTAAAATGGTTTAAATAACCTATACCGACAGTGGTAACCGGAAGTGACTAATTTTGACATTAATCGTTTTCTTTCGTCAAGACGAATTAATTGAGATATATATGTTGCATGTGTTTAATCCCTCGGAATACCATACCCTGTAAACTGTATTAAATATCGTGTATCGAAGTGGATCACCAAACGTAACTAACTCTGGGATCGATCGCTTTCCTTCAAGACGAGTGTTTGATATACATGTTGTATATGTGTAAACGTTTAAAACACCTCACCTCCGAAACTATATTAAATACCGTGTACCGGAAGTTGTTGACCGTGACTATTCCAGTACCTATCGTTTTCTTCAAGAGTGAAGTAGCTCAAGTGTAGAGCATTGGTTTCGCATTCGGGAAGTCGTGGATTCAGTTCCTGCTACCGACCATCCTGATTGGGGTTTTCCAGGGTTTTCCTCAGTCCTTCCAAGCAAATGTCGGGATGGTACCTACTAAACAGGTCCTGGCCGATACCTTCTCAAATCATTTCCATTGTTATTGTTGTTGTTGGATATACAGTATAAAATAGCCTCAGAGCTGTATCTGGTGATTGTTAAATAAATAAATAAGTTTAGCAGAGATTTGAATATAATATGGCTATATGCTAGGCAACTATAATATTCACACATATATGACAAAAGTGATATCCGCCAACAAATAGCATTCTCTTTTTTAACAGCTAAATGCTCTCCACATAGTATTCCGTAGTCTTAACGACATCATACAAAAATACAAGTAGACCTAACAGTTAAAAACCTCCATGTCTAGGGCGAGATTTGAACGTACGACATTAACAGCGACCGATACACACACCAGACTACTGGGAGATAGTTGCCGGCTAAAGAAAGGGAAATTGTAAACAAACATTTATTCGACGTAGGATTGAAACTCAAGGATCACCTGGTCAGCTCCAATTGGAAATGATGCCTTCTATTTATGGCTCCTTTTTTAAACGAGTATTAGAAACTATTTCCTATAACTACATGAAATATTCTTGTTAGCTTTAATGTGTAAATGGAAAATAATAATAATACATTTTATAGAAATAAGAACTACGATGGATTTGCTGATAAAAAAAATATTCTCGCAAAACAATGGTGGGACTGAAAACACCTCGACCTGATATTTTTATTCATAAAGTTTTAGTAGAGTTATTAAAACTGATAACTATCAAAAGTCAAGGTAACGTTGAAACGAATAATGTAAAACATTCAGAGATTTTACAAAATACTGTAACTTGTGAAATAAAATGAATGTTTGACCAACATTGACTTTTCCTTGTATGTCTTATGTTAAATAAGATTTCTTTGTAACTTTCTCATTATAGCAATTGTTCTGTAGATACTAAACGGTGTCTTCTACCCGATTTTTTATTCCTCGCAGAAGCATGGATATTTTTTCTATTTTTTTGCTGTTTGGTACACTGACATTTTTCAAACAAACTGTTGTAGGACACCTTATGTAGTTCTCAAGCAATCAGGTTTATCTGCATTGTTTGTTGTCCAACGTTGCAGGATATGAAAATTGAAAGTGTGAATGCACTTTTGCTCGTATACATATAAAATAATTAACTTATTCGTACAATAGTAGCATACCTGCAATAATATTTTCAATCGAACGTCCCTGCGCTTCCAGGATTTTGAGGTCTAGCCGGTGTGCAGCGTCAACAATAGTCTAGGTACCAATATGAATATAGTCTAGGTACAAATATGAATAATAAGGCTCTCCCACTGGATGGTCAACTTCAGGATTATCTGCTGATAAATGATCCACTAATAGATTGTATAAAGGTTTTTCCCTTTGTTCGACGTGTGTTCCGTCGTGACCCGATCCAGGATCTTATTTTGGATAAAACCTGAAATAAAACGAACATAAATGAATACAAGTATCGAAATAGTGAAGCATGAGTGACGAAAGATATCTTCTGTTAGTCGCTGTAAACGAAAGATATCTTTAAACTCGTCGATATCACTGTCCGATATCGCATACAAAATTCACAACTATTATTGACTAAGTTCGACGAAGTTAAACTCCGAAAACCAGGCACTGAATGTTATACTTAGTTCATCCACAACTTGATTGATATTTAACATTGAACGTTGTTCCTACAACAAACATTTACACTGAAATTCATTAACAGTTCTCATTCAACAGTTGAACTTTGTTGGTGAACACGGCCGTCAATTGAACTTAATCGTAGCTAATTATTATTAATTTAAAAGAGAGTTTTTCGGGACTAAATAAGATAAACTGTCGTACAAGAATTATTGATTTTCTCTAAATGCATCAGAGAGCTGAACTGAAGATTCGAACGATAAAAATCTGCTCCTTGAACCAGATGAAGACCATGCTATACCATATACAGGGTGGGCCGTTTTAATCAATCCACGGAAATATCTGGAAAATGATAAAACATAGAAGAAATGTTTGAAGTACACGTTATATATTGCTAAGGGGGAAAACTAATTCCGCCAAAAGTACCTCTCCCCGCCCCCAGTAAATGGGGGTAACCGCGGTTAACTTTGAAATGTCAAATGGGAACATGGGTCGAGTAATACCTCGTTCAAAAGGTCTTGGAAAACTAAGTAACGTTGTACCAAAAGATGTTTCATATGGAGCACCAGTTTCAAAATGGCCGCCATGATATGGTTCGAAAACTCCAGTACCCGTAGTATGAAAACCATGGAAGGTAAATGAATGGAACAAAATTGAAATATGTAAATATCATAGGGCATAGTGAATGGTGTGGTCCCTGTGATCCCAGTGGTGTGGTCCCTGTGATCAACTCAAAATGCGCTCCATGATACTTCGAGTAAACAATGGAGAAGGTTAGAATTCGAAAGAATACACTATTATCTTCGTGTCACATAAATTTGATGTTTGTTGCTTTAAAAGAATAGAAGTTATATACATTTGAAATTGATAGATTGATTTGGGACAATGCTGTGGAAGCCGGAAGCAGAAAGACAGTATTATCTACGTGTCACATAAATTTGATGTTTGTAGCTTTAAAAGAATAGGTGTTATAGACATTTGAAATGGATAAATGGAATGGAAGAATGCTGTACCTTTTGGAGGATGCATAGAAAACAAAAAGATGCCAAGTTTGAGAAAAAAAAAATAGCACTCATTGATGTCACGAAGTGAAATTTGTAGACTAACACCTGGGTAGATGTTAGATGTCAGTTTGACAAAGTTATTGCGACATTTATTTTTTGAGATTTCATTGGAACAATGTTGGGAACCGGACCCCCTCATGCTGTCGGACAGCACTGTATATAGAGCGTACAGAATAAGATGGGAAAAATTATGTGACATTTATTGTTTTCTGCTGTTGGTAGAGAGAGAATCATATGTGTTACAGATAAATAGTTGTGAACACCTGTGTGTTACGATTTTGAGATGGTATACTTTAAAAGATGCCCCCATTTTTAGAAAAGAAAAAAGAGAGAAAAGAAACATTTGAAATAGATGAAAAAAGATCTTTTCACTTGTTAGACAGATAACCGTGACATTTAGCGTCCCACTTGCTATGTGAACTTTCTTTTTGCCCTGCTGGTAGCAGAAAAGAAATAATGTGTTTTTGTTGTGCAGTTTTCTGTACAAAAGTACCTTGTTAACTTGAAGAATACCCATTGTAGTTTTTTTTTTTTTTAAATAACCAGCGTAACATATGCTTGGTTGGATTATTAAAATAAAGCACGTGGACACATTGAATTGAAAAGAAAGAGAGAAGAAGAACGAAAAAACTATTGTTGTTCTGAAAGCTTAATACCGTGAATGCCTCTTTTGTAGTTTTGAAAAGGGGTGGGAAAAAATTAGGTAGATAGTAAGAAATTTATAAGATATTATTTGAAAACATATAATATGATGATTATTAGTATGTTTTAAAAGATTGGTGTAAATGGGATATGATTTTTAGTGGTAAAAATATATATAGTATTTGCGGATTATGGAATTGTGCAGACTTTTAATTCATTTGATGATGATGTGATGTTGTTTTGAATTTTTATACCCTATAGTTGAAACGACGAAGTTGAGAAAACATACGAGTGGACTTTATGTTAAATATAAAGTTATTGGTTAAGTATTGAAGTAAGGACTTCAAACACACGAAAGATGTATAGCTTATTAATGATGCATTATAGCATAGATGATTGATAATAGAAAAAAAATGTGGAATAGAGAATGGAGGACGAAATGGAAGAACCTCGAGAAAAAACTGAAGTAGTGAGGAATCGAACAAATTATTGTCGCACCAGAGGTGAGCAAGTTAGTATTAAAGGAGTATGCTGTAACTGAATGATGATGATGATGGTAAAAGAATATTTGATGAAAGAAGAGAACTCGGAGGAAACCTATGTATATGGTGTTTGTGCACACTGAGAAAAAAAGGACTAGGATTTCCGTGTGGATACATCGTATTTACGCGGGTGCGCTCCTTAAGTAATGTAATTTCATGTATAAAAGTACAGCAAGTGGGAACACCATGCCAAGTCTGGAGTTCGGCGTCGAACTAGACTCGCTGTGATTGGATAATTTTATTCACATGATTGGTTTCGTGTTGAAAACTATTACTCTCGTAAGGTAGGGAGTCACAGATTTAGAAAGAAGCAGGAGGGAACAATCGTAGGAAGGTGGTAACAACATTATATACGTAAGTTACCACCGTCGGAATGGGTATGGCGTTAATTCTAGATTTGAAATGGTGGTCCTACAATACAAAATTTTCGCTGGACGGTGGTGTAGACAGTACTACGGATGAAACAACATTACTTAATGAGGTGACGCGCGTAACCTGGTAAAAACAGCATTTACATGCCGACTGGAGTATGCATTTCTCTCAGTGCACAAAAAGTGCACACCGCGCAAATTGGGGTGTATTAAAGTGAGGATACTGATGCACAGAAGGTAATTGTGATATTATTGACTCACCTTGTTAACAGTGAGTAATGAGAAATGAATGAAATGTTGGAATAAAGAAAATGAGAGATAATGGGAAAGTCCTGAGGAAATTGATCAGAAATTTGTTTTGGCGATTTGTTTTGCGATTGAATACAGAGTCTGAAACATGAGAGATGAAGGCTTTGTTAATGTTATTATTATTATTATTATTATTATTATTATTATTATTATTATTATTATTATTATTATTATTATTATAGCGTTGGGAATGGAACATAGATTTTTAGTTGGAAAATGTTGTATGTACCCGAGCTACAGGTATGAAAATGGTAAAAAAAGAAAAAAAGAAAAAAAACATGAAATTTGAGTGAAAATTTCACGAAAATCCCTCTGGTACGGGAAAACTGAGGATGATGCAGAAAAATTGATTGCAGATTCGAATTCTACGTGGAAAGTACTATTAGAATCATGTATTTTCTTCCGTGTGCAAGAGATTTTTTTTTTGTCGACTAGTGTAATATGTACCATTTTCAATTTCAGCAACCGTTATTCAAACCGGTTAACGTTGATCGCTCGACAGCCAAGACTGTAATACATAACTGTAGCCCCATCCCCTTCCTTACTTTGTAGGTTTAAGTATCAAAAACCGTTAAAACACGAAACACTGGTTTAACATTTGAAATGATAAGTCGAAATATCAACTTTCATACCTCTATCTTTGTGCAATCCCGAGATATATACATAATTACAATAATTAAAATCTCCATCCCTCTTCTTCAATTCTAGGTCAAATATTTAAAATAGTCACATCCTTACATTATTCAGTACAAACGAAAATTTTACGTGCACATTTCTGCACAAACGATGTATAAACGATCGCGACAATTTGTGGTTCAATAGAACATAGTGGGACTAGCACTTAGACAGCTCCCCTTTTTTTTCATTTTGTCAACGCACCTGATAGGGTAGAAACAAAATTTTCGCCTGCGCATTACCGTACAAACAATTGAGATAATATTCTTTTGAATTGGACGTGGGCGAGGTGCTACCAATTAAGCAGTCCATACTTTGTTATCGTTTCGGCGGAGCCCCATTTATGTGCAAACGAAAATTTCAGCTGCACATTCATGTACAAAGACGTACATACAAGTGCGACAGTTTGTGCTTGAATTGAACATGGTGGGAGGGCTACCATTTAGACCGCCCCCACTTTGTTTTTGTTCTGGCGGCGCCCCTAATTGTGTACAAACGAAAATTTCGCCTGCACATTTGTGTACAAACGATACACAAACGATTACGGCTATTTGTGATCTAATTGGACATGGTGGGGGGCTAACATTTAGACAGCTTCCCATTTTTTTTTCGTTCTGGCGGCTACCTTAATTATGAACAAACGAAAATTTCGCCTGCACATTTCTGTACAAAACAATGTACAATCGATTACGACTATTTGCGATCTAATTGGACATGGTGGTGGCTAACATTTAGACAGCTTCCCACTTTGTTTTCGTTCTGGCGGCGCCCCTAATTGTGTACAAACGAAAATTACGCCTGCACATTTCTGTACGAACGGTGTACAAACGATTGCGACGATTTTTGATTTAATTGGACATTGTGGAGGGCTACCATTTAGTCAGCCCCCTACTTTTTTTCGATCTAACGGCGCTCTTAATTGTGTACAAACGAAAATTTCGCCTGCACATTTCTCTACAAATCGTTGTACAAACTATTACGACAATTTGTGATTAAATTGGACATGGTGGGGGGCTAACAGACAGTCGCCACTTTGTTTTCGTTCTGGCGGCGCCCCTAATTGTGTACAAACGAAAATTTTGCATGCACATTTCTGTACAAACGATGCACAAACGATTACGACTATTTGTGATCTAATTGGACATAGTGGGGGGCTAACATTTAGACAGCTTCCCATATTTTTCGTTCTGGTGGCTACCTTAATTATGAACAAACGAAAATTTCGCCTGTACATTTCTGTACAAAACAATGTACAAACGATTACGAGAATTTGTGATTGAAATGGAAATGGGAGGGGCTACCATTTAGACAGCCCGTACTTTGTTTTCGTTTGGTTCCGCCCCTAATCGTGTACAAACGAAACTTTGGCCAGCACATTTCTGTACAAGCTATGTACAAACGATTGCGAGAAGTTTTGAATGAATTGGACATGGTGGGGGCCACCACTTAGACAGACCCCTACTTAGTTTTCGTTCTGGCGGCGCCCCTAATTGTGTACAAACGCAAATTTCGCCTGCAGATTTCTGTACAAAAGATTGAGACCATTTCCGATTGAGTCTGAAAATTTAAGGGGGTGTCTAAATGGACGTCTGCTTTTCACCTCTAGTGTAATGAAATTCTTCCACGAGAAAACCTCTAATCAACACTGTCAGTAGCTACCTCTTCGACTAAGATACATTTACAAGTACAGCTTTATTTTAGCTTTTTTTTAACAGTTAACCAATTTAAAACCGTATTATAATTCAAAGTACTTATCATATTTCTATCGTAAACAAGGATATGTACTCAATTTAAATACTTCGCTCCGCAGGAACCCGTTCAGCTTGTGCAACAAGCAAAAACAACATGTTTGGCATCTCACAAATGACAAAGGAGAAAAAAGAAAAGCAAAATCAGCACAGCAGTGCCTTATCGCAGTCAGAGCTGACAACATATTTTTGGTCGTCACTTACGCCAATAGACCTACTAGCGGTGTACAAGAATTATACAGTTACAATATATGTTGTGCCACAGTAGCGCTACAGCCGGAATGTGCACGAACTACAAATGAATATGTTTCTTACAAGTATCAGTCACTGTTGCACCCTCTTTACATTCTACACATCCTTTTTTCTCCCACTCTTTGACCTTGACAAGCAGAAGTACCACGCTTTCCGAGTTCACAACCATAAACTGTTTGTGTACAGAGTACGTTTTCAGTTCTTCGAATGATTCTGCGCCTGAAGAACAAGGGTGATGATCGGGCAACCCTATACGGCAGCAAGAAACACCCGGTTGCAATTTTAAATGTAAAATACAAATATAGATCCTTGACAATGCCGTGAGGATATATATATATATATATATATATATATATATATATATAATAACGTGGATAATATAACGGTAGATTCGGGTTACGGCAATGAAGTTATTTAATTTTGAGGTCCTTCTGTGGCCATTCATACATAATATAACTTGTCATTTAACAAAATTTATATTACTTTATCGGGCAGAACTAAAAGGATTGCGAAAAGGATATCACCTTTACCTAACTGCTATTTTACGTAGGAAAGGATCAAATACAAGATATAGTCAAACAATATTAAGAATATAACACAATAATTAATATTACAACAAAAACTAACACAAGCAAAGAGATTATCATGAATAAGTTCAAAGATTATATGTTGTATATGTTAACTTTAGTCACAGTCTCAGAAGGAAATAGTGTTTTAACAAATTGCATCGATTTGCTCTTAGTATACTTTGAAGAACGTGCGAAAATGCAAAAGTGAATTAAAAATCAATATATTCTTTCGGACGCCGTAACATTAGCTTAAGGTACATGACCAACGAATTCATTCAAATTGCATTGAAAGTCATAAACCGGACTACAGTTATTTACTTCTACAGATTTTTGTTTGTTTGAGAATTTGTTCCATCTATGGAATTTCTACGAAATCCAATTCGAGTGAAATTAAATTTAATGTTTGCATACTTCTTAAGTGTAAGTAATCATACTACACTAGGATTAGGTTCGGTTACACAATTACTATTACTACTAAGGTTAGGTTCGGTAATCTTACCGCTAAAATTAGGTTCAGTTCTCATTCGTTTTAAAGGTTGCGAAATGTCGTGCTTCCTAACAGATCTGTATTATAGGGATCTAGCTTGCTTGCCAGCAGGGCAGAGGCAAAGGAAAAAAGTTCTAACATTTTTTTCTGCCTGACTCTTGCAATACTCCCTTACCCTCCTTGTATATGTCAGCGTAACCATGGTTTAAAAATTGTCAAATGAATGTCATTCTGGAGAGTTACAGCGTTTGCACACGTCCCCGGCAATGCCGGATCCAGTTCCGACAATGCTGGCGATGGAATTGGCGGCAATGTAATCAAATGGTAGCTTGCACACGCATTCCGACCCGGCAAAAAAGCCGGTGAACTCCCGGCACCGGCAAATGCAGCCGAACTAGCCGCCGACATGACGGTGTCGGCTCCGGCTCCGGTTTTGTCGGCGGCAATGTTTTCTTATGCGTGGATGCACACGCAGCCGGTAAAGACGGAGCCGGCTTGCTGATAGGTTTCTTCAATCTAGCTGCAGTGAGTGAATGGCAAGATGTTCCGTATTCTTGTTTCTTTTCTTGTATTTTGATTTTTTGTTTACTTCAGTTTTTTTGTTATTTTCTTTTTTTCACATCATATGAATATATAATGAAGAATGAAGTAATCAAAATGACTTTGAGGTACCACAAATATAGCGCCTTGATATTTACATAAATTCTCAGCAAGGGAAATTTGGGTCTTGTTTAAATTATCCAACTACGGCAACGCGGAAAGTGAGTTTCACGTATGTATATTAATTTATCTTCTACAGCTGAAACTTACTTAAACGATTTAAACAAAGGGGGCGTTGGATTCGTTTTGATAGAGAATATGTTTTAGCATATATGAAGTCATAATTTAAAAAAAATATCAACATGGCGAAATGAACAAAATGGAGATACGAAGAAATTATGAATCTAGGATAGTTGTCCAGTGATTATCCTATTAATTATGAACTCAGTATGTAGGGTATGAATAACCTTCATAATAAGAAAACAAGGGTTTAAATCTCCATCATAATCTAGAAGTAGACATTCCCAAGCATAACAAAGGTTGTAAATAAAATTTAAGTAAGTAAAAACAACAACACAACAACAGAAAGAACTGAAAAAGCACAAACAGAACAAGAAAATTTCCATTCTTGTGGTTGCATGCTGTTTTACCCTATAGATCATAATAAAAATATTCATGTACTCTGTCTTGTCTGGCATTGGTTCCATAGAACGATTGTGGACTGAGTGAATAGGAAGCCGCAATGCTGCCTTTCCGGAACCTATTATTATTGTTATTATTATTATTATTATTATTATTATTATTATTATTATTATTATTATTATTTTAAATAGCGTGATCTCAGCCTGTTTCAATTTTGAGAAATTTAAATAGATGTTAAAATTATGGCAACAAAATTGAACAAAAAGAGAAAGAAACCAAAAGAAGGCCATATACCTCGTGCGCACACATCCACACACACAAAGAGCAAACAACCTTGTTTTTTTGATCTTTTGTTTAGTCTTCCCCGAGGGGAACATATAGAAAAATAATAGTTTGCAAGACTCCTTGCATCAATCATTGATAGCGATTAGGTTTCTCCTAAGCATTTTCCTTTGGTGTGAATTATCTTTCTATGCTACTGCAAGATCATAGTACGTAATTTGGAAAGCGGGGGGGGGGGGGGTTGTTGAAAGAGAGAAAGGAATGCATAAAAAAGAGTATCTTGTACAGCAGTATGACTTGATTTAATGCTTATCAACACAACAGGCTATAGCCGAAATAGCCTATGTTTTTGTTTTACAAGATGCAAGATGCATTACAAAACGTTATCTATGAATGTTATATCGGACAGACTACATATGTAGGTCTATCTAGAACAACATCTTCCCTGGAAAAAATCCTCCTATGCTGAAGAAAATTATAACTTAGTTCCGTTTCCTCCGTTCGATTCCAGGAATGTACTGGATTCGTCTATCTATATGCAATTATGCAAGCTCACACGGGATCAAGGACAGAAGTAGGTCAAGTTGACAGGTAGTGGATTAAACTGACGGTTATCATTTATATGGAACCATTCTGGAGTGCCATACTTTCTGCGTGAGTGTAGCTATATGTTACTTATTTCCGCTTGAAGTAGCTTTTGCTTCAATGACAATTCATTTCATCGTTCATCGAGTGACAATGACTAAAGTGTTTCAGTACGATGTTCCGAATTTCATTGAATTAGTGGAAATGAGACCTTGTCCATGAGACAAGACTACAGACTCATATAAAGACAAGGTCGAAAGGCAGAAAGCCTGGAAAGAGGTATATATAAACCTTGCATAAGACTTCACACCATGGACAAAGAGAAACGAGAAGCGACAGACAGGTATGTATAGGATAATATAAAACAATAGTGATTTAAATGCTTTATGTTTACTTACAGTTGATACATAAATATATATTATATGTAAATTAAAATAAAATGTACAATCGAAGACAGAAATGAGCCACTTCGATGTTTTCTTCGGGATACGGACAATTTACCAGCGGTCAATTTGCCACCAAAATTCGACAAAGCGGACAATTTGCCACCAGTTTTCGCAAATTCTTGACAATTTGACACTATTGGATTGTGGGTTTAAGTATAGGGTTACTACCTATTGTGACTTGTCAAAATTATTAATTTAGCCATGATTTTCTGCGAATGGTTTTGATTAGGCCTATATACGGACCAATTTAAAATATACCTTTGTGTACTAAACAAAAGATATTTGGGAATTTAGACGTTAATGCTCTTACATCACTTGATTGACGTATTACAATTAACCTTGTTCTTTGCATTGAGCTATTTCACAAATTTTAAACGACTTTTCCATTTATTCAAGTCAGTCTGTAATATTACACGGCTCTTGAAAAAAACAACTTCTGAACAGCGCTGATTATGATTACTAATTCGTTGTACTAAGAAATCGAACGTTTGTTTAGACATGCGAAAGTAATTTAAAAATTTCGAATCATATTTCGGCAGCTTTTCATATAATGTGTAAAACGAACCTTCCACATGATCCACTGTACACAATGGATAGATCCAAATCTTTCTAATGCTGCTTTGTTTCCTCTTTCTTCGCCGTAAGTACAGCAACGCAAGGAGATATCGTTTATTTATTGCTGGACTCTGTTCTCTCCTTCGCGTTCAAACTCAAAACTACTTCTCGGGACCGGCATTACCGGGATGTATGTGCAAAGCAGCGCTGCACCGACTTCGCCGAAACCGGCTCCGGTTTTGCCGGCTGCGTGTGCAAACCAGCCCCGGTTCCGGTTCCGGCATTGCCGATGACGTGTGCAAATGCTCTTAGTGTGAGTTGGTTATTTGTTGTGTGCTGTTCTGGTTGCGGTTTTGTTGCTCATTATTCATTTGACAATGGCTTCACAGCGTAAGAGAGGGCAAACTATATACAGCAAAACTAGAGAAGTAATAAGGAAGGACATAGTGTAGTGCGACGAAGAAGCGAGGGAGAAAAAAACTGAAGCATTTGTTATCACATCCTAATTTACGTGTGTCCACTTATACACGGATCTTCGACAGGGATTGCATAATTGTATAAACTTTGAATTTAGTGAGTATTAGCTGAATATTTTGACAACGGACTGGCAGCCCTGCCCAGGACCGTCGAGTGAAAGTTTCTTGGCGACAGGGTGGGGCACCTGTCAATCAACTCTGAATTCTTCAGCCTCGCATTAAAGCTAGCTCCCTATAATACCTATTCTTTCCCAATATTCACGAAAATTGTCCTACCGCGGTTTTATCCCTCTGTAATTAGGATCGGATACATTACCGGTACACGTGAATTTAACATCACCTTCTATATTGGGATGACATTTTAATCTCACATGGGTACTTCGAACTTTGTTCTGATTAAGGTTAGTTTGGTTCAGGTTAGTACTGTATTGCACCATTGATGGATTTTCAAAATGTTGGAATTTCATACTTAGATGATTGAAGTCAACACATTGCATCACGTTCTGCAAAATCATCATCGGATTGTTCACTATTATCATTTTTGTCTTTTCGTTCAGTGAACATTTCAACAGGTACAACTCAATTGACAAATCACTACAAATATTGGTGGAAACACACATTCTCTTTCGGAATTTCACGAATACTGGAATCGACTTTCTTCCTGCTACATCAACCATTGTCGGGTACATATCATTGAACAGTTCTATTAGCATTACTTCCATCTCCCGAATTAATGTCATGTTGAATACACCGTGAATACAAGCAGTCAATAGCATTCACTAGACAAAGGTGACCATAACTTCAATGCGAATTCAGGATCTGTATTCTCTATAGTTCCCGTAGAATGTTCAGGTTCACTTAAAGCATTCATGCTAACCTGTGGTGAAGTTACTTCAGTAACTGACAAATTTTCCTGTAACTCCTTACTGTGATTATTATGTTCAGAGATTACTGTTTCAGCAACTTCTATAGAATTTTGATGTAAACTCTGCCTCATTCTTGCCTCCATTGTCCGATCAGCTGATTAATTTGTCCAAAGTGTTGTTTAATAAATTCACGTAGGTCAGATAACGTGTTAATCTCCCTATTATCACTTGCTTCAGATGTATTTCCAATATGAGGAAGACTCCTTTTGATATTTCTGAAAATTTTTGTGCCACTCCTTAACAAAGTATACTCTGTTTTGATATTTCTTTTAACAAAATTACTACGTATCCTTGAAGTCAATCTGCACACCTTGAGTTTATTATTTAAGAGATTGTCTACTAAACTTTATACAAATCTCCTAAGGCCCCCAGTTCGATCCTGGGCGGAACCATCATAAAATTTTATAAGGTCCGAATCCTGGGCCTAACCACCAAAATTATGTAAGGTCGATAAAATATAATCCTGCTGCGAGGACCACCAAATTTATATAACGACACTTATTAAAAGCAAAATAAAGTTCTGTGATGAAACACCAATTTTATATATATATCGTCGTTATTTCTAAGGTCCTCAGTTTGTACTTTTTATATAAACAAATGTATGAAAATCACAATAAACATTTTGCATATTGCATTTTAACATTACCTTTTTATTATGGCACTTAACAAATAAAATTCGGCTTCTTTGATTTACTTTCCTTTTTAAATTGGCCTAAGGAACGCTTTATGGCTGATACTGCTGTATTTTGTTCTTAAAAGAATAGCCAGACATTCGATAAATCAAAGTAAATAAAAAACCTTTTTACTTTAAAGTGCTACTATCATCCAAAAGCCAGACGGGGCCCCTATGTCATAAAACTTCCGGGCTCTTGGTCTGTTTCTTTCTTTTTCAAGATCAATTGTAGTTTTTGCAGATCGAGTAAACAGTGAATAATCTCATTTTAGCCTGATGGAAATCTCTAGAATGAGAGGTGAGCGCTCTAACCACTATGCCATGCTTTCTTCCTTTGGCCTGTTTGCAATGTCCCGGACCTATATGCCTCTTTGCATAAGCCTGCCGTGTTTCGGTTAGCTTTTCGGAATAAACTTAGGATAAGTCATCCGATCATTACCACATGGAAAAGCTGTCTGTTTCAACTGCTCGAAACCCCTTGCTACATGAAATTTGCTCCTTCTCTGGTCGGGTCGTATGTGGTTAGTTACATTATTAGTTATTACAGAAAACTTTTCAATTTGAAATAGTTATTACGGCACTATCACTACTGCATGCGTGACTGAAGAAGCCAAAACGATAACTCACAGACAGTTCATTTTATAACTGCCGATAACTACTATATTTACATAATAAGGAGCGATACTACTAGAACTTAAGAGCTTGGCCAGAATTACCGTATATTCTACGACAATACTCTTAAATTAAATTATACATATTTGTACTTACTTTTCTTAGTTCAGATTCTTATTAATACAAGGACAGAAGCAGCCCAAAATCCTTCGGCACAGTCTACGTCTCCGTATGTTCGACTGCAAATTATCAAATGTAACTTTTATTAATATTTGTAAATAACACGACAAAATAAAGTTAACACTGATCCCTCAGTCCGTACAAGATTAATGCTAATGCTTATAACTGTCATAAAAATCGACTTAAGAGGGATAAATTAAAATTATCTTTGCATTTATTACAATTTCGCATCTAAAGACGGGATTTATACAATATTTCCCCTCATAAGAAAATGGAAGGGAGAGAGGGATTCATCCTTATAAGAGAAAGGGATTTCGAATATTTTCCAGAAAGCGGCTGAATCGTTTGCAATTAATTTTTGAACATATCTAGCAGTGTTCTCCAGTTGGGCTTTCATCATTTTTTATTACATTGTATGTTGTAAGTGGAAACGGAGTTCAAATTGTACTGCAAAAGTATACTATCTCACGTAAGCTAGAAAGATGAAATAAGTGTATAAAAATATGGACACGTGCCCCATTGTTTATGAACATATTGTTTCTAAAAAACATTCTATACTATTTCCACTTTATGTGTCACTTGTTAATCACAAAATAGCTGAACCGTCTGAAGCTAACTTTTTTAAAACAGGTAGTACTTATATCAAGGCGGGTTTCTATCATTTAACTTCGATTTCTAAGCTCATCCTAAGAGCTAGGAATACGTTCTAAAGAAAGAAAGAGCCAATTGGATGGTTTAGCAAGTTATCTTTCAGATTGTGAAAACGCAGCGGACTTCTACACCCTAAAAATTCAATATTGAAACTGGAAATAAAAAGGAATAAGAGCGGAGAATTGGATGTTCTTCGTACGTTAAATTCGCATCAATATTGGAACAGTTCTCTTTTATTGTGTAGTAACAAAGTATTTGCTTTATACTGACTAATATAAAATCCGAAAGTGATAGTTTAATAAAAGGATTAGGACTGAGATAACACCAATATTTGGAATTAAGAATCTATATTGATATATGTAGTTGTGTTTCTCCCTATATCTTACTGACTTTAGTCTGTAATGATCAATATTGAAGTCAATTGGTAGTTTCAAACCGATTTCAGCAGAGGGGTAATGGCAGACACTAAAGGATATAGCGTGAAAAGTGCCCCTACACGGATTGTTGTGATATTTATACTAAAGGTACCTCATATCCAAAGATAACTTCTGGCAGAAAATCAACTTCAAATTACTTCGAATTTTGAAGTTATTGTTGAAAATTCGAAAATTGAAAACTCTATATATCTCAGAAACGACTAACGTTACGTGGACGAAACAAAATATGTATACTTTGTTTGGAGGCCTTTACTTGAAACAAGAAACAAAACATTCTGTCCTTTACATTTCTAGCAAAAGTGCATCGGAAATATTCGACTTCAAGTATTTTTGCTTTATGTTTGAGGAACGACCATCTGTTTTCCACCATAGAAACAACACCAACCCACCTATAATATATTTTGACAATGGTTTGATAATCGTGGCGCAACTTGCTGTAAACCGAGGAATACAAAAGTGGGATGCGCCTGCAAGATATGCAATCCGCGCTACGCCAACAATATTTAGGCCGGCACGAATACTATCAGAAGTCAAAGATGGTCGACTTTGAATTTCTGACGCGTCTCAGTGACTCTAAATTACAGTATACCTCTCATAATCGTACCTCTTCCAGAAATTGCATGAGAGCGCAAGTGTCGCTGATAATCGAAGTGTCACATAAGTACTTTATCTTGTACTATTTTTATATACTGCTCATTGGCAATTCGAATACTCTTAATACTGCAGTTCTAGGGCTGTAAAAGGGATCAAGAATTAACGTGTACATCTGTCATGACGTCCTTCGAAAGAAAATATTTTATTCTATAAGTTAGAAGTCGCAGGCTGTTCGCGAGAAGATCTAACAATTGAAAAAGCTATTGTTGCAACGAAACTTCACAATAGGGTCTACTGTTGACTATTTGGCACTGAATTTAAGGAGAGATATATTTGACACGGCAGCAGGTCGAATAACGAGTATGAACGAAAATCGTACCTTGGACAAGAAAGACCTTGCCTTTATGTAAGCCATTTACTATTTATACTATGACAAGTATGCTAAATATGCTGTGGCAATATACTGCAATCGCAAATAAAGAGCTATTATTAAATGTGTGTTTCACGATCCAAATGGGATAGCGATTCTTTTGGCACAAGGTGATATTTGTTGTGTGACAGCTTTCCAGATACAATTGAATATTTGGAAGAAAGAAGATTTGCAGATTTAAATGCGTACACTGAAAGGTAAACATAGGCAATTTACGACTTTTGAGGCGAACATTTCCCGTTATGTTAGAAAAATTCGCTTTGTTGTTAAGGCCCTTCATGGTATGCTTGAACAAATATTGTATTCTATATTAGCAACTGGATAACAAGTTTTTTCTCAAGTTGGACTGTTATGCCGGATAACTTCTTTTTTGTATAATACATTTGGTAATCGTCTTATTTCTCTCGATGACCTTGTCGCGAGAGTTCAGCAAATGGAACGACAACACATCGCAGAGAATACATTAGGATTAGGAATAGAAGAGCACAGTTGGGACAGGTGTACACGCTCTTTCGCAGAGTCGCATCTACCGTCGTCCTGAACTTCCCGGAGTTGACAGAAATATATCTAAATATTATTTTTGCAGGTTCATACCAATAGAGATGGAGTGGGTCAGTGGATCAAGTGGGTCAACTTTTCTGAGTGGCTCAGTGGGTCGTCGGTCAATAGCATGTGACCCACTGTGATCCACCACCCGCCGTGACCCATTGCGACCCACCGTTTTACCATGACCAACTGCGACCCACCGACTCAGTTTGATCTACCACCTACTCTGCTCACTGCATTGTAGACAATATCTTCTGAAGACTGGTACTTTTGTCTTCGTTTTACTTTCAAGACCTTCATTTCCCTTACTTTTCCATTTGTTTCTGTCTACTTACCTGAGGTGAGTATATCTAACTAGGTGATAAAAGAACTTCAGGTACTTTTGGATATTAATATTTGTAATTGTAATAATAGCAATAGGACTTATACTACTATAATATAATTATACTACGATAATTTAATTCAAATTCATCGTAATTTAGCTCATGGCAAACAGCAGTGTGGTAATTGAAGGGGAAGAAAGAGGGAAATTCCCATTCACCTCTGAACACTTTCCAGGAACCTCGTTCCCTTTCGCTTTCTAGAGGGGGGAGGAAACTTGGTAATGGCATCAAACCTTCATGTGTAATTACTAAAATTAAATTTATAAACAAAAAATCTTCAGTTTATCAGGCTTTAATTGGTAATCTATGCACAAGATTCCCTATCGAAGGTGTGGTAGATGAAGTTTCTATTCTCCCTGATTCGACATTGCCAACTGACATGGTCGATATGGAAAAGATGTTATATGGTGATAGAGAGATGAAACTTCTTGCTGAATATTCCAAAACTGACCGAGAAAAATAGTTATCAGACTTAAGTCTAACAAGCAGATTGTCGATGAGGAGTTGCAGAATCGGATAGAAGTATTATCAATTTCCACAACACAGTGCGAACGGGGATTTTCCCTTATGAATTTACAGATGGCTGATGTTAGAAATAGACTAAGTGCTCAAACATTGTCTAACTTGTTTATCAATGTTAATGGCCCACCGCTAGACAAACTCAAAGTAGACTAGCTAGTTATTTCTTGGCTGAAGGTTGGACATCATTCCGCTGCGGATGATTTTTCACGAAAAAGTTCTGGAGGTCAATAGGAAATAAACCCGATTTCAGATTTGTTTTAAGGTGGAAAATTACGAGTTATGGAAAATTTATACTTGTATTCAGTGATGAAAATTTTCCGATCCATAAAAACATACTTCGCTTATTCCTATATTGTTGTATAGCCGTGATTTGAGGTGCAGAATTTTCTTCTATACTCTTCCGGAAAGTTTTCCGTTCTTAACGTATCAGTGATCAAGCAACAATTCCTCAGTATTCATAAATTGATTAAATTCATTTATAGAAATGTTAAAAATTGAAAGATTGTTTAAACAATCTGAAATTTTTCATGGCTTAGACAATTTTCAGTACTATGTAGGAACAAGTGAAACAATTTTTCATGAATCGAAGAATTGTCTGTCCTGTACAGTGACGAAAATTTTCCGGAAAATTTTGAAACGTAAAATTTTCCCATTTATAAAAACATACTCCACATTCCTACATCGTTGTTTAGCCGTGACGTGAGGTGGAAAATTTTCTTCTATATTTTTCCGGAAAATTTTCCGTTCTTAACAAATATCAATAATCAAGTAACAATTCCTCAGTATTCATAAAATTGATTGAATTTTTGTATAGAATGTTAGAAATTGAAAGATTGTTTAAAGAATCTGAAAACTTTCATAGCTCAGACAATTTTCAGTACGGACAATTTTCAGTAGGAACAAGTGAAACATTTTTTCATAAATCGAAGAATTGTCTTTTCTGTACAGCGATGAAAATTTTCCGGAAAATTTTGAAACGAAAAATTTTCCGATTCATAAAATATATTCCACGTATTCCTATATCGCTATTTAGGCGTGATGTGAGGTGGAAAATTTTCTTCTATATTTTTCCGGAAAATTTTCTGCTCTTTAATATCAGTGATCAAGTAACAGTTCCTCAGTATTCATAAAATTGGTTAAACATGTAAAAAGTGTAAGATCGTTTAAAGAATCTGAAAATTTTCATGGCTCACACAGTTTCCAGTACTATGTAGGAACAAGTGAAAAAATGTTTCATAAATCGAAATATTTTGTCTTGTATGGAAAAATTGAAGAACTTTTTATGAGTCGGAAAATTTTCATCATTTTGAAGCAAAAAGTAAAACAACTTTTTGTGAATCGGAAAGTTTTATTGCTCTGTAGAAACAAATGTATGGAATTTTCATGAATCGGAGAATTTTCTTCACGATGTAGAAACAAGTGAAAACACTTCTCATAACCCGGACAGTTTTGGATATTATGTATAGTGATTTTAGGTGGAAAAATTTCCACTATATTTAACTGCACATTGAGATATACAATTCCTGTAGAGGAAAATTAGACAGCAACAAATTATAATATTCCAATTAGATTTCGGGAACCAGAAAAATTTTCTAATATTTCAAGTTGGGAAGTAAAAATTTACATAGCGTCTCTCTCTCTCTCTCTCTCTCTCTCTCTCTCTCTCTCTCTATTATATCTACTTATTTATAAATGTTGCAGAATGTAAATCTATAAAAGTAGCAAGGCTATGAGAAAACCGTCTTATGCGTATTAAACTGACGAAATCTAATATTGTAAGATGAAATGTATATTCTGATGGAAGAACGCATTGAAGTTTTTGAAACATTCTTGAAATGAAGAACCGTTAGATTTTCATTTCATGAAACTTTTTAAGACAATATTCATTACCAATAAATTTTACGGCTAAACAACAATGAAGGAATAAGTGGGGTATGTTTTTGTGAATCGAAAAACATTCATGACTTTTCATAAATTGAAATTGTAAATAATAGAATGGGATATTTGTACTCTAGGAACTTATGTTCTCTGCACTTTGCGCTCACACACAGACACACACACATACACACACAGAGATAGATAGATAGATAGATAGAGAGAGAGAGAGAGAGAGAGAAAGAGAGAGAGAGAGAGGAGTTGAATTGAGTTGATTTTGAGTTTAACATCCCTTTCAGCAGCGAGGCTATGTAAGACGGGTCAACTGATTAACGTGAAATCCGAACTACATGAGCTCCCGATGGAAATCGAAGCCAGGACTTCCATGTCAAAGGCAGGTATGCTAACCGCTTAGAAACGACGGAGCTCGCAGATGAACAGAGAGAGAGAAACGCTGTGTAAAAGTTTACTTCCCAACTTGAAATATTAGAAACTTTTCCGATTCCCGAAAGCTAATTGGAAAATTATAATTTGTTGCTGACTAATTTTCCTATACAGAAATTCAAATTTGTAGTTGAATGTGCAGTTAAATATAGTGGAAAATTTTCCACCTAACATCACTATACATAATATCCAAAATTGTTGGCTTATGAAAAGTTTCTACCACTTGTTTCTACATCGTGATGAAAATTTTCCGATCTATGAAAATTCCTTTCACTTGTTTCTATAGAGCAATAAACCTTCCGATTCACAAACAACTGTTTTACTTTTTGCTTCAAAATTCTGAAAATTTTCCGACTCATAAAAAGATCTTCAATTTTTCCATATAAGACAGAAAATATTTCGATTCATGAGAAATTGTTTAACTTGTTCCTGCATACTACTGAGAATTGTCTGAGCCATGAAAATTTTCAGATTCTTTAAACGATATTTCAGTTTTTTACATTTCTGTACATGAATTCAACCAATTTTATGATTTCTGAGGAATTGTTCCTTGATTACTGATATTTTCTTAGAACCATAAAATTTTCAGAAATGGAAAATTTTCCGCGGAAAATTTTCCACTTCACATCACTACTTGTATTACTCATTGCTAATTGGTGTTATTCAACTTTATAACTAATTTTTAATAAGTCTCTTCTTTGCTTTCGTTAAGTTACTTTGAATAAATATTCATAATAATTGCAATTATGCATATTTGTAACTTAAATTTAACGTGGGGTTTTAGTGATTACACAAATTACAATTATGAGCATACTTTATGGAAATGCTCTCACAGAGGGTACCCGAGCACCGTTATACACTATGAAAAAGTGATTTTTCAAGTCTTTTGTGAGAAAAATACTGTGAACTGAGAAACCATAACCTTTTCCATATTGTACAGGGGTATTTTCCTGTGAATAGAAGTTTCTTTTGGAATGCGTTGAGAAATTAACACTTGCAAAAATACTCTCTTAGTACAAGTATATTTTAGGCACACACAAATTTCCCCCCACCTCGAAGTGCTTCAATTTCCTCACTGACAAACACATTACCATTTGATATTGTAAAGGTCAGATCCACCGTTATTGTAATAGAGTGGTTCTTAAGCGATTGACCAGAAATACAAACTTCGATTAATGACAATTTCACGGTCTTGTTTTATTACAAGTGTAAACTCTTTAGTTAGTACAGAAGAGGCCGTGGATCGTGTTCAGAGTTGATGATGATGGATTTTGGTGAGTCAGATTAGATCACTGGAAGAGTGGGTCAGAGTGGGTCACGGTGGGTCGTGGGTCAGAGTGGGTCATGGTGGGTGGTGGGTCGTGGGTCAAATTTTCATTGACCCACACCAGCTCTGCTTACCAATTGTCTCAGGCAGTTTCCTATTCGGCGGAAATGATTGACGAGAGGTCTTTCCGTGGCTAAGCGGTTAGCGTACGCGCCTTTGGTGGGGGAGACCCGGGATCGATTTCCAGAGGGAGCACATGTGGTTCGGATTCCACGTTAATCAGTAGGTCCATGTCTCGTATAGCGTCGCTGCTGGAAGAGACACTAAACTCAAAATCAACTCACCTTTACTCAAGCAATGATGAATGAAGATAACAGCATCAATCTCGATTTCCTGAAAGAAAATACCCACACCGTAAATTCGAGGTACGATCTTGACGTATTAGTAGGAAGACATACAGGCGTTATATTAATTTGTTTCAAATACAATAGAGTATTCGGATGTAAAACTGTATTATTGTGAATGTCTACATGGGAATCGAACAGTTTGATGTTCATATGTCACAGCAAACATTTATTACATTTCATGTGGTCGATACCTTGCTAAGATTGTTCGATCTGCAGAGATTTTAAACAAATTGTGTGTTGCCGATCTTGACACTCAAGTAATAAACACATATAGTGGTGAAGATTGAAGGTTCCATATACTGTGTCCTTCAGTTTTCTTGTAATGCTTTCTGATACAGGAAAGATATTGCTAAAACATTTTGAATATTTTTGTATTACCATCATCTTGTGCATTATAATATTTTGTACATTACATATGGGTATACGTTATATATAAGGATAATCAGAAACGTTGTTCTCTATAAATCACGATTTAAAATGTTGGGTTCCTACCTAATAAGGCAGGATGAAAATCAATTGCACTAGAGTTCTCATTCTATTTCTGGAAGAGGTATGATTATGAGAGTTATATGTTTTCAAGTAGAACCATTCATGGCGAGTCAGAAACTCAAAGCCAACCATCTTTGACTTCTAACAGTGTTCGTGGCCGCCAAAACATTTTTGATGTAACGCGGGCTACATACCTTCCAGGCATATCCTACTTTGATTTTCCTCATTTTACATCAAGTTGCACCGCTGGTAAAAAAAATGCATGGCCAAAATATACTAGAAACGGGTTGATGCTGCTTCTATGGTGGAAAAGAAATAATCACTCGAACATCAAACAAAAAAGGGGAGGAAAGGAAAAAGGAAAGAAAAAAAAATTCGAATATCTTCAAAGTGTTTTTTAATATAACATTGAAGGACAAAAAACATTATTTCTTGTTTTCGGTAAGACCCTTAACACGAAGCATATTCATAGTTTGTTTCATCATCGCCTTTTCTGAGATATGAGCATGTTTCGATTTTCACTTTTTTACTGTAACTTCTAAATTTGTAGGAATGTGAAGTCGATTTTCTGGCCAAATTATCTTTGGATATTAGGTACCTTTGGTATAAATATTACAGCAATTCTTCGTATAAGGGCACATTTTACCGCCTTATACGGCGATACCCTTTAAACTTGAGACGCTGAATCCATATGAAACCCAGATAAGGTCCTTACTAGAATCTTCTAAATGCTGAAATATTCTCATCTAACTCTGCATAGTTAATAATTTCAGGATTAAGATTACGTTAACTCAAATCTTGAGTCTGTGTGCAGTTGTTGTCAATGTATCGCTGTTACAGAACGATACATTCCTACGCAGGTTATCCATTAGCATTGTAATTTATCCGCATAAAGATGCCTCTATACACTTTCATGTTCACAGTTTGTGAAAAAGCTTTTTTCACCGTCGTATGGTTCTGCCATTCTTAGGATGAACATCAAACCTTCCTTACCCCACGCTTTATATTTTTACAAATACGTATCTGCGAGGGCAAATTTTCTTTGGGTGAAAGTTTCATTTTATTCGCACATATGGTTCAAAAGTTCTGACCCTCGAAATTTTAGTTGCACGACTTAGCGAACACCCTCTAGCTCCGGACTATCCCTATATCCTTACGAAGTTTACGTGAGAGTACAAAGAACTGTCTCAAATAAAAAGAGTAAAAATTTCTTTCAAACAAGTAAGAATCATCAAAGTCGGTGCACCTATGCTAAAGTTATGCATGAACATTGACATAATATACATATAGTTTACAATTAAAATGCCGCTGTTCCTGACGGTCCAGCGCGTTCCGTAATCAACGTATTACATTTAATTTGGTAAATATGGTAATAATAGCATGCGGAAGCGAATTACGCTGGAAAATATACTATTTACACTTTCCTCCATCAGGGGAAAAGGTGCCGCTGTATAGGCGTAACACACGAATTCATTCTTCATACACATGATTGTGTGAGGAGCAGCATGGCTATTGATAAGAGAGACCGTGCACTGTTAGTAAAATTGGTCTATCAAAACAGGAGCAATTAGAGAGCAGCATTGAAGGAATACCGGTGTCTGAAAGGAATGAGAAGAGGACCACAATCAAGAAATGGTTTAAAGAAGATGATACTGAATTTCGGGACAACGGGTGAGTTGCGTGAGGCTGCAGGAAGAGGAAGACGACTCATTTGAACTTTGATTGTTTACGACGTGGTTATGGCTGTTGTGGACGAAGCAGCACATGATTCATATTCCGCTACCAGTGCTCGGGTGGTATTACCGGAATTTGCCATTCCATCGTTCCCATTGAGGGAAGTTCTTTGGGCCATTTCATCCTGGTAATCGTACAATAATTACACAGCACAACAACTGAAACTCCAAGATCGGCCGAAAGCTTTGATTCTGTCCTTCGCATTTTGGCACGGATGGAAGTGAATAGCGTGCAGCCGTGGTATATCCTGCGGACTCATGAAGCGCATTTTGCACTAGAAAGTTCAATGAACACACATAGCAGTCGATTATGAGGATCAGATAATCAGCAGGTTCTGCAGGAACAGCCATTACACTCTTTGTACGCGACTGTGTGGTGTGGATTTAAAGGAACGTTCATTATTGGCCTTCTTTTCTTTGAGGAGATGACACCCCAAAAATTTGTTACATGTACCTTGATATCGGCACAATATAGCGACAACATGTGATTCCTGCTTTAAAAGCACGAAACTGGTGACAAATGTTTCCATGCAAGGCAGGGCAGCACCACACATCGGTCACTACCTGAAAGATCTGCTCCGTGAAATTTTCACTGCTGATCACATCATCTCCCGACGTTTTTTTCTGATGCATGGTCTACGAGATGTCTCGATCTAAATCCGTGTAATTTCTGGCTCTGCGGATATCTAAAAGCTCGGGTCTACCAGGGAAATATACAATCTCTGGTGGATCTAAAGGAGTACAAACGGCGACAGGTCGCATCAATACCGCCGGAACAGGTGCAATCAACTGTAGTGCATGCCATTTTGGGAATGTAACATGCCGTCGATAGGCTTGGTCGCCATATGGAGTATACCCTCTAAATTGGTCTGTAACCGCAATTGGTAATAAAGAATATATGTTAGCTTATTCCCATGTCACTTTTTGTTACTACTAAATGGAAATAGATTCACAATTTGTTACTCTCAAATTGCTTCTGAAGTTGTTCCCTTTGCAGCATTTGCTACAGTCAGCTGCCCTTTACTTCGGTCGCATTACATTTATCTCAAAAGTTTGATCTCTTGAGCCTAGAGCATGATCTTATGCATACATCCAGGACAATTTCCAGGTGCATAATACCAGTACAGTGCCACATTATCCCCTGGTGGCGGGAAGTAGAACTAATATTTTCCAGCGTAACTCGCTTCCGCATGGTCTCATTAGCATATTTACCAAATTTTAATGTAAATTTCAACAAGCGCTGGATCGCTTTGAAAAGCGGCACCTTAATTGTAACAATCCTGCATATACTTATATAGAACCTACTATGCGATCAAAACTATCCGAACACTCCCAAAAACATAGGTTTTCATATTAGGTGCATTGCTCTGTCACCTACTGTCAGGTACTCACTATCAGCGACATCAGTAATCATTAGACATCGTGAGAAAGCAGAATGGGGCTCTCCGCGGAACTCACGGACTTCGAACGTGGTCAGGTGATTGGGTGTCGCTGGTATCAGAAGTCTGTTCGCGAAATTTCCACACTCCTAAACATCCCTAGGCCCACTGTGTCTGATGTGATAGTGAAGTGGAATCGTGAAGGGACACGTACAGTACAAAGGATAAAGGCGACCTCGTCGAGACAGTTGAAGAGGGTCGTAAAGTGTAATAGACAGGCATCTATCCAGACCATCACACAGGAATTTCAAACTGCATCAGGATCCACTCCAAGTACTATGACAGTTAGGCGTGAGGTGAGAATACTTGGATTTGAGGTGAGAATACACTACACCTCACATCAAACAGGTAAATGCCAAACGAAGCCTCGCTTAGTGTAAGCAGTGTAAACATAGGACGATTGAACAGTGGAAAAACTTTAAGTTGAGTGACGAATTACGGTACACAATGCGGCCATCCGATTGCAGGGTGTTGCTATGGCGAATGCCCGGTGGAGCGTGTGTAGTGTGTAGTGTCATCTTTCAGCGTGTGTAGTGTCAATAGTAAAATTCGGAGGTGATTGTGTTATGGTGTGGTCGTGTTTTTCTTGGAGAGGGCTTGCACTTCTTGTTGTTTTACGTGGTACTCTCACAGCGCTCACCTACATGGATATTTTAAGCACTATCTTCCTTCCCACTGTTGAAGAGCAATACGGCGATGGCGATTGCATCTTTCAATACGATCGAGCACCTGTTCTTACTGCACAGCCTGTGGCGGAGTTGTTACACTACCATAACATCCTTGTAATGGATTGGCCTGCACAGAGTCCTCACTTGAATCCTATATCTAGTATATATATATATATATATATATATATATATATATATATATATATATATATATATATAAATGCAGGGTGGGCCATTTTAATCAATCCACGGAAATATCTGAAAAATAATAAAATGTGGAAAAATAATAAAATAATAAAATGTGGAAAAAAAATTTGAAGTACACGTTATATATTGCTAAGGGGGAAAACCAATTCCACCAAAAGTACCCCTCCAGGCCCCCCGTAAATGGGGGAAACGCTGTACCAATAGATGTTTCATATTGTGCACCAGTTTCAAAATGGCCGCCATGATATGATTCGGAAACTCCAGTACCCGTAGTATGAAAACCATGGAAGGTAAATGAATGGAACAAAATTGAAATACGTAAATATCATAGAGCATATCGATTGGTGTGGTCCCTGTGATCCAAGTGGCCTCTCTGAAGGGGTCCTGGGGGCTAACTTCAAAATTTCAATATCCGACCGGACAACGGTTCGGGCGTACGCTTGACCTACCAAATGCTGTTCGGAAGGCAGACTTCATGGATAGAGAGAGAATCGGTGCGCAGAGTTAGTGCGGATGGCCATATTTACATTTTGGTTAACTATTAGCACTCATGTCATACTGTGAGCTTGAGGGACGAAACGGTGTGTACGTATATCCCCGAAATGCTTTCTGAATAATCAGCACCCATTGCATAAAAGTTTCTGTGGCGACGGAGATTAGTAAATTCACACGTTTGTAAGTTCCAGCAACTGCATTATTCGACAACTTCTTTCGTATAACGTTCCTTCTGTTTTCGCATCAAATCATACTCACAAGTAAGGGGCCATATGGTTGTCGCGCAAATGAGATGCAGACATACGCCATCTGATTGAGCATGAAAAGATATGGAGAACACAAAAAGTTAAAGTGCTAAGGGCCATAGGGAGCGGAGCGAGGAAAGAGGAAACATTGAATGTCGGCAAAATTGGAGAAAGTTAGGAATTACAGGAAAAGTTAATTTCGTGCAAACAAGGAAAGAAAGTCAACCAAGAGAAAGAAACTAAACATAACAAGGGCATCAAGGACGAAGAAAGATCATAATCAGGATTGCCGTCCGGACCGCAGAGTTGCCAGCGCTGCATAACATTGATATGGAAGATATAGCACAATATAGCAATTCATGCACAAGGAAAATATTAGTAACACAAAAGATAATTGAAAAGACTCTGTACACGTGCGTAAAAAGGTTTAACGTAGTCGTGAGTGAATATTACACCCGCGTGAATACAAATGGAGGAAAGTACGCCCCATTTGTAGTTTAATTTCAGTTGACGTGAAGATCACGAATGAATGCGTGGTCAACACACAAACATTTCTCGCAGTGAGCACAGCGGATGAAAGGAAGCTGGTCACACGCGTCTCTGCAGTATTCCTGTGTAAGTCCTTTTTCAAAGGAATATCCGGAAGGTGTTTCAAACTGTCCAGGATGTTCATTGGAGTAGCCACATTTGAAAAACGCAAAGCGTATCATCTTTTGGAATGGCCTAGAGGAAAACTGGTAATGAACAAATGACTGAAGGCGGAGAAAGTTCTCACGTTGCCACACATTAATACTGGAGAACACTAACGTATGTGATGAATTTCAAAATGTTTTCGAACGAACGAAAGAAGAACACATCAGCAGGTTGTATAAAGCACATTTAGGAGGAATCAGCTTTTTGTAGAACTGAACACCGCCAGGAACAGTCATGTTGTAAAGATTGTCATCCTTGTTTGGAGTCCGGGAGTCAACCAAAAGCAAACCACGATCCTTATCCTGAAGATCGGGCCACAAAACTTCTTCCAGGAAGATTTGCAAATCCCGTTTGGTCATATTCGCTGATCTGCTTGCATGTGCTTTCACATTGGGGAACTCATGGAACGACGCTCCCAAACACTTTCGTTTCTGTTATAATGTGTACCACCTTCACTTTCATGTCTATATTTGTCCTCCCTCATGTACATTATTCACTCACGACTATCGTTAAACCTTTTTACGCACGTGTACAGAGTCTTTTCAATTGTCTTTTGTGTTACTAATATTTTTCCTTTTGCATGAATTGCTATACTGTGCTATACCTTCCATATCAATGTTATGCAACGCTGGCAACACAGCGGTCCGGATGGCAATCCTGATTATGATCTTTCTTCGTCCTTGATGCCCTTGTTATGTTTAGTTTCTTTCTCTTGGTTGACTTTCTTTCCTTGTTTGCAAGATATTAACTTTTCCTGTAATTCCTGACTTTCTTCAATTTTGCCGACATTCAATGTTTCCTCTTTCCTCGCTCCGCTCCCTATGGCCCTTAGCATTTTAAATTTTTGTGTTCCCCATTTCTTTTCATGCTCAATCAGATGGCGTATGTCTGCATATGATTTGCGCGACAACCATATGGTCCCTTACTTGTCAGCCAAACAGATATGCGTTACCATTCAAATAAAATTTCACCTTTTTTTAGTCACTACAGCGTCATCCTTACAAACAAATGTTTCAACCACACCATACCTATTTGTAAGGTAGCCTTAATTTGCGAATTACTGTAGGTTCTCATTTGAACTTTCACTGTTATTTTCCACCCCACTCACATACAGAGCACAGGGAGAGATTATTTTGCAGGACTTGGATTTCTCTATATACATTATGGCAAATTTACTCTAATATTTTTATCTCTGTTGTATTATTCTCGAGCCTTGGAACGCCTCCGTGGTTTTCCTATTTAATTTTTGTTATTTTCATTTATGTCTAACAGTATTCATACTATGGGCACTAGACATTTTCTTAGACACACTCACCATGTCTTGGCGATCATTTTGAAAACGGTGTCTCATGTCGAAAATATTCTTACAGAAGCTGTTTGATATTAATTTGTCTATGTAACGTGATGTTACTCGCTTCAAGTTGCTATTTGAAATTTTCAAGTTCGCCCCGGATAACTTTCAGTTGGCCCTTGGAGTCACCCCGACAACACCTCTCGATGTGCCTTAAGTCAGTTAGCTACTCCAGTTTTTCTTCTGTTGATTTATTTCCAATCGCTTTCATACTACGGGTACTAAACCTTTTCTCTGACACGGATACTATGTTTCGGCGGCCTTTTGAGAACACTGCCATTTCACCTCAATCGTTTTTTCCTGCAAGATGTTTGATTTTGCAAGATTTATCGAACGAGGTACCAGTCGACTCATGTTACTATTTGAAATTATGAAGTTAGCCCCCAAGACCCCTTCAGGGAGGCCACTGGGATTACAGGGACCACACCATTCGAATGCCCTATGATATTTACGTATTTCAATTTTGTTCCATTCATTTACCTTCCCTGGTTTTCATACTACGGGTACTGGAGTTTCCGAACCATATCATGGCGGCCATTTTGAAACTGGTGCACAATATGAAACATCTTTTGGTACAGCGTTATTTAGTTTTCCAAGACCTTTCGAACGAGGTATTACTCGACCCATGTTCCCATTTGACATTTCAAAGTTACCCCCCGTTACCCCCATTTACGGGTGCGTGGAGGGGTACTTTTGGCGGAATTGGTTTTCCCCCTTAGCAATATAATGTTTTATCATTTTTCAGATATTTCCGTGGATTGATTAAAATGACCCACCCTGTATATATATACACTTGTAGACCGAAAGCCTAAAGTTGTGTCGAAAACTATTTAAATCAGTCAAACTAATAAGTGGATAAAAAAATGCAAATTCATTATACAATCAAAAACATGCTGTTCGTTAACCGTTATAATTGTGAATTAGAATAAAGTGCAAAAATTATCAAAAATGATTAATAAATGACCTAAATAGAGAGCGGCCACACCGTTTCACTAGACTGTTAGTATGAATACAGATATTTCTAAGAAGATAACTTCGATTTTTTATAGCAAAACTTCCTCACTCAACTCTTTTCTCTTCCCACATTATGAAAGGTACTTTAGAAATAATGATATAGACCATGTAGGATTGAGGTAAGTTAGCATCTGGGTAAATCGTCACGTTTATAAAATAAATTGTATTCGTGTCATTTCCAAACGCAAAACACCGTGTTATCGTATACGAAGAAATGATTTAAGCTGTAACACTGTTTTAAGGACGCGATGATCAAATAAGTCATCGCTGATTGGACTTGGACAAATTTGGGAATGTGAATAGTATGTTTTAAATCTTATTCCTGCAAAGTAGGAAATGTTTTACTATGACTACTACACTAATACCACAACCACACATACTACTACAACAATATAGAGGTTGATTCATTTATATTCATCCGAATTGAAATGTGGCATTTACCTAGAAATGTGCTGTTTCTCCATGACCGGTTGTGTTTGATCTACTGACCACATGTACTGACTATTGCCCGGCATCGGAGTTTTGTGCAGGCGGATCATGGATATTGCATTACGCTCTTGTTTACAGACTTTCCACATGGTTGGGACTGTTGGAGACGGTGCACACTCGACGATGATATATGCTTCTCTTGAGGAATCCGAAAGTAGCATAGTCCATTTCTCTGGCGTCTGGTTTTTTGATAAGAATGCTAGAGAAGTGAATTGTCGAAACTCCATTTTCCTGTTCTGTACGGAAAAATCATTCCAGCAATATTTTCACATTATGGCTAAATGCCTTGCCTTGATGCAGTTCAATCTGGTTCACGTCTTGACAGTTCAGTGCTAAAATTCCATGCTTGTACATTTCAATCAGGACATGAATCTCGTACTACACAGTATTGATTTTGAACTGTCACTACACCTTTTCGAGACGCAGTTATCCCCTTTACAAAAAAACGATCACAATCATGAACCATTTTGGAAAATTCTCTACGCACTGGCGGAAGAAGGTGCTTCCGCCTTTGGCGTCAAGTGGTCTGTACGTAATGGTACGAATTTACCACAAGCTGGGATAAATCCAGGCCTTATCAAGGGTAACAACAACTTTCTACTGCTCACCCGCGAGGGACGTCAATACAGCCTTCTGCAGATTCTGTTTTTGCTCAGCAACATGACACGGTGTCAGGGAGTGCTTATTGCTTTTGGGAATTATTGTGAGACCCAAATCACTGTAAATGGCGCTGTTGATTCTCGCTCGCAATGTTCGTCATTTGCTAGCTACCGTGAGCAGTGTGCAAGGACTACTGAAAAGTTGCCATAAGCCGAGTCATATGCAATAGTGGCCGGATAATTTTCACGGAAGGTCATAAACTGCTTGACCACACCTCTCTACTATGAAAAAATGGAAATACTATTTGCTCGTATCGTGTCAACCTAATGGTGATGAGTTGCATACGGGAGGTACACTAACACATTGAAGTCGACACAACATAAATGAATCAACCTGTGTACAATTCTTTCACGAACTGTTCCTACCAGAGGTGCCGAACCGGTTTCACTATATAGTATTTTTGCTAAAATGGCTAAATTTAAAACTTGTAATCAATTATACGAACCGATTCTGTTTGTCTTTCTTCTGATGCTTTTGGAACCACAGCATCCTTTAGAGGTATTGCCTGGGTGCGAAAGCTTTTGTTGCTCTGTGCCTGTAGAAAGTAATAATATAAATAAATATCTAGTTATAATGTTAGGATCACCCAAATCGATTTCAACATATGGAATAGAATTAAAATTATTAATATTAATATTTCAGGATGGGGTCAACTGACGACACGTACAGTTTTTTTGTCGTAATCCACTCTTTTGAAAGCATATTGTCTATGCTACTTTAACATATTGTCTATGTTTAAAGTTTGGAACTGTCGAGTACGAAATATTTTAGAGAAAAGATATTTCAACATACAAATGCCAAAATTACTTAAGGCAACGAGACAGTAACACGACAGTCACTCCTATAATGAGGAAGCAAGTAAGTTCTCTAGGTGCTGATTAAATAGATAATTCTGGTGATGATTCAAATGTTGAAGAAATTTTGGATCATAATACAATTACATTTTCAAATAATAATTATTTAAATGCAAGTAAATCTTCAAATAAAAATAGTTTAAATAAGAAATGAAAAGATCTTTCATGGTGTAGTATAGTAAATGAAAAGAATGACTCTAAAATATACGTATATATTATAAGAAATATGCAGTAAGGGAATTCAGTGGAAGCCAGTTTAATATCTTTAATGCAAGAAAATATTAAATTAAATGAATTAAGAAGTAGTGAGGGCAGAGTTAATGTATTTGCAGAAATTCTAAATAGTTCACCCACCTTCATCTTTAGTGCAACGAGGCTCAAATGAAAACAATATAAATGTCACTGAAGTGTAATACATACCATTGGGACGAGTTACAAAAAATACAAACCATCATGAGTGGAAGGTTGTAAACCAAAGGTCTAGATGTCTTAAATCCCCAAAAAAGACAGAAAGAGTAACAAACCATGAATCACGCTAACTGCATTTATTAAAGATAGTGTAAATATTGAGGTAGTAAAGTGCAAATGTAGAGGCAAAACACAAGAGCTATTCATTATTTTACGTTAGCGTACCTGAAATCATTTTGATACTGTTTCCAACTCTGATATCTGGAACAAAGGAGAACTGTTTACAACATTCATGAGACAATTGAAGAATGAAGTAGTGGTACCCATGTCGGAATACGATCAGAAAGAATGAAAGAGAACAACGATTTGTCAGTAATGATTAGATCAATGAATATTACAACTGTACTATGAAAAATCTAATAGTTTGAACAGAAAGAAAAATGAATATACAGATGAAGTAAACTGTGAGAAGTGCGATTTTCATTCTATAACAGAAACGTGGTATATAAAAGAAAAATGCCAACTTATATAATTTTCCCAACACTATAGTGTGACACGAAACGTTAAAAATCAAACCCTCGCAAACAAGTATAAAGTTTAGTTTTAATTAAAAAAATGATTATTTGCACGGGATCCTTAACTCCACTGATAAATCCTTAGATGTTATCATAGCAAAAAAAAAAAAAAAAAAAAAAAAAACCTCCTGACACAATCCATTGATTTTGCGTTAGTTCATTTCCCTCCCGATATATTACAATATTTTATTGAGCTATATACTGAGCGGCTATGTTCTTTTACGTTGACGAAATATGTTAATGTAATTAATTTAGGAGATTTTAATGTAGAAGGTATAAATAGGGTTTCAGGTAACAAAAATTATAATTATTACACGAATGAAAAAACAGAAAAATATTTGAATTAAGTTGTATTTTAAGTTTAAATCAGAAAAAGCAGATCTTATTACCACAGTAATACAAAAGAGAATTAGATTTATTTCTAACAATTCTGTATAGATAATACTTTAATGAATTTCAAAATCCTATCAATGACTAACGTCTATCGCTTCCATCCCGAAGTATAATACTTAAAATTTAAAACGAACAAGTTTTCTTGGTATTCACAATGGTATTAGGGAAAGTAACAGTGCCAACGAAGCTACTGACCATTTATATAATGCAATATATTGTGTATTAAGTGAGCGTGTAAATAAGGCATCAACTGTTTGTAAGCAAAAGTATAAGGATCCATGGATGGTACGAGATTTGAAACCACTAATAAACCTTAATTTCTCTTGCTCTCTCTCTCTCTCTCTCTCTCTCTCTCTCGATATATATATATATATCGGCCGGTTCACGATTATAACCGAAATTGACGTCCCTTATAAAAATGTCCCTTTTTAAATAGAACTACGATTCGCTTTTAGCGTACATAAGTAGCTGATGTCGCACCAATTTACGATCTATACTTAAAATTTTAATTATTCACATTTTCTAATTTTTTTTTATTCGTAAATGACACTACTATAACGTGTCCTCAGCAATAAATACGTAACAGCGATGTCAACCGTCTCAGTTCAATCCATGAGCCATCGGCTCAGCTGTAGCAACGGATCTACTCGGTTCGACTGAGCCATCGGCTCAAGCCGGCTCAGTTGCGATGAGCCATCGGTTCAATTCGACTAGGCTCACGTGAGCCATCTGCTCGAGCTGACTCGGTTGCGATGAGCCAACGACTCTGTTCGGCTCGACTCAACTGAGCTATCGGCTTGGCTCGGCTCGGCCCAACTGAGCCGAGGGTGCGAGTTGGCTCGGTTTGGTGAGCTGTTAGCTTGGCTCAATTCTCGGCTCGGCTCGGCGGTGACGAATCCGTGAGCCGAGCCGTTGACATCACGAGTTCCAAGAAACTACGATCTCAACCTTCATTCTCCGAATGCTCCTTGACCTTCACCCTGTTCGATTTCATTCTCCGAACTGCAGCTACCACTCAACTTCCACTCGAATTCAACCTCCAAACTCCAACAATGAATTGATCTCCATCAACCTCAATCTCCGAACTCCAAGTACGACTCCACCTCCACACAACCTCAACGTCCGAACTCCAACTACCAATCGACTTCTACCTCTAGTCTGGAGATTGAGGTCGCATGAGCGTGAGTCCCATGAATGACTGTGTGGAACTGATAGAGTACTTATTTGGGTGAAAACTCCCTGATTCTAAGACCAAGACAGAGTATGTATATGCGAGACCGAGACCAAGATCAATTGTGCAAGACTCGGACCAGAATGGGATCCACTCGCGAGAGTCTTGCCGATTTCCAACTTAAATGCGTTTATAAATAGACGACAAAGACGTAGGTTTTGTCTTCAATTATTCATTTTTAAATTATGTTGTCCGTTTAAGCTATGAAAATAGACGATGTTGCGCCCAGTCGCCTCGGCTCGAAGCCTGAGCCAGCGGCTCAGCTCGAGCTCCGGCTCGGGTCGGTTCACCTGAGACATCGGATCGACTTAACTAATCCATCGTCTCTGTTCGGTTCAGCTCACGTGAGCCATCGGCTCGAGCCGGCTCGGTTGCGATGAGCCATCGGCTCGGCTCGGTTCGGCTCAGCTCAGTTAAGCCATCGACTCGAATCGGCTCGGTTGGGTGAGCAGTTGGGTCAGCTTGGTGGTGACAGCCGTGAGCTGAGTCGCTCGAACCTTTGACAACACTAGTACGTAACATTGTATTTTATAGTATTTAGAAGTGAGAATTTTCGTTTGTTTCTTTATGTGATTACAGAAAATGAATCCATTTACACAAATGCATAAATGATCCTTTCTTTTCTCTTCATTTAAAGCGACATTTTGGTTACGAAAGTGTAGTCCCAAACTTTTACTGACACCAACGTTACTAGTTACTTTTCCGTACTTAAATGTTTTCGGTTTCGTAATATTGCATCCGAAACAAATTTGCTGCGTGTCGTGCAATATCCTTTGCATGTATTGTAGGCACATGGAATTAGGCGAACGGCGGTCTGAGTAATGTTATCGCTGGTTTTGTCTGCAGGCGAGTTATTTTCTCATAGTCACTACCGTTACACAGATTTCTGCCATAAATATAATATTTAACTGAAACATTTATTATGTGTTGTGTAATCCTTTTTGATTAGGTTCTTCCTTCATTCATTTCAACTTGCCACTTATCCAACATTTTCTAGAAATGTTCGTAATACGAAGAAACATCACTAACATAAATGTCATTACCGTTACGTGAAATTTCGTTACGTTTCTTAGCGTTATACTTAAACATACTCACACAAACATATATATTTTTTTATGATACAACTGCGTACTGCTGATATGTTTCATCAACAAAACTATATTATTATTATTATTATTATTATTATTATTATTATTATTATTCACTAATGCGTTATCGTTTACTAACTAATACTTAGGGCTCGGTGCAGAAATGGTGTAACACATAAATAAAATTTCCTACTATTTTTGTATTTTGTCATTTTATTATAGTATTCTTTTACCCAAATATTTTTATACTTTTTCTCTAGTACCTGAGAAGAGAACAAAAATGTTTACCATAATGAACAAATACTAAAATAGCTTCTAATTTTATTTGTGGGTTACACCAATTGTGCAGCAACCCCCTGATATAAGAGTGTTATATTATTACATATGGATCACTGTATTCTGTCAAACGTATTCCTATTGTCATTCTGTGTGTGATTAGTCATCATCGTCACATTTACGTCATTAGCATCACAATAATGTATTTTTGTTTCAACAACCAACCAGCAATTACTAACACTTATATATTAGTGTTGCAAAATATTTTTATAAGTGGTTTTGCCAATTTGTAACATAATACTATTTTTTAAACAGCAAATCATACAATAAAACTAAAACTTGCAAAAGCATTACGGTAAAGAGAAATAAATCTAATGGATTCGGAAAATTTTCACGCATTTCAGAAAATATACATGTTCCAAGGGCGCTGATCCTGAGGGGCCGAGGGCCCCCTCATTGTATTTGTAAATTTACAATATTTGGCATAATTTGAATGCAATTTGTCTTAAAATCCTCATATATTGTTTCTGCATCCGAATGGGCCCCCCAAATTTACAGAGAAATCGGAGCCCTTGACATGTTCCTGAGTTGCACTGCATAAGGTATATTTGCGATATTATGTAGGAGATATTTACTGGAATATCATTCAAAATAGCAACATTTTTAAAAAAATCAGATTTTACATTTTCAATGTCGACCCTAACCGTGAAACGGCCCATATATATATATATATATATATATATATATATATATATATATATATATATATATGGACAAAAATCTGGAATAGCGATTTCGAACACGATTTGCGGCTGAATGGTAAGAGTCGCAGTCGTCACCGGTATAGAGACTGGCATCCTGTGAGGTATACAACCTGAGAATGTAACAGGTCGGCCAGTTGCAGTTCAACGACAGGTCCGTACAGGCTATCGTGAATCATGTCTGAGTTGACAGATTTTCAAGGGCAAATCGCGTATGGTGGAAGCTATTCTGACGAATGTACGGGAAATGATTTATTTATTAAGAGCCACAGTCTCGAAGATTACGACTGCCTCCTGGTTCCCCCCCCCCAAAAAAAAAACAGCGAAAATACCAGCGTGGACCCAAATGTTTGATGCATAACAGAGACAGATGCACATTGGGTAGGATTGCGACCATGCAGTAGAACACCACCGCGCCAGAGGTCACAGCTGAGCTGAATACAACGTTTATAGACTCTGTTAGCATCAAAACAGTCAAAAGAGAAGTCCTCAAGCAGTGCACGAGCGTACGATACTGACTATCTGTTACAAAGAATGAATCATGGTGGTGGTTCAGTGGATATTTTTGTACCCATATCCTATGGTATTCTGGCGGACCCATTATCCCTATGCATGGATATATCACTGCCAAGTAACCATTTTGAGTCTCCAGCTGCAACCCGTAGTGCAAACTTAGTTCGAATATGATAGTGCCGTGTTTCAAGACGACAGAACCTCTGTTCATACAGCACACATTGTACGGAACTGTTTGATAGGCACGAAGACGAAGTGTCACATCTGCCACGGCCTCCACAATCGCTAGACCTCATTACAGTTGTGTCCTTCTGGTCAGTCGGAAGGTGCAAGCCCGCTCTCCACAACCGTTGTGTCTACAACAACTTGCAGCTGCTTTGATAGAAGTCTTAGAACATCCCTCTGACAACCATACGCGAACCGTATTTCTGAATTCCAAGACAGTAATAGGCCTTTCTGATTGATAAAGGTGATCGTACTTGCTATTAATAAATATGATGTGTAATTTTCAAGTGTTTTCAAATTTTTGCCTTACCATATACAGATGGTGATCAGAAAAATGGAAACACCTGAACGAAATTGCAACTTAGCAGATTAATATGGTGTCGGGCCATCTTTCTCCTTCAGAACAGCCTTGATGCGACGTGGGATGGAGGCATAGAGGTTGTGAATGGTAGAAAGTGGAATTTTACACCATTCCTCGTGCAGGACATCGGCCAGTTCTGTGAGAGAGGAGTCGTGTTTCCAAGACGGACCACATATGTTCAATTATGTTGAGATCTGGGGATTGGGCGGGCCAGGGGAGGTGTTGAACTTCATCCCGATGTTCCTGATACCACGCTGCAACAACACCAGCTGTGTGAATGGGAACATTATCATCCTGGAAGATGGCGTCATTGTCCGGGAACAACATGCGGACCATACGATGCAAGTGGTCTCCTAAAATTGCGACATAATCGTTGGGAGTGATTCGTCCGCTAAGTGTGACCACAGGATCCAATTAAAACCATGATATGGCGGCCCACAGCATCACCGAGCCGCCGCCATGTTTCACAGTTGGACGGAGACACTGCAGATCATAAGCTTCTTTGAGCGTTCTCCACACATAAAAACGGCCCGTGGTTGGGAATAGGGTGAAGGATGACTCATCCGACCATATCACACGTTTCCAATCCTCAACGGTTCAAGTTTCATGGTCGCGGCACCATTTGCGGCGTGCGAAAGCGTTATGGTCCCTGATGAGCGGTTTGGACCGTGCAGCACGACCCTGTAAGTTCATGTCATGTAATTCGCGGCGGACTGTGATTGTCGAAACAGGGTGGGGGAGGTGCTGATTGAGTTCCTCCGTCACTTGCTCCGCAGTGTCACGACGGTTCTGCGTGACAATGCGCCTTAATGCCCGGCGTGACCTGTCACTAATGATTTTCTTCCGCCCACTGTTCCGCTTCCCCGATGTGGTTTTCCCGTGTGTTGTGTAGGCCGTCATCACCTTCGACACTGTCCCACGCGACACACGTAACACAGTAGCCACTGCCATGACACTCACTCCACATAACCGCGTACCAACAATTTGCCCTCTTTGAAAATCTGAGAGGTCTCCCATTTTACACTCCCTCCGTCTGCTGGAGCCACTGGACACTGTTGTTCCACTGCGCCTGACGTAGTATGGAGACCGACCTAACACACCACCACCAGCGGTCCGGCGCTGCGGGCGCCACGACACCACTGCCAACCCATACATTTGACGTGTTGCCAACTACAGGTGTTTCCATTTTCCTGATCACGATCTGTATATATATATAGTGCTGTTTGTACTTGTCAAAAGTCAGAACAAATGATAGTATCAGAGATATTCAAACCTAAGGAAAGTTGTTAAAAAGAAATATATTGAAACAAGAAAATCATACTATTCAAGCTTAGAAAATAAAATCTATAAGTACAGCTTAGAATTTGTGAACATTATGTTTTAACTACAACGTCTGAATGTTTCACCTCTAATTGTATTCTCCTACTGTAACCGGAAGTGATAACACCAATTATCATTTCAAGTCTCAATATTAACTTCCATAGATCGAAAACAATAAGAAATGTGTAACGAATTTTTGATGCATAACGGATTCAGCGTCTGATGAACAGGTTCTACATCTGATCTTATGTGGGTATACTTCTAACGGGCGACCTATCTCCCGTGAACCGTGAACCATGATCAAAAGCAAAGAAAATAATATACCCGTAATAAACTCAACTAAAATCGGTAGTACATAAAGAAATAAAGAAATACAAAGAGATTATACATACTTACTTTTCAACTCTACCGCATATGATTATGATTATTTTCCGCCGCCTGGATAACTACTCCAGATAAACATCGAGACCCAATACGACATATTCAATAGGAATGTTGGTAAAATTGTTCAATATTACCAGACATATGTACTAATGTGACCCTGAAATATACCTATTATATTCCTTGATTTTCGTTATTGAAGTTTAGAAAAGCAGTCATCATTGCAAAAGCAGTTCAAGCTATCGTTTTTGGCATCTCTTTATTGAGGCACGCCAATTCTACATTTGTCTATAATCTCAATTTTACTACTATAATCACAATAACACAACACTGATATGCATTTATAGTTTTCCTTCAAGACACTAAAATTTTTTGGAACCGAAAAATTAAGATGTAAAATTTTTAGCACTGTTTGTGGGAAACCAACATGCGTAACTCTCGCGCAGTCCATCGGCTATATGCATGCACCAAGCAGGCAAGGAGCTGAATTGTGTTTTTGTCCGCTGGAGGTCATCTCGAACGTACGTGATCTTGAGTATCATCTCTATTTTTAAGAAAGAGTTTCACCCATCGTACCATCGTACGATAAGGCAAAGCTGCATTACTGCACGCACTGCGCCACGTGCCACGTTAATCTTGATAGTCGAACGTTGATCGTCTTTCTGAAACATATTGCTATGGTTCTCCAACTTTCTTCCTGTACTTCACGACACTACTGCTTTCACTGAATAACACACGCTCATTATCAATTTCTACACTTAATCTCACCTGCCGTTATCAGCTACAGAACAATTATAATGCTAAAGCTCATCACTCTGAAGTGAGAACAGTGTCGTCACTAATTTTTATGCAACCTATGTAAATAAAAAATGTAACAACAATAATCCGCTGAGTATCTTACAATAATTCGCTGCTAAAGTATCTTACATCAAGATTTTGTTTGTCCCATTGGGCCAACTTTAGCTTTGCAAATTGGAAACAAGAAAATTCTTTTTCCACTTTATCCAAGACACGAGACGCACTATAGGTGGATTCCAATCACTAATGTTGAAGGAAAATGCTCAGACAAATATATAACTCTCACAGGACGTTGGAAACCATGTACCGGCAATGACGCTTGTGCTTGAACAAAATTGCTCGAACTACGATGGATTACATTTCCATGTCACTCTCAAACACAACTTTGCTAAGATTTTAAAGTTATATTTCTCTGAAGAATGTTTGAATAAAATTTATCCGTGCTGTTTCTGGAAGTCTTCAATTCTGTTAACCAGTATGTGAATTTCTGTTTTTAACTTTCGATAGAGAGGACATGTTTACCCGCTCGTCACCTAGAAGGTAACTCCTGTGATGACTGCGGCTCGAATTACTGCCCCACACTGGCAACAATCGAAGACTAAGAGAAGAAGATTTCAGTCTTTTTACTTCTTTCACACCAGGAAGTACCTAGAAGGTGTGAAAGGCGAGTCACGAATTCAGTACTCCGAGTGGCCGAATGTTTTCTAAGAATAGTTTGGGAGATGGACACGTGCTTTCATACAACCAGAAGTTGATATGTTTAATCCAGCATGAACTACATATGCATAGAATTGGAATTTCCCTAAGGAATTATGTTACTTTTCGTAGGAAAAGGATTTAAATTTAATTGTTACCAATTTTCCTCAAACCTTTGGATTGAGAGTAAGGAAAAGTTTATCGCACACACTCTGAATAATAGTTTAAGCTACGCCACGCTTTCAAACATTAATGCGTAAGCGTTTTAGTTAACTAAACAAACCTCTTAATTTAAGACATCCGTAAAAGTATTCTTGACAATAAGTTTATATAACAACGGTCTGCAATGTGACCCTTCCTCTGTCTAAAATTTAGAGGAAGAGTCCAATTACTGTCTTGTTTGAAACATAAAAGAGGAAAATGATATTAGTCAGTTTCAGTTACTACAGGAAGAAAATTATTTTTAAATTGCATCTGTATGAATATTTTCATTTATCCTTTATTAGTATTTAAAGATATCTCATTATCACAAATAAACAATATCCTATGTAATTCCTTAAACCGCTTGCGATAGATCTTAAGAGTTTACAAGCTACGACGTTTTAAAACATAATGTGTGGTATTTTTGGCAGTTTATAACTGTGAAAGCAGGCTTTTAGAAATTCGTATTTATTTTTTTACCTACAGTTGATATAAGGTATCACTCTCCTCAGTTTGATCATGAACAAATAATTTTTGAAAATAATGTGAAATGAAATGAAATCTTTTAGTTTTACGTCCCACGGTTATGCCGGTTAGGCTAAAGGAGACAGTGATAATGAGTAATGAATGAAATGGTGGAATGAAGAAAGTGGGAGGAAACGGGAGAACCCCGAGAAAACCCACGCATACGGTTGAAAATAATATGTACGCATAGATATATATGTGCAATAATAATACTTACTTCAGATACAGGAGCAACTCCAGAAGTTGAGGGAAGTTCTTCGTCGCGAATAACCTTTTGGGGTGAAGATCTCTACAAAGGGAAAAGCGATAACAATAAGTAAAACATGACTGGAAATTCTGAAATATTGTTGTTTAACGATGAAATAATAAGTTTTCATAAGAGGGCTGTTCATTTAATCCTCTCATGTGGTTCGGATTCCACGTTAATCAGTAGGTCCACGTCTCATATAGCCTCGCTGCTAAAAAATCAACTCAACTAATTTAATCCTCGGAGTGATGCTATAAAAAATGATTGTAAAAACGTTTATTCGTGTTTGCCGTGTGAAAAGTATCTGCTTGCATTCAGCATTGGAAGTAGTCCTGACACGCCATTTGGATTTTAACGCTACAACTTACGGTAATATAGGTTCTTACGGTTTCAGAAAGCTGTATACTGAGCTAATATATTAAGTAAGGTTTCTTCCGTTAGTTTGTATCAGTAAAATTTAATATTTTTATTGATGAGGCTTCCCTCAAGAGAGGCCGATGGATACAAATAATACAAGAGAAATAATAGTATCCAATTAATCAAGCATAAGGTAAAAGAGTTACAATTATAATTAATTTATGTAGACAAATATAAATTCCTTGGTTTTTAACATATAAATAATATCCTTAATAATTTTGACGTAAATAGTTTAAGAAATTTAATAGTTCAATAATATATTTTTTTTTCAGTCACATTAACACTTTAAACCAAAACTATTAAATCGTGTATTGGCATATAACAAGAGTTTAACTTCTGCTCTTCATTATATCTAATGTAATTGATTTCAAAGGATAAATATAATGTATTCAGATTCAGTTAACTTGTATAGGAAATAGAGTACGGTTATAATATAGTAAATTGCTAGATCTATAATTAACACATATTTATAAATGGTATATATCTGTAACGACTTACGTGTGTTTGTATATTCACTTTATCAATTTATAATTCTTATATTATAAATCATGCAACAGTAGAACAGCGTTTGGTATTTAAGACTTCGGTAACTAGTGGAACCCACGTCACTCGAGAATTTCCTCGTTTCGTGCTCAACATTAGTTTCATGCCTCGTTAGTATATGATTTGTGGGTGTTTTGTGTATTGGGAGAAATTTAGAAAAAGATAATATGTAGCATTTAAGAGCATCTACAAATAAACAGTAATTGCTAGTGACAGCACTGCAGTTTCAGTGAGCTTTTTTCTGTTGAGATTCTTCCCCTTTCCCGTCCCTTGTTTTCAACGTATTAAAAGCATACATTAATCGCTAAAGAATCACAAGCTTCAAAAAAGTTACAAACATATGAACAGGGTAATTGAACTAAATATTCTGGTCGATAAATTGGCAGATATTACAACGGGTATATACTGTATATCTTAATTTATAACTGAAAAATGTATTTCTAAATCTATTGAAATACTGCATTTCTTCATAAAAATATAAAGACTAAATTTAAAACGATCCATAAATGGGGAATGTGTAGAACGCCAAATATTTTTTCATAACTAAAGAAATTTCTTTATTTTAAGATTCACTTAATAGTGTATCAGATATTACACTAAAGAATATACGAACATTTAATATTTGGCACAACATTTAAAAATTTGTTGCCGCGGTGGCCCAGTGGTAGAGCGTTTTTGACCGGTTTTTTTGGTCCCTGGTTCGGTGCCAGTTCGTGCCAAGTGAGCTTTGTGCTGGACAAAACCGTGTGCGTACGTCTCTTCGAGCTTCTCTCGTTTCCTCCTACTTTCTTCATTCCACTATTTCATTCATTTTCCAGAATCACCGTCTTCTCTAGCCTAGATGGCATAAACGTGTGACGTGGGAACTAAAGGATTCTTTTACAATTTAATCTAGAAAGATCGTTCCAAATGTAACGAAAAGTGGTAAATATCACACACACACACACACACACACACACACACACACACTATATATATATATATATATATATATATATATATATATATATATATATATATAGATATATATATATATATATAGATAGATAGATAGATAGATAGATAGATAGATAGATATAGATAGATAAATTTACAAACAATTCTCTACGTAGTGCAATAGAGTCCGGAAAAAGTCGGCACTCAATAACTGCACTCACACTGATTGGTAGTCCCTGTTCTATCATGTCTCTAAACTATTCGCCTCTTTTGCTGCCTCAAAATCATTATTGTATACATGTATTGGTCTTCCGGCATGTGGTGTGTCTTCGACTGTCTCGTCACCTCCCAAAACATGTTAACCCTCCTCTGCAGTTAACCCTCCTCTGCGTGGTAACAAAACCCTCCTGCCTGGCAAACCTTTCGCTCCGCTGCAGCGACGTTTGACCCCAGTTTGAACTCGTATAAGATACACACCATTTGATACTCTGTTGAGGTACCATGTTCACTCCGTAGTTACGGAAGTTCACGGTGTAACTAAGCTTCCACAACCAGGTAGTATGTTGCACATACCTACACCAACAACTGACTTTCGCATTATCTCCATTCGCATTCAATTGAACACACACTTCCACAAAATGCGAGATAACTTCCTTGGTTACCTTTGTACATATACAGGGTGTATCAGACCACCAGTCCCAGGAATTTTTCACGGCTCGTAGTGCACGTACACATTTCAGAAAAAAAAATTGAATTACTAAACCGTATGTGAAGAATCAAATGGTGATGCTTCCATATAAGGTGGCGTAGCGGAAAACTACTACGGGGGGTCAACTCCAAAATTTCGAATGGAAAGTGGTATCAATTTCGATTTGTTTAGAAGTACTATTGAAAAAGAAACAACTTTTACAGAAAACACTTTTCGTTAAATTCTATGGTTTGGCATCTACGTCTGTTATTTGTTGTAGAATTGCTAATATCAGACCACCCGTCCCACTAATTTTTCTGAGCTAGTAGTGCACGTAGGCGCTTCAAACAAACATATTCGGTGTAAGAGAGACCGTCACAGTGAAAACAAAGAATGAAATTATGTGTTGCACGTAGGTTAGGAGATTCGGAAATACTTTTCCCGATATGTATGAAAAAAAGCTGAAATGGCACGTGATTCAGTTAACTGATAGCGTAATGCCATTATCTCGAAAAGAATACCTGAAGATAATTTAACTTAACCGAAGAACTGGAAATGAATCACAGGTTCAACAAAGATAAACATAATTCTGTGAAAGATATTGGCTACGAGTTTATGAAGTGACATCCCGATTTGTTCTTAGAACTCCTGTGTCTACAATGTATTGAGATCAACAACTTTAAATATGAAAGAAATTGCAAAGTTCTTTTCGAGTTAGTGCAGATTGATGGAGAAATATTCTTTTCCACCATTACAAATATTAACGTGGATGAGACTGGTGTATCGTCGTATCATCCCAAAAGGGTAAAGAGTTGTGAGCAAGTTGACGTCAGGCGAAAGACGTGGAAATATAACTTTGAGGTTCTACATGAGTACTACTGGACAGTTTGTACAACCCCTCTTCATATTTCCGCATCAGAAAATGAATGAGAGACAGATGGTTGATGCTTCAGCCGAGGGCATTGCTGTAGCAGAAAGTACTGGTTGGATAACGTGTTATACTTTTTTTTAAAATTTTGTTGCAACGCTTGTGAAATTCTGTTATCCTTTCCCTCAGAGCTCAGTTCTGCTAATTCTTTATGAACATGGCAGCCACAAAGAACTGAAAGTGATTTAATATGCGAGGGATCACAGTATTCAGTGCTCAGTACTCCTCCACATACCACTCATAAGACTCAACCCATTGACAGGTGTTTTATAAAACCGTTTAAAGGCGCATACAATTACGCGTGTTTACTGTGATGCGCAAGAATGCTGGAGAAAAGATAACAGTATACGATGTAGCGCAACTTGTTTCAGAGGCATACCGCAAGATGTGTCGCATGGACATGGCTCTCAATTGATTTTGCGTGCACCGGTATATATGCAGTAAACCCTCCGATATTCACAGACGCCGACTATCTGTCTTGAAACGTGATTTGTGTTGCAAGATGTTACACTAGGCCTACCTGTAAAGACCCAGAATCTTCAACTTCAACTGCGGTTGAGGAAAAGGGGGTACTTCCTTTTCGTCGTCTGCAGTGGATCCTTGTTTTCCACATATGACCGGGAAATCAGAATCCTCTCGCACATAAACTACTAAAGAGTTCTCCATTAGTGAACAGTTGTCATTACTGCAGGAAAATCGAAAGAGACGTTTAGTGTCACGAAACAGAAGAACTGGAGAGAGTGCGATACTGATATCTTCATCATATAAGACGTAAATTGAAAGAAAAAAGAGACTTCAGCACACGAACTACCAAAGAAAAGTCGCAGAAAGCTAATAAACCACCACACCGACAAAGAGAAAATACTACCAGATGAACAGGAAAGCACCACTGAATGCATAATTTGTGGTGAAACCTTCAGTGAAGACTGGGTGTAGTGTGAATCCTGCGATGGCTAGGCTCACGAACCTCCACGCCTATCGAATCAACAGATATCCATTACACATGTGATCACTATCAGTTTCGTGGGTAGGTGATATTATTGTTGCTTCTAAGTGTAGAATATAATGTTTTTCAAATAATGTAGGTCAGGTAAATAGGGCGTGTTAAGGGTGTTTGATTTTTTATGGCCTTAATTTTCATGAAACGCAAACAAGACATGTGCGTTGATGGCCTTAATTTTCATGAAACGCAAACAACAAGACATGTGCGTTGCAGAGTAAGCTTTTCTGTGTATAGAAGAAAATGTGGCAATGATGCGACTCCCTTCTATTTTGTACCCAAGGTAAAAGAAAAAACGTGTTACAAAGTAGCATATTTACTAACACGTGCATTTAATTATGCAAAGTCTAGAATAGTACAAGAAACCTGTAATAAATCTTGCAACTGCTTACTGGATCTGTATTATACGAACTCAAATATCACTACACAAGATGTCTGAAGCAAAAAATAGAATAACAAAAGTTGGGGCTGCCATACTTCAAAAATGCAAATCCGGGAGCTTACTAAATTACGAGAATCTTTGAAATGCTTAAAATGAAAAAAGTGTATCGTTATGTGCCTATGCTACTGAGGCTCACCTGGGCTCAGATGCACAGCACACACTAAACGCTCTTTTCCAAATGAGGTTTTCATACTTACAAATTTAGAACGCATTTTTATGTTTATTCTACGAGGGAGATTATTAGAGTAAATGAAAGGTACACAAATTTCGTGGAGGAAATTGTGAGCAAAAGGAAACATTTATTAATAGCAAAGGTAGTGTGTGAGGCTCAATGCGAGTACCTTTGTTTTTCAAAATGAATCTAATTTGGAATTTAGATTTTAGAAAAAAATTTGATTAGTGTTGAACTGAAAACAACACTTAACCTCAAAACAGACATTTAGACGGGAGAGCAGAGTGATAGGCATTTGTAAAGAAACTGCAACAGATTTAGATGTATGTTAATGAATGCTTATTACTTACGGACTTAGTTTTTCATTCCAGTTTGTTGTAATCGGCACCAACACTCACATAAACACTTCACTACTACACAGTTTGTAGAAGTTGTTTGGTGGTACTTATTTAGTTTATAAAAGTGAATGGAAAGTTTTTTTAATTTATTGAATATCGAAATTGCTAGAAGATCAATCCTGTGCGGTGACCAATAAGGAGTCGGGGTCCCAGCATCATAGGCGGCTAGCAATCGTTTTCTCCCTTTTCTTTTGTGAGGGCGATGTTTTCCGGTGACTTCCCTCTTTTTGGGAGGATGTCGAGGGTATTTTTTAAATACTCTGAAGGATCCAAAGAATTGTAAAACAGTTTTTTTACGTGTTGTATATCTTTTTCCTCATATTAAATTTGTCTTTTGATGATGAAATTAAGCAAATAGAATGATCTCGCACACGGAGTTCTTGCGCAACAAACGTTTGGAGGCAGAAAGATTAATGTTACAAATAGTTGGTTATATTTGTAGCTTCGTGTGGCGTTTTTTGAGCGATGAAGCGTTCATATTTTAGCAAATTGATTTTTTGGTGATGGGAAAGGTATCCTCAATGCGTTTCTATTTTAGGTTTGTAGTTTTGTTGAATTTTTTCAATCTTCTGCTCTGTCTGCATGTCTTTTTCCCGGCTAATGTTGAAGGCCTATTTAATGAAGTAAGAAAAGTAATCGTTTCTATGCAATGAAAATTAATTTAGAATAGTTGCGTTTTTTTATTATTTCCCTTTTACCCGTTCATATTGATTTTTGTTTTTTTTTTCTATAAATTACAAATTAGATTAGTTTTACGGTATAATAATTTACTTTCTTCCATTAGATAGAGTTTTTCAAGTATTACGTTATCACATTAATAGTTATTTCACTAGACCTTCTCCCTAGTTAAGCAATCGTATGCAGAGGATTTACTTCCTCCCTCCGGTAAGCAAAATTGTTTCTTTTTTTCCCTCAGGATCTGTTATGTTTTGTGGTTTTCAGAGTCTATTTCAGCTCATTCAAGGTATGATGTTTAATTTCACATGTTGTATACTTTTTTTTACATGTAGAATGATTAATAATTGGAAATATGTTCTGGCGGAGTTTGTTATATTATATTCGCTTGTAAGCAAACTATAACATTCCCTTATTTTCTTCTCCGAAATCTAGGACATTTAATCGTTCCGAGAAATATTTTCGGAACGCCGGGACGTAGATCTCGATTCCATGACGATCCCGGATTTTCCGGAATGAATGGGAACCCTGACCAAAGTGCAAGATGAAATAGAAAGATAAAATGTAAAAAAAAACTATAATCTCCAAAGTTGATATGAAGTTCCAAACTCAAAAGTTTTAGTCCATAAGAAGATAAACAAACAGTGACACTATACTGTGACTTAAAAAAAAACCTGCACCTTGGAACATGTAAGACGAATGAAAACATCTTTGTCTTCTGCAGTCAGTCCACACAAGCCCTGGCGTGTTTTCGTTGCACCGTGCTTGGTATTGATTTAGTAGCCATAGAGTTACAAATGCTCAAATTATACATGCAAAACAAAGTATTCCTAGACAGACACGAAATAAAGTGTACATTGCTGTAAACAATCGGCAATGTTCTGAGTTAGCACGGTACTAATAACCGATTCTCAGCTCTAATGAAATAATAACGTCCTTCCATGAAACCTTCCCGAAGCAAATAACACTGCACGTCGCGTTGTGGTGGTCTCAGCGTTGTCTCCAGGAGTCCAGGAGTATTCGTCAAATCGGATTTATACAACAACGTGGCACATATTGGAGGCTCATTCTAGCGGATTTCGTCGGGAAGTTCCCAGCACTGAACACTTGGCATATTTAGCTGCACTAGCGTACATGCCTGCAGTTACTTTATCTTACGTGTCCGGTGGTACCTGCCAATATTCGAAATCTGCGAAATGCAGCGATTTGTATTGTCACTTGTTTATTTCATTGTTTTTTTTTTACATTTATGTCGATATCTTCGATTTGTTAATAAAGTTCAGATTCCAAATAAGTATCTCAGGCTTATTTTGGAACATTTTTACATCTTATTACTAACGTAAGAGGTAGCTCAATGTGTTAAAATGTCCGAATACTCCCTTTCCCCTAAGAATGTTAATTAATATTCGCATGTTTAACTTGCGAGATTTACTTTCGAAAAATACTTTGGACTCTTCAGTTAAGTACTAATTTGTACAAAATAAAACGTTGGGCGCCATTAACTTCCCCACTTGAAATTACGGGAGACAATGCCCTGTACATCACCCTTCCGTCTTGTTACGCCACTACAAGTTTTATGATTTCTGATGCAGGTTTGAACATGTTTTCAGAACTTTTGTGTCCGTTCGCCACAGGCTGCCAGTATAGAACAGATAATTAGGCCCGAATAAAGGTCAATAATACGGTCAGAGCTCTAGCAGTCACTTCTTCTATTCTTGAATCCAATTTATAATATGTGGTTATTTCCTTTTCCATCAATTATATCTGATTTGCTCTATGTATAGGATGTGCATTCTTAAATCAGTGTACAAAAGCATTTCTCGCTAAAAGTCAATGCTGCAACAGTTCAACGAAAGATACAGAAATCGTACCAAGACAAACTACACGAAATCAATAGATTCCGTTCAAAAACAATGTCACAGGTAACATAAGGATGTTATCAATATGGTTCTGTAACATGCGGAAAACATTTTAGATACCGATGGCCAGCTAGGGGTGCACAATGTAGAAATTACAACGAATATAATCCTTTTCCACAGTATTGTACAAAAGAAGGACACGAATAGGTACAAAAGTAGTATCAATGAATTATCTGATGAAGACATTCAGATGAAATACAAGACCTCCATCCTTACTGAACTACAACAAGTATTAGGTGACATAAAAACAAATATAAATGTAGAAGGTGAACAAAACTTTAATGGAGATTTTATGTTAAGCTCCATTCTGGTAGCCAATACAGAGAAGAACATATGTCTACTGGTAATTAATCGAATTCAGTCAGAGAAAAGAAATTCAGAGGTAAAACACGAGAATCTTGAACATGAAAATCGATACTACAGGAAAAAGGTTTGTAGACGCCACACCGACAACGAGGTAGAAGAAACAAAACATTTTAATATGAGTCCGGAGATAACTACGAGGTCAACAATAATAAAAGAAAAGGACAGAATAGGAATAATAGAAGAAGTCAAAACAAATATGGTAAACAGGTGAGCGTACAAAATAAAGTAACGGAAAAAAGAAACATAGAAAGAAAACAATACAGAAAAGTTGATAGTAGAACAATAAAGATGTGTAAAGATAAGAAAGAAGGCGAAGAGATGGAAGCATTAGCCAAGGAAGAAAAAAAGAAAAAGTAAATATTAAATTGAAAGAAAAAGACACAAAAAGGAGGAATAATGGAAGGAAGTTTGAAGAATTAAAACAAACGGTTGATACACTAGTGAAGAAAGGGTCTAAAAGAAAAAGAATGAGACACAGCTAAAGAAGCAAATCAAGAAAAAAAGAAGCTGTAAAGAAAGGGAGAGAGAGAGAGAGAGAGAGAGAGAGAGAGAGAGAACGGAGAAATTTTCGTATGATGGTTACTAGTGGCGAAAAAGACATATTAATTGCTGCCACATGTCGAAGTGGAAAAAGAAACGAAAAGTTCCGATATAAAAAAATTGAATATTTTGTTGATTGTAGTTAAGAGAAAAACAGTTGAATGTTAGTTGATTTCACTCCTATTATTGCGTATACCTGAGGGAACCAATACGATATTTTTGAATATCGAAGTTTTTGATATGTTAATGGTGTTCAGTAAATGTCGGCAAAATCATAGCAAGGTTCGCGGCTGTATGGTGAACAGTTTCCCGATCGTGCTCGGCACTCGAGAAAAGTATTTCGGCTCTTGGCACTTTGTGTGCAGAGGACTGGCACGTCCCTCCTAACCACAACAAATGTCAGTAGATCAGATGCAGTATTCAGGATAAACTGTCTCCCAGCATCCCTGTCGCAGTCCATTTGGATCAGCAAATCTCAACAAGACGATTAGTCAGGGATGTTGCTATTAGCTACATCACGGTTTGGAGGATTCTGCACAATAATGCGTTCCATTTTTACCATGTTCATCTGCAACAGGAACATCGGTAAAAAGATTTCCATAACTGTCTGGGGTTGTCAGTGGATGAACGCCAGTAAGCCATGTTGCCATCAGAATATTCTATGGACAGATGAGGCGATCTTTAAGAGTAATGGAGATGTTAACATACACAACGCTCACTACTGGTCGAGCGAGAATCCTCACTGGGTACGCGAAGTTGACAATCAACATATCTGGAGTATAAAAGTCTGATGTGGTATAGTGGGAGGCCAAATAATATTGGTCCCCATTTCTTCGAAAGTACATTGACAGGGGTAGGGTACGCAACTTTTTTTGAGATGTTCTTAGTGAGCTCTTGGAAGATATCCTACTAACAATTCGTGAAATGATGTGGCTGCAAGAAGACGGTTGCCCTTCTCGTTTTGCGAGAGTTGCTAGACGAACTGTTGCTTGTTTATTCCCAAACAGTTGAATCGGAAGAGGAGACGGGTTTCCTGATCAGCTCGTTCCCCAGACTTGACTCCGCTCGATTTTTTTCTTTTGGGGACGTGTCAAGGAGCTGGATTACCAAGGGTGTCCTACTACCGGGGACGACATGATACAGATGATCCGTAAGGTGTTCCGTGGACTAAGTGCAAATGAAGTGTTTAGAGCAGTCAATATGTCCCGGTACGCATTTGCATGTGTATCGCAGTTGCTGGATGATCCTATCGAGAGTTTTCTTTTGTTCCAAGTGCGATATGTTGATAAAAATTTTCAGAATTTGCAGTTCACGTTATTTTTTTATTATTATTTTCAGCTTATTTATTTGTACTCTTCTTGAACAATTATTTTGGCAATGTGTTCCGAAATAAAATGAGTTTGAAATTTTTGGTTTTCTTTGGATGTTTTATTGTTGGGACTTTACATCCAAAATTGTTTCATACGTAGTTTCACTAAAAACCAAAGAGTGTTATTCTCTGGTTTTGTTTTAAGTTGCTTCTTACCCCAGAATTTCAACTACATATTGTCCTGCTATATTGTTCTCGTTTGTTCGTACGTGCACGAGATATTTCGTAACATTTGATACTGAATGCTGTAAAGAGTTTTCGACAGTACTATTTGATAAAACATGTGTTATCTGGTGTTCTTCTCGAGTCATTGTGAACTATAAAACTGTTTTCTATAGCTGCAATTCAAGAAGAAGTAACACACATCATTGTCAAAAAGTAGAATTTAACGAAAAATGTTTCCTGTAAAAGTTGTTTCTTTTTCAATAATGCATCCAAAGAAATCGAAATTGCCACAACTTTCCATTTGCAATTTTAAAGTTGACCGCCATAGAGATATTAACGCTTCGCAATTGGATATGTAAGCATTACCATTTGATTCTTCGCATACGATTTGGTAATTCAATTTTTTGTTTGAAATGTCTATGTGTATTACCAGCTGAGAAAAAGGCGTGGGATGGGTGGTCTGATATTAGTAATTCTACAATAAATAAGAGACATAGATGCCAAACCGTAGAATTTAACGAAAAGTGTTTCTTGTAAAAGTTGTTTTCTTTAATAATCCTTCCAAAGAAATCGAAATTGATACCACTTTCCATTTGAAATTTTGGAATTGACTCCCCCGTAGTAGTATTCGCGCTACGCAATTGGATATGGAAGCATCACCATTTGATTCTTCAGATACGATTTGGTAATTATTTTTTGGGTTTGAAATGTCTACGTCAATTACGAGCTAAGAAAAATGCGTGCCGGGTGGTGCGATAAATAGCAATTTTACAACAAATAACAGACGTAGATGCCAAACCATAGAATTTAACGAAAAGTGTTTTCTGTAAAAGTTGTTTCTTTTTTAATAGTACTTCTAAACAAATCGAAATTGATACCACTTTCCATTCGAAACTTTGGAGTTGACTCCCAGTAGTAGTATTCTCGCTACGCCACTGGATTGGAAGCATCGCCATTTGATTTATCATATACGATTTGGTAATTCATTTTTCTTGAAATGTCTATGTGCACTACGAGCCAAGAAAAATGCCTGGGACGGGTGGTCTGATACACCCTATATATATATATATATATATATATATATATATATATATATATATATATATATATATATATATATATATATTTGGTCTAGGAATTAATTCGTGCGGTTTTACAAAAGATGGCGTCACTAGCTTATTGTCCCATAGTTTCGTTGATCCAAACATGCGTTGAAAACTACTGTCATTGAGCATCTTGTTTAGTATATGTCAGTTGCTTGAAGCGGAAACAACAACATTTTTTCTTCAACTGAAAATGGCGCATTTTGTGCCTGATAAAGTGTTTTTGCGGGGAGTTATTCTTCATTGCTTTAACATGAAGAAAACTGCTACCGCAAGTCATCATATTTTAGTGGAAGTGTTTGGTGACCATGCGCTAGCTGAGCGAACGTGTCAGAAGTGGTTTGCACGGCTTAAAGGTGGTGATTTCAGCTTGGAAGACCAAAAGCAATTTGGACAGCCAAAAGAATTTGAAGATGAAGAATTGAGAGCATTGCTTGATCAGGATTCGTGTCAAACGCAGGACGAACTTGCAGAAGAATTTGGAGTTGAGCAAACAACAGTTTCCAAACGTCTCAAAGCCATAGGAATGATTCAAAAGATGTCTTATTGGGTTTCACATGAATTGAAAAGAAAGACGTTGAAAGAAGAAAAACCGTTTGCGAATTGCTGCTTCAAAGACAGAAAAGGAAGGGATTTTTGCATCGAATTGTAACTGGTGATGAGAAGTGGATTCATTACGAGAATCCTAAACGAAAAAAGGCCTGGGTGAAGCAAGGTGAACCAGGTCTTTCACAACCGAAACGAGATATTCATTGTGCAAAGGTTATGCTGTATATATGGTGGGATTTGAAACGTGTGGTGTACTATGAACTTCTGAAACTTGGTGAAACTATTAATGGACACCGCTATCGACAACAATTAATGCGTTTGAAGCAAGCTCTGGCCTGAAAACGACCAGAATGGAATAACAGGCACAATAAACTTATTTATCAAGATGATAACGCTCGACCACATGTCGCAAAACCGGTCAAAACCTATTTGGAAAATGTCGGATGGAAAGTGTTACTCCACCCGCGATATTCACCAGACACTGCTCCGTCTGATTACTACTTGATCGATTGCATGAATAACGATTTGATTGGACAGCGGTTTACTTCTTCAGAAAATATCGAAAAATGGATCTTTGATTAGATTGCGTCAAAAGATGAGGAATTCTTTCGACACGGAATCCGTAAATTGCCTGAAAGATGGGAGAAAGTAGTGGCTAGCGATGGACAATATTTTTGTTAACGTATTCATTTACTTTGTTTTTGAAATAAAGCTTCAATTTTTATTAAAAACCGCACGAATTAATTCCTAGGACCAAATATATATATATATATATATATATATATATATATATATATATATATATATATATATAGGGTGGGCCATTTTAATCAATCCACGGAAATATCTGAAAAATGATAAAACATAGAAGAAATGTTTCAAAGTACACGTTATATATTGGTAAGGGGGGAAACCAATTCCACCAAATGTACCCCTCCTCGCCCCCCGTAAATGGGGGTATCTGCGGGTAACTTTGAAATGTCAAATGGAAACATGGGTCGTGGTTTGAAAGGTCTTGGAAAACTAAGTAGAGCTGTACCAAAAGATGTTTCATATGGAGCACCAGTTTCAAAATGGCCGTCATGATATGGTTCGGAAACTCCAGTACCCGTAGTATGAAAACCACGGAAGGTAAATTAATGGAACAAAATTGATATACGTAAATATCATAGGGCATATCGAATGGTGTGGTCCTTGTGGTCCCAGTGGCCTCCCTGAAGGGGTCTTGGCAGCTAACTTCAATATTGCAAATAGTAACATGAGTCGAGTGATACCTCGTTCGATAAATCTTGCAAAATCAAACATCTTGCAGGAGAAAACGATTGAGGTGAAATGGCACTGTTCTCAAAAGGCCGCCGACACATAGTATGAGTGTCAGAGAAAAGGTTTAGTACCCGTAGTATGAAAGCGATTGGAGATCAATCAACACAAGAAAAACTGGAGTAGGTAACTGACGTAAGGCACGTCGAGAGGTGTTCTCGGGGTGATTCCACTGAAAGGTATCCGGGGCCAACTTGAAAATTTCAAATAGCAATTTGAAGCGAGTAACATCACGTTACATAGACAAATGAATATCAGACAGCTTCTGTAAGAATATTTTCGACATGAGACACCGTTTTCAAAATGATCGCCAAGACATGGCGAATGTGTCTAAGAAAACGTCTAGTGCCCATAGTATAAATACGGTTAGAGATAAATGAAAATAACGAAAATTAAATAGGGAAACCACGGAGGCGTTCCAAGGCTCGAGAATGATACAACAGAGATAAAAATGTTAGAGTAAAATTGCCATGATGTATAGAGAGAAATTCAAGTCCTGCAAAATAACCTCTTCCTGCGCTCTGTATATGAGTGGGGTGGAAAGTAACTGTGAAAGTTCAAGTGAGAACTCTACTTTAATTCGCAAATTAGGGCTACGGTACAAATAGATATGGTGTAGTTTGTAAGGATGACGCTGTAGTGACTAAAAAAAGGTGAAATTTTATTTGAATGGTAACGCATATCTATATGGCTGAGTATGATTTGAGGCGAAAACAGAAGGAAAGTTATACGAAAGAAGTTGTCGAATAATACAGTTGCTGGAACTTACAAACGTGTGAATTTACTAATCTCCGTCGCCACATAAACTTTTATGCAATGCGTGCTGGTTATTCGGAAAGCATTTCGGGGATATACGTGCACACTGTTTCGTCCCTCAAGCTCACAAAATGAGTGCTAATAGTTAATCAAAATGTAAATGTGGCCATCCGCATTAACTCAGTGCACCAATTCTCTATCCATGAAGTCTGTCTTCCAAACAGCATTGGGTAGGTCAAGCGTACACCCGAACCGTTGTCCGGTTGGACATTGAAATTTTGAAGTTAGCCCACAAGACCACTTCAGGGAAGCCGCTGGGATCACAGCGATCACATCATTCGATATGCCCTATGATATTTACGTATTTCAATTTTGTTCCATTCATTTACCTTCCGTGGTTTTCATACTATGGATACTGGAATTTCCGAACTATATCATGGCGGACATTTTGAAACCGGTGCTCTATATGAAACATCTTTTGGTACAGCGTTACTTAGTTTATCAAGACTTTTCGAACGAGATATTACTCGACCTATGTTGCCATTTGACATTTCAAAGTTACCCGCCGTTACCCCCATTTACGGGGGGTGGGGAGGGGTACTTCCCCTTTAGCAATATATAACGTGTATTTAAAATATTTCTTCTATGTTTTATCATTTTTCAGATATTTCCGTGGATTGAATAAAATGGCCCACCCTGTATATATTAGTAGATGTATATACCACTTCAGCTTCAATAGCTGTTAATGGCGGAGTTGCGGAGATGGAACCAATTCTTGAATTGCTTAATCTCTGAATCAATTTTTACTATGATATTGTTGAGAGATCGGCGGGGAAGGTTTTTTATTAAAACAATTATGCTTATGCATAGCATAGTTCTTAAACTTTAAAAAAATAACAATATGTTTCATATGGTAGTATAGACATGTTACAATTCATTGAAAATGCTTACAATAAGCCTGAGTTCGAGATATTTCACTTCCATTTTCTTTGCTTTTGCAAGGTTGTTGATGAAAGACAAAAATTCTTCAAATACCAGCTTCTCTTTCCTGCAAAAGATGAAAAATTAATTTTTCTTAACGTAACGTTGTTGTGTGAAATTTATTTCTTGGATTTCGGCAAAAATGGCAAATTAGTTACGTTTATAAGCAATTTTAATTACGTTGGTAATATACTTTTTTAACTAGGGAATATTGTTAGAACGTTTGTTAACATCTTATGAATGAGGCGTGTCTCGAAAATAAATATCTTTTAAAAATATTAAAACAGATTTTTCAAATCAAATTTATTTTTATATTAAAGAGCAGACCTTAAACTATTTTTACACATCATTTCCACCAGAGTTCAAATACTTGTCATAGTATGTGACCAACTTCTCAAATCTTTTCTCAAAGAAACTTTCCGCTTGTGAAGACAACCATACCTCTACAGCATGTTTCGTGTTTCTTTATTACTTTGAAAATTCTTACAGCCGAGCTCACGCTTCAGGTGTAGGAACAAATGGAAGTTAAACGGCACCTGTTTGAGGCTGTACGCCGGCTGGTAAAACTACGTTCAGCCGAATTGTCGGATTAACGTTTAGGTGGCACCAGCAGTATGGGGACGAGCATTGTCTTTGAGAAACACAACTCGTTTACAGAGCCTTCCTCTACGTTTGTTTTGAAATATTTCTCAGTCTCTCACAGTATCGTTTCAAATTGATGGTTTCGCCCCTGGGTGTGAAATCAACTATCAAAACCTCTTTCCAGTCCCAAAACACTGTGGACCTAACTTTTTGTGATGACATTGTCATTTTGAATTTTTGCTTTATGACAGACCCTGTATGCCGTTATTTGAACGTTGTTTCGACTCTGAGGTGACATGGCGAACCTATTTTTCGTCACCAACCACGATTTGGTATTTAAAAGTCCCGTCCTTCTTCCTTTAACGTATAAGGAATGTCAAACCACTGGCAAGTCGTTTGGTCGTGTGGATGTAAGTTAGCATTTCCGGAACCCAGCAGGAACACAGTTTGCGGTAATCCAAGCGGTCGGTAACAATCTCATGCAAAACAATTCTCAAAAATTGAGGAAGCTTACTTGAATGCATTGCCACTGTATCAATTCTTCCGCATTTTCTCAATCATTTCCTTCATAAGCGTATCAGTCACAACAGAAGCCGCTCAGTTCGTGGTTCCTGGTGAACACTTGTCCGCACTTCATTGCAATGCCACACTCATTTTCGCACTGTTTCGTAACTCATTGCATTTTCACAGTAAGTATCTACGATTTGAAGACCAGGTTTGGTCGGCTTAACGTTCCTTGGATTCAAAAGTTTGATAACAGAACAAATCTTACAATCGGCTTGTTCAGTAATTGTTTTAAACTTGTAAATGATCACAGGACATATAGTCCAGTCAATGAAGGTAAAAATAAGCTAGATGTCGGAAGTAATTCCCGGAGAGCTGAATTTTTTTCCTGTTGATAGACTATGATGAGACATGTAATTTCTCAAAAGTCCCAGGTTCTCCCCCTTGTGCTTTTCCTCCCAGCCCACCTTAAAGTTGAATTTGCCGTCTCTCAGAAAATTAGCCATAACTCCGAAACCAGTGGAGCAAATGCTTCGCAATTTTTTTTATTTTCTTTGACAACTGTTAATCTACAAAAAAGGTGTCTTTCATTTTTCTCGATAAATGTATAGTTTCGTGGTAATTGTGTGTTAAAGATAAAACAACAGTTTTTTGGTGGGAAAAATTCCCTTTAATTTTTTTCTACGAGGTAAAGTAAAAAAATGTTTCAAATGAAAGTTTTAGATCGAAGTCTAAGCTTTAAAACGAGGTATAAATTGTCACGGTACGTAAATCCAGAGCTGAGTAATGTAGCTTTGAACGTAATAAGAATATGCTTCAAGCCTCGTAGGAATAAGATCAGAAAATGCCAGTTTTGGTTCGGGGGAACTATTCCCTACCCTCATATTGGGCTTACCATTATCACCACCTATGGACCCGCCGTGTCCCGGACTGGCAACAACCGGCAGCTTTCTTATATTATGAGTTTATTTTAATTTCTATACTTTTAAATAAATTCATAACAAGAACAGCATCACTGACCGTCCACCCACCACTATAACCTAAGAATACTGTGTGCAATGTTTTCTAATATTCATTTTAAAATGATAGTATTTATTTGACACATAACGAAAAAATAACAAAAATGTGCTCCACCGGGTCAGCGAGCCTCAGTGCTGGTGTAATCCGATAAAATAGTACAGTGAGCTCAGAAATCTTAGTAAGAGCACAGAAGAGTTATGTAAAATTTTTTACCCGATAAACTTAATTTGGATGGGAGGTATAAATAAGCAACCTGGCTGGAATGGGCTTATGAATATTATTTGCAGCACCAAGTATTCTTCTGAACCTACATGTGTTATGGCAGTACCATTTATAAACCAAATAATATGTCTACCATCTATTCTGCTTTATCTTTTGCTACAGATCAATGTAGAAGAAGAAATCAATCTTGCATTGCTACTTTTGACCAACTATTGTATCTGAAAGCAACAGAAATCGTAGAAAGGTCAGATCCTAATAGTGACTTATCAAAGGTTATTCTTAGGTTAGGTGGATTTCACCTTTTAATGTTTTATATGGGGTCAGTGGGCCGCATAATTTAAGGAAGTGGCTTACAAAATCTATGGGAAACTGTTTATGGTTCGGCAACTGTTAATCACATGTTAAGTGGGCATGCATATTCTAGAGGAATGAGAGCTTATTGTTTAACTTCAGCGTCTCTCATTACGGTAATGAGAGAAGAATATCCAAAAATTGAAGAGGACTCAAGAAATTAGAAGTCATATGTCAGCAGCTTATTAACAAGGAACTGGATTTCGAGCAAATTAACCTGGATGATGAAGTTACAGAAACTGTTTTAAACATTGAAACAAATTTTGAAGAGATAAAAAAAATAGCAGGACAGCAAAGCTTTGGCTAAATCTAATTAAGTGCATAGATCTTATGTTGAAATTTATATTTGCAGAAAGAACTGGCAACTGGAACATACACTTGAGTACAATAGTAGACATGCTTCCATACTTCCATGCTGCAGGCCACTTGCCCTATGCTAAATCCATGCATTTATATGCTCAGCAAATATTGAAACTCGAATCTAAACTATCAAAAGAAGAATACGAATTATTTACCAAACAAGGTTATTTTACCGTTCGCAGGAATTGGAAATATTGGTCAGGAGCTTGGACAGACATGATAATAGAACAATGCCTAATGCGTCCAATGAAAGCGGTGGGAGGTCTGACGCATGCAAGAGGAATAACAGATAGTACTTTGTCAAAATGGATTCATGGAACACCATACTGTTTAAAGATACAAGAAGCCTTAGATAAATTTGCAGGAACAGCCTTAAATTTTACTGAACAGTGTGTTGAACTGAGGGAATCAAGGAAAGAAAAAGATAACAAGGATATTGAGAAATTTACATTTTGGCTGAGACGGCACAACCCTTTTACCAAGCTTTCAAGGGATCTCGTGTCTTTACATTCCGGCTTTGTGTCAAATGATAGTGTTAACAGTGATAAAGCTTATGAAGTGGGTTTGGCAGCTATGGAAAAAATGAAAGGTAAGAGTTTTGGAGAGCTAAAATTGAAAAGAAAAGACATGGTAATTACTCAAGCCAGTCATAAGTCTGTATCGGTTCGATCATTAAAAATGAACATAAACCCACAACAGCTTTTTAATAGAATTTTATGTGTACGTGACAGCCCCAATAAACTGAAAATGTATTTGGAATATGAATTGCTTTCTGTACCTGCATCGATTTTTGATGATACTTATCTTCGGAAAGGAACTAAATCGTCTATAGTTAAAGCATTTTCAGAAGGAATCTTTGAGCAGCCATGCTTAGAAGATGCTGGGATAGTTATCGATGGAGGTTTTCTTCTTCATTATGTTTCATGGCCTAAGGATGCTACATGTGGATATATTGTTAGGAACTATTGCTCATTTGTACTGTCCAAGTATGGAAATAATTGTACGGTGGTGTTCGATGGTTATCCAGAAGAGGCGACTACGAAAGATGAAGAACACCAAAGAAGGACACTGAAATTGTCCTCACGAGAGGTACAGTTCGATGAAAATACTAAATGTGTCGTATAAAAAGAACCTTTTCTTTCTAATGGAAATAACAAAAAGAAATTGATTGAATGCTCATGTAAAGAGTTGGAAAATGTTGGATTAGCAGTAGTTATAGCTGAAGAAGATGCTGATACTGAAATTGTAAGATCTGGAATTGACAAACTTGATACCTTTTCCAGAGTGATTGTTGTTGGAAATGACACGGACATTTTAATATTGCTAGATTCACTAACCCCAGAGAAGAGTCCCATTTTCTTTCGAAAAGATGTTGGAGGAAAGAACCCGTCAAGCACTTGTTTTAATATCGATAAATTGAAAAGATCCAACAAAAATATAGACAAACTTCTCCTTTTTGCCCATGCTATATCTAGCTGGGATACAACTTCGTCATTTTTTTGGAATTGGGAAAACAAAACCAGTTGAATTGATTAAAAAAAAAACACAAACACACAGAGGCAAAATGTGAGGCAGAATGTTTCCTGCAACAAGATGTATCAAAAGATACTCTTGTCGAGAATGCGGAAAAGTTTGTTCTTTCAGTGTACGGGCTAAGTAAATATTCAACTTTAAATGAAGCTCGTTATTTCAGATTTACAAGACTAACTGCAAAGACTTCTTTGAAGTCAAATTTTGATTTAGCTAAATTACCACCGAACTCAGAAGCGTGTCGTCAGCAGCTGTTCAGAGTGTACTTACAGGTGTAATTGTGGTTAGGGAACAAACTTAATCCTACTGATTGGGGTTGGAAACATGAATATATCAAAGAAAGTGATGGAAAAAGAAGAGTCTTAAGACCGATACTAAGTATGAAACCTTTTGTTCCTGATGACCTCCTAGCAATAATTTCATGCTCTTGCAAGGCAGCGTGTGGAGATTATTGTCGCTGCAGAATATCTGACTTTACTTGTTTAGCTATGCGTAAACACTGTAATGGGTTATCATGCAACAATGTACCTTAATACAATGAAGATTTTGAGGACAAATTACACGAATAATCTGGCTTCATTTTAAAATGAATATTAGAAAACATTGCACATAGTATTCTTAAGTTATAGTGGTGGGTGGACGGTCAGTGATGCTGTTCTTGTTATGAATTTATTTAAAAGTATAGAAATTAAAATAAACTCATAATATAAGAAAGCTGCCGGTTGTTGCCAGTCCGGGACACGGCGGGTCCATAGGTGGTGATAATGGTAAGCCCAATATGAGGGTAGGGAATAGTTCCCCCGAACCAAAACTGGCATTTTCTGATCTTATTCCTACGAGGCTTGAAGCATATTCTTCTTACGTTCAAAGCTACATTACTCAGCTCTGGATTTACGTACCGTGACAATTTATACCTCGTTTTAAAGCTTAGACTTCGATCTAAAACTTTTATTTTAAACATTTTTTTTACTTTACCTCGTAGAAAAAAATTAAAGGGAATTTTTCCCACCAAAAAACTGTTGTTTTCTCTATAACACACAATGGCCACGAAACTACACATTTCTCGAGAAAAATGAAAGACACCTTTTTTGTAGACTAACATTTGTCAAAGAAAATTTAAAAAAATTGCGAAGCATTTGCTCCACTGGTTTCGGAGTTATGGCTAATTTTCTGAGAGACGGCAAATTCACGTTTTAGGGGGCTGGGGGGGAAAGCACAAGGGGGAGAACCGGGGACTTTTGAGAAATTACATGTCTCATCATAGTCTATCAACAGGAAAAAATTCAACTCTCCGGGAATTACTTCCGACACAAAACCTGTTTTGACTGGGCTAATAGTATACTTGAATGGTACTGGTATGGCATCAGTGTAGAATGAATAGACCAGTGATATTGGCGCGCATGCGCGGAGTGCGGACAACAGTGCTGCGCTGGTATTCAAAGAAACCGGTTTGTGAACCCCTCCGTGGCTAAGCGGTTAGCGTACACGCCTTTGGCGTGGGAGGCCCGGGTTCGATTCCCGGCGGGGGCTCTTGTGGTTCGGATTCAACGTTAATCAGTAAGTCCACGTCTCATGTATCCTTGCTGCTGAAAGGGACGTTAAACCCAAAATCAACTCAAAACGGTTCGAACTTGTCGGACACTGGTGAGATGTTTTGTTGAATATAGATTGGAAAGTTCGTCAGCCACTCTGACAAATGTTTGAACACTGGCGGAAACTACCTCTAAAAATAGTTTATGGCCTGGTCTTTCATGTAAAGAAAGTTTACCTTGTTTTATTTACACACGCCTCGCAAGATAACACAAAATGTAATAATCTCAAGTTTTTTCCTGAAAATTAGTCTTTCATCTAAAAATCATTGCATAAATCACTGAATAAGTTTTAACAGTTATTTAAGTTACTTTGATATATTAAATAAAAAATCGAACAGCTTCTATATATTAGTATGAATTTTGGAGCGGAGCTGTCCATGGCTCTAATGAAAATTTCATTAAGCCTAATTTTATAGATAGACTAAGTAGCAATGTAGACTTACATAAAAAATGTACTTAACATTGGAATGTTGTGATTAGTGTTGTAAAGGCCTGGAAAGAAACCGGAAATTTTGAGTAAAAAAAACCGAGCTTGGAAAAAAACGGAAAAATTGGGAAAAAATCGAAATTTTCGAATATTTTATTACATTATGATTTAAAAATGACAACTATTTTATAGTTACTTGCTTACAGTTAAGATTATTGAGTAGTTATGTTTCGTGTACTAGAATAAGGAAATTTTGTGGCAACAAATATATTTGCACCACTCCTTTAAAATTAGCACCGTGATAGAATGGAATTATAGTTACAAAAGATACTAAAATATAATCCTAGTTAGATTAATTAACATTGACGCATTTAAAGTGTCTTAAGTAATCTTACGAACTTACCGTTATATGGCAGCGAAGTGTTAGAAAACAGGGACAGAATCATTTTAGTTAACCCTTAATTAGTCGCATGTGGAATTTTGTACCTCACTTTTACATTTTCCTTTTTGTTTTCCTTACTTTCGATCGTATGGTTTTGAACTTTTGTCTATTTGACTTTTAAGTTTCATGATTGGACAACAATACATATTTGATTTGTTGCACAAGCCATTAGTGAATATTTTGTTATTTATTTTGGAGTGATGCATTTTGCGGAGAAAAGTTCCGCGCGCGACTAAATAAATTTCCTTTTTTCTCCTACAAATTTTACGCTTTCTTTCAGTTTATTGCTTTTATCCAACAACAATTAAGCGAATCGGTGACTACAAAACATATCACAAGCAAGCGCCACCACCACTATTTTTTAAAATTTATTTTACAAAAATATATTTTCAGGTGCAGTTCATTTGTAAGCAACTGAACTTATAAGTGGTTCATATATGCATTGTGCGCTCTGAAAATAAATACATAGAGAAGAGAGTCTTTTCTTTCAAAATGGATCATCATAAACGTGATGTGGACATAATTAGAAACATGTTGTTGGAAGTTCTAGCTGAAGACGACCATTTAGAAATTCCAGATATGGAAGATGGCGATGAAGAAGATATCATTGAAGAAAGCGACCATATCTCTGCCAGTAAAGAATCAGCAGATGAAGGTGAAGTGTTGCCACAAGCAGATCATGTGGAACCACTCACAAATACTACTGCACGGAGACCATATCTTCTAGGAAAGGACAATGTCAGTAAATGGTACGCATATGCTCCACGGCAAAATATACGAAGAAGAAGTCATAATATTTTGACCCATTTACCAGCAGTCAAAGGACATGCTAAAGAAGCGAAAACGCCGAGTGAATGTTGGAGTTTGTTCTTTAGTACGCCTATGCTAGAGAGAATCGTTTAATTTACAAACCAGTGGATTGAAACACATAGAGACGCTTATAGTAGAGAAAGAGATGCTCAAAATACTAATATAACAGAAGTAAAGGCCTTGCTGGGCCTTCTATATCTTGCAGGAGGACTGAAGTCATCTCATGCTAATCTGGACGATCTCTATGCAAAGGATGGGACTGGAATTCAATTCTTCCCAGCAACAATGTCTCTTAGAAGACTAAAATTTCTCCTACAAGCTCTTCGTTTTGATAACAAAGTTGACAGATACGAGAGAAGAAAGTTTGACAAGTTTGCGCCTCTTCGAGATATTTTTGAAGAATTCAATTTGCACTGCAAAAATTGCTATTCTGTTGGGGAATATACCACAATTGACGAAATGCTTGAGCCTTTTCGAGGAAGATGCAGTTTCCGTGTTTATATGAAGTCAAAACCAGCTAAGTATGGAATCAAAATATTTGCTTTATGCGATGCAAGAGTATTTTATGCTCTTAACATGGAGGTATATGTTGGTAAGCAACCCGATGGACCATTTCAGACGGACAATAGACCCCATCAGATAGTACTTAGGCTAGTAGACCCTATAACCGGAACAGGAAGAAATGTCATTACTGACAACTGGTTTAGTTCCATACCACTGGCTGAAGAACTACATAAACGTGGACTGTCTCTAGTTGCCACTCTGCGGGAGAATAAAAGAGAAATCCCTGCAATATTTACTGAAGGCAAGCGACGTGAGGAATGCAGTAGTTTGTTTGGTTACGGTGAAAATATGACTCTCCTTTCGTATGTACCGAAGAAAAATCGAGTGGTTACTCTTATCTCTTCCATGCACTTTTCTGATGGTACTGATGAATCTTCTAGAGAGGCCAAAAAGCCAGAAATGTTAACTTTTTACAATGTAACAAAAGGAGGTGTAGATACGCTAGACCAAATGAAAGCTACATATTCTGTATCTAGAAGAACTCATAGATGGCCATTAGCTGTCTTCTTTGCTATGATGAATATCACTGGTATAAACAGCTTCTTAATTTTTCAGTCCAACACACAGAGTAATATGAACAGGGAAGATTCTCTGAATGTCTTAGCTAAAGATCTTTGCTTGGACAACATGAAGGCAAGAGTAAGTCTGCAATATCTCCCAGAGAATTAAAATCAAACATCCGAAAGTATGGAGGAATACCAGAAGATCCATCTACTGTATCTGTTCTAGTTCCAATATCAGGGCGTTGTGCTTTCTGCACGAGGAAAGAAAACAGGAAGACCAAATATTGTTGTGTCATGTGTCAAAAATTTGTGTGCGGTGTGCATAAAGAAACTGTCACATATTGCAAAGAATGTATTCATCAAGATAGAGTGGAGAAACCTGAAGACGAGGATATGTAAGTAGTATGGATATGTAAACCGAGAGGCAAAAGCATAATTTATATGAATGTTTCAGAAAACATAAAAACTATATTTCTTATCAGGTTTAACTATACATGTTATTATTCCTGTTATTTCAGAAAAAAACAGAATAGTTCCTTCATTGTTTAGGTATTTATGTCTAACGTATTTTTATATTATTTTAGGTCTTCATAGCATAAAATAATTTAAGACGCATATTAAAACAAATATTTTAACCTAAAATTAAATAAAAAAATAAAAAAAATATATTACACGAGTTTTATTATGTAGTTATTTTGCGGAACAAAATTCCGCACGCGACTAATTAAGTAACTTTTTTCACGCGACTAGTTAAGGGTTCATACACTGAGAAAAAAAATGTAGGTGGCATACTTAAAAACGTAGGTTACATTCGTAATTCCTGTAGTTTCTGGACTTAACGTACAACCGTATATAACATCCTGCAGCAAACGTATAGCTGAAGAAGTATGTATTATACAAACTGTCTGCATAAGTGCAATGACGTCATTCGTATAACGTCATCTTCAGTAACAAGTATATACGGAGGTGATATCTAGCTTTGTGACGTCAGGATCGTATGTAGCATGTGGGTTAATAATGGCGACACACACTGACTATCAGGACGGAGCATAATTTCGAGAAGTATGCAATATACGTTCTGTACGTGTGTTTCTTGCGTTCAACCCCGAGACAGCATCTATATTGTACTTGTGCCCCGTACGTACGACTAGATACAGTATACGTATTGTACGTATGTATTATACAGATTTTCCTTATGTCGCACACAGCTTGTCCCGATACAGCATACAGAATATCCGTATGCACCATACAGATTGCACATATGTAGCTTACAGACTGTCTGCATGCAGCATATAGATTATACGTATGTCGCGTACAGGTTGGCCATATGTAATGTATGGATTGGATGTATGTAGCTTATAGATTGTCCATATGAAATATACGGATTTTACCTGTATCGCATACGTATTGCCTTGTTGTAATATATGAATTGGACATATTCAGGATCTAGATTGTACGTATATGCACCATTATTGAAGTGCTGCAACATACTGAGAAATGCATGATACATTCTTACTGTAATGTTGTCACACATTGTTTTTCTCTGTATGGAAACAAAAAAAACTTAAAATATGGTTGATCTCCATTGTGCCAATAATAATAAAATTAACAATGCTACACTTTTTCAAATCTTAGTTTAGAGCAACTGTCCAAAGAAATGTATTAACCTGCAGGGTGTTCTGTAAGTTTGGGCTTCCTGCTAATTCGTTGGAAAGCTACTGCAAAGCCAGGTGTTGAAAAGTGACACAAGCGTTAATTTTAAAATTATGGGCACAAAGAAGGTCAACCATATGTTAAACTATTTTCGTTTTCATACAGAGTAAATCAATATGTGATATACTACTGTAAGAATTTATCATATGGTTTGCAGTTAGTTGCAGCACTTCAATAATAATGCAAAATGCACAGTCATATACAATCCTATATTCAAACTCAAACCACAAGAGGCCTGAATAGAATTTTCCAGAAATAACTTCTGTGTACATTTTAATTAACAGGTATGTTTTTTTAAATGTCGTAATAATTAAAAGTATGCTGATAGCGGAAAACGTGTTCGCTCACAAGATGATCCCTACTCAGTACTCGCCATTAAAAATGCAACACCAAGAAGGAGACTGGGTAGCTGCACCAAAGTTCCCAGGCAGATACCTAATAGTAAGTGCAGAATATTCTTAAACGCTATATTCGCTGTGTGACAACGTGGTGACAGCGGAGGCGTTGTGCAGCCATCGACTAAATATATTTATCCTTCCCTGCTTTAGACATTCTGCAAATTTGGACTTTCCTGGATGCATCCTTCTTAGTGCAACATTTTAAGCAACGAGCAGTTTAACAGTCTCATACATTGCTTAAAGAAAGAGCAATGATTCTCAGAATTACTCGGAAGATATATATACAATAATTTAAAACGGTTATTTCAATCTTTGCAATTCAGAGCACGAAAAGAAGTATAGCTAAAGGAACACTGATTTTAGCCAGATAGTAACTATCTCATTTCTCATTTCGTGTAGCTTCTTGCATTTGTTTAATGCTAAAAATGTATTTTATCGCTAATTGAACCCAGTACCATATATATACCGACAGGACCTACCTTAGTCACAAGGTGACATGAGTGATACACTAAACTATTCGATTAACACCTGCGGCCTTGTCAACACTAGATAAAGTTACAAAGTGATCAAGTAAATACGGAACATAGTTCATACAAAGTATAGCGATGTATGAAGTCTGTGTTTCATATGACTTGGATAAAGGATACATCTGAAATAGCAACAAAGAAATATATAATGTTTTCTCTGGATAATTTGGATTAGTCCAGAATTCGAACACGTATACGTTGGTAAGTCCAGCTTTTTTTCTTTCTTTCTTCGGATTCCCAATAAAACAACACCTTCGCTAGACATGTTCAGTATACACATTGCCTTACATACAGAACAATACATTAGTTATTAATGCATGTCTGAAATAATAGTGCTTCGTATAGAATTTTACTTCATCCAATCGTAATAGCGCAAAGATAAAAAAATATTGCGAGGGATAATGTTCTTATTACAGAGAAAAAGAGTTGAAATGACTTAACACTAACAAACATTTTCTTTAAACAGAGATAGTATTTTATTCTAATTTATGGGAGAAAGAAATAATTTGTAGTACAGTATCTTTATTAGGGTTATATATTCGTACAAAAGAATGTAAATACAATTGGATCTGTCTTCAGAAAGGACGTACTTTTAGCCACAACCTACACTGCTCCTTTTCACTGTCTTCCAAGCAGAATCCTGGTTTTGTTTTGATGCACGAAATACCTGAGACAAAAATCAGAAAATATTTAAAATATTAAATTCAGTGTGCTTAACTTGGTTGTACTTAACAATACAAAGTATCTTAACATTTTTTAGATTAAATGGACAAAATCTATTCGGTCAGGTATGGACTTTTGGGTTGCACGTAGAAAAACTATGAAGTGTTTATTGATGGTGAACAACTCAAAATGTATTACTATTCAAAAGTAAGTGGGTACCCCAATGGTGTTTGGGGTACCATGGGGTACCTAATGTCTGTATTTTTTTTTAGATATGTGGAAATGTATGTCTCTAAAATGTAAGGAACTGACATTTGTTTACCTAAAACCTCAACTCGGTAAGCCTTAGGGGTATTGAGATATGGGAAAATAAAAAGCGACACCATAGAAGTGTGGGGTTTGTGTACTAGGTGGTGCAGTTTCGGAAACGTAATTACGAGGGCTTACAACACCTCAAAAGTAGTTTCAATTAAATACACTACACACACGCCCTGATGGGGGTTTTCGGGTACCATGATATTCGCAGAACTCTCATTTCTAAATATTCTAAAATATGTCTTAATAACGTTTTAAAGAACGTTAGAGGTGTGTGTTTACCGAAACCGCAAGTCAGTACGCCTAAAAGTTACCGAAATATGGTGAAATAAAAAGCTACACCATAGGTACGTGGAGCTTGCATATTAGACAGTACAATTTAGAAAATTAATTAAAATATGACTATCAAGATATTGTCAAATAAAGGGAGGATCCATATAGTTATGGGGTTTTCGTGTTAGGTGGTAAAATTTCCGAAACCGGTCATGTAAAGTTAATAAGCATCAGTAGCAATTTCATCTTAAAATAATTAGGTATTTCCATGGAGTTTAAGAACATCATGGGGTCTACCAAGATTAAATTTTAAAAGCTTTGTAAAATATATTTTGACATTTGTAAAGAGTATTAGAAATATGTATTTACCTAAAACTTCCAGCTAGTACATCTAGCAGCTAGAGAGACACCATACAATACAAGCGTATTAGATCTTGAAATTTCAGAAAACAATTATTGATCCTAACAAAAGTTAAATAAGATGGTACTTATATGGGTTAAGTGAGTACCTCAGACTCGTCAGTACAATTTCGATCGAAAGATTAATTCAGCTCTAAATTTTCTTTGGACAATTACAAGCGTTCATCGGGCTCTGAAATAAAGTGAACATTTTTTGTCAATATCTAATATAGCAAGCGAGATATAAGGAATTATGCATTTTATGACGTCATAAAAATAGAGACCCACATGGATTTGTACTTTTGAGTATTTGCTGTAAGAAGAAGAAATTTCAGAAAACAACCGTATATACCTTAATAGGCAATTAAATGGGCGAGGGCACGGTGGCTTAGTGGTAGAGTGCTTACCTCTGGTGTATTTGGTTTTTGGTTCGATCCGCAGCCAAGTCAGTTTGTAGTGCACATCGTATTCGTGGGTTTTCTCGGGGTACTCACTTTCCTCCCACCTTTGCATTCCATCAATTCTGTCAACAACATTCACTTGCTTTAATCATAATCTCCCTGAGACTAAAATGCATAATCGCGGGTCGCTACACTGAAATATTTCCTTTTATTTAATTTTAAAATTAAATAGGGAGTAAAGTATGATCGTATCTCTACGAGTTAAGTGAATACTCCAATAGTTTCTGCAAAAAAGATTAGTTAAATACCCTACCACTAAGCTACTGTGTCCCCGCCCACTGAATTGTCTATTAAGGTATATACAGTAGTTTTCTGAATTTTTTTCTTATAGGAAAGAGCCAAAAGTACAAATCCGTAAAGATCTCTATTTTTACGTCATAAAATATATAATTCCTTATATCTTGGTTACTATCTTAGATATTGACAGCGAATTTTCATTCTTTTGCACAGCTCGATGAACCCTTGGAATTGCCTGAAGAAAACCTAGGACTGAACTAATCTTTCGATCGAAATTGTACTGAGGTACTCATTTAACCCATAGAAGTACCATCTTATTTAATTTTGTTGCCACCAATAATTGTTTCCGAAATTTCAAGATCTCGTACGCTTTTATTTCACAGTGTTTCTCCAGATGTTAGATGTACTAGCTGGAAGTTTTGGGTAAACACATATTTCAAATACTGTTTACAAATGTCAGATTATATTTTCAAAAGCTTTTAAAATTTAATTTTGGTAGACTCCATGATGTTCTAACACTCCATGAAGATATCTAATTACTTTAAGATGAAATTGCTACTGGTGTTTATTAACTTTCCATGACCGATTTCGGAAATTTTAGCATCTAACACGAAAACCCCTTAACTGTGTTGGTCCTCCCTTTATTTGACAACATCTTGATAGCCGTTAGTCATATTTTAATTCAATTTCCGAATTGTAGCGTCAAGTATGCAAGCCCCACATACCTATAGTTTATTTTCCCATACCTCGGTATCCATAAGGCTTACCGAGTTGCAGTTTTCAGTAAAAAAAAAAAATCAGTTCTTTACATTTTAGAGACATGTATTTCCATATATCTAAAACGCGGAAATTAAGTACCGCATTGGAACCCCATTGGAGTACTCACTTACTTTTGCATAGCAGGGTAAAAACGCCAGTGGTTCTCACTTTAAGGTTGAAAACATACTATTTTGTCTCTTCTCTGAGCATCGTGAATCTGTCGGAGCTGTACCATAGTTGGAAAGACTCACTGATCCTTCCTATAATGACCATGTAGTTAGAATTAAAAAAGGAGTAGCCGTTGGAGGAAAAACAATATTTTAAAATTCTTGCACCAGTAGTCGTCACCTTAAAATCAAAATGTTCCAGTAGTAGTCAGGATTTTCTACCAGTGTTCGTCACTCAAATAACTTGACATAATTTATTCAAAAACGCACTGTGTATCAGTTTAGGGTTAAGAATACAATATAAAGTAGTAAGCTTAATGACTTTGCATCACTTTTAGCACTCAAGAAATAAAATAGAAACGTTTTTACATACTTTTTAAAGCAATTTCAGAGAGAAAAATGTTAACTGAATTCAAAAGTTAACTGTATCTCACTTCCACGTCAAGAGTACAATATTAAATACTATGTTTAATAACTATACGTCACTTTAAACTCTCAAGAATGAAAATAAACGTTTGTACATACATTTTAAAAACAATCTGAGAAACAAAATAAGTTAACTGAATTCAAAATTTATTTATACGTCACCTTAAGCTTGAGAATACACTATAAAATACAGAGATTAATAAAAAATGAAATCTTTAAGTTTAACGTCCAACGATTATGCCGGTTAGGCTAAAGGAGACGGTGATAATGAGAAATGAGTGAAATGGTGGAATGAAGAAAGTGGGAGGAAACGGGAGAACCCCGAGAAAACCCACGAGCACGGTGTTTGTCCACTACAAAGTCCACACGGCGCGAGTTGGGATCGAACCAGGGACCCCAAGCACCGGAGGTGAACACTCTAGTATTACAAGAATCAGTTAAAATCTTGCGGCCCTTTTTTCTTCCCCATTTTGAACCGGTACATGAAAATGAGATTTTCTCCATGTTTGCCTGCGCCGATTTTGAAAATTCCTTCAGTAATCGATTTCTCTCGACGAATACTACAAGAATCAGTTAAAATCTCGCGGGCCCTTTATTCTTCCCCATTTTGAACCGGTACATGAAAATGCGAATTTTTTCTTGCTTGCCTGCGCCGATTTTGAAAATTCCTTCACTAGTCGATTTCCCTCGACGAGTACTACAAGAATCAGTTAAAATCTCGCGGGCCCCTTTTCTTCCCCATTTTGAACTGGTACATGAAAATGCGATTTTCTTCATGCTTGCCTGCGCCGATTTTGACAATTCCTTCACTAGTCGATTTCTCTCGTCGAGTACTACAAGAGTCAGTTAAAATCTCGCGGGCCCTTTTTTCTTTTCCATTTTGAACTGGTACATGAAAATGCGATTTTCTTCATGCTTGCCTGCGCCGATTTTGACAATTCCTTCACTAGTCGATTTCCCTCGACGAGTACTACAAGAATCAATTAAAATCTCGCGGTCGTCTTTTCTTCCCCACTTTGAACCGGTACATGAAAATGCGATTTTCTGCATGTTTACCTGCGCCGATTTTGAAAATTCTTTCAGTAATTTATTTCTGTTGTCGAGTACTATAAGAATCAGTTAAAATCTCGCGGGCCCTTTTTTCTTCCCCAAGCCAATATTTTTGTATATTTTGAATGTATTCAAGTATGGAACAAAAGTATTATATAATTCCCTTAGTAGGTTTCTCAACTTAATATTTTTCAACTTAAATTTTATTTATTTTAATTATTTATTTTCTTGTGACTCAATATTTAATTGCAATCGTTCATTGGGGAGAAGGGTGGCCATTCTCAAATATATAAATATAGTATTCTTAAAATTTATGTGTTCTCGTACTATTAGTTTCTTCCACTAGACCTGGAAATTGCAAAATTAATACCTGGAAAACCTGGAAAATTCAGGGAAATTGAGTTCCATATTTATGTATGAACACTGCTATTTACAATTTTTTTTCGAATAGGGAGAACTGTACAAAAGGGTGTTTTGGGAATGGTATAACAATAAGTTTCTGGGAGTGTTGTCCGAAATGAAATCTTTAAGTTTTACGTCCCACTATTATGCTGGCTAGGCTAAAGATAACGGGGTGTTGTTCGGTGGGGGTCAGTGTTGCCAATTTTGGGTAAAGTCGCTAAATAAGGGGAATTCGACCTCAACGATATCGTAGGTTGACCATAAAATTTTCAGTTAAAAACAGGACAGGTTCTTGAAACCCTAGACTTTTAGATCTACCTTTGTTCTTATCAGTGCCTTGATATCAGATTTCCTCCTCTCTCTCTTTGTTACAGAGCGGGTACTTATGAGAAAGGAAAGACACGTTGAAATTTGTTCAACACACAACCAACTGCTAAAATCTCTGCTGCCTTTCGAGCAGTACTGCGAACTATAGAGTATGTTTAATATAGGGAATTTCAGTTCAATTTTTGCCTCTTTGTTATTATTAATTATTAATACTTTTAAAAGGAGTAAAGATACTGAGTTTGTTATTTACTTCTTTCATTTACATAAAACGGGACGAATACTACTTTTTTCCATCTACTGACGGGACGGCCGGGACACGCCCCTAAAACGGGACTGTCCCGGTCAAAACGGGACGTATGGTCGCCCTACGATAGCGACAAAAAATATTTTTTTCCGATTGGAGACTTTTTTGGGTGATTTTTAAATGACGATTTACCTACTTACACATTTAGCGACTTTTTGCTCCAAACAAAATGTTCATCTGTAGAGAAGCATTATTAGTTCAAAACAGTTTTTACGTTCTTTTTTTCTGTTTGTTTGTTTTAATCAGCGCAATTGATGAAGAGTTTGGAAATACAGCATACTCACTGCCCCATAATCCTGCATTGTTATGTTACCCTTGCCCTCTAACGAAGAACAACTACAAACTTGATGTCCTTTAGTTCGCAGAGTTTCCGTTGAGAAACACACGTAATACATCATTACCGATAGCAACAAGATTAGCTATAGATGCGTGAATAAAGGCGAAGAAGATGTTTGTTATATTTGTCCTTTGGGGTCTTTTAATTATTCTGCACTTTTTCTTTTACAAAAAAATTGCTTAACGTAAGTACTGTAGTGTTAATTATTTCGGAACTATTTTGACCACAATATGAACAAAAGTACCCGAAACAACCTGAAATGATCCCTGAATTAAAGGATTGGTTGCGCCCTATTTACAAAGATGTAATTAGAACCAGCGGCGCAAATCTGTCTTCAACATGGGTGGGGGGAAGGTAAGACTGTTACCATACTTATTTTTGGCGATGTCCAAAATACTTATGAAGTTGAAAAACAATGTTGTGGAGGATCAGAGTTGTCTTCAGCGTTGGGAGGCTGCAGATTTGAGGCTTATTCTGGGGGACATCTATTTTATCTCACGTTCCTTTGTAGCAATCGGACAAAAATAATCAAATTTCTCCCAAAAAACACATTTCAAATCGGATTATTGGGGAGAAGTCCCCCTCAGTTCCAAGATTGGAGGGGACATGTATCCGTCATCCCCCCCCGGATTTGCGCCAGTGAGTAGAACATATTGTTTAGTTTACATCTACAACTTTAAAACAATGCTTATAGACAATGAATTTCTCGATTATTTTTTATAGCGACTTTTCACCCAAAATTGGAGTCGTCATCTCTCGTTTCGCAAACTTATTGCCAACATTTTGGAAACTGGTTGCGAAGAGAGCTACAATGGATGAGTCGAGTTATTTCGTCGCTTCCGCTGGGAACCTAAGTACAAGATTCAAAAGAGATTAAGAAAAAAGGAAATGAAACCTTTGAGTTTTACGTCCCACAGTTATGCCGGTTAGGCTAAAGGAGACGCTGATGAGCAATGAATGAAATGATGGAATGAAGAGAGTGGAAGGAAACGGGAGAACCCCGAGGAAACCCACGCACACGGTGTTTGTCCATCACAAAGTTCATTTGACGGGGGCTGGGATCGAACCCGGGACCCCAAGTACCGGAGGTGAACGCTCTACCACTGAGCCACCGCAGCTCTTAAGAGATTAAGAGTCACAATCATAGTCACTTTCAATTTTGTAATATATATAGGTCTATATATTGCATCACTGACTAATAACTAAAATCCTTGGATTGTATATATAAAAGTCGCCCCCTGCCCGTAAAAAGCTTCATTCGAGCTCGGAATCGAACAATTGCATCTGCAAAACAGTGCTAAGTTGATTTTAACGTTCCTTTCAGCAGCAAGGCTGTATGAGACGTGGACCTACAGATTAACGTGGAATCCGAACCACATAAGCTCCGGCCGGGAATCGAAAAAATGAAATGAAATCTTTGAGTTTTATGTCCCACGGTGGTAATAGTATACAACAGTGCCTCATGATCTGTGCGCGTGGATACTTCCTACTGTTGCACTACGTATAAAAATGATTTTATTACATTTAGAAGTAGTAAGAAGCATCAACGTTTACGTGACATGCGATATGTGTTTCAAATCCCCCACATATACTCATACACTACGTACAAGGGCACATTATTATTCTTCTTATACCATAAAACACAACGAAACGCAACGCAAACCGACGTACATTTTATTTTATATTACTCAGTAATTAAATGAAAGTCGCATTTTTACCTCGTTTTCAAGTTCCTATATACTCAATGAATAATCCTTAAAAGACTGCACTTCGTGAGTCCTCGCTAAATGATGAGGCACTCTCGTATACTATATCCAAAAACGCACACTGGATGTTTGCGCAACTGAGGATCAAAACATTCTCAATGGAGTATGAGAAATAGTTAACGCCAATCAAAGTGTGCTTTTGCTTATTCATTACTTCGTTAATACTTAATTCCTTCTAGAAATAGTGAAACTATACTATGAAGAAACACTAATAAACTATTAACAATTACGTTGTATTCCTTACCACACCACGAAAGTAATATACCATTTTTACCACCCATAGAATTTGAACCTAGTACTATACTGCATTAGTCACGCCGTAACGAAAGATGAAATTCAAACACCTGGCACTCGTAGCTGTTGAAGCTGTGTTTTAGCTACCTGTATATCACTCGGCCTGCGTTGGTACTCCTCAACATAAATACCTCACAGCCCAAAGCCAGGAATCATCACAGACAGAAGACAGGGGCACAAGCAGTGCCTGACACTTCACGAACTCAAACCCGCCAAGACTCAACTCAACATGACCTTCAATTACGTTCTAGAAACCAAACCAATGCTAAGGCACAAACTTACCAACTTCCTATATGAAAACAAGAAAAAAAATCTAACTTTTTTGGTTCCAAAGTGATGACATAACAATAATACTAAAAAGGTTTTAATTTTCAGTAACCCAAACATTAATTAACTAGGGAACATAACAAAGCAAAAATAAATAAAAATAAAAATAAATTAAATTAAAAAATAAAAATCTGACAAGTAAACTCTCCCTGATTACTTTTTTTTTAAATTTCAGTGAGGCTGTAAAATATGTCAATATCTTCGTAAAAAATATATATTTCAATGTAAACAAGTTCTTTAAACAAAAGGAAGCTTTGTAGTAGAGCGCTTACCTCTGTCGCGTTAGGTCCCTGGTTCGATTCCTGCTCCCGACAAATAGCCTTTTGGTGAACACTGTAGGTGTGGTTATTCTTAAGACTTTCCAGTTTCCTTACATTTTCTTGATTCCACCATTATCATGTATCTCATTGTCACCTTCTCTCTTACATTGATGTACAATCATGGGGCGTTAAACTAAAAGCAAAAAAAAAAAAAAAAAATCTTGCAAATATCCTAGTAAAAATGAGTTTTCTAGACTACACAAGTGGCCCCGCGTAGGGTAGTCGCTAGCGCTCTCGCCTTCGGTGCGAACGGTTCCGGGTTCGATCCCGGGGGAGAACTCGGTCGAAAAACTATCAAAAGATTTTAAGTCCAGCCATCCTGAATGAGGTTTCCTTGGGTTTTCCTCATTCACAGCAGGCAAATGCCGGAGTGGTACCTAACATTTAGGTCCCAGGCCGTTTTCTTCCTTAGCCAATCCTTTCTTCCCTTCCTTTCCCCGGATAGTGTACTCGCCGAGGAAAGTCATCCCTCATATGTGATGGGATAACAAGGCCATTGATGCCGAAAGCCCAGAAATCTAAATCCTAAATCTTCACTACACAAGGAAATTTTCGCGCTGAAAACGGTTTATTAACAATTATGTTAAGCAGTCCTGTAGTAAATCTGCACCAAGTAATAAATCGTCACATATAAAACGGAATGAATAAACACATAACATTCATTTTGCTACCTTGAAACGTAAAATGTTTCAAAACATTAATATTCAAAGATTACTCAAAATTCAGATTCACCCATTCCATTCTCCTCAATCATTAACGAGTTACAATAGTAAGAATTGTCATAAACTACATTACTTAGTTAGTACTATATTAAAGCAAGTTACACTAAAAGAATATATAATTAATGGAATATTTAACTAAAAAAATAGTTAACTATTGTACTTACCCAGGCTTTTGTTTCCTTCCTCTCTTCTTTTCCGTTTGTAAACAACCTCGTTTCGCAAGCAAAAGACGGTAGTTCAATGACGTCAGCCATGGCGAAAGAAAGAGTGTCTATAGGCGGTCAGGATCTCACACACAGATGGACGGATATAATATATAGCTGACGTATGAAACATACGTATACGTATGTAATATACAGAAGATTGTTAGATGTCAGATATCCTGCAGCAGCATAATGTAACATCTAAGCGGGTAAAAGGCAATACCTGTGTAGCATATGGATAAAGTACGCTCCGTACAGATTTCCTTAGTAAACATAACGAATCCTTGTATTTGTACAATATACCGCTGTCCGGATAATGGATTTTTCTCAGTGTAGCAGTATGTTAAAATTAAATATATATATTTTATGGAGATACCTATCTCCCTTGCGCTGGGCAAAATTTCCGGAAATTTCGAACCCATTAAAAAATCTTTTGTTCGGAAATATTAGGAAAACACAGAAAATATAATTTTAAAACTATTTCTTCGCCTGATGCTAATCTTATTTTCTGTAACGTGTCTGCAGCATATATACATCGTATTTCGCTAGCAGGAAAAATACTTAAAGCAACAGCTTTTAACTTCCGATAACTTCAGTTTTCTGATATCTGATGATAATAAAAAACCTCTTTATCATTTGTATTTTTATCGAACAACTAAAAAAAAAAGATACTCTTATTCACATATACACACATATACTGCACAAGTGCGTAAATGTGAGCAGCGAGAAATCTATTAAAGAAATTAATATGCGAAACTTCAGTTCGTTATTATTCAAGACTAGCAGAATACCGGTACCCGTTCTTCGCACGGGGAGAACACGTTTCATTTTGGGTATAAAGAGAACCAAAACTGTCACGAATGAACTTAGGGACCCCAAAAATTATAAATTCGACATTAGTATCAGTCATTTTCAAATACTTTTACATGTCACCCTTCCCCTTTAGGAGTAATAATGGGGGCTGAATTTGGATTTAAATTACATCGGAAGTGTCACTGTTGATCTCAGTCACCCCGAAAACAATGAATTCGACACTAATATCAGCCATTTTTTTTATTATTTTTATATATTCACCCTTTCTCCCTATCCCAAGTTGAGGCACTGAATTTGGATTTAAACAGCATCGGAAATGATAATGTTCATCTGAGGACCCCAAAAACCATGGATTCGACACAAATATCGGTCATTTTAGATACTTTATATATATACCTTCTCTTCCCCCAAATTTACGAGGATGAAATGTGATTTGAACGGCATCGGAAGTGTAACTGCTCATTTCAGCGACCGCAAGAACTTGGATTCGACACTAACATCGTTCATTTTAGATCATATTTATATATCTCCCCGCCTCCAAGCTGCGGGTATGTATTTAGATTTAAACGCCATCGGAAATGTCACTGCTCATCTCAGGAACCCAGAAAACTATGGATTTGACACTAATATCGACCATTTTCAGTAATTTTCATATATGTCTTCCTACCCAAGTTGCAGCCTGAATTTGAATTTAAACGGCATCGGAAGTGTTACTGTTCATCACAGCAACTTCAAAAACTATGGATTCGACACTAATATGGGTCATTTTCGATCATTCATATATATATATATATATATATATATATATATATATATATATATATATATATATACTCTCTCCCCGCCCCAGGTCACGGTGCTGAATTCGGATTTAAATGGCATTAGAAGCGTCACTCTACATCTCAGTGACCCGAAAACTATGGATTCGACAATAATATCAGTCATTTTCGATCATTTTTTAATATATCATCCCCTTACCCCTCCCTAAAGTCGGCATTGAATTTGGATTTACACTGTACCGGAAATGTCACTGTTTACCTCAGCGGCCCTGTAAACGATGTATTTACATTAATATAAATCATTTTGCATCATTTTTATGTATCTTCCCCCTTCCCGAATTTAATGGGATAAATTTGGATTTAAGCGGCATCAAAAGTGTCACTGTTCAGCTCAGCAACCTCGAAAACTATGGATTTGACACTAATATCGGTCAGTTTCGATAATTTTATATCTATCTATCTATCTATCTATCTATCTATCTATCTATATATATATATATATATATATATATATATATATATATATATATATATATATCCCCTTTCCCTTCCCTAAGTTGCGGGCCTGAAATTTTATTTAACAGCATTGGAAGTGTTACTGTTCATGTCAGCAACCCCGAAAACTATGGATTTGACACTAATATCGGTCATTTTTCCATCATTTTATATATATATATATATCTCCCCTCCCCTTCCTCGAAGTTGCAGTGCTGAATTTGAATTTAAGCTTCATCGGAAATGTCACTGTTCATGTCAGCAACCCCAAAAACTATGGGTTCGACACTAAGATGGGTAATTTCAATATATATCCGCACTTCCTTACTCCAAGTTACACTTTCAAAGTGAAATGGCAAAATCAATCCCACGTCCGAACCTCTCTATGTTGAAAATTTTTATTGAGATCAGTCTGGTAGTTCAAGAGTTGCTGAGTTACAAGTATAGTCACTTTCATTTTTATACATATATAGTCTAACTTGTCGCACTAGAAAATAGGTATGTTTACATACAAAATTTTGTACATAAAGTTAATATTAAAGCCTGTCTTTGAATATTAAATGATAGTAGTTATATGTTTTAGTGCATGAATATTAGTGAAATTTGCTTACTGCTCTTTCTTTTAAGAAGTAATTTGCTTAAAATTAACAAAATTTCATAAGATCAAAGAGCACAATAAGTACTTAGTTTCATTCAAGTGCCCTATTTGTTGCAACAGAAACGCTTCATGATGGTATATGTGTATGCAATTGCACAACCAAGGAGTGAACGACTAAAAGGGACATAAAGGAAATGAGTGCAGACTATTAATTTTCATGAATAATTTCAACAGTTCTATTTTCGATTGCTTCTTTTTTTAATATTCAGAATAGTGAAATTTCACACGTTCGAAAAAAAAAACGGTTCCATTACTAGTAAAACCATTCTAAAACAAAGATTTTTTTTTTATTTTCCCAATTTTTCCGGAAAAACTCTTTTTTACCAGCAGATTCAGAAGACCTTCAAGTGTCAACAAATCTGCATACCGAACTTGGAATAACAGACATGCTGTCATACATTTGTTTCTAACCTACTGAATATGTCACTTTTGTCATCGGTTTAATATTCCCCGTTGTAGCATATAACAATATTACTTTCAATCTTAGTTTAGAAGAGTCTGTCAATACTTCTGTTCTATGGGGGTGTCTAAGAAACGTAGTACCTAGGTCTGTATTTATACAATACAGAGCGACTATTTTCATAATATAGTGTTACAAAATTTTATCCTTAAATATTTTCATTTTAAAAATGGAATTCTAGTACACAAATCGAGTAAATTCCTTTCTTACAGCCTACACAAAAGAATCTCAGTTTAACGCTTAGTGAGATTTAGGTTTCTCACATTGTTGTCCACTTCTTAATATGGTCTATAAAATTATTTTCAGGTTCTGAGATAGAGTTCTAGTCACAGAACGTGGATGATCCTAGAATCTAATTTGTCTGTTCTGCTGGTGAGAACTATTTTCGCTTTAACAGTGCATTAAGGACTGCTGTTCAGGTCCATGTGGTGCAAATTTTACAGTGGATAGATCGTAAGAGTACTCTATTCGATTTTGTTCGTTTCGAATACCCTAATTTCTCTTGAAAGAAATAGAGAATGATACGTTTCTACTGCCTTGGGATTTCCTGTAAGATTCCAAACGTATCGAAAGGCTGGCAACTTCCCAAGTACAGCTTGTTGCATTTTGTAGAAATTTGATGGATAATTACATATCAGGCTCCATAGTACCACTGCACACTGCTTCCATTGACACCTCCTGACATTCGTGATCCAATGCTAACACAGAAACACCAGTATTTGCTTACATCACTTCCCACCACTACAACTGCTAGCACGGGTTCTTTTCTCGCGCATTTACATTCCACTCCCCGTATGTACTTTCTACGTGTTCGCGACCTCCTATATTTCCATTTCCTGTGGCCTGTTACATTCCATATTACACCACACCTTTTTTATTTTGAAACTGAAGCACACACGTCAACTAGTTTTGTTGATAATTTCCGCACCAAATACGTGGGTCCTTCCTTCCAGTCATATATGCTATACACAGCGGAATTTTTACCACGGAATTTCATGGTTCCGGTTCCATACAATATTTCACTTTAGTATAGATTTCCGTTGCGTACAGGTTATATTGAATAGTCCGTTCTTCTTATGGATGGCACGTTAATTTGTGTTTTGCTTCTTTTCACAATTTACAAAATATTTAAACTGATCGTCACTAATGTCATTCCCTCATTTCTGGGAGATTGTTTGCTCATGTCTGCGAAGTTTTATCTTCCGTAACTCCGCCATCTATGGTATAGTCTACAGCTGCTTAAATTTTGTTCAACTTCGTTTCTTTCTATGCTCAATCAAACAGTGTTGGTGTATGTTTGATTCGAGTTTGTCTGGCAACTACATGGGACTTGATTATGAGTTTAAGTAGTTTGATGGATTGAATAAGCTTTCAAGTCTAACAAAGATATTTTATACTGTTAGTTTACTTACTGAAGAGTACTGAAGCATCGTAATACTTCAATCTGAGAAAATTGCGTAAGATTAGCATTTCGCATCCATTTCATAATAGTCGCTAAATCTATGACACCATATTCATCCTGATACTTGTGGAACACTATGTTCAGTTGGACCCGTCGTATCTATAAGAGGAAAAATAAAATATAAATTCAATAAGACAACCTGGAAACTGCACTTCCAAAGTTAATATTTTTTTTCTTTTTTTTTTAACTAAAGTGCACGTATCTTAATAATACTTGAATAACACTCGAGGATATTAAGCGTTACACAGACTTGACATGTTTATCATTTTATATATCATGAGGCAAGAGTCTTTCAATATTTCCACAACCAAACAGCAATCTTCTGTATACGCCGTGACCAACCATATATACATGGTCAAACTGACCCAAGAAGTAGGTAGTATGACAGGTGTGCTATTCTAGAATTGTTGGTTCAACAAATGTTGTGTAATAGGTTTTAAAGTTATCAATGGTTGTCCGCTCCAGAGCAACAGATTCTGAGGTCATAAGACACGCCATTGAGGGAAATCCATTCACCAGCACATTTCAATTTTCTACCCAGCTCCCGGTACACTATAAAACATTACGTCCACGTACTCGTGAAAACCATCAGAAGCTGCTACATTGTGTCACGTGAGTTGATCCCAGATTAGGCCTAGAGCAAAAGTGATATCTATCGGTACAGGTGCAAAATACGCGTGATAAACGCTTCCTGAATAGTGAACGTTTCACCATGTAAGAAAGTAGTTTAAAAAGTTCCAACTTCCAGAAAAGGTCGTCAAATTTTTACATACACCTCCTACCAGGACTGATAACTTGGCGCGACCTCAGTAAAGTAAGATAAACATGGGATTTGCAACATATAATATGAAAAGTGTTTATAGAGCAGGCGCTTGAAATACGTAACAAGTGAGTTAGAGAAATACAGAATATACCTAGTAGGTGCTCACGATAATAGATGGGAAGGAACAAGCGCAGTAAAGCTCGGAAATTTTACGTGCCTTTAAGGGGAAGAAAACTCCCCAAATACGAACAGGGGACTTTGTTCACAAACGAATAATATTAAACATGTCAGTTAAACGGATTGAATTTGTTAATGATAGATTTTCTTTCATTACTCTTTAAGTCGGTGAACTGGTGTACCAGGGTAAGTCAAAACTTTTGACATAACTCTTTTTGTATTGTTCATACTGATCCCGGTGCTTGTTTATTTTATTGCCATGCTGTTGTGGTTATGCTTTGAAAGTTTGATTCTTAATTCCTCTATTAGTCCTCCTTTTGTTGCAGATAGATCATGGCCGCTCCATTAGAAGAATGAATCAAAGAGGAACAACAATCACTGACCTTTTTGTCGGAAGGTGTATTAGGGGCGCAATACATCAAAGACTTGCGGCACAATTTGGAAACAGTGTCTTGTAGCAACGGAGTGTTTACGAATGGATTGAAAAATTCAGGAATTGTCGCACAAGCGTTACGCAAGAGGAAGAAGCCGAGTGACAACAATTGAAAACAGCATTAAGCGTGCACGCAACGTGGTTCTGTTTGACAAAGGAGTGACTATTGATAAAGTGGGACGTTGTCTGGAAATTAGTCATGGTTCCTTATACACCTTCCGACCACAAACAAACGGTTCTGCGAACTCGGAATATTTAACAACCGGTTCTAGCATATCGATCGAAACCGGCTGAATAGCACCACTGCTTGTAACCGACCTTTCCATTTATTTTATCCACGTTAAGACTACAATGTATTGGGTAAACAATATTTCAGTATAGATTAGTAATTCTCGACTTCACGACCCTCTTTTATTACGCCCTCTTGCCAGTAACTCTCATAAGTACTTTCTTAGTTGTAATAAGCTTTTTAGGTAGATTTTAAAATCTACCTACTATGGAGAATTCATACAATCTATCAATATACATGGTAAAAGTCCTCATCACAATTGTGTGCTGAGAACGGGTTGAGGGAGAATGTTGAAACTTGAAAGTCGTCTGACACATCAGATGGTTATATCAAGCATCATGGCGGCCATCTTTGATGGCAATTCGAAATTTCAATTGCAAAGGGAGTCATATTACATGTTTTAAGGTTAGAATTTTACCAGAAATACGCTTGTGCGGTTATTTTAGCCGTAAGACAAGTGATTTCAAAGTTACTGTTTCTGAAAGTTTCCTAGTTATGTCCTTAGGGACTAAACTCACGTATCGTGAGGCGGGTGAGATTTGGTTGCAAAATTTGATTACTATTTCAGAACACTGATGCTAATAAAATTATTTTAAAATAATAAATTTTTGAAAAGTAATATTTGGAGCACACTTCGCGTTGTGTTGACTTTAGAATATTTTCTGCAAGCCTACGTAATTAATTTATTTTTTTCAAGGCAATAATTTATTGAAGCGTTCAGAGCGTTTGTTTGGAGCGTTCAGAGTACAATGGATCCAAGTCCATTTTCAATAAGGTTCAGTTTTACTCAGGAAACAATTCCATTTCAAAACGTAATATCTTCGCAGTCAGGAGTCCGAAATAAATGTAACTAAAACCACGAAAAATGGCGTAGGGTAGTTTCATATGACAGCTGCTAGACAGGGGGATCGATGGGGCAGGAGGCAGCCGCCCCCAACCCCACCGTGAATCTCAGATTTTGGGGACAGTAAGGCAGTTTTAGAAAACTTTGATAAGCAAAGTCCAACAGAACAAGTTTGAGGTCCTTACCACGGTTACCAACCGTCCCGATTCTGTTGGGACTGTACAGATTTCTGACCTATTTGTCCCGCGTCCCGACCGGACATTCGTCGGGACGCATATTGTCCCGTTTTATCGATTTTCAAATTTAATTAATATTTTACTGGGACATATTTACAAAGAAATAACATTCTTTTACATGCAGTTTTATGTACAGAATCACTTGTAAGAAAATGTGTGTTTTAATTTGACTCATAAAAAAATAGCAGCTCGTCTTTAATTTATAGTTATTCCCTAATTGTTTTGAGTTGATAATCCAGTCGATTATGATGATAGTGTATTCCATGCAGTACTAAAAATTGCTTTTGCAACCTCTTTTAAACATTGTTTATGCTAAATAAATTACAATTACTTTGATTTGAATTTTTTGCATGATAATAGCCAAAGAATAAGACTTGATTTCAGTAATACTTTTTGCCAGTAATTCTTTAACAATGTTATACACTCATTTGTGATTAAAAAATCTATACAGTTTTCTCTCTAAACTTTGTTTATATTAAATAAATTGCAGTTGTTTTGGTTTGAATTTGTTCCATATATTGCTTACTTTGTTTATATTAAATAAATTGCAGTTGTTTTGGTTTGAATTTGTTGCATATATTGCTTATACTTAGTGATGAGCAGTGGGTGGGGAAAATAAAAGAAGAATAATGTGCCGCATTCATTCAGGTTCGTGTTATTCAGTAGATTATTTATAGTTTTCAACGACTCGCCGTATGTGTAGTTTTCTCGGGGGGGGGGGGGGAAGGGGCGGGTTCCAACACCGATTGTTCCGTCCCGATTTTTTCTTAAGAGAAGTTGGCAACCCAGTTCGTTACACCGAATAAATACGGAGGAAATATAGATGATCAAAACTGGAACATTGCTTAGGCCCAATTTCCAGAATTTTAAGCAGGCCCGAAACTTGAAAGTAGATCCACCTTTGAAATCCTAGGCCAAAAAATAAATAAGGGAGCAATTTAGGCCTATAGTTCCTTACGGTCAATAGAAATGGTGATCAAAGTCCGTATTTATTTTGTATAAGGACTTCAAATTTTTTCTGTGGATTTTGCTCAGCAAAAGGTTTCGAAATCTGCATTACTGCTCCCAACATCTGAAATTGAGCCTAGGGGGAGGATGACCTCTAAACGGACACCCCTCTGTAGCGGCAATCATATAAAACTCTAGATTGCACCTTGTCATGTAGTTTTTCTTTCTTTTATTTTGGATTCTTTCTTTCTCTAAGAATGTATATATGAAGACTGAGAACCAACACTGTATCAACGAGTGCCTGCGATATTTCAGAAGCACAATTTAGGAAAAAACGCTTTTTGTTTGTTTTCTGAATACCACACAAAAACTTGTTTCCATGAAAATTATTTTATTTCTTTTTTTAATATCAGTTCTAAATGAAGCCCAACCTTCGACTAAGACACTTTCTCGCAAGTTAACTGATAAGCATCTGAACAGTACAATAAACGTTAAAAACAAGGGGAAAAAGAGACAGAAGAAATTGTAGAATACCACATTGACCTGATGTAGCCACGAGAAATCAAAACATTCACATCGGAAAAAAAATAGTCTTTTGAATGAGAAGCACTTTTTGACCATTTTCTTTCTCTGGCAGATATATATATATATATATATATATATATATATATATATATATATATATATATATATATATATATATATATTACAAAAATGAAATAAAAATATGTTTAAAACAAGTCTTAAAAATACACGTGTTTAAAACAAAATGTTTAAAACGTATATAAAATTTGTTTAAAACAAAATCAATTGTTTAAAACGAGTTTTAATCATTTGTTGTATACATTTTGTTTTAAACAAAACAACCCTGGTAGCTACTCGAGAAGGAATACATTACATTACTCGCAAGTTTCATAATGATCTGGCTATTCATAGATTATTTACGTACATAAATCCTTGTAAACCTTGAACGACCCTTGTATACACACTTGTATGAATGTGTGTTAGTGCATTTTTAATATGTGAATAATAAATAACATTAAATTCAGAATTTTCGTTCATTGAGAAAAGAAGTAATTATTATAATTTCAAAGATATGTTGTAGCCAAACTATATTTTAACTTTTAAATGAAAATATTAAACATGTTCTTAAGCTCCATCGATCAATATTGAAAAAGTTGCAAAGAACACTCTTTCTGAATTTCCGTTAGATTCACAAGATATTTTGTAGCTTAAAATAATCGAAATTAACCCTTAAAAGGCCAACGTGAGTCCAATGGACTCATTACTAAATTGCTTCATATATTTGGGTTCCCAGTGGTAATGTAGGTAATATTATTAATTATATGGCACATTTGTATCAGTTGATTCTTGTTGTGGTGCAGATTGTGGAATTGTTAATGTATGTTAGTGTTAATGGAAGTGTGGAAATGCCTGCTTCTTCAAATATTGTATAAGTAAATCGCCAGGTGTTGGGGATGAAGACGAAGACATTATGTGGAGTGTACTTGAAGATAGTGGAAGTGTTTGGGAAAGTGAAGCATTAGAAGTTTCTGATACTATTAGTAATTCTCAGATTGAAGATTTTGGAAATCGGTGCCAAAGTAATGAAAAGATTTTATATGCAAAGGACGGAACCACATGATATTTTGAACCTCCTTGACCACAGAAGACGAAATCTCAGAACATCATCAGGGGGAGTAAATAAGAGAGAATTGAAGTTTTTTTTTTATTTTTTTTTTACTTGGACCTTTGTATACTACTTGTCGTCCCAAAGCCAAAGATCTGAACACAGAACTGCTATGGGACACAAAGGATGGACCACCAATATTTCGCGGTGCTATGAGTAAAAACAGGTTGAAGTATAAGCTCATATTTATCCAATTTGATGACAAAACAACAAGAAGTGACAGAAGAAATAATGATAAACTGGCGTCAATACGTGAAGCTTGGGAAAGAATGAACCAATGCTAGAAAAGCCACTATGACCCTGGAGAAAATTTGAATGTTGACGAACAGCTTGTTCCATTCGTAGGTAGATGTCTATTTACGCAATATATGCCGTTGAAACCAGGTAAGTGTGGAATGAAGGTATGATGAATAGCAGATTCCAAAACACACTATCCTTTTATATGGTACACCTTACGTTAGGAAAGAAAATAACTACCAAAAACTTGGGACTAAATGTGCTCTTGCATTTGGCGGAGTCTTATTCTGGGAGTAAAAAAATATATCACATACGATAGTTATTTCACACATTTTGATCTCGGCAACACATTGCTTGGCAATGGTCTTTCGCTAGTGGAAACAGTAAAAAACAAAATACGTTCGTTCCACCCGAATTCTTATCAAACTGAAGGAATGAAGAGACCAATTGGCCCATGAATATTCATGGCAAAGAAAGACTAATATATGACCATTTATTTTTATGAATGGGCTTGATGTATGAGCTGTTGCAGCCTATTCCTCTGGAGTACATTACATCCTGATCGGAAGACTTTCAGAAAGGATATTCTTACTACAATAGCAGAAAGTCTCGTCCAGCCACATATTGGCAATAGACGTGCTGTAGGTCTTGACAAATCAATCCAGTATTATGGCTGCCGAGTTCAAAACTATTGATATAGGCTAATGCATGTTAACAACATAAGGTTGGAGAAACAAAGAAGAAAATCTTTTTTACTTGTGTGATGCGCGAAAAGGACAATTACAAAGGCAAACATGCAGGACCTGCCAAAAGCATGTGTGTTTTGAAGATTCGGTTGTTCTTAGATACTGCAAAAAATGTAAATCAACAAACAAGTAAAACGAAGCATGTTCTTCAGTAGTTCCAGGAAATCACGAGAACATTGCAAACCAACAATTGACGAGCTCAATTCCAAAAGAGCCTAAGCCAAGAAAGTAAGCTTTTCAGGAGAGAATATTTTGTGTGAGTTTCCATCATTCTATTTCCGTGAAAGAAAAATAATCTACGTAAAACAAAATTTTAATTCTTACGTTTCGTAAGATAACGGTGAAATTATCATCTATAGCAAGAGTTTTATAAGTGTTTGTAGGCATGAGTCACAAAATTACTTCAGAGAATGCTGTTGACAAAGGGCATTTTGGACAATAACTCAGTTTTCTTTTGCCTACAACTAATTTGATTTATGTAGTTTTGGCATGAATGCATGTTCAATATATGAAGATGCTGAAATGGATCTTAATAGAACCAGTACCTCAAAATTGACAAAAAATTACATAGGCTCTTTTGGAATCCACTCCTTCAATTGCATTACTTATATTGTTTCTAATAACTTGTAGTACTTTGAGAAAAGCGTTTCTTGAAAGTCTAGTAGTAGCAAAAGCTGTTTCTACTAAAATTTATAATTACATTACCTTTTAAACAATACAAGAAAAATCATTTTAATTTCTACGAAAATTTTACATCAGATGGCAACACTGACGAGTTTGTAAACACTATAAAAATACCTGGTTGTTATACTTGCATGTTCCGTCGAAAACACTTAAAATATTACATGAAATTACACTAAATAACACAATATACGATCTGATAACACGATATTAACAGTGTGAGTCCATTGGACTCACCTTAGCTGTTTATGTTAGGTAAATAGGTTGGCCGTTGTAGGGTGAAAGTGGTATTTGCATGTTCATATAGATAGTGAAATTTCAAAAGTTTACAATTATTACTGGAAATTAATGCGGTAACCAACTTCGAAAATTTAAAAGCATTTCCATACCTGTTCTCTAAGTGAATCTGTTTAAAAACGAAAGATAGTTTTGTCAAGTCCAAAGTAAGCCTGTTGAAAACAGCTGTAAGTTTAAAAGAATATATAATGATTGTATATGGTACTTGCAGTAGTCTGTCCAAAGAGCTTGATAAAAATAGGAAAAGTATAGATAGTTTGGGTAGATAGGGGTACCGAATTCTACTTCGCCTTGGGCAGCAAAATCTTTAGCTATGATTCTGGTGAGCATTGTAAAGATCTTCAATTTAGTTTTTATACAATCTAATAAAACTAATAAATAATGTTTCTTGTATAAATAGGTATTAATTATTTTGAATATATATTGTAATTATTTGGAATAAATCTTATGATTTAAATCATAAGGAATGTGATGAAAGGTATGATGGCAGGAAAAAGAGAACAATGATGAAATAGATTACAAGTGATTAAAACAGAAAATTCGTATTTAAAGAAGAAGAGATTAAAAGTGCATGGAAACTTCTCAGTTGCTGCTCGTTATGGGTCAATAATGACAGAAAACTTATGATGATGATAATAATATCATTTTAGAATATCGAAGGATTATCGAGACAGAAACAAGAATTCCTAAGCGGATTTTGTCCTACGTATATTAACGTATTTAATAATACTTATAATCTGTCCAATTGGGAGACTTATTTCTCTGTAAGCCAAAGTTATTTTTTTTAAAAAGATTTGTCAACTAAAACTCCAAATATCGTTTGAAAAGTGGGACGATATTACACATATCAGTCAACAATCTCTATTAATGAAGTGATGCGTAAAATGATTTGGAATTACGCAATTATATAAATAACCATGCTGACAGAGATTTGTTAAGTGCAAATTACAAAATATTTGGTTTCTGTAACGATCTGAAAGAAACATAAGAATACAAGAACATCTTAAAGATTTCATTTCTTATCTGGTAAAAGTGATGTATCGTCGAGAAAATATCCTTATCACGTCTTATTTCAAATGTCCAGACGAGACAAAAATAATACGAATTAAAATATGTCTCCCGTACTCTCTACAATACGTATTTACTTGGTATTTCGTTTAAAGGGATATTCAAATGTTGAAGTGGATTAGACAATCTGTTTGGTGTTCAAAGTTTATTCCAGCACTGATGCTTTATGAAGCGTGGGACTACAGCTTTACATGGGTTCCGAACCACACAAGCTATCAACATTAATTGAATGTGGACAATATCCTAACTATATACCCGCGAAACAGCTAACTGTAAGTACAGACAGCATCTAGCAGACACTACACCAAGTGTATTAAATGTATACATTTTTCAAAAATGAGCGACATCTACTTGCGCTATAACAAGCATAGTTGCAACGAGTGTGTTTGCATACAACAATCTAACACTAGCGTCTCTGTAGGAAATTGTGACGCATGTATTCTAGCCTTAGGTGAGTAGCCTTTTCACCATTTTCGTTTTTCAAAACAATTCAGAAATGAACGAAGAATATTATAATGTATTGTGCAATTTTCTAGAGAAGACAACGTAGCACTTAGTATACTGACCAATGAATCTGAGGTGATATTCGCCTTTGCTTATTTGCCCTCTAAGTAGATAACACCATAACGATATTGGACACTTATTCTTTCAGAATTGAAAACATACAGAAAACACAACCTAATAGAATATTTTAAGTGTTAAATAATTACACAGGCAAATTTTAAGTACAACTTTGCCATTTTTTCAAAAACGTGTAATAGTAATATTGTTACTGACGGACAAGAAAATATCAAAATTTCATAAAACATAAAATAAATTATTGATCGCAAAATTGAATAGTTCAAAGAAACGGGAAAGTATTCCCTCTCCAAACGTCTCTTCACCACTTGTCTTGTGCGGTTGGAATTATCAGTTACTTCCGTCGTAACTTGAGATTTGCTCATGATCATTAAAACGTTGCACTTTAGATTTTCTTATGCATTTTAATTTCAAGTATTTTCGTCCCGCCTGAAAATTTGAGATAAAATATTTCGGGACAATACATCACTTTCACTAGACGAGACGAGAAACACTAAAATCTCGTCTCTTGCAACCGCTACAATTGACAATTATTTTGTAACTTGCATTTAACAAGCCCACTTTCGACATTATTATTTACAACAGAGTAACAGCAGATAATATTTGTAGTATCAGTTCATAAATAGAGTTTCTGGACTGATATGTCTAATATCGCCGCGTTACTCCTATAGAAGGGATTTGTAGAGTTTATTTGAGAAATCTCCGAAAAACATAGGCTTTGGGGTTTCGAGAAATGGACAGAGTGTCGCATGTAGATAGATCCAATGCTTGAACATGTTATAATCATTATAAAATTCGTTCACTTAATATAGGACAGAATTCAGTCAGCAACTTTGTTTCTGTAGCATTTTCCAGATTCTTAAATTATATCATTATCATCATAAGATTTCGATCATTATTGGCCGAACGAGAAGCTTTCATTCGCCTATAACTTCAAGTACAGCTTCAAGTAAAGATTTTCTATTTTAATACATCAATCAACTGTAATCTTTTTCGCTACCTCCTTCCTTTCTCTGTCACCATAACTTTTATCACGTTCCTTATGATTTAAATTGTATTATTAATGTCAATATATTTGCAAAATAGTCAAAACCACTTTACACAAAGGCATTCATTAGTAATTTGAGGTTTTATTGGATTGTATAAATATCCAATCAAAGATTTTACAATGCACACGAATAAAGATATGGCATTTTCCACAAAATAAGAAATGCATTCATTGGTCTAGATTTCTAAAAAAAAAAAAAAAAAAAAAAAGTTTTTTCTACGTTTCAACTATCGTCTAACGCTGATAGTACTGTTTCACGCAGGCGATATTTTCGCATAAAGCTAGATGTTTCTTCGTATGTATGAAATCACTGTATCACTATTTTAATGTATTTTTTTCTGACTATATCACGTGTTGTCATCAGCTGACTTTTTAAATAGAAAAAGTATTTCCTAATTTTTATAAAGAAAGAAAAAAACACTCCTCCTTGCCGCTGATTCAAACCTCCGAACCTTGGCGTATCAATTTCGTTTTTACTAATATCTTACCACTGTTTTTTTCAGTTTCCTGACTTTGCTCTTCTTACTTGTCAGTACTACATGACTCGTCAGGAACACGAACAGAGAAATATCGACGACAGTTAAAATTCCGACCTTGCTCATCACAGTGACTGCAACCCTCACTGAATTGCGTATCATGATCCGAAGCCGTACTTCTAATACCACTGTGCTATTTAAACCGAACCGATTTCGCCTAATCTATCTGTGTGCTTCTTATTCGTGCTGATTTGCTGGCTTTATAGGGAGAATGTCAAAGAATTTTGCTGTTTGTATAAGTTGACGGAAAATTTCCAGAATTTAGATAATATATATATGTGGATCAATGTTTATATGAAATTTTTAGCGTTCTTTGGCTAATGTTTATAATAATTTCGTGACAGAGAACGACTAAATAAGTTTTGATCAAATATGCCGTACGTAGGCCCAAATTCACGATAGCTTTGCTCTTCGGACTGAAGGTTGAGGGTTTCCTGTTCAGGAGTAGGCACTGCCTTTGTATTTCTTTGTAACAGCAAGCTGGAGTCGAAAACGGTTCTGTATATAAAACATCCGATGCTTAAACCATTATGCTACGGAGAGTTGTTAGGCCATTGTCGTCTTAGAAAAAGGAAGGGTTAATTCAAAGTTTATGCTTTTGGTACAGCTTCTACAGAAATTTCCTCATCACTCTTAGACATCAAGGAATTTTTGCTTTGTGAATGAACATATAAATATCTATACAATAAATATTATATAACTTTATGGTATTCAGATGTATACCTAAACGAAACCTGTAGTCTTTCGTGACAAATATTAGTTGTCAGAATTTGAGGTCTTGCTTACATTGTTGTTAATTTCGCAGATACAGTGTTACCATCTCCTAAAGTGCTCGTTAGAAGGATAAGCCAATTACTTTCTTGTGTGTACCTTTAAACTCATTTGAATTTCAGTGTAATTACCATTTTTTCATTTTTAAAATTTAACTACGAATAATTGATAATTTCATACACATAATCGTTAATTTACTGAAGAATCTTTTGCGTTTGTTACAGCAAGTTTACAGTTTTGAATGAAACTGTACTAATTGTGAAGTTTTGTTTCGTATTCGTCGGTTTCGTCATGCAGCTTTCCATCCAAAGTATTCACTTAAAAAATCTCATGAATTCCTCTCTGGCAAAACATCTATATTTATTTAGTAGACATAGTATATAGCAACGTATATGCCGAGGTATTTGTACTTTGCACATTCTAGAAGCAAAATATACACAGTAAAAGCAACTTTGGAATGTTATGGTTAGCTGCACTAGATTATCTTTAGAGTCACATACGAAAGAAGACAAGACACCTTTCTGAGACATCACTTTTATGAAACATTTCCAAGCAAAGATATCATCAAATCATGCCTCGTACGCATCCCTAGTCCTATTAACCATCCATTTAATTCTGTAAGTGAAAGACTACCAGATTTGAAACTATATTTTCCTAGACGAAGTAATTTTTTTCTGTTGCCTGCTAATTCATAAGGTGTTCTTCTCTATTTACCAGACAATTATAACAGATAAGCAACGCTGTCTGTTGACAGGTATAAAAGCAAAACTGAAAGATACTACAAAATATTTCCCTAATATAAATTCAATAGTCCCATTTTCACAATTTTCCTTCTATTGGAACCAGAAGTAGTAGAAATATATTACCATTTATTTTGAATAGTTAGGAATATGAAAAAGGAAACGCCATAATTGTACTACTTCCGGTGTCATATTGCTCACCATAGAGCACACACGGTACTAAACAGAGGTGGGTGGTTCTTTGACATAGATTGAGTGTCTCCAAGATAATTCTCTCTCCATTGTTATCTCTATAGTATATTAAAACCACCAGTGGCGTATTTACGATTTTGTTTCGGGAGGGACTTTGCTAACTTTCGGGGGGTGCTTTGACTGCAAATGTGACAATTCTGCAAGATATTTCATATACTTTACTATACTAAGTAAGATTTCGTGGAGGGGGGGCTTAAGCCCGGAATCCCCCTAAATACGCCACTGAAAACCACAAGTGTTAGAAATCTTGTGTTTCTGGTTTCAGCACTGATCCTTGCAGAACATAACCTCTATAGATAACGATGGATTCCGAGTTGCTCAATCTCTTCATTTATCTGTAGTTAAGATTAATAATACTTGTGATTATAGTACTGATTGATCTGTAGCGGAAACGGAAAAGACAACTACAAACATTCTCTTTGGTATTGATCCAAGATCTTCAAAATAGACTGGTTGGATTTCAGTCCAGTACCCTATTGGAACTGGAAAACTCAAAATGTTACTACAAATACCACTTTCATTCGAATACAAGAAAAAAATGTTAAGCGAAAGAGTGGAAAACTGATTTTGTTCTGGGTTCGGCGATTCAACAACACATCCAAACACCTGTACTTTTGCCATTGATTATCATGTGCTGGACGCTGTCACGTTCGGAAATGTTTATTCACACTTTAAAAAAAAAAAAATATTGGAAGGTATTGCCTGAGGAGTATGGAACCTGAAATTAAGATGTATTTTTTCAGCGCCTCTGGCGGAAAGTTTTGAGTTTCGTACATACGAACGTGCTTGGAGAGGGTGGCTTAGCCATTCGATCACTACTGTGAAAATGGGCACTATCTGTTCTATTGTAACCAACTATAACGTAATTACGTATTACAAGTATCAGGATTAGTGAGTTTAATAGCTTCTTCAATGGAGAGAAATGTATATAATTTCAAGAGCATTCTTTCATAATTACAGATAATTGTTAACCTTGTTTATGATATTGTGTGGTTAAAATTACTGTGGTGCTGCATAAAATGAAATGGGGGTGAATAAAGTTATATGCCAGTTTTTGTCAGTTTGTGACTTTTTGTATTTGTATGTTATTTTCTCTCATTTAATGTGTAAATTTATTGAGGAGTAAATATGTATATTTAAATTATTTGGCAAAGCCCTATCAGAAAATTCTTAAGTATAAATTTATGAGAAGTAAAATAACATTAGTGCATTGTAATAGGGTATATTTGACAGATGGGTTAAACTTATTAATAGGAATATACTTATTATTTATTTGATTATTGAAATATAAGTTTCTGTTTGGCTAGTCTGAAATAAGCGTTGATACGATAGACGTGATTTATTATAGAATAATTTTTGCTACATAATGAACTTCAATTATTTTTCCCTCATTTAACAATTATCATTGTAAGCCTTGTCTCCCTGATTAGATACTTGTCCTGGTCATTATAGGTCGGTGGCCCACGACGGAGCTATTCAAAGGTACGCTACAACGCTTATTCTTGTATGTGGAAGTTGACGGCATCTTCAGGCGCGAGAACTTCTACAATAATATCGGTCATTTTCTGTAATTTTTATATAGCTCCCATTCCTCCAAGTTGCATGGTTGAAATTGGATTTAAACGGCATCATAGGTATCATTGTTCATCCTAAGTATCTCGAAAACTATAAATTCGATACTAATATCGGTTATGTTCGATCATTTTTATATTTCCCACCGTCCCTCCTCCCCAATCCTAACTTGCACCATCGAAGTGAAATGATAAAAATCATCCAAGGCTCGAACCTCATCTATATTAAAAATTTGATCGACATCGTCGGGATGGCTCAAGAGTTATTAAATCACAAACATAGTCACTTTCGTTTGCGTATATATTATTATGTATATTATATATTATCTGCATGTGTGTACAATTATGTATAATATGATACATAAATCTCTAGACTATAACAGAACTTATCGTAAAATCAATAATACTAACTTCTGCAGTTGTTGGTGGTGCATGTATGACCACATGTTGGTCTTTCCTTATGCGCGGACATTTAGCCGACGTTTGCAAGATCTAAAAGGAAAAAGAGAAGATAGAATGAATAAAAATAAAATCTATGAATGAAAATTTACTCCTCAATATATAATATAATAATAATTTTAATATATATATATATATATATATATATATATATATATATATATATATATATATATATATATATATAATTATAAATGCTTACATGCGTTTATAGAGTTTATACTAAGCAAAGATCTAATAATGATACATGTACACATTCTCCAACGTTTCTTGGGTGAAAGCTTTTCATCTACCTTTGTATGTACTTGTACCGGGGCTAAAAAACCTCCAAAATTAAGCCTGTAACTGGCTTTTAACTATAGCTTCCGAAATGCACATGTACCATTGCAGTCCTTGTCATTTATCTTCTACATTTACATTCAGATGGTATAATTTACACTAAAATATATGACACGTATTCCTGCTGAAATGAAGACATGTATTCCAGGTACTAACGCGTCAGAAAAGTCGTAAAACTTCCCATGGTTCCTCTGATTTCTTAGAAATTTTCGTGTTGTCACAGAAGCAAAACATTGTTTCATATAACGGAATATCTATTATCAATTATCAGTAATGAGAAGTACTTGCAATAACTTTGAGTTTTGGTAAAATTGGGGCATTCTTAGCTATCGTTTAATATTTTGAGAAACATTCATATGCTTGTACTTCAGACGGCGATAAATTAAGGTGTCTTAATGATAAATCTTGCTCTGCTTTGTATTTTCAGTGTCATATTTACAGAAAAGGTTGCATATAAATAAAACAATTACTGTAATAATAATCCTACACAGGTTGTAAATCTGTATCATTCCAATGTCACTTATAGTCTTAAAACATCTACTTCCGGACTAACCAAACGCTTTTCGCCGATTTTGGATCTTTGAGTATGGAAATCATTAATGTGGCACAAATCGTTAATCCGATATAATCATAATTCAGCAAAGGTAATATGTACTAGAGACGCTGTGCACCAGAAAACCAAACTAATAAATACACGTTCGTGATGTATACAAGAGTAGCTTAATAAATTTACATTTAAAAGTTTACTTACACTTCGTGGCATCATACATGAAATAATGGTAATTTGAGATGATGCAGAGGTTGATGGTGTATCGGATGTAACTGTTTTCTCATCCCCTTCTGATATTTCATGCATTGCCATGCTGAAATAAACATAAAGACATCCGTTTGTTAAAGAATAATCTCTCTTTCTTAAATATACAGGGTATCTCACCTAACTTTGTGACCTGGAATATTTCTGAAATGACACAAAATGTGACAAATCTAGTTACACAAAAATGTATCCATGCCTGGGACCTATAAAATTATGTAACCAAAAGTGTCCCAGGGACCAGAACATAGGGCCAAAGGGGAAAGATGAAAATTTCAGAAGGAAAACCCCTATTTATGCTGCAGATTCTGATTCTGTGAACAAAACAAAGCTACTTTTACCTGAAGCACGTTTTCGTTATTCTAATAGATGGCACTATACTAGCAAAAAAATAATATCGTACGTACGAACCCTAAATTTGCGACCTCAAATATTTCCGAAAGGACAAAAAATGTGACAATCTAGTTACGTAAGAACGTATAAATATGAGAGGCCTATAAAACTCTGTAAATAACAAATGCCCCCAGGGTCAACTTGACAATTTCAAACGGTAATCCCCTATTTTCATTGCAGATTCAGATTCTGCTATCCAAATAAAGCAACTTTTACTTGAAGCACATTTATGTTATTCTAACAGTTGGCGCTGTAATCGCAAGAAATAATATCGTACATACCTCCCCTAACTTTGCAACCTCAAATATATCACAAATGATAAAAAATGTGACAAATCTAGTTACATGAGAATGTACACATGTCAGGGGCCTATAAAATTCTGTAAACAAAAACTGCTCCCAGAGTCCCATTATAGAGCTCCAGCGGTACCATAATAGGGCCCCAGGGGTCAACTTGAAAATTTCAAACAGGAACCACCTATTTTTATTACAAATTCTGACTGCGATCAAAACTAAGCAACTTTTACATGAAGTACTTTATCGTTATTCTAATAGATTATTAATTTTTATGATCTTTATGTACATATGTATAATGATGTAACGTTCCTCTTTGAGCGTTACATTTTCTCAAAGAGAATATTTGCGGAAATGTTCAATCAGCTCTCAGTTAATATTATTTCTTATTATATTTTCTCAATTCTCAACTCTCATGAAGGATTCAAGATGGTTGACAATTGGACTAGTGCGTGTAGATGTAGTATGCTACTTTCCTTTGTATGTCTATGGTTTGCGTTGAGCGGCTTTTGAGAGTAGCTCGGATCGTTTGAAATAATTTAAAATTTTGTGTTTCATGTAAAACGGAAGGATTATTATGAATCTGCATATATAAATGCTCGTTTATATAATTTGTATTCTCCTTTAGTTATATTTGTTTTGTTATAAAATCTGTTATTTCCATTCTACGCTCTGATGCGTAGTATGGAATGACCAATCCGGAAGTGAGAGGGCTGCGGAGAGCCCCCTCTGGTTCACCTTTTCTTTGTACTACGAACTGCGAACATGGCCATGGTGTGGTGAGAAGCACGATTGTCCATATTTTTTGGATATTAATTTACAGTGAACTATGCAGTGAGTGGCTGTTCTTTAATATAAATATTTAAAGAAGCTGTTTTAGTCGAACGGTATGCTAGGCTAGCGGGTATAAACAAGAATCACAAGAGAACTTACTCAAATAATTCGACCTGTGCGTTTTGAAGTATGGCTGAGATTGGTTAGATATTTCCTAACTGTTAATGTGATGAAAGCTGAAGTTCAGAAATCCCTTTTGTGCTGTCTCCGGGACTGAACTCGATTGATGTATGGCCTCCTTCTCTTGACGTGGTGAATTTCCGTCCACCTTTACTATATTTTCTTGGCAAGGGACTTCGTCCTATATTACTTGTCGTCAGCTCAGCCTGCCTCTACGGAATTTAACGTGTCCAACTGTGGTCGCTGTTGTGAGGATGAACATTGCAGCAGCTTTGCAGTGATTGTTTGTCTACCTGGTGGAGATAGTAGCGGAACGTATGCTTTGCTATTAACCCAGGAGGGGTCGTCGTGTGATCAATCCACGCCGAAGTTATGGCTGTACACATGGTGAGATGTTGGAGGAGTCATCAGGACCGGTTGCTACCCTGGAGTGCTGTTTCACAGTGTTTCCACAGTGTCCCTATTCGTAAAGTGAAACCACGGTCGGGTGAGCTTTGGTAACTGTCTACTAGGTAAATATGTCTATTTCTTTTTATTCCGTCTTGTGAAGAAACTGGTATCATCCGGGAAGTTGCGGAAGAAGTTGTCCACCATTTATAGTTGTCCAAATTGTTTTTAAATATAATATCTAACGTCGTATCAATGTCTTCGTGTGTTCATTATCTTACTACAGATTACTTATGAACAAACAATAATATACGTTCAATAATTCTCAGTTTTCTTGGTGTATACATATACGTATATATTATCCGAGTCAGTTTATAATGTCCATAATATTGTCCGAAATGAGTTTTGTCCGTAATATGTCCGAGTAAACGAGAGTGAGTCTCTATCCAGTAAGTCGAATCATACGCCAGCGGGGTAGTCTGATATCAAAGCCGTTTCTCTCTTGCTCTGAGTAAAAAATTCATCTCTTAGAGTTGTCTAGATGTATAATATATTACTAGCTGCCATCTAGCACATGTATGTTAGCAACAGGTATTCCATATTGTCTATTCTCTCAGGCATTCTATTTGATAAATTAAAGATTGATTAGCGATGGCTAGTTTATGTCTGTCTAGCAGCGGGCATTCCGTATTGTTTATCAATAACTATATACATATGTATATCTATATAATCTGCAATCTAAGCATTAAGTCGCCGCACCCCAAGTTTGCATTCTCGAGTTGTTCTGTTACGTTTGATTGTGATGTTGCTCACTAGATCAGTGAGGCACGTTAAGACGGTGGGTGTACGATACCACTCGTACTTCAATGCGGGAGTGTCAGAAGTCGAGTCTAATTTTACTGGCTGGTTTTGTGTTTCCCATAATGTGCTATAGAGTTTAATGTTATTACCGCCGCTGCTAATAGTAAATGTCGAGGGAAATGCCCTCTTAGCAGTTGGATGCGGGTGAAGTGGAGAAGTTATGTGCTAAAAAGGGGGAAGGTTAATCGACGCAGCCGTAGGTCTCTCTCTCTCTTTGCAACGAGATGTTCACGAGTGGTAATGTAATTGGTAAATTTCCTTTGGTGAAGTAGCCCACCAAGGATTTTTGTGCTATTGTCTAGAAATGTAAACAACTCTCTTACTGTTAGTACAGTGTGGCTTAATTCATATTGTTATTTACCTTTGAGTGGTGTTGGCGTTAAAAGGTTTGAGAAACTTAAACGGAATATAAAGATTTTTTTTCTTTTCCTTGAATCTAGCTATCCACGATCATAAATGTCAATGAGAGTCTTTTGTTATGCGTTTATTACAAGGAAAGTTAAATAAACAGAGATGCAAGATATATGGTGTTATCCCAAATGATTCTTTTTTTTCTTCTCTTTCTTTTCCTCGTCTTTTCCTTAGCATTGACAACGCAAGTAGTGTACAAGAATCTGGAGTAAGTAGCGTTGCGTTTACTGGTCTATAATTATAGTGTAAGAAGGAATAACGGCGACCCAATGTTTTTTTTTTCTTTTCTTTTCCTTCGTTTCCTTAATGTCAGCTACGGATACAAATTCAAGGTAATATAAGACGCAGGGTAGCGCTTTTCAAGTTTAGCTACCCAGCCATAGAATCGAACTAGCGTAAGTAGCGCTTTTCAAGATAGCGAACCCAGCTGTAGGATTATTTTATTGTCTAAAATGTTACACTATTTTTGTCGTGTCATGCGGGAAGAAACGAGTGATACGGACTGTCGCGTTTGTGTTGATGATATATACTGGATAGAGCTCACATATGTTTATGTTTATTAGATTTATAAGTCAGTAAGTAAGAATGTCGGCTGAGTCGAGGAATCTTCCTCCTAATGGAGATGATATTATTTGCGTTTGTTGTAGCGAACCTCTTGCTGCCGCGGAACAAATTGATTCTGATAAGAAACGTGCTATAGCTTGTGAAAGGTTCACGAATTGTCACATTTTGTTTGTGTTAAGTTAAAAGATACTTCTAGTGTTTTCGAAGCAGTTAGCTCAGATTCTTTTGTTTGGGTTTGTCCTAAATGCGACGTGCATGTTTCTCCTGAAGTGTCCGAGCGTGAGAACGAATCACCTCCCAAGCATTTTTCTTCGCCTAAGTCCCCGCAAAGTAGCGAAAAAGGGACAGAGCACGTTAGTGAACTTGCTGAAATGTTCGCTCTTGTATTGAGCAAGATAGAAGAAAGTAATGCTAATATTAATAGCAAAATAGAAAGTAAGATAGCAGAAAGTAATGAAAAAGCTGAAGCTAATAATGCTAGAATTCAAGAGTGCATTGTTGAAAATGTACATAGCCTCTCCACTACAATTAACAAAATTGATGAAAGAATAGGTAGTGTAGAAAACCTTTGTAGTTCGCTAACCGTTAATCAAAAAGATTTGCAAGTGCAGTTAGATAATATTAAATTGGAGGTTGACAGTAATAAATCGTATATTGAGGATAATAAGTCATGTATTGAAAATAATAAGTTGTGTATTGAGTCTGTTGAATCTCGTGTTGATTCTGTAGAAAAGGAAACAGAATCTCATTATAAAGCATTAAAGGCTGTTTTTGATAGAATAAAAAAACTTGAAAATGAGAATGAGGAAGTGAAAATTGAACTAGAAGGATGTAATACTAGTCAATCTAAGCTTTTCTCTGAAGTGTTAACCCTAACTAATAAAGTGGATAAATTGCAGAAACCGAAATTTACGTCAGTTGAGTGTGGGAGCCTGAGTAAGGAAGGTGTCCCTTGTAAACGTCCTTGTACTAGTAAAAATTCTGTAGTGTCGTTTTCTGAGTCAAGGGATAATTTGCCTGTCAATACTATTGTTAGTACGTCTGCTGAATGCAATGCGTCTGTTACTAGTTCTGTTAGTTATCTGAGTGAACCTGTGTTTATGCAATCAGAATTAGATATTAAATACGAGTTCCCAGCTAGTCCTATTGAAACTAAAGTGGATCAGACTTTAAATGTTTTTCCAAATGTTAATCCTTCTGTTTATTACAGCAATAATGTAAGTAATAGCACTCCTACTACTGACACTGTCACATGGTCAATGTCGAGGGGGATCACTTCTCATGTTGGGAATAGCCCACCAGTGTTTAATACTAGCTACTTAAAGCCTAGTTATGATCCTAGTGTTTTTCACACTGCTATTGTGCCGAATAATCCGGTACCGCGAAACAGTGTTGCCACTTTCAGTGGTACAGCACCGCATTCATTGCCTTTTGCGATTAAGCAGAAAGATTTACAATCTTTTCCTTCGTATTCTGGGGATATCAAACCTGGAGCCCCAAGGAAGTTTTTGAGGGATCTTGAGAAATGTTTAAGTATGTATTCACTTACTGATGGAGACAAACTACGGGTCGTAGAACATTGTATGGTGCGAGCCGCGTTTGCTTGGTATAGCTCAGTAGCTCCCGAAATCAAAACTTATCAAGACTTTGTGCGTCTTTTTAAGAATCAGTATTGTTCGCCTCAGATAGAGCGTGCGCAGAAGAAGTCGTTGCAATCCTTGCGCTATGATAAGACGAAGTTTGCTTCATTGTTAGATTACGTTTGGTTTGTAGTCGAAAGTTACTATAATATATGTGAAACCCCGGGTACTTCGGAACTTGTGGAATTAATTTTGAATTGTTTACCGCCTAGGGACATGCGTTTGCTGTCCGTTCAGCAGTATAATAGTGTTGATGAATTAATGAGTAAAGTAGCGTTATTATCTGGGATTGAGGATACTTCTATGCATGAAGTTAGGCCTCCGACAAAGAAAGTATTCGCTAAGCAAGCTAAAATCATTAATCGTAATTCAGAACATGTTGACAGTAGCTGTCAAACTGAATTTTTAAGCTATGCTCAGACTGAAAATAGGAATAACAATAACAATAACAATAATGGTAATAATTATCAGTATAATAATCGATATCGAAGAAATGGTAGAAATCGTTATCGTGGAAGAAATCGAGGACGTAACGGAAGATATCAAAATAATGATAGGAGACGAGATGAAGCATCTTCCAATCCAAGGGAAGATCAACCTTCATCTACTTCGGAAAACTAAGGTTGCAGTCTTTTCCGAACACGGGGGGAAACGACTGCTGTATTTCTCCAGTCCCCGTAGATAATGATTTGGAAACTAATGTCAAAACTTACAATGTCTTGGTGGAGTCATTATCTGGAGATGTAAATAATAACGAGAGTAATAATGTCATATCATTTAACGTAAATTTTGTAGTTGAGAAGGATGAAGAAAAAGAAAAGCCCGACTATTATTTTTCTTCTTCCCCTGTTGTCAAAGGAAATATTGGCGGAGTCCAATTAACCTGTACTATTGACTGTGGATCAGATTTATGCCTTTTGGACTGGAATATTTGGAAGCAGTTAAAATTAAAATTTTCATCTGCTAAATTGCGACCATATACTGGTTTGTCGTTAGGTGCCTTTGCTGGTACAGAGAAATTCTCAGTTCAAGGTGTCCAGATATTTAGTTTAAATATTCAGGGTCATTTGTTTGATATTCCGTTGTTTGTTATAAAGTATCTTCGAACTGATCTTATTTTGGGTTGTTCATTTTTAGACAAATTCAAAGCTGTTATCGACAGGGAGAGGAAAGAAATCCGATTGCGTGATAATGCTGGTAGTCATGTCGTAATTCCGACTAATCAACCTAGTATTCTTATAGTAGCTTTGTCTTCCAACAAGGTTGAGATCGGGAGGATTGAATGGCCATCCGATGAGCAGGAATCGCTTCCTTCCGAACTTTTGTGTTCTGATGTCAACATCTTAGAGGTTCCTCCTTCAGTAGAAAATCCAGTTACCTTTTCTGCGTCAGATGTGCATATAGTTCCTGAATCTAACCTTTCAGATACTGAAATTCAGAATTATTTCTCATCTCGAGAAGATTTAGATACTAACGTTAAGCAACGTTTATATAATTTGTTACTCCGATACCGTAATATTTTCTGCGAGTATCCTCGTAGGATACGAACGCCCTTGTACAAGATAGAATTAACTGACGAAGAACCTGTCGTAGGACCGTGTTATTCTGTGCCAAAATCCATGGAAATGGAATTTGAGGCAGAATTATAAAAATGGATTGAGTTAGGCATAGCCCGTGAACAGACCTCACCGTACCGGAACCCCATGCATTGTGTTCGCAAGGCGTCTGGTGCTGTTAGACCTGTAATTGATTTTCGCCTACTGAACCACCGTGTCCGAGCTCCTAAGGCTCAAGTGGAACCAATAGGTGATATATTGAACCGTGTAGCGAAAGCGCAATACTTTTCAAAGTTTGACTGTTCGTCAGGATATTATGGCGTAGGTCTCCATCCTTCGTCATACCCCTGTACGAGCTTTGTTTATAAAGGATGCCAGTACGTAATGATGGTCTTACCTCAAGGAATCAAGAGTGCGCCCGCTATTTTCCAGAGCGTCATGCATAGTTACTTCGATCAAAGTACTAAAGATTTTGTCACTTTGTTTCTGGACGATATTTTAATATCTAGCACTTCTCTAGACGAACACTTCGCCCATCTGGAGCGTGTGTTCGAAATTTTTGAACGTGGGAATTTTTCCCTGAATTTCCGGAAGTGTCGTTTCCTTCTGACGGAAGTGAACTTCTTGGGACATATCATTAGTGGTCAGACTGTTAAAGTTGACCCACGTCATAATGAGCCAATCCGTTGCTATCCCATCCCGAAAACCAAGAAAAAGATGCGTCAATTTCTAGGATTATTGGGATGGCGACAGCGGTTCATTCCCAATTATTCGACTCTTACTTCTCCGTTGTACGATCTTATTAAGAAGGATGTTAAGTACAAACTCACTCCTGAAGTTTTGGATCTCTTTTATAAATTGCGGGAAATCGTCAGTAATCCACCTGCGTTGGGACAACCAGATTTCAATTTGCCATTTCACATCCATTCGGATGCTTGTTCTGAGAATTTGGCTGGTTTTCTGGCACAGTACCCTGATGGGTCTGATCATCCAAATGTCATCGCCTACGCTAGTCGTAGAGTTAAACCTCACGAACTTTCATTGTCTTCTTTTCAGTTGGAATTGCTCTCTGTTTTATTTTTGTGTGAACGTTTTTCACAATATATTCTTGGAAGAACTGCGTATATCCATACGGATAATGCTGCAGTCACTCATTCTTTTTCTATGAAGAACTTAGATACTAGGACGACTCGTATGCTTCTTAAATTACAAAGGTTTGACCTTGTCTTCGAGCATTGTCCTGGGAGTCTGAATTTTGTCGCGGATACATTGAGTAGAAATCCACCGGAAGTGCCTTCGAAGTTAGAAGAGTATCATGTCAATTTCTTGTCTGTTCAAGATTCGTCTCTTTTCAACCTGGAGAAAGTCAGGGAAAAGCAGAAGTATGACGACTTCTGTATTAAGTTAAGGTCTTTATTGGATAGTTCCTCGGAACATGTCACTTGTTATCAAGGTTTGCTATATTTCAAGCATAGGAATTCGAACCAATGGCTTTTGGTTATTCCTCAAGAGTTAATAAAAGAAATAATTGGAATAGTCCATTCACGTGGTCATTTTGGAGCTAGGAAATGTATGTCTTTATGTCGTTCTTTATTTTATTGGAAGAAACAAAGACTGTCAATTCGACAGTATATTAGAGATTGTCTTGATTGTGCTGAGACAAAGTTCGCCAATCAGGTAATACTTAAAGAAGAAATTCATATAGAAGCTAGTCGACCTCACGACCGCCTAGCGGTAGATCTCGTTGGGAGGCTCCCAGTTAGTAATGGTTATTATTATATTTTATCTATTATTGATGTTTATTCTTGGTTTGTTTGTTTCTTTCCTTTAAAGACTGCTCATGTTAAAGGTATAATTTCAGTGTTGGAAAAGAATTATTTTTATTTGTTCCCTTATCCTAATGCTATTGTCTCGGATAAAGGTTCACAGTTTATCTCGCGCCTCTGGCAGGACTATTGTAAGGAGCATAATATGAAATCCGTATTAACGTCTAGTTATTCCCCGTCTTCGAATGGTTTGGCAGAAAGGAGCCATAAAGAACTCAACCGAATTATTCGTCTAGAGTGTCATAGTAATCATTCTAAGTGGAGTACTGTACTGAAGCGATGTCAGGAACTCCTAAATTATTCATTATGTAGTAGTATTGATTGTACGCCTGCAGAGCTATTTTTATCTTATTCTGCTATTGAAGCATTTAAAAAGAATTTTCCTTGGCCTGGTGTTCTAGAGAAGACACCTACCCAAGATCGTCATATTACATTGTATCCTAAAGTTACTAATAAAACTAAGAAATCTTTGAAACGAACAGGAAGGGAGGTTAAGTTAGAAGAAGGAGACCTAGTAATGGTTAAACTTCACCATCTTTCCTCTTCAGTTAAAGGAGAATTCGCTAAATATATGAAATGTTTCTCGGGCCCTTTCTTGGCTAGAAGAGTTCTGAAAAACTCAGTGATTTTGCATACCCTCACTGGGGAAAGTGTGGGAACGCAGAATTTTCATAATTTGAAGAAATTCAACTGTTCCAAAGAACGAAGAGATGAACTTCTTCGAAATTATCCATATAAATAACTTCTAATAATAATATATAGGGTAAAAAAAAAAAGAGAGAGAGAGAAATTTTTTTTCCTTGTCCTCTGGGTGGATGTAACGTTCCTCTTTGAGCGTTACATTTTCTCAAAGAGAATATTTGCGGAAATGTTCAATCAGCTCTCAGTTAATATTATTTCTTATTATATTTTCTCAATTCTCAACTCTCATGAAGGATTCAAGATGGTTGACAATTGGACTAGTGCGTATAGATCTAGTATGCTACTTTCCTTTGTATGTCTATGGTTTGCGTTGAGCGGCTTTTGAGAGTAGCTCGGATCGTTTGAAATAATTTAAAATTTTGTGTTTCATGTAAAACGGAAGGATTATTATGAATCTGCATATATAAATGCTCGTTTATATAATTTGTATTCTCCTTTAGTTATATTTGTTTTGTTATAAAATCTGTTATTTCCATTCTACGCTCTGATGCGTAGTATGGAATGACCAATCCGGAAGTGAGAGGGCTGCGGAGAGCCCCCTCTGGTTCACCTTTTCTTTGTACTACGAACTGCGAACATGGCCATGGTGTGGTGAGAAGCACGATTGTCCATATTTTTTGGATATTAATTTACAGTGAACTATGCAGTGAGTGGCTGTTCTTTAATATAAATATTTAAAGAAGCTGTTTTAGTCGAACGGTATGCTAGGCTAGCGGGTATAAACAAGAATCACAAGAGAACTTACTCAAATAATTCGACCTGTGCGTTTTGAAGTATGGCTGAGATTGGTTAGATATTTCCTAACTGTTAATGTGATGAAAGCTGAAGTTCAGAAATCCCTTTTGTGCTGTCTCCGGGACTGAACTCGATTGATGTATGGCCTCCTTCTCTTGACGTGGTGAATTTCCGTCCACCTTTACTATATTTTCTTGGCAAGGGACTTCGTCCTATATTACTTGTCGTCAGCTCAGCCTGCCTCTACGGAATTTAACGTGTCCAACTGTGGTCGCTGTTGTGAGGATGAACATTGCAGCAGCTTTGCAGTGATTGTTTGTCTACCTGGTGGAGATAGTAGCGGAACGTATGCTTTGCTATTAACCCAGGAGGGGTCGTCGTGTGATCAATCCACGCCGAAGTTATGGCTGTACACATGGTGAGATGTTGGAGGAGTCATCAGGACCGGTTGCTACCCTGGAGTGCTGTTTCACAGTGTTTCCACAGTGTCCCTATTCGTAAAGTGAAACCACGGTCGGGTGAGCTTTGGTAACTGTCTACTAGGTAAATATGTCTATTTCTTTTTATTCCGTCTTGTGAAGAAACTGGTATCATCCGGGAAGTTGCGGAAGAAGTTGTCCACCATTTATAGTTGTCCAAATTGTTTTTAAATATAATATCTAACGTCGTATCAATGTCTTCGTGTGTTCATTATCTTACTACAGATTACTTATGAACAAACAATAATATACGTTCAATAATTCTCAGTTTTCTTGGTGTATACATATACGTATATATTATCCGAGTCAGTTTATAATGTCCATAATATTGTCCGAAATGAGTTTTGTCCGTAATATGTCCGAGTAAACGAGAGTGAGTCTCTATCCAGTAAGTCGAATCATACGCCAGCGGGGTAGTCTGATATCAAAGCCGTTTCTCTCTTGCTCTGAGTAAAAAATTCATCTCTTAGAGTTGTCTAGATGTATAATATATTACTAGCTGCCATCTAGCACATGTATGTTAGCAACAGGTATTCCGTATTGTCTATTCTCTCAGGCATTCTATTTGATAAATTAAAGATTGATTAGCGATGGCTAGTTTATGTCTGTCTAGCAGCGGGCATTCCGTATTGTTTATCAATAACTATATACATATGTATATCTATATAATCTGCAATCTAAGCATTAAGTCGCCGCACCCCAAGTTTGCATTCTCGAGTTGTTCTGTTACGTTTGATTGTGATGTTGCTCACTAGATCAGTGAGGCACGTTAAGACGGTGGGTGTACGATACCACTCGTACTTCAATGCGGGAGTGTCAGAAGTCGAGTCTAATTTTACTGGCTGGTTTTGTGTTTCCCATAATGTGCTATAGAGTTTAATGTTATTACCGCCGCTGCTAATAGTAAATGTCGAGGGAAATGCCCTCTTAGCAGTTGGATGCGGGTGAAGTGGAGAAGTTATGTGCTAAAAAGGGGGAAGGTTAATCGACGCAGCCGTAGGTCTCTCTCTCTCTTTGCAACGAGATGTTCACGAGTGGTAATGTAATTGGTAAATTTCCTTTGGTGAAGTAGCCCACCAAGGATTTTTGTGCTATTGTCTAGAAATGTAAACAACTCTCTTACTGTTAGTACAGTGTGGCTTAATTCATATTGTTATTTACCTTTGAGTGGTGTTGGCGTTAAAAGGTTTGAGAAACTTAAACGGAATATAAAGATTTTTTTCTTTTCCTTGAATCTAGCTATCCACGATCATAAATGTCAATGAGAGTCTTTTGTTATGCGTTTATTACAAGGAAAGTTAAATAAACAGAGATGCAAGATATATGGTGTTATCCCAAATGATTCTTTTTTTTCTTCTCTTTCTTTTCCTCGTCTTTTCCTTAGCATTGACAACGCAAGTAGTGTACAAGAATCTGGAGTAAGTAGCGTTGCGTTTACTGGTCTATAATTATAGTGTAAGAAGGAATAACGGCGACCCAATGTTTTTTTTTTCTTTTCTTTTCCTTCGTTTCCTTAATGTCAGCTACGGATACAAATTCAAGGTAATATAAGACGCAGGGTAGCGCTTTTCAAGTTTAGCTACCCAGCCATAGAATCGAACTAGCGTAAGTAGCGCTTTTCAATGACGATTTGATTTGAAAAATAAAATGAAATTTTTGAGTTTTACGTCCCACGGTTATGCCGGTTAGGCTAAAGGAGACGTTGATGGTGAGTAATGAATGAAATGGTGGAATGGAGAAGTGGGAGGAAACGGGAGAACCCCGAGAAAACCCATGCACACGGTATTTGTCCACCACCAAGTTCACTTGGCGGGGGCTGGGATCGAACCCAAAACCCCAAGCACCAGAGGTGAACGCTCTACCACTGAGCCACCGCGGCCCCAATGATTTGATTTGAATATAGAGCATGTGATTTTACCTGAGGGATAAAAGTGAAAGTTAAAACGTAAGATTGATCGGCGGATCTATTAACGTTTGAGATGTTATGATTATGTAGATGTGCATAATTCTGATTTGATTTGAAACTGTGTGCAATTCGATCTGAGAGATGAAAGTAAATATGAACATGTAAAATTGATCGGTAGATCTAAGAGAACAAATGTGCTCTTATAAGTTCATAAATTTAGTGGAACAAATAACATTTAAGCAGAAGAACATGTATCATCATTATGTCATGTTCTGTAAATACTTTTGGTTGGTTGTAAATTACGGTCCTGTAATGTAGAAGCCATTAGATATTGGTAGCAGTAAGCATTATTATATGTAACCTCTGTACACTCAAGCTATATTTCAACTGTATTTGAACTGGTTTGTATTAGAGCTCTCAACGTAACGTTCTAACGCTCTCGATGATACGAAGATGGGGAAATCACCAAAGGTCATGTGCTGAAGCAAGGTAATATTTTAACGAAAAAAATCGCGCACCACGCAATTCCATTTCGAGATCTACTGTCGAGTGCATTGTAGGACCCGTCGAGGGAACGGTAACTATAAGGGATTATAACATTCCAGGTAGACCAAAATTGGTGACAAACAGCTTGATGATGCAATCATTTGTTGAAAATATTCAACTTTGCATTCATAAAGGTGCTGAACAACATGACATTAGTCACATGCCTACGGAAAGAATGAAGAAAATGAACTTCCAAACATGCAAAATTCATCCAACGCACCAGCTGAATGAAGATATCTTTGAGCGCAGTGTAGAATTTTGTAAAGTAATTATTAAATAAATCAAAGATGATTCTATTTTTCTTACCAGCAATGTGTTCTCTGATAAGGCCACATTCCAATAATCGGTTACATTGACATAATTGCAGGTTTTGATTTGACAGCAATCTCATTGATCCTTCCAAACACGCTATACAACCTGAATTGTTGAATATCTGCACGGCAGTGCTAAATATACAATAATTGGTCATTTTTTTAAAATAACAATTTCACTTCTGAACTGAGTGAGGAGATGCTTCAAAATCAAGTAGTTCCAGCAATAAGAGACACTGCAGAATACAATTTTGCCCACAGATGGTTTCAGCAAGATGTGCAGAACCTCACAATGGTGTAAATATGCGGACGTTTCTTAACACGGAATTTCCTAAGTAAGGGGTAGGCCTAAGAGGTGAGACTGGGGAGCACGTTCGTTCTCTGTTCTCCTGATTTATCGCCACTAGACTAGTTTTTCTGGGTTTATCTAAAACCCGAGTATATCAAACGATGCCAACCACTTTGGATAATCTTCGTCAAAGAGTTATTAATGAAGTTGCACTTATTGAACTGGACGTAATCAGGAATGCAGTATTTGTCTTTTACCATCGAATTGTTCACTTTCAGACAAAGAAACGTGCGTAGTTTGAGCACATGCTGTGAAACACCAGTTACACTTTGTTTATCTGCCAATTTTAAATAACCAAGTTTGAGAGAGAAGGGAACTCATGATAAACAAGTTCTTCGGAAGAAAAAAAAAAAAAACGGGAAGACACTACGTGGCTGGTAAAGCTGGTGCGTAGTTATACATTCCGTAACTATGTTAAAAGTAAATCTAGATAGCAGGAAACGAAGACAGTACAACTTTTTTTATTCTCTACTTTCATATGAAACGGAAGTTTCAACGAAGTTAGGGTTGTGTTAAATACAAGTTTATGTCATCTCTCTATAACAATTTAACTGAACTTTGAAAACACATTTAAGAAGCAGATGAATCACTTGACTCTGGGATGTAAAAAGGTGTGTGCCAAGGATTAGACTATCAAACTAATGTATGTTGAATTACAAACGGCAATTATCTTGAGTAACTTTGACAAGGAACATAATACGCATGTGTTTATAAACAAAAAATAATTTTGAGTTTTCTCTCATTTAGCATGAGAAGCATGTCATTATGATTAAACGCACGTTAGTTATTAACCTCTCAAATTGGGAAGATCATTTACAATAGCCCTGTATATCAAAATAAGTTTCTTTGCGCTTTATTCAGGTTTTGTAAACTTGTTCTCCTGTGAAATCTCTTTTGTCATTTGTCCTTTTACGTACTAATGTGAGATAATGACTTTACTTAATCTCTCCGCTTCATATTATATTTCACGTACATATTGGTCTATTTGCCCCTTACAATTCTAAGGAAGAAATTTCTTGTTGCAAAACACAAAAACCTTCCTTTCTATATCCTAAAAGTCTCCCACGGTCGAATTGAAACGTAAATGAAAGCAATTTTGTTTTATGCTAAGCCTTTTTAAAATACTGGTCACGTATTCCGTGGTTTTTAATTGCACGTGTATTTCTTGAGTTATTTTGTTTATCAATCTCAGGTTACGTGCGATGATATTTCTTCTTTTTGTGATTATAGCGCCATCTAGGTGGATAGCAAAAAGTACTATAAGTAAAATGTGCGTATTTTCGATCGCAAAATTCGAATTTGCAACAAAAATAGGGAATTTCAATTTAAAAACTTAAAATTGGCCCCTGGGGATTGGACCTCTGGGAGCATTTCTTGTTTGAAGAATTTTATAGGTCCCAGACATGTCTACATTCTTGCGTAACTAGCTAGATTTTTTTTTCAAATTTTATTTATTTACCCTACATACCTCAAGAAGAATTATTATATTGTTTTGTTGTACCACGATAGGCACATTCAATTCTCAAGTTACTCTTCCTTTGTGAACAAATGAGTGCACAATGCGAAAATGTTTGTGTAGCCCCCTCACGTAATACCACCTTCTTCCCATCACAGAACCATCACGTTGCGTCACATGGGAAAGTCCATTAAGTGTGAAGTGGCTAAGTGTGAAGTGGCTAAGGTATCGACTTCCATTACCTTTCGTATTTACAACACTCTTACCACTACGAAACGTCCAAACTTCGTATATTTCTGATTCTACTTTAAATTTAATTTGATGACGTGGAATCTATTGGAACTATTGTTAACCATATTCATTCATGGGATTACAAGAGAAACTGCTTCAAATTTGGGATTTAAACAAGTTCAAATACTGGAACTTTGAAGTTATTTGATTTTGAGTTTAGCGTCCATTTCGACAGGGAGGTTGTATGAGACGCTGACCTAGGGCTTTACGTGGGCTCTGAACTACCCGAGTTGCGAACACCACCCTCTTAGCCAGGATAAAGCTCTAAATTCATGTTGCCGTAACCCTGTGGACAGATAAGTTTAAAAATAGTCCCAATAGATTCCTCATCCTTAAATTTAGTATAAAAGGCGTATTAAGAATTTCATCATAGCGTGAACACATTTATCATTGTTGTGATTGGTAGTTCTTTGGAAAGTTTTTTTAAACATTCATTTTATTAGAATTTTTTGTTGTCAGATTTTCCGATGTTTCTTGTTTTCGAACTGTTGTTTCGTTGAAGCGTGAATCAATCTGAAGTGGTCCAAAGATAAAGAAAATGGTTACTCGACCATCTCCGAAAATTATAGAAATTGGAGTGTGATGAACCTTGTGTATAACAAGATCAATAATGCTATTTACGTTGTCGTAAGTACAAGTGTTCCTAAATGGCGGCCATCTTTGATGTCGGTGGAGTGCCATTTTTTTTTTTTTTTTTTTTTTTTGCATTTGCAAGCGTTTACGGAAACTACAGTTCCTGAGGTCGTGCGTACAGAGCTCCAAACCAAAAACGAATGTTTGGAGGAGAGATAGAGATACAGAGAGAAATATTCTCTTGTTTCTAATTAAATATACAGGGTTACAAACCAATACATGAAATCACTAGAAAAAGTACACAAAATTACAATTTTAAAGCGGCATTATTTTGAAATGGCATAAACTGAGGGGTTCATAATATTTGTGCTGAATACTATTGCACGTGAAGAGTCCGCAGAAATATCCACAGCTTTAATACTACTACCACCATAGATTTATGGGGGTCTGAAATTGAAGTTTGTGAGTTTGATGCCATGTTTGGAGCGTAATATCCCAAGAGGGCTAAGTGCTAAAAATTACTGCTTAGGACACGAAGTAATTCTGTATAGGAATAAACTGCTGAAAAAAAAACATGACTGATATCGCCTGGAGAAGAAAGTGAGGACATGGAAAAACGCGAAGAAAGCACGGGCGGGACAATGGTCGTAGCCTAGAAAAAAAATAATGTTTTGGTATGTTTCAAGCTAGATCTCAAAAACTAAGCATGGACGAACAATTAGGTCCGCTTTTGTTTGTGTTCAGTTGTGCTATACCTTGCGAGTGGCGATTGTTCCATCTTCCTAACTCCATGATCATTGTCACGTCTATATGGTAAGAGAGTTATCTCCCCCTTGGACCCACGACACCCATCGTCGAACTGGACCGCGGTATTAAGGCACTTAATGTACCATTGAAATCCAATCCCAGTTACGGACGTTAATCTGTTCACAAGGTTGCGTTACACCTATCTATCCTATGCTACTGAAAACGGCGTATTTATGGAAAATATTTAAAATAATTGTTTTTTCCCTTCTTTTCTATAGCATTATAGCAGTAGCTTTTAGTAGCTGTAATTACCACACGTTCTCACAGTTACACTATTTAAGCAGTGTTGCATACTTCAGCAATATCATATCTCCGGAACGGTTTGAGATATCTAAGTGTTGAAAACAGCAATATAATTTTCATATCCATTACAAACCATACAAGTAACTAGATATGATATTTATCTCATCACATTTTAGAAATAAATTTCAAGCCCTGGTAATTTTGTTCCTATTCATTCGAAACAAGTTATACCATATACCATAACCATACCATAACAAGTTATACCATAACCATGGTATGCAACACTAAAGTACTTTGGATGTGCGTACTTTGGATGTGCATCTCCGTAATGATGTATTCGCGTTAGAGGCTTCCGAACTTTGGATGTTTGTGATACTTCAAGATCATCAATTTGCAACACTGAATAATAAAAGTAGTATTTTATGTTTACGTTTAACAAGCTGATTTGAAATATGTAGTAATCCGACAAAGTGCCATTTGAAAAAAATATAACTTTATATTTTGTTGGCAATACTATATGTGGGGTCTCTTTGTTTAATAAATACCAATATGCCCCTTTCTCATAGTTGCTTCGTGCTAAGTTTTGCTTTACTCTCTCTTTTGGGTTGTCCGTTATAGCGGATGGTCAAAATAAATTGCCCATGGGAATAATCATTGAGGTAGAAAGATGGAACAAACGCCACTCGCAAGCTTTTGCACAACTGAACACAAACAAAAGCAGGCCTAATTGCTGAAGCATGCGCAGTTTTTGAGATCTACCATGAAACATATCAAACCATTTGAATTTTCCGGGCTACGACCATAGTCACGTACGTGCTTTCTTCGCGTTTTATCATGTCCTCACTTTCTTCTCCATGTGATATCAGTCATGATTTGTTTACAATAATTTATTCACATATAGAGTTACTTTGTGCCCTAAGCAGAAATTTTTAGCGCTTTACACTCCTGAGATATTACGCCCCAAACTAGGCATCAAAATCACAAACCTCAAATTTCGTACCCCCATAAATCTATTGTGGTTATTAGTATCGAAGCTCTGGATATTTCTGCAGAGTATTTACATGCAATAGTATTCAGCACAAAACTTGTGAACCCCCCATTTTAAGCCATTCCAAATTATAGTCCCTTTAAAAGTGTAATTTTGTGTACTTTTTCTAGTGATTTCATGTATTGGTTTGCAACTCTGTATATTTATTTAGAAGCAAGAGTATATATTCTCTGTTTATATCTGTCTCTCCTCTAAACATTTGTTTTCTTTAGAGTTCGTCTGATACATACGTCCTGAGCAAATGTAGTTTTCGTAAACGCTTCGAAATGCAAAAAATGGCACTCCACCAACAACAAAGGTAGTCGCCATTGAGGAACACTTGTATAGTACATATGTCAACGTGAATAGTGTTCTTGACCTTCTCATACACAAGGTTCGTCACAATCAAAATTTTATAATTTTCGGAGATATTTGAGCAACCTCCTCTGGGCCATTTCGTATGGATTGTCCCAGAATGGAATTGTTCAAGGAAGAACTTAGTCTCAGCTCAAAGAAAGAAGGAAGAGCAACTTTCTTTATATTCTTAATTATTTCTTTAACACGTTTAGCTCTTTAGGCAGGGTTTTCCGAACTATTTTCAGAATGCTCCGATGCTGAATAGAAACTGTAACCTACCAATTTATAGTGAAAACTGTAACCCAAATCTACGAGTGGTCATACCCAGGGTACAGTTCGTACTGGAGTCTTTGAGAAGGAAGTTATTATGTAAACCAATTTAATAGATGATCTAAAGAAGGTGGAGGGATAAAATGATTCTCAAATATCCTTCAATAACATCACTTCCAAAAATTCTACAGCCATGTGCTGCATACTAATAGAAAGACTATTTCATCGCCATGCAAATGTGCTGTCTCACCTGTGTAGAACTGTTACGGTCGAGCAATAAGCAACACGAAGACAAGAAACGGTTCACGACCAGTAGCTCTGAAACCATTGAGAGTAAGGCACGTAGTCATATGAACATTTTTGCTAAGAATCATCCATATCACCGTTCATTTTTCCTTTATGTGTCTAAGGGTAATAAACGTTTTAACTTTCTCATCATATCAATAGTTCTGTAAATACTAAACGGTGTCTTCTCATTTTTTTTTTCGTTGTAGAGACTTGGATTTTATTCTTCTTTTTGCAGTTTGCTATACTGGCATCTTTTCAACAAACTAGAGCATTTGTATAGTACGCTTTGCTTAGTTCTCAATCAAACAATGTTCAGTGCAACTCTAAAGGATGTGAAAAATTGATACTGTGAATGCACTTTTGTTCGCGTATATGCAAAAGGAATTAATTATACGAACAGCACACAGATCGCTGTACTCCTTTCTTCTCATTTCTAGTTAGACGTGAAACAAAAAGTAGACCCGAAACTACTAAATCATGTTTCAACTGCTTTGTAATATTGTACATATATATATATATATAAACCGGTACGTGTTTTTATCTAAAGATTCTGTCCATCCCGCTTTAGCCGGAAGATACATCGTTTGATCTCCTCTCCTAAATAATTCTTGAGGACGAAAAGATGTCCGGGTTTTCATCCTAATTATAAGATAATATAATTCCTGTTATATTAAAGAAAAGTCGACGACGCTCAGCTAATAGAAACAATCTTCTCTCCGTCATCCAACAAGATTGCACATCTAAATATTTCCGCAAAGTATTAGATTCCTACTGTGGATGGTGATCCTTCTCACGAAAGGTAAACAAAGTCACGCACACGCAATCCAAAAATACGTATTTCAATAAGGTCTAATGGATGTACGGATTATTTCCTTGAAGGTGTCCCAGACATCCCAACAACCGAATCTTGAGATATGCTCTGATTCTACGATTCGTCCAAAGTAGGCAAACGATAAGTTGTGATGGCACTGAAAACGGAATCCTTTACAGCGATGTCGGAAGAGTTAAGGATCGTCAGCAGCACGGTCTTTCGTACTCGGGAAAAAACATGGTGCGGTGTTTTCTTTCACGCTTACAAGTGAAGAAAACATGAAATATACCGTGATGAAATACATATCAACACACGTTATTCCGAACACAAAGAAACACGGAGCTGCCTGTTCCTAGCACTTCCGCCTTGCCTTCGAAGCACTGGATGTCCATTGTTTTCAAGATTTACCTCCTGCCTACTTTGGTCCCTTCCTGAAATAAGGGTATATCTGAAAACTCTATTGAAAACATATCTGAGAATTACATCCTGTAGGGAATAAACATTACACCTATTGCCAAGTGATGAAATATGCACATCTGTATTGTGTATGCCTGTCTTCCTTTACGCTGATAAGGACCATCATCCACAGTCTCTCGACTTCGAAATAGGGTCTTTTGTAATTTAGTTTTTTCGCGATTTTGGACAGCCTTAGCTGTGAAACTATGCACTTCTCGCCATAGGTCAATATGAACTTTTTCTTTGTATTTTGATGTGAGGAAAACCTCTTAAAGTTTGTCGTTATAGTTCGTTAACACCCTATATATATATAGGGTGTTAACGAACTATAACGACAAACTACACCCGGTGCGTCATTTATAATGTCAAACCTTGATGACGGAGAAACCAAAAGAGAGAGAGAAGCGAAGCAATTATACAAAGGCGCACATTGGCAGACGTATTATTTCACATCACCGGATGAACAGTGTTGCCAACCAAATATAAAATATGATTTTTAAAAATGGAACGACCTAAATTGTATTTCATAATTGAATTCACCACTAGAAAGGAAGACGAAATATATGCCACCCGCAGGTCAGTGTTGCAAACTTCTCGAGAAATAACGTTAAATATGTGTCAAATTTAAACGCCTTTTGCACACACAGGCAGTGAGGTACACACTAGTTTTGCACAATAATTTAAATATTTGCCCGAACGGTTTAAATTGACACCAAGTTTAGATGGGTGCGTTAAACAGTGTTGACATAACAGAAAAGACAAAAGTCGAGTTTGGATATGGTGCAATAACTCGGAAAATGCCATAAGTACATTACGATTTAAAATTTATAGGACAATTTGGTATGTCATAAGCAGGATTCTCACGTTTATTGGAAGCCGGTAAGTCAAGTACTTACCGAGATATTCGGAATTTTGTAAAAGCTGAGAATTTTGCGCCGTAGAAGTTGGTAACGCTGTTTCAAATTCCCACTTTTTCCCTCAACGTTGAGGAATTCGTAAAGAAGTGGTTGCAACAAATTATAAACTTTAATAAACACACATGCGATGAAAAAGAAACTTTTTTCAGTACTTGAAATGACTAATTAAGCGTAATTTACTGGATATAAAAAAACGTACGGACGTAGGACGTAGGAACAGAAATAGGACGAAGGAATAGGACTTCATAAATAAATATCAGGAGGATAAATATTTTTATCGTGCGAAAGTAGCTACTAGATACCTACATGTCTTGTACGCCTTTCTATTATCTTGTCATATGAAGTCCTTACGTTTTTTTTATATCCAGTAAATTACGGTTAATTAGTCATTTCAAGTACTGAAAAAAGTTTCTTTTTCATCGCATGTGTGTTTATTAATGTTTATAATTTGTTGCAACCACTTCTTTACGAATTCCTCAACGTTGAGGGGAAAAGTGGGAATTTGAGACAGCGTTACCAACTTCTACGGCGCAAAATTCTCAGCTTTTACAAAATTCCGAATATCTCGGTAAGTACTTGACTTACCGGCTTCCAATAAACGTGAGAATCCTTCTTATGACATACCAAACTGTCCTATAAATTTTAAATCGTAATGTACTTATGGCATTTTCCGAGTTATTGCACCATATCCAAACTCGACTTTTGTCTTTTCTGTTATGTCAACACTGTTTAACGGACCCATCTAAACTTGGTGTTAATTTAAACCGTTCTGGCAAATATTTAAATTATTGTGCAAAACTAGTGTGTACCTCACTGCCTGTGTGTGCAAAAGGCGTTTAAATTAGACACATATTTAACGTTATTTCTCGAGAAGTTTGCAACACTGACCTGCGGGTGGCAAATATTTCGTCTTCCTTTTTAGTGGTGAATTCAATTATGAAATACAATTTAGGTCGTTCCATTTTTAAATTTTATATTATATTTTATATTGGGTTGGCAACACTGTTCATCCGGTGAGTCAAATAATACGTCTGCCAATGTGCGCCTTTGTATAATTGCTTCGCTTCTCTCTCTCTTTTGGTTTCTCCGTCATCAAGGTTTGACATTATAAATGACGCACCCGGTATATATATATATCAGAGTATACTATAAACTTTCATACTAGTCTTAGTATTTTAGTCTAGAAATATGGAATCTGTAGCTACGACTCTACTGTAAAGTTTCATAGAATATATCGTTTTTCAGTTAAAACTTCATCGTGTTTCCTGGCTTTTTAGTGTGAAAATCTTGAAACCATATTATTATAATTTCCTTCAATTGAACATATTCCTTGTTTCTAGCGTTTTATAATGGAAAGTATTTCCCTTTCTCCGTCTTTTTACAATTGTTATAGAAAGACGAAGTGGGTTGAGGACGTTCAGTTGTGGAAAAGAGGAACAATAAGGGGAAAGTTTCGAAGAAAACAAAGAGAAGGTGAAAGAGGGAAAATAAATGACGTCAGAGATTAATAGCGGGGTTCAGTAACTTAGCGTATTCAGCCTAAGGCTCCGAGGTGTGCTACCTTCCATCTACCACGTTCGTCATGCCTCAAGATGTTATGGTACATATTTTTGTTTTAAACCTTGTCTGATTTCGAAAAAAAAACAGTTTAAAAAAACAGTTTGGGGGAATTTTTGAAAATTTGTAATTATTGGTCTAAAGTTCAAAACTCTGATTCATGAAATGAAATCTTTACGTCCCATGGTTATGCCGGTTATACTAAAGGAGATGGTGAGGATGAGTGATGAATGAAATGGTGGAATGAAGAAAGTGGGAGGAAAAGGGAGAACCCCGAGAAAACCCACGCACACAGTGTTTGTGCACCACAAAGTTTATTTGACGGGGGCTGGGATCAAACCCGGGACCCCAAGCACCAGAGGTAAACGCTCTACCACTGAGCCACCGCGGCCCCAGAAAAGTCTGATTCAACGACTCAAAAACTCAAAGCAACCCTTCTAACAGAACTACCATTAATTTTTCCAGATAATGTCCTCTATATTCTGGAGAACTTGCAATCAGTGAACGCTGACACAAAGGGACACGAACTGCAGTCTAGCGTTCATTAGACAAGTGTACAGATGTTCATGTATTCCAACGTCGACCTAACGCTGTGGCTTCGTTACGGCCGTGAGAACATATAATTCACGTTGAGGATCCATTTTCCGATCAGCTCTTCCGTTAATTGCTCACGCTGTCGTATCAGCACGTTCTGTCGAAGAAAAAGGAGCCGCCTTCATGTTGGTGGCCATAACGAAGCCGCATATTTATACTGCGCTTCTTGGTGTCTACGATGCTCACTGGCGTTCTCTGTTCATTTATTCACGCAAGCATCCTCCCATACTACCTCTCCGAGTATCAAATCAAAGAATCTCTATGTTTCATACATCGTTCATACACTCTTCTACTGCTAAAACAAACGTAGCTTTGCAATAATACTTACAGACTGGTGGTGCTATTCTCCTTTGTTTCATCTTCATCTTCCACAACTCTTGCTTTTCCTTTGATAACCGGAAAAACAGATATAAATGACTGCAATAAAGAAATAAATATTACTATTAATTTTCTAAACTTTCTTAGGTATCTCTTTTTGTAAGAATGTAGAATAACAAGAATTTTAGGAAAACAAAAAATGGACCAAAAGATTGCGATCTTGACCAATAATTAGTTTTTCGATCAGGGGACACAAGATATTTGAACGGCCTGTAAATCGAGTTTTCGTATCGTCTGCGGAATAAGCATATCATAATTTCTTTATTAAGATTTTATATTTCAACCTTGTCTAAACGAAATCGGAGTTCTAGATTTCCCATACTAATATTGTTAACCCTTAAGCAGGCGCGTTGGGGTATAACATACCCACTGTTAACCTTTATAATATGGTAACATTATTTCTTTAGGGTTTCAACTGCTATTCGAAGTATTTGCCCATTGTTCTTTAACAAATGAGCTGATGCAGTGAAATGTGCTTCATACGCGTTTCACTGCAAAATATTCTTCGTTTATTTCAAGTTGATCCGAATTGGAATCATAATGGTATTATACAAAAATGCCATTGATTCGAAAGTTGCAAGCAATTCAAGGTAGTTCGCATTTTGGGGTTTATTAATATCATTAGCAATTAATAATTAAGTAATGTGATATGTATTTTAACAGTAATGTGGAACTAAATAATGTTAAAATGGTTCTGCATCAGAAAAATTCAACTTAATATAAAAAGGTAGATAAATTTCATTTAGTTGGCAATCCTGAGTATAGTATTACTTATTATACTTTATACTACATGATATATTATGAATGCATTAGTAGTTTAAAAATGATCCTGGATGTGATTGTTAACCTACACGAAAATAAGCATATGTGGTATATGATATTTCTCCACGCGCCTAACATTATCGTAATTGACGCGCCTGGTCAAGGGTTAAAGTAGTCCTGTTTGAATTCCAGAAGTCCATCTCCCTGCCCAGTCATTCGTATTTCGTATTTCAATATTTGCTTTCCTTAATGAGATAAAGACTCATATAAGCAGACACTTGTGTATAAGCCAATTGCTTTAAGTCAGCACATGAATGCATTGGCTTATGTTGAACATTGTTGTTTCTAATATATTTCTTCAAGTTGTTAATTTGTAGGTTAACCTTGTATATTACATTCAATACGCACGGAAATTGAAATTGAAGCATGCTAGAAATTTCTGACTTCAGAGAATTAAAATGTGGGCCGGCTGGGTAGAACTTTAATGCATTATCGACATACCTACACCGACTGGTTACTTAATGTTGGACTAAAACAATGTAGTTGAAAACCTTCCATGTAAGACCAGCCCTAATAGTAGGGTCTGTATGAAAAGACAATCATTGGTTGAGTTTCTCGTAATTTCCTTCTTGAACATAGAAACAGATTAAGTAGAACTTTCTCAATGAGAAAAGTGTCTCGAAATGTTTCTCAAATTGAGGCTGAGACCTGAAGAAAATAAAGATGATAGATGTTGCTTTGCATTTCCTTAAATTGTATCGAGACCTGCAATAGAAACCACGTGTCACTTTTCTTTACCTAAAGCCACAGAAAAACTGTAGTGACGGGGTTATGGTGTTGCAAGGAAAATGGCAGAAAACCATGGAACATATATAATGTCATGAAATAGAAATGAAATGAAATCCCAAGACCAAGGGAGACGGGTAATTTTGGAAGAATTGGTGCAATGAGAATGTGGAAGGAAACGGTCACAATATTGTCCATCACAAACTTACGTGGCGAGGAATCAAACCAAGGACTTTAGGCATCGGGGGTAAGTGCTCTACCTCTGAGGTACTGTGTCTCCTATATTATTTCATTTTTTATTTTCCAATAACAATAAATGCATTTTAAATATTGACGTACAAATGTTCCATTGTTCTAGACAACCTGATATCATAATACAGTAAACGTTTATTTTTCCGTATCTTTCTTAAGGATGAGATAAGGCCCGAATTCTCCCTTGCGCACGCCACTAGTCTTAAGGAAGTGACATATTTGAACAACTTGTTTGTAAATATCGAAGTTACACACACAATTACGTATGAATAAAATATTGATAATTCACATTCAAACTAGAAAAAGGGTAAGGATTTTTGTCACATGAGCTACTATCCATTGCAGAATGAATCATTTTTAATGATAATACAGATGAAACATCAGTCGTTGATCTAGAAAGTAAAAATTCGGGGTCAGCCGTAACCCAGACTATGAGAGGTATATCATGAGTCTACTATAAACTTTCAAAAATATATAAATAGTAACTTATTTTTGTCACTCAAAACACTGGGGGTCTAAATCCCACGGCGCTGGCCTAGATCCACCACTGTGAAACATCAAATTGTGTCAGATATAAAATGTTCGTACATTCTTTAGAAGAGTTTTGTGGAACTACAATGACACCAGTTTCCTTAATTATGAAACATTCTTCCCGTTCTATCAAATCCCGATTGGTGGGTGCTCTTAACTTCAGTCTGTGTAATATTCTCATGAAAACAGTAGTATATTAATATTCTTGAAACTAAATGTTTGACTATAAATTGTGATATTTTTGTTTTGTAAAATGACATAAAATTGATAGTTTTACGTTCCACACTTACATGTATAGGTTTGTTTTCCTTACCTGAACTTTTAACTCAGTGGGCTGGAACATCCACTGAGGAATGATCCTGTAAAACAAGAAGAAAAAAAATAGATTTTAAACATTTATAGTAGTCACAATAATCTCAAATCTATCTATCTTTCTACCTCTCTCTCTCTCTCTGTATATATGTGTATACAGGGTGTCCCAGAAGGAAGGGACAATATTTTGGGAAATGGTAGTATGGGTGAGTTTACCATTAAGATTAGTACCTATGCTCATATGAACTTTTTTGATTCGAATCACTTATACTAGCATTTCACAAAATATGGCCCCTTTCTCCTGGTACACCCTATATATATATATTTATATATATATATCTATAGTGCTAGCTACTCTCTTGTTTCACGCAAAGAGAATAAATTAATGTGAAATATTATAATCTCCTTCTGCTTACATTAGATAGGCATTTGAATGGAGATGTAATCCATCAATAAGATACTCTATTTTTAGCGTAAGTTTTGCAACACTTTATTACGAATAAAATCAGGTTTCTACCTGTTTTGTTAATGTAGGCTTAGAGCTTTTGTATCAACTCTCGTATAGTCAAAGCGACATGTTAAAAATCAAGCTTGAGGTGAGAAATGTGTTCTAAAAATCATTTCAAACTAGTTAATCGCTTTACATGATGCGAAAATTACTCATTGGACACTAATTTCGACCATCGAACCCCCCCCCCTTTTCACTCTCATGTCATTGCGGAATGAATTTGGACTGGCGTTAAAAGTGTCGTTACCGATGTCATACAATCCCAAAACATATTACTTCGAAACTAATATTTGTCATTTTAGATTATATTTGCATGTCACTCCTTCCCACGGTACCCTTATTCTTGTTTCGATCATACACCAACTTTTTGTTTGAAAGAGACTTGTAAAAACCTTAATACTTTTGAAATCGACTCTTGCCTGAACATATTAGTTTTCAGATCACCAGTTCACTCCTTTGAAAATCTGAACTAGCAAATTAAACACATTTTTAGAAACGATAGTTCAGATATTTGGTTGTGCTTGACCTAACTGTGCTAATACTAGCTTCTGGTTTAACCGGAAGTACGATAATCAGACTAGATGTTGAATTTTAGAATGTAACATGGAACTTTTCATCGCGATTTCTGCTTCTACAAAATGTGAGAAATGCTTGTTGAAAACTTCAAATGACTTTTTGGATGTTACTGTTTGCTTGATGTAGCGACACAAGTGAACGGATTCAAACACACGTGCAGTAGGTTACAACTTTCTCTATACAATTACAGTAGGTTGGGTTCGTATCTATTCTAGTTCCTTGCGTTCCTAACACGTACGATTACGAAACATGGGATACAGTGTGATTGAAGTAACCATATTTCACTAGCTTCCTGAATCAGAGGTAATGGTCACTGTTTCAAAACACCTTGAATTACCCAACTGAACTTTAGCAATGGGTACGTAGGCCCACCACCTTTAATTTTGGAGACGTGCGTAGGACCACTTCTTACATTTTAGAAGTTAGCAAAAATAAAAATTTCATATGGTACTATAGATCCATTTTATATACCTCTGCAAGTTTCGGTCTCCATGTTGTTGTCTTGTGTGAGTAAAAAGTTGCCAAAATTTCAAAATTTTGGAGGCTTTTGACCTAATATATCCTTTTTTACTACTTTGACAGGCTGTTCCAAAACAACACGGCCAACATTTAGGTGATTCCTGACACAGATATAAGACAAAAGTGCAGTCCAACCTCAGTGCAGAAATCCGTCGTTTCGGAGTTACAGGCTGTTGAAAACATGAAAAAATGAACTTTGAAGGTCCACAGCTCCAATACAATGGGACTTAGAGTAGTCAGGTCAACACTTCACTTATAATCTAATATGTGCGCTATCAAAAAAAAAAAATACATATTTCAGAATCATGCGTTACTCACGCAACAATTTTTATAGAGGGAGTTTATGGGCATATAATTTGAAGACCTCACCAACTACCTATATAAAATTTGTTGCGAAAGTACTGCAGGATTCGGAAATTTGGATATTTTGATAGAGAACATAGTAGGTTCTAAGTGAAGTCTTGATCTGACTACGGTAGGCGCCATAGTATTGGAGCTATGAAGCTTTACAGTTAATTTTTACATGTTTTCAACAGCCTATAACTCCGAAAATATGGATTTCTGCACCCAGGTTGGTCTATACTTTTCGTCTTATCTTAGTGTCAGGAATCACCTTCCCAACGTTGTCGTTGTGGTTTTGAAACACACTGTATAAGGCTACGTGGATGGATATGGGGTCCATTCTTTATCATAAGAGTGGTAAAATTAACTCACGTCCCAAAAATTTTACATGGGGTACTTAGTCCACGCCTTAAAGTTTGAAATTTTCAAAAACGAACGTGGTAAATGTTCTCTAGAAATCGAATATATAACTCTGTAAATTTGGGTGGTCAATTTCGTTTCCTTTTATGAATAATTGGCAAAGTATAATTTTTGATACAATTTTCCCTAATGTATCATCTTTAATTTAAGATTATCACGTTTAGGGATGCACGCAAGACGAGACGAGAAATGGAAGTCTCGTCTCGTCTCGTCTCGCAGCCTCAAATGTTGGTCTCGTCTCGCGTCTCGTCTCGTCTCGCAAATGTAAAGTCTCGTCTCGCGTCTCGCATAAAATTTTGAGTCTCATCTCGCGTCTCGTCTCGTCTCGCGTCTCGCATAAAATTTTGAGTCTCATCTCGCGTCTCGTCTCGTCTCGCGTCTCGCATAAAATTTTGAGTCTCATCTCGCGTCTCGCGCGAGACTTTCTCTCATGGTCTCGCAGTCTCGCAATTATTCTGGGTCAAAATTTTGCAATGTGTTTTCTATGGCTGTTAATGAATGATGATGTCATATTCTGTCCAAAGACAGGTATTTTACCTAAAAGGCCCTTGGCAAGGTGAATCCATGGCGGTTTGCCATTGCTTTCCATGGGATGAATGTTCATAACATCCTAAGGAGACGGAACCTAGAGTTCAACACGGTATCCGAACTTGTGTCCCCTCCGCTCGAAATTAAAAGAAAAGTTGTGCCGGAATTTGATTGCTGGACCATTAACTTTCGTCAAATTAATAGCTTAATTTACAGCAAAACCAGCATAAATTGTTGCTGGATCCAACATTGTTTTCAAGCTTAGAGGTCTCCAGCAATATTTGGCTCGTCTAAAATATCGTCCCCACTATCAACATTTACACGTTTTGGTCGTTTTCTTGAAGGGCGATTTTCTATTATAAAGATGTTTTCATACCACCAAAAGCGCTTGTAGACAACAAAAGAACTCCTCACAATACAATACGACAAAATTCTTTCGGTTCGTTCGCGCTTGTAGTAATGTTGCATTTCGCATTTTATCAACTTTCGCTTTCAACTTATATCTAAAATTACTGACAGATATAGGGCCATTCCTACCATCTCCCACCAAACCTATAGGGCCATCCTACCAAACCAGTGTTTGAATTAAACTTCCGAACTAGAGGGGGATGTTTTTGATAAATATATAGAAAGAAAATACTTATTCCATGTAAAAATATCATGTTATTTCTGCGAGCCGGGCCGGGGATAAACTTTGACGAGAGGGGATTTCCCCGCCATCCCCCAACATTAATCGCCAGTAGTAATGTGAAAAAGACAGAAATAATAGAAATATCACATTTCGCAGCAATAGGGAGTCTTATTCGCTTTTCAGACCAAAAACAGAAGTTCATGTATTCGTGCGCGCCCGCGTGTATTTGTTTGTGTCGCAATATAAAGTCCTAAATCGATGCTGTAATAAATTTCCATTTTACAAAGCTTTTCCTTTTTAGAAACAAAAGAAGGCTTTAATTCTGAAAATCAACCTTGAATAATAATAAATCTCATAAAATGTGTATTGTTCCAATCACTTTTTTGTTCCTGGAGGCATTAACGCTCAACTTAGAAAACTCAATAAATGTAAAATCACTAAATATACAATTAAATGTAATTCAGAAATGTTGCGAGACTGCGAGAAGTCTCGCGAGACTTCTCGTGCAAGACTTAACCAAGTCTCGTCTAGCGTCTCGTCTCGCATGGTTTAGTCTCGTCTCGCATAAAATTTTCACCCTCGTCTCGTGCCTCGTCTCGCAAATGCGAGATGAGACGCGAGACGAGACGAGACTTCTCGCGTCTCGCGTGCATCCCTAATGACGTTATATATATTTGACACAGAAGTCCATTGTCTTTCATATGATATGGAATGGATATGTTAACGCTCCGTTCTAAAATTTGGAGTAGGGTACGCAATTTATATATATATATATATATATATATATATATATATATATATATATATATATATACTTGTGTATATTTAGTTGATCCTGCTTCTTATTTTCTATGAGAATAAATTATCAAAATATCTTCTCAAAAGTATCATTTTATATAAGGCAGGAATTTAAATTTGGCGGGATAAGTGAATAGGGTTGAAGCAGGAATTTTGAATATTTTGTTTAATGTTCAGTAACATAAAGCTTTATTGTAACATTCAATCAAAAGGATGAGTACTTTTTCTTAACTCAATTGCATACGGGTATCACGATACATCCCTTTAAAACTTTGGTAGGGATACATTGGACCAATATTAAACTTTGGAAAGTGTCAAAACTAAAACTTGACGAGTCTCTATGAGTAAGGTATACCATTTTGTTAACTTGTATGATCCATATGTTTTTCCACTCATAAATAAAAGTTTCCAGAAGTTGAAATTTAAAAGGTGTGTGAGATATATGTGTATAAGTTTTATTAAGATATATGTGAATATCAGAGAATGCAGGTTCTCATTTTGGTGCAATTTGATTGTCTAATGTTTAAATTATTAATTATGTTATTTACACTGTTTTAATGTTTTTTCCATGAACATGTTTTGTTTGTTTGAACATATTTTTTTTTCAAGTTTGGAACTTCCCACTCATTAAAAGTTTTTGAAAATTTTTATTAACTATTTTACTTTAAAAATGCTATGCATTCATTTAAAAGCTTTTAGAAAATTATTGATTAATTTTTTTTTTTAAATTAAATTTTCACTAAATAATTCTGCATTCAATAAAACACTTTTAGTTTTAATTTTTTCTGGCACTCGGAAAAAATATTACTTTGGGCCTTAAAAACATTTCTTTCCTTTAGAAAATATTAAACTTAGCTTATATATTTAAAAGTATCAGAGATGAACATTTCTAAGGAATCTGAATAGTTTAGAATAAAACGCATTTTCAATACTGTACAGCAGAATTTCCTGATTATGATGCGGTCATACATTTCAGAAACACTTTCGGCAATTTCAGCAAATTATACAATTTTGGTATCTTTGGATTGTACATCAAATGAAAATACAAAATAACTGTAATTATATTAGACATTTAAACTATGCTAAGCATAAGTGTCTGTCTGTTGACAGGTATCTAAATAAGAATAATAAAAGAGATAGAAAAGCTGTTTTCTGCAATCGATTGTATGTCACAACAATAACTTCTATTTAATTCGTTCACTTTATTTCAAATGGGAAGCATTTCAAAGTAACGATTTTCAGTTTCAAGTTTTATCTCCGTAGAAGGAAAACGGTAAGAAATAGTGAAAAGCGATTTTTTTTCTTTGCAAGCGATTCAGTGTATCATTGCAACATGCTAGATTATCCGCAACACTTTAATTAGAAGTGGTTCAAATTTACTATTACTTTCAGTTTCAACACTGATTTCTATAGAGTGAAAACAGAGATATATCATTTTTTTTCAATCTATTCAATTTGCTGAGAATAGCTTCCAACATTTCCGGTACCATATTTGAAAGTAAGAATTTCCGGGTTCAAGACTAACACCTTAGGATAAAAATGAAAATTCATAGCCACAAGCGGTTTTCTACAGTCGATTTAGAGTATGCACAAAGCATATAATTACAACTAGCAACATTCTACGGTTTGAAATTAACTAATACTTTCATTAAAACAAGAACATTTTTCTACATTAAGTCTCCATTCAAAACAGAATTGGTTCAAATTAGTCATTTCCGCTTTTACACCAGTTATCGCCATAGAACAAAAATTATACCAGAAAGCAACAAGCAGTTTTTTGACAATCTATTCACGGTCTCGAGAACCAATAATCACAACCTGTAACACTTCATCAAAACCAAAAGTCGTTCAAGTTTACTATGACGCGAGGTTCCAATACTTATTTTCATAGACCAAAAATTGTAACAGATATCAAGATTCCGTTGTTTATTATCGATTCAGAGTCCGAACAAATATGTTAAATCTCCGCTGATAATTCATAAGAAGTTCAAATTAGCTATTTTCGCTTTGTTTATATATCACCATAGAACAATAATGGTATCAAAGACCATCAAGCGGTTTCTGCAATCAGTTGAGGGTTTGAACAGAATGTACAATCACAAGCAATAACACTGTACCAAAAGCGATAGTGGTTGAAATTTAGTATTACTTCCGGTTTCAATACTGATTTCCATAGACATGGGTATTTTTGCAATTGATTCAGCGTCCGAGGAACAAGTTTCCTCTTATCTATTTATCCTCGATTCAAACCGGAAGTAGTTGAAATTAAAACTCACAAGTTGCAACAATTTGTTGCCATAGAATAAGAATTGTATTAGATAATGACAAGCGATTTGCTCCAATCGATTAAGGGTCTGAAGGAAACGTGAAACTGGAACCCGCAACACTCTACCAAAAAAGGAAGTACTTGAAATTTACTACTGCTTCCGGTTTCGATCCTGATTTCTGCATAGCAAAAAGTAGGAGATATCAATGTATTTTTCGGTTGATTCTCCTTCCTAAGAGTGGGTTCCTTCTCTTTAATTTACCCTTTATTCAAAACGGGAGTGGTTCAAGTTATCCATTTATGTTTTCGCGGTTTGTTGGGGTGTTTATAGATATATTTCATGGGTTGTTTATAGTGAAACCCTTGTTGACGCCGGAATTTAAGCCATAAGTGGCCGATGTGATTATAGGGGAACTTAGAGTAATAGTTACTGAGTTAAATGTAGTAGATATATTTAATTTTTAGATTTATACTATACGAGAGATAAACTGTCAAACAGTGTTACTGAACCTTAGTGCTTGCAAAGGTACGTATTTCTACTCAGTGACATATGATAATATTAAAGCATGAAGGTAAACCGAAAATAGGTTTTATGCTCATTAGTAGTCTCTAGCTAAGTGATACAGTTAATTAAGTAACAGTCGACGTTTAAATCCATTTTGGGTAAGAGATGTACAACCGAACAGAATGGATCAGGCTCAAGTATATAGATACTTACATTGCTAGAGCGGAAAAAGCCCTCAAATTTGGATTTGATATGGAAACGTGACATTGTGATTAGCCACTTACAAGAGCAAGCTAAATAGATGAACACAGGACAGAATCATACTACTTATGTCTCGAGTAGCCTAAAATCACAAAAAAGAAGGAATCAACGATTTCGGTATTCATCGTCTTTTGACTAAATTATCAATCTGAGGAAGATGTTTAAAAAATAATCTAACAGTAAAATGAGGTTTAGCAAATGGAACAACGGTGGCCGAAGGTCATGTTGGAGTAATCAGTCACATAAAAATTGAACAAGTTAACCAGTGCTGGAGTACACTTAGTATGTTTACTTAGTGAATGTAAGAAGGTGAAGTCTGGTGATAAAAGCAAACAACTCTCAGATGTTGAAGAAGACGAAATTCTGAATGGTCGAAAGCAGAGCGGGAACAAAAAATCTAGAAGGATTAGACGATCTAGAGAGAAAAAAGGATCAGATATTTATCCAAAGCAGGATGTGTTACAATATAAGTTTCTAGATTCCATGTCAAGGGATAAAGAGGTCTAAGAAATGAATGACAAACTTAGGGAAAAAGGAACATCGATTGAGAAACCTAGAGGAGAAAATAAAAAAGAAGTCGAGATAGATTTAGTAAAATATGTTGAATTGTGACTATTATTATTATTATTTCTCACTAATAGTCGGGATGATGTCAAAATTGTTTAAGGGTTCGGACAAGGTGTTAATGAAGAAAAATCGTAGAAAGTGTTGAGTTTTAAATGACAAATAAAACACGTTACTGTGATATGTTTATTGTATTATGTTATGTAATGGCTGTTGATAGTGAAACCCATGTTGATGTAGAAATTTGAGCCATAAGTGGGAGATGTGATTATAGGTGATATGAGATTAGTGTAGTGTTCTGCTATTATTAAGTCATGATTGACGTGAGTAGTTGCAGTTACATAGATCAGGAACGGTTATTGGTATGTCTGGGGCGCATGAGCATCAAAGACCACCTGTAAGGCAAACAAAGACAAAAGTAATGACTACGCTTAGAGATTGCTTAGGGAAAGATCTACCTCGTAAAGCAACCATGCTTGATGGAAAGAAACGTACGTTTCTTCACAATGGGTCAAAGACAAGCCCCAGTGCCATCCGATAATACAGGCCCACAGTGGTAAAAGTAGTTTCAACTTATGACGTCACAGTGAGTAGCTACAAAGACGAGGGATTTCTGGGAAGCCCTTGTTGACGTATGAGTTAGCAGTAACCGTTTACTTTGAAAACGTGTATTGTGTTTGAGTATTCATAAAAGTACGAAATTCAGAGACAGGAAAGCCTTTTAGTATGTAATTGTTCTGTCCCTAATTGCAAAGAGAATACCAAAACGCTCCACAAGCAGGTGCATTTAAATTTCTAGTTAAAGTCAATCTACAGCAGGAAATGTTTCAGAATATTGACCCCTACTCACGCGGGTCTTCCTATCCTGCCTAATGACACTCCAATACTTTCATTTGTACAACATTTTTAATCTGATATTTAGCCAGAACAGGAATTCCTGCTCTGCCTAATCTTCCCGAAAAGGATGTTTAGATTTCAGGTAAATTTAATAGTTCTTCTTCTCCCGACAATTGGATTCCTTTCAAAGCTTTTTAATTTTCATATGGTATCACGTAATTGTAATTACGTTGAATCCATTGTTTCTTCAGACTTTGCCGCACGACCCAACTCCCATTTAAAAAAGAAGTGGATTTGTGTTTAAAAAAGAAGTGAATATCTGACTTCCAAGATGGCGACCAAATTGGTTATATAATAAAATATTTTGTTCCCATCCACTTGCATAATCTGTTCCATAATTTCAGATCGATTTTTGCTTGTTTTTTTTATAATTATACATTATATTCTGCACGTATTATTCTACGATATAATTTCTGCACAAATTTCATACTCGATGTTGTCGTTTGTTAATTTCGTAGTTGACGTTTTGCGTCACATTTCGGCAATGAGACTATATGAGACATGGGCCTACTTTTTAAGGGTGTATCCGAACTACTATAATGTATCCAAATGTTCTGCCATTGTGAATTGAATCTGAGATTTTGAGCATCAGACACTCAGCTACCGCCTAGATGAATGGGGAAAACATGAGTTTCTACGGAATACCCATTTCTAAATAGTACATTGTTTTGTGTGGACATCTTTATTACCTCAAAAATAATAGAGCCAAATGTCAAATTAATATCGGAATAAATGTAAATAAAAGGTACGGCTCATTGCACTAAACTTTCTTTCATCCTTTCTGTTTTATTTTATAAATGGGTCGATCGGAGCACAAGGAAACTAAGTTGCGAAAAAACACATATAAAGTGTGTACAGAATACTTAATTAGAGGGAAAGTTCACATTATAACAATCTAATTACAATAAATTAATTGTTTTCTTCCTACCAAAATAGAAGTAAAGATGGAAGGAAAACGAGGAATAAGAAAGAGAAGAACACAATTGATTGATGGTTTGAGAAACAGAAGAAAATATTGGGAGTTGAAAGAGGAAGCTGAAGATCGAAAAACTTGGAAGAAACATTTCTAGGCCTAAATCTAAAATTAAAAAAAAAGACTCATTAGTCCCAGCACGTGCCGAAAGACAGAATATTTAATAATAATAATTTCAATATCCGGATACAAATGCTTTATGTTCTCAAAGGAGCATTACAAAGAGTTAGCTATCCTCAAGTACATGGCATGGGTTCTTGTCCTCAAGTTCAAACAATCATAATGATCCTCTTCTGTCCTTCTTTATGATCATCGACATTCTTTCTCCATAAACCATTCGCTGTTGATACTTAACAATCGTTTCAAATTTCTAGTCTAACATACTCTATATATTCGCCTTGACTCTCTTCCGTATCTCAACACATTAATCCTGTCCTCTTTAATCTCTTTCTACCTCCTGTCTTTCATCAAACAGGTAACTATATTCGTGTGGTAAGCTACGCCGACTATTTCGTATGTTATACTATATCTACCTCCCCGCGTCTTGCTATTCTCCAATTTATTTAAGCTTTTACTACATTTTACATCTGGTGTTTAAACTACAGCTTACAAATCAATTGTAACAAAACATCTTTTCTTGTCTTTACTCGTAAATGTATCCCTTTCCTCTCTTTCCTGTAATGGCATCCATTCCTTATTCTTCTGCTAAATATTTTGGAATAACTTTGGACTCTGTTGAAAGTTGGATTACTCATAATCAAGCGTTGTATCACAAAACTCTTCTTTCTACGTTTAATACGCTTTATTTGTACTTTCACTTGGTCTACTGATTTCAGTTTCCCTGGTTTGATCCCTTGCCAAATTTGTTTGTTCCTTGTTTCATCCCTCATTCTTCTCATTCCACCAATTGTTCCATCCTCATTTATTAGGCTTAATCAAACGTCACATTCAGCCAAAAAGGATAACGTGGAACGTTAAATTGAAAATTTTTGTTTCCTAGTACTGTGGTGGTTGTGCTTGAATTTATATCGGTTTCTATGATTCCTTTCTTTACCAATGTTTCAGCTTGTTATATATATTCTTCGAGCTTTTTATATATACTAGTACCAACAATAACCACCTCTATATATTTATGCATTTATTCATCATCTATTTCTTTTGAATGTACTGATCATAATTAGAAGGAGAACAATCTTCACTGAGGCAAGAACATATGGAAAATGAAGAAGAAGCCGTAATAAGGCACTCCAGGGAAAATGTGCTGCCATCTAATATACAGGTATATAGATTTAGGTGTTTTGATAAATTGTGTTAAATTTATTAAAATTGTTGTACATACGTAGAGCTGTGATTTAAATGTTCTTATTTCTGAAGTTTAACTAAGCAATTTAGTGCATATAATGGATTTGTAACTTCCAAAGTAACGGTCTTGTGATTGTTAGTCAAGGCTGCTGATCCGTAGTGGGTCATATTTTACTTTAAAAAATGCTAATATGAACAGTAGTTAACAACATAATGTGGCTTACCAACTCGACTCATACTCTTCTTCCTTCAGATGCTAAACAAAAGAAAAAGAAGAGTAAAATATAGTAAAACAACACCAAACGTAACTTAAACCTTAGATAGTAATAACTAGAACTAAACTGTATTACTTTATGCCATCCCCGATTTAGGAGACCTATCCTACGGCTTTTTTAAAAATATAGTTTAAACGATGTTTTGTACTTAATTGAAGCACTATATGACTCGATTGAAATTTGTGTGTGCATCGTTTTGTCTGTTCATCCGTCTGTAACCCACTTGATATTAACAGAAACTTGGTACGTTACTTCCTACAACATGGAGAAATAACTCTATTGCTTAGAGTTGCAATCCATCGATTGTAGGGGGAGTAAAAGGAGTTAAACTCAACCCATGTTGCAAATTTGCACATGTACAGCATGGATTAAAAATTGTAATTTTCTTCGATCGAATAAATATTTGACCGAAAGTTGCTTCTCTACCGAAGAAATATTTATGCAGAAGTTTTTTTGTAATGAGACTGTATCTTCATGCTCCGCACTATCCTTGAAGTTTCACAATTTGGTGATATTTCAAAAACCTTTGTTGCGTTTTCATCGGTCGTATATTTCCACAGAATTAGTGTCGCTGTCAGAAATTGCTTTAATGACGATTAAAAAGAGACCTGTGAAGCTCGCTTCTTAAACAGGCACCCATTGAGGCATTTCTAGTTTCTCCCATTCCATCTCGCTCCGAGCAGTTGTCAAGAAGTAACGCAGTAGCAAGTGCAACAGAGTTCTTGCGCTCTATTTTCTAGTCGTTCAGTTAACCGTAACAATTTCAGAGATTAATACGAATCGAACATTACTGCTACGTTCCTAGCTACATGTTAATATGCAAAGCAAGACAGAAATAGAAGGCTGAATATTTGTAGCTCCAGAGGATATTAGCGAAAGGGTTCTTCCGTCGCGTGTTAGTGTTGGAGAAATATTAAAGCACACGCTGTGCATTCTGTGATTTGTTGCGGAGATAGGTCGACAAAAGATGTCTCATCTTCAATATAAATGGTACCGGCTGGGGAATGTTTAAGGAAATTTTTTTTGCTTGTATTCTTTAGTATTTTGATCAAGTAGTAAAGTAAAGAGTGCCATTTATTGATAACGTAATCTCCATTACTGTATTAATTGCATAAGATTAAAAACTTCGAAGACAAAATATCGTATATTATTTAATTATTATTTCCTACAAAACACGATTCATAATTAATATCTAACATCAAATTAATATTAAATATTATTATAATAAAACATGTTGAAAATCATATGAAACGTGCATCAAGAGCTTAACAGTGTGATCCGAACCAGATTAGTTCCCACCTTCAATTTAGCCCGGGTCTCCCACGAAAACAAGCGCGTGTGCTAACCTCTTAATCACTAAAGAGCTCTAAAATAAAACAACACGAATAATTCTGCTGAACTACACGTTTTAATACAAACCATGTACGCAATAGTTTTAGAATGAGCTATCAGTTCAATTGTACATTAGTTGCTAATGGGGACAACTGACTTACAAACTTATTTCTTTCCATTGTACCAATTGGATATTTTCAGTTAATTTCAATCATTTTATTTGTTCTTATATGCAAAATGTAGTGAAATATTTCATTATATGCACAACCAATTATTATATAATTGAAATACGAGAAGCAGTCAAAAATGTCTTGGAATTTTGTTGTAGTTCTTTGCCACATTTTAAAATTGCTTTCAAAGGAGGTAGTTTCAGAACACACGCTTCCTTCAGCGATCCTGTGATTGCTAGAAACACCAGCGAAAGTCTTCTTTTTATCTTCCGAAGTTCAGCCGTCGCGTTAATTTTGATCTCTTATTTGGTAAGTACATTTAAGGTTTATTTTTATCTTTGATAAGACCCAAACATCTCGTGGTTCTAAAGTATCTCTAAAACTATCAGAGTGCCTAAAGCCGATTTCCCCCCTATTGCACATATGAACTTGATGACTGAGCGTTGATCGATCTGTGAAATTGTGACAACGGATCACTACTTATTTCTCCGTTGAGCTATTCGTACACTACCTGGTAAGACGTGTTGACACTTGTTTTATTTATAATTAGGCAACTTAAGAACTGTATTGTACAAACTTCATTGCGATCACATCACAAATGCCAAATCTACAACATTCCGAGGATTTTTTGACTGCCTCGTATAGCACGGATGCTAAAAACAATTGAAATTAATCTTAAAGTGGAAAATTCTCTCTTTGTGGATCAATTCCACAGCAAAAGCCTACTTGAGCATTTCACTGGATTACCAACTGTCTCAGCTTATTGAAATGTTAGGTGTAAATTGGGTTATATCCATGGAGGTGTTGGTGATAGCAACAAAAGTATTGGACCCGACAGAATGGAGTTATAGCAGTCAAACAAGAGGTATTTTAGCTACTGACTGCACAGGACATATATTTTAGTAAATAATATCCCAGTGAGCCCCTCATACTTTGATTTTTGGACAAAATGTTCTAGAAGAAAAGCTAACTCCGAACGTCACATTTCAATAGAATAGTGTCCGGCCGCATACAATATATTCTACAATGAACGGGTAATTCTACGTCATTCATCTCTATGGAATATAGATGATTGGCACGATACTCCAGCAGACAATATGCATGTTTTGTTGATTCGCATACAAATAGTGTTGTAATGTAACACAGCCAACGCATGTTTGATTCAACGCACGTTGTATAGCCCCTTTAAGATCTTGGGTTTTGGGTATATTTCTTAGAGTTTCAGTCAAGCACCTATCTCATCATCACTATTTATCCTAGGATCATTAATCATACCTCATTCTCTTTGGAATAGAGCAGGCTTTCAAATGGTAGCACTTTTGTGCCCATACCGTATACCAGGAGAGGAAAGAATTGAGAGGAATTGGGATATTTCCGGAATTTTTTTTGTCAGAATTTGGGCCTTCTGGAACGGTCCTGTGTCAACGTAGAGATGCAAAAAGAAATTTGATAAATACTAATCGGCAAACTAAATATGTGTGCCAAATTTCAAGCTTTTATCTTGAATAGTAAAGGCGGGACAATATTTATGAATAATCTCTAAAATGCCCCAGATTATAGCAATATACACTAATCTCAGGTAAAAAAAAAAAATACATCCCTATTTACATCCTGAGACATCCCTAATTACCCTAGGATCATGGTTCGCCCACCTCTCTCATCAAAATAGAACTGCATTTCAGACAGTACCAATCGCATGTCTCTATCGTTTACCTGAGGCGGAAAAATAGCGAAAAAGTGATTTTTGGTAACAAAATATCGCTTTTCAAAATCCTATTTTCCCTCGGGATCCCCCTACCTGTGCTAATGCGGACACCTGAAAAAATTTGATAAACACAATTCGGTTTACTGAATGTTCAAAATTTCAATCTTGTAGGTACAAGAACAAGATCATCAAAAAATAATGAAAATAGGCCTAAGAGATGAAAATATATTTTTTAAAGTTATGAGGTCATCACCTCTTATGTCTCGAAGAAGGAAGGCGTGAAGCCATACGTAACGTCTTCTACAATGCTTCTAGACTTGGAAAAACACAATATAACCGGGCCAAAAAGTTCAAATAGGAGAGTTATAACGTAAAGTACCATAACACACCCGTATGGTACAAATTGGTCCAAAGATCTTACAAGGGATAGAGGCTCTGTTCGCATCACGTTGAGGTGTTACGTCATGTTGAATTAGAATATTAGAGGCATTCCCGCCGATTATGTGGGTGCTCCGGGGCTCCAGCACTCATACAAATAATCTTGTGGGTGCGCTGTACACGCAAGATTTTTATTTTGATAAAAACAAAATAAAATAAATATTTCTCCTCGACGTTATCAAAGAAATGAACATAATACGCAATAAAAGCATTCAGACGGAAATTAAAATTTGTAAACTCTAAAACATTGCTTGTTTCAAATGTGTGCACATGCAATCACGCAACCCACTCCCACCTCCTTGCCTGTCTCTCACCTAGTCAAGGGCAGTCTCCGCAATGAAAATGTAACTGCAGTATATAGTGAATTGAATAGCAAAATTTGCTTGCTTTTATGTTTCCTTACAAGTCACGCACTACAATATATCCACTCTATTCGTTAGCAATCGTTATCAAATGACTACTTGCTGATATTGAACACTAACTTTCATTAGCTATTAGAATAAACCGAAACACAAGGAAGCCGCAGCAATTACCTCAATAGTTGAGTTTTCTTCTTTTGTTTGTTTCAACCAGATAACCTCGCCATGTTGCGGTACTGTGGTTTTCGATTTCAATGATTTTTTTTAAATAATCTAAATTGTTATTGGTTTGTTTGTTCTGCAATAGCCAATTGCTTGGATGGACACGGGAGCTTAGATTGTACTCGTAGAATTGAAAGTTCTCATTTTCAGAAAAATAATGGGTGATTGTTAGTAGGGTCTACTGACCGGATGCTTGGAGCAAGAGCTCTTTGCTGGGCAAAAATTCTGGCAATTTTGAAACGTGGCAGGATTAGTGCAAGCGGGCGTGTGTGGAAAATTGAAAGCCAATATTAAGTATTACTTCTTCACATACTTTCTAATTCGAGGACTAGGTTTTCAAGTCACTATGGATAAATTCGTCATACTTTGTCGTCGTCATCACAGGTAAATATTACTGACGCTGAACGTAGTGAAATGCATGTTCAGTAAAAAAAAAAAAAAAAAAAAAGTAATCTGAGAATATGTCTTTTGCCAGTTTCTAGCAGTACTAGAAGTAGTGCATTAGCAACGAGTGTCAAAAATCAGCAGAATGAAAAAAAAGACATTTGCTTGGATTTATTACAACACCTAATTGGATAAAGTATTTTATAGTGCATGTAAAACGCCTATGGTTCCAGTATATTGCTTCAGTCGGAAACTGATTCTTGTTCAGTCAGAGATTCCTGTAATGTGTTTGTTCGAAATGGAAAATGTACACTTCATCGTACGTCCGTGAATGTTTTAGCAACAACAAAACAAGGAACCAATGTGTTTTTTTCTTATCTCAGTAAGTAACTTAGGAGGTACGAGAAGTTCACGCAAGGTGATTTTAAAGATTATTACGTTCCTCCTATTTTTAAGTCAGCAAAGAATTGCAATAGAGATGCAAAAAAGCCGGCTTTTTTGAATCGATGGTTTTTTGCACATAAAAACCCGGCTTTTTTTGGGAAAAAACGAGAATTTTGGAAATTTTGGCTTATTTCATTTTCATGATTTTTCTACTTAAATAGCTTTCTTATAGTATACTCTAAAGTTAACTAAGATTTCATGACCTAAATGGTATATTTCGCTCTGGAATTCACCATCATGATGGATGGAACACATATTTTTTGAATTAAACATAAAGTACGTAGTATATGAAGGCAACTGCAGAATATATTTAACTTTATTTTAACTTCTGAGTTATCGACATTTTTTCTTCTCTACGTCATTTCTTTTTAGCCATCCGTGTTTCATTTCCTAGAGATTAGTAGGCCTACTCTAGCTTCTAGCACATAAGTTAAATTTATGTTTTTCAATATATCCGTCAGAGCGTACATCTGTCAGTATATCTGTCAAAGTGTACTTCCACATTCTTGTTATACTATAGCTGTGCAATGATTTAGCAATAATCTTCTGGATACAAACTTGAATATTATTTTATACAAATAATCAGTAGGGGATTCAGAAAAGTATTTTGAGAGATGTTTCTCTGCTTAATGTTTTTTTATTTCCTAATTTTTATTTGGGAGTTTGAGTACAAGCGTAACTAATATTTCGTTTGTTGTTGTTGTTGTTGTTGTTTTCTTTTGTTTTCTTTGTATATTCAGCAATAACCTTCCGGATACAACCCTGAAGACCATTTTATACTGATAAATCAGTGGCGGATTTAGAAAAGTATTTTGGGAGGAGTTTTTCTTATTAATGTTTACTTTTCTAAAAATACCTAATTTTTACTTGAGAAGAGCTTGAAGTTTATGAGTAACGGCATAACAAATATTTCGTTTGTTTTAGAAATTCTTTAATTCCGGGGTACAAGCTTCACCCGTAAAACATCCCCACCCTAACCCCCTTCGCAAAACCATCACTGCTGGTAATTAGTAATAACAACGATTTAAAAACGATAAGAAAGAAAGTCGGCCAGAATTCATAATACACGCTTTATCTCTACATTCACAGATGCAATTAAGAAAAACTTTTGTCAAAATGGTCGAATGCGGGGTTGAATCCCGGACTTCCCGATAGAAGCGCAAAAGCTAACCACTCACTCATGGTTGTTGTGCAGTTGTGCTTAATTTAAATATCTTCTCTATCCGATGGGATCCGACTTAAATATATAGCCTATGGAATCCAAAGGTTGAATGCCGCGTTCACAAAAGCTCTCCACTGACTTCAATCCTTAGCCAACTGGATCCAGTTTTTACTTTGTATTCCTATTTTGCGACATCCATTTTAATGTTGTCCTCCCATCTGCGCCTAAGTCTTCCTAGTGGATGTTTTCCGATTGGATTTCCAGTTAAAACTTTGAAAGCGTTCCTACCTTCTTCCATTCTGGCTGTATGACCTGCCCACCTGAGCCTCCTAGACTTGACGACCGCAACGATGTTTGGTAAACCGTACAAATTATGCTGTTCTTCGTTATGAAGTTTCCCCCATTCCCGTTCCTCTTGGGTCCGAATATTCGTCTCAGGATTTTATTTTCAAATACTTTCAGTCTGCGTTCTTCCCTCATCGGAAATGACCATGTTTCACAACCATACAGAACAACAGGCATGATTATCGTTTTATATATTTTAAACTTTAAATTCATCGACAGAATTCGCGACGACAAAATACTTTGCACTGAATAATAACACGAATTTCCTTATTGCAGTCGACATTTAATTTCTTTGTGGATATGATTTTGGTCTGGTGATATTGATCCCAGATATTTGAATGTATCCACTTTGTCGAAAGTATTATTTGATATTTTAACGCATCCATAATTTGCCATATTATGATCCCGGTAAACTTCCATGTATTTAGTTTTCTGTGCATTTACTTCTAAACCCATGTCCCTGCAAGCGTTTAATAATGACTCTGCATTTCTTGCTATTGTTCTCCTATCATCCCCTATTAAATTTACATCATCAGCATACGCTGTAACCTGGTGAATATAATTCAGCTCTAGGGCCTGGTTGCTATCTATAATTTTCCTTATAGCGTACTCCGGAACAAAGTTGAACAATAATGGCGATAACGCATCTCCTTGTTTCAGGCCATTCTCGACGTGGAAGCTCACGGACAAGAAATTTTCTGCTCGGACTTTACTTTGAGATTCATTTAAGCAAATTTCAAGTAATCTAACTAGTTTTTTCAGTATTCCGAATTCTGTAAGAATGTCGTACAATGTTTCCCTCCTATGCGAGTTGTAAGCCTTTTTAAATAAACACCTGGTGTACTGGGTAATATGTTTCCATTTCGTTTCGAGTATTTATCGAATAGTAAATATCTGGTCGATAGTTGATCGATTTCCCTAAATCCACTTTGAGAATAATTTCCAATAATTTCATCTGCGTATGGAATCAGTCTTGTTAATAGAATGTTAAGAGAAATGCCTCAGTAATTATTACATTAAATTTTGTCATTTTTCTTCTGAATTGGAACAGTGATTGATTCTTTCCACTCTTCTTAAATGTATTCCATAGTTTTTCTCTTTTTATTTAAAAAAAGTTTCGTAATGATATGTTGAATACCTGTCGTTAAAAATTCAGAAACCTTCAGGGCTGGGTAAACCGTGATGGTGGTTATAAGTCTAGGAAACCACACGATCAGATGAACAGTCTATTACGCATATGATCCATTAACAGAAAATTTGGTACTTTCCCAATTCTGAACAAGCTTAAGGAACAGTCAGTGCATTATAGAATTCGGAATTTTACAGATTTTGCAGATTCCAAGTACCTGATAGGTGGTAACATTATTTCGTATGTGATCAATGAATGAAAAATTTGTTCGAATATTCATATGATGTACATGAAAGTTACAACTTAAAAATTTCAAGAATGTACAGAACCAACCGAAACCAAGCTCTTGATGTGCAGTTTTTAAGATTATCATATAAATGTATTTCTCTCATGTTTTATTTTTTGTTTCAAAAAGAGGGTGCGTGAAACTTTGAAGTAAAAATACTACATACAATTTTGCTAGTTATTTGTGTATCTTCTTTAAAAAAAAGTACTTATTTTTGTGTATAAGAGGTTAAAAAATTATTACCTATATATATATTGGTTAATCCTTTGGAATTCATAATGTAAATATGTTAAGATTTTTTTAAAAATCTTTTCGAAATTCATGGTTAATTTGAGAGGTTCTATATTATTATCTATATCAACCTCTAATCAAATGAGTTCTTGTGCTGTAGAGAAGCGAAACAAAGTCTGTTTTATCAATTTAAAGCAAAATTTTGAAGAAAAAAGGTCAACATTTCCCAACAAAAAAGCGAAGCAGAAAAAACCGTTTTTTTTCAAAAAAATGCCGGTTTCTTTCCGAGGTTTTGCATCTCTAAATACCAATACGGGATCATACCAATGAAGCATCAAATACTCTTCAGTTCCTGCTGTTTATAGTGGGAAACGTTACTGACTTCAAATATACGGCACATTGCTCTATGACAGTGTTAATAAAAGATCTTAACTAAAAGGAAATTTTAAAATATCGAAACTTCCCTGCAAAACATATAACACAGCCTGCAATTGATATGCACGCACAAAAATTTCCAAAATTCGGTGCCGTTGATTAGAGGTTGTGTAGAATTGTAATGTTCTAATCATTTGTGTAAAGTAAGAAGAAGAAATTGTACAATGAGTAAGTATTGTAAATTAGATACTTCATTCACACGTGTGTTTTGTGTGTAGCAACTTTCAAAGGAAAACGATTAATTTTTAATCTTACCTTGGGACTGTCTATCTTGGAATTGATAGCTTCCGTTTGTATCCTGAAAATAAAAAAATAAATCGTTTGCACTAGTGAATATCAGAAAAATAAATAATTAAAAATCTTAGAGAAAGTAAGCAACCCTGAAACTACATTAATTTGTCACTGTACGCAAACATTTTACCTTATAACTTTAAAAAAAAATGTCTCGAGCTCTCTTGTCAACGAGATCCTCTAATAGAATTTTTATAAATCCATTTATTAGTATATTATTATTATTATTATTATTATTATTATTATTATTATTATTATTATTATTTCCTTCTTATTATGTTTCATAGTATACATGTGTTCCTCTCCATATTAGCCTGTCACACTTCTCCGGTTTTCCGTCTTCTCAATGTTTGTCAATTTCACGGGAATCCATGAGGTTAGATTCTAGTTTTCTTTACAATAACGACGGATTTGGAGTTTAGTACTACCCAACCACCCTTACTTAAAAGATGTCATAGTGCTGGGGGCGACGCAATACGTTTGTCTGGGAAATCCTCGAAGTACGTATTAGAATCGGAGATCTCGCCTGAGTCTCCTGTATGCGTATAGAAATGTTGTAATGGTGCCTTATTTATTTTTTCAAGCTTTGGTTAGATGTTAGCTCAACCCAACTAATTTTCTCCATTCTTTTCCAAAGCTACATTTCGAACACTTCCAATCGTTTTTCATCATTTTTCGGTAATATCTAGGATTCTGTGCCAAGCAGTACAATTCTCCACATAAAGATTTTTTGAGTCTTTCACAACTCTTTGTTAAGGGTCCCACGAAATAGTATTTTCTTCCTCGTTAAATTTCTTTCGCTACTCGTATCCTTACTTTTAAATTCACGTTAGCACTTCACGTCAGTACTAATAATACTACCTAGATATCGAAAACTAGTCACTGTTCTATTTCTCCCCTCCTACTAACTTCAGCTGTCAACTGTCAAATGATGTTAGCCCTTACCCGTTGCGACTGATTTATCCTGAAATTTGGAACAATAATATCATACGTGCACAAATGACCAATACTTTTCAGAATACCCAACATGGAGAAACAGTTTGCTGATACCGATTTAGTACCAAAAGTGTATGTTCTATCTCGAAATATTATCATCTGATAGATCTCTGCTACCACTTTCCGTTTGTATAGTGATCTCTATAAGGCAGAAACGGTAAGAAATAACAAGGTCATCACAATCTTTATCCTTGTGTGCTAAACACAAGTGCTGGAAAACTACGATCATCCTAGTAAGAAAGATAATAGACAGCAGGAAGCAGCTTTCGGTCTGATTCAATGCTATTAAGATATATAAATTCTGGATCCTTAGATTCTTCTACTGAAACTAGAAGTGCTAAATACTAATAAGAAAAGGAAACTCACTTGGTTTGTTTAAAATTTGAATTTGGATTGATTAGGTAGTCATACCCGGACATTTATATCTTTGTAATATTGAGATATAAGATATCTTTATAACAAATTATCCAATAATTTTCTAGTATTTAATAGACTTTTTTTTCAAATCAGCCATATTTTTTATGTACATTGAATTACTTACAGACGATAAGAAACTAATTTGGATCCTAGTAAGGAGTCTTAATAATCAACATAAGTGTACCAGGTGTATCAAATGTCCAGGTCCATTGGCCAATTCCGTTATGAGTAAAACTAAGAAAAATGTAAAGAAAGAAAGTTGTTGGAAATAGGTGGTTTTCAATCTAAAATGTTGGAACGTTTCAGCTTAACATTGTGAGGCACCCTAAGATAATATAAATACAACATTTTCACTTCAGCAGGCTATACGAAAGAAACGTAGACAACATACAAAATGACATGGGGATCTTGCACGTTCCCGTATCAGAGATCCTGGAACACCAACAATCCGTATCCCAACAATGCTATATTGTTATTGAGGTAAGGAGCTAAGAGCTGTTGGATTGGCATCGTTGCGTTTTTATTTAACATAGAATGCCTTACCAGTGTGGAGTCCAAACAATCAGTGCGTTTCAAAAAAAAAAAAAAAAAAAAAAAAATCCACCGATTTAGATTGAAAGCCACCTATTTACAACTACTTGTATCTCATATTTTAATCCAATGAGTACTTTAGTAATCTACAGCCTAATTTAGCCTGGAGCTGGATTCAAAGGAATTTAAAATTTTAATTGCATAGACTTTATATACATTACATTTAAGTGAAATTGCATTATTGTATTTGTAAATAATTTCGGACGATAGATACGCACTAAATGTGTGCTAAAATCTTCTATTTCACTAGATACTTCACCACTAGACAGAAAACCAGATCATATTAAATTGAGAAACCGTCTTAGTAACTTACATTGTACAGTCCGCGACATAAGTACTTGCAGCCCTGACTGTACTTCATCAGGCCGGGTATCACAAACGACTGGACAGATGCAACCTATCTTACATGTAACATTTCAACACTAGATAACAATTGGTAAACCTATGGGGCACTGAAACAGGCATTTCCTGTGGACTTGTTGGATGGACATTTTCCATTTTAGGATTTATCTCTATTGTTTAGAGCATGTACTCTAATGAGTGCCATGTATCATTGAAATTACAATTAATTGTGTGTATAACGTAAGAGTGATATTTCACTACATACAGCATGTGAGGAGAAAAAGAACTGATTATACATGAGTTAAGAAGTTGCAGAAATTAACTGTTTCCACTTTGTATTTAAGCTCCCAGCGCAAGAATAAGTGAAGTTATATTTTCACACTAGATGTATAAAAGTGAGGGTATATATGATACTTTATTTCTCAGTAACTACTGACCAGATCGGAACCAAATTTGGTGGTCTTTGTCTAAGGAACAGATATTGGTATAATCAGTGGCCAAGTTTGTCTAGAGAGAGGCTCGGCTCTATTTATACACCTACTTGATATCTCGATAATTATTTGCCGCCTCTCAAGCTAATTTGGTAGGGAAATAATTCATCATCGCTATATTTGGAAAACGAGCTAGGAAAAGATCAAGCTCGACTTAGCTCTGGTTGTATGCGGTACTTTATTTCTTGTTAGCTACTGGCAGTATCAGATCGATATTTAATGGGCAAGTAGGTCATTGTCCATGCAGTTGGTGGCTGAGCTGTACAATGTAAGATTTGAATTGGCAATAGAGGCTGTGTTCCATAGTTTTGCACGCCGGAAGCTTCTGAGTTCGATTAACCGTCTATGATCCCTTGTTATAGTTTATCTCACCCTCGACTTAGCTCTGGTTGTATGTGGTACTTTATTTCTTGTTAGCTACTGGCAGTATCAGATCGATATTTAATGGGCAAGTAGGCCATTGTCCATGCAGTTGGTGGCTGAGCTGTACAATGTAAGATTTGAATTGGCAATAGAGGCTGTGTTCCATAGCTTTGCACGCCGGAAGCTTCTGAGTTCGATTAACCGTCTATGATCCCTTGTTATAGTTTATCTCACCAACGCATGTGGAACTCCCTTATGGCTAAGAAGTTAGTATACGTGGCTTTGACGTGGGAGACCTAGGTTTGATTCTTGGCGAGGGTTCATGTGGTTCGAATTCCATGTCTCACATAGCTTCGCTGCGGAAAAGGACCCTAAAATCGAATCAAGTTACGTAGTGTATAAATGCTCTCTGGTCTCTAGACATCTTTTTGCTGAAGGGGAAAAAAATCAACAAAAACTGCACATGCTTCTCAGCTGAGACAGAGGAAGTTCTTTTCAGAAAAATTCAATGAAACCTGTATATTTAAAATCCCATATTTGCTGCGTGTGTTTCAGGCTCAGCGAAGTTTCAGCATTTGACGGACAATCAACATAAAATTAGCGGAACTAATTTGTTCTTTACCAACGAAAATGGTCACAGGAAGGCCTGTAACTGCAAGTACCTTTTCGAAATATTACAGAAGATCGGTCCACATTTATGGATACAAAGTGGAACGTCCGTCTGTGGCGCTAGAATCGCACAGACAGGAAGTACAGCAGAGCAATCAGAAACCAGTTGTGTGGACAAATCGGTAGCAAGAAGTGAAGAAAAAGTGCTGCGAGTGCAAAATGCATCCAAAAGTGCCCCATTTTGGGTGGGATACATCTCTGCTCTTTCCAACATTGGATACAGCTACAGTGCAATTGTGAAACAGCCCTAGGGTTTCGCCATTTCCAGGAAGGATATTGCCAATGTACTCAAACGCAACAAAAATGCACATCCAAATGTAGCAAGTGTTCGCACAGTAACACGAAAGCAACGCCCACGTCCCAAACGTACAATGGATGTGGTGCGACTAGTGCAGAAGTTGATGACCCAGGTGAATCCGCCACCACAAAGAGACATTGTCAAGAGTGTTAGAAAATCCAAATCAACTGTGCAGAGGATAATCAGCCAGGATTTACGCCTGCAAGTAAAGCCTGCATATTAAGCCACGTGTTCACACACTCACAGCCAAACACATCCGAGAACGCAGGGACCATTGCAAACGACTCTATGAACGGTATTTAGCCTGTGACAAATGGAAATATGTGGTCACATTAGACGAGGCCTGGATCTATTTGTCGAACTTCAGGTGGGTTCGAGCCATTTACTATCATCCCAAGGATGCCAATTGGGTGCGTAATTACCGCGAAAGTTATGCCTTTTTTTATGGTGGTTGCAGGTATTTGCCACAAAGGGAAAATTCCCTTGTATGGAGTTGCACAAAATGTGGAAATTAACGCAGCATACTATCAATAGCACGTTCTGGCGCCATTATACCTGTAGCATATTCCGTCATTGTGTGGTGCCCAGGTGTCGAAAATCTTCATTCATCAAGACAAAGCAGCCAGCCACACGGCTCGAACAACTGTGGCATGCATAGCCTGCAAACTGCGTGAAACTGGAATCCATGCTATCCTACATTCAGACATTCCTGTCAAGTCTCCCGATGCTGCACCAATAGACTTTGTGGTTTCGGGTGTTTGAAGCGAGCGATTTCCTTAGGTCGCCCACGCGCATTGACTACCTTCTGCAAAATTTGGAAGGAGGAGTGGGCAGAATTTGATCAGATTTCTCTGAATAGAAGCCTACTCTAATCCAAACTTCAGTGTCGGGCTATAGTTTATAGTCAGGGTTGTCATATCGTGCACAAGCGCTGGTGGAAATACGACATTACGCTCTGGCGTAGGGGACACAAAATCGTATCCATAAATGAGGATGAACCTTCTGTATTCTAATCAAAATATTTGTTGTTAAAAGCTGTACACTAACTGGTACTTGAAATCATGCTAGTGTTACTACTGTATACCAAACATTATAGAATGGCGGGCATTCTTTCAGAAAAAAATCTGAATTTTCACTTTAGAAAGGATTATCATTTTAAAGTTTCGAATATACTTCCTTTTTCTAACTTATAGTTATGTTAACGATGTTGACGTTGTCTCGTTTTAAAGGGAGATACCACTTTTTCAATCGTACTATAGGCATCTCAGATCTAAAACAGAGTGCGACCAAATTATAGGTTAGAATAAATACATCAAGATTTTCATCGAGTCGCCTCCCGAATATGTTGGTAATGCCACATTGATTTCTCTGTTCAGTTGTCTCGTTATGCCAAGAAAAATGAAAGCAAAGACACTCAGATACTGAACCAAGGATAGTATTTATTGGGAACAGAAATAACCTAATGATAATAAAAAGATGATGCGTGATTCAAGATAGAAGTATATCCTACACAGAAAGGGAGAGATAAAAAAGTCGAAACACTATTTTAAGTTGGAACATGCTCCTACATGCTCTCTTTTCCTACATGTTTCTGTAACGATGATAGGATTATAACTTCAAACTGATTTCGTAGCTACTACAAATACACACACGTATAAATATACAGCGTACGACGTTTTCTTTTGAATAAACTTACTTGATCTGTTTTGTAGTTCTGGAAGTATTCTTTGATACACATTCCAGCTTCTGAACTTTCTTGAGTATATGCGTAAGTGTTTCTTCATCTTTGGTCTGTAGTAGTAAGAAAGAAAACATATTGAATAAGAATCACTATTGCTTTATAAAATACACACAATTACGAAGTAAGCATTTAATTAGAAAATCATTATGTTTAACCAATCGATAACTTATAGTGGTGTAAATCCGCGGAAACTAGAGTTACCCACTAGACGAGAAATTTCTTGCCACATCTTGGAACGAGACGACGAGTACATTTATAAAATTCAAAATCAGACAGAAACTACAGAAATGGTCTCTGGAAGGAGGTCTGGTATTTTGTGGAGAGAAGTGTATACATCAGTTTGGAGAAATAAAAATACGTTTTTTTTTCTATTGTGATTATTTACGAACCTAATTTCAAACACAGCTCAACGTCAGTTTATATTGCAATGTTTAACAAATCAATATAACGATAACAAATCCGTGAACAACGAACTCTGGTAGTGTTGCTGAAAGTGTAATTGTACATTTGAGGTCATTGGTGCCTTAATTACGTCTGCATTTTCTTCTTTGTACTTTAAGAAAAATCATAGAATTAAAAGTGACCTTTTAGACTTGGTATATGGTGTTATGATTAGATATTCAATCTGGAGTTTCCTTTGTTATCGTTTCCGGGATTTTGTTTGTAGCCTAAGGCTTTTTATTCTGAAATTTCCCAAGGAGGTCTAAGATATTTGTTGTCATTTGCGTCTACTTATCTGTACAAGACATTTTCTCATTCCGTACATACAGCGGCGTATTTAGGGGGTGGCTATCGGGGAAACCCCCCTGGAAATAATTTTTTATATGCAAAACTGCATTAAAATTTGTCGGTACCCAAAAGTAAAAATATAAGCGTTTATTGTGCATACCAGGCCCGCAACCAGCCACAGAGGGTTGGGGACCATGAATATGTTACGGGAGCCAAGTCATTAAAAACTATTTTACACGTAGCTAAATTGTGTTTTTGTATTAATAATAGCATTTTGTGTTAAGGTGTAGGGGAGCGACGAAAAGTTTAGGGGTCAGGCCCTCCCTAGCCCCTCTCTAGTTGTGGCCAGGTGCATAACCCCCCGGCACCAAAATCGTAAATACACCATTGGGTATAAATGAAAAACAATTACAGGAAAAGACAGCATGGAACTAAATATACGTCTTAATTTACCCAGTATTGATTGAGTTATACAGACATGAAAAACAGAAACACCCATCACATTAAAAGGATTGAAGTCATAATGGACCTAAGTGGAAGGATTATATTTTTCGGAAGATTTCTATTTTATAACAGTATTGCATTGTCATAAATTACACATGAAGTGCTGTTAAAATCGTAATTTATCATTTTATTTTTTTAATATGTAAAATAAATAAAATCTAAAAAAAAAACATTTTTGATTTCATTGGAGACCGTATAGAATTAGCAATCCCTACAAGGCGTCCACGATATTAGAGAGATTGAGAAATATTGAGTAGTGCGCTAACAATATTTAAGTTCTTCTTGTATATACATTAGATAAAAAAATAACGAAAATCTGGAGAAATGAGTTATCATATGATTATATTTGTATATATTGTATAATAATAGTCTTTATTATTAGCATGCTAAAGCTATTGATGTGATACTTGATAAAATGTATTATTTTCCTACTAAAAAATAAAATAGCCTACTTTTTACTTGAATTACATTTTAATGGAACGTTTTTGTCCAATATTTGATTAATTATTTACAAAGCTCACAGTGGACAGGCTGGCTACCTGACCGGGGGCCTAAACGACTGAAAAGAAGAAAACATTAACAACGTTAAAGACTGAAACGAATTAATATTAAAAATGGGAATTTTAATTCTTTGAAGCCACTTCTATAATTTTTATGTTCATAAACTTCAGAAATTATTTTTTTTATAAAATAGATTTCTAGCATGCATGAAGAGGACTTGGTGGACAAACACCGTGCTCGTGCGTTTTCTCGGGGTTCTCCCGTTACCTCCCACTTTCTTCATTCCACCATTTCATTCATTTCTCCATCATCACCGTCTCCTTTAGCCTAAACGGCATAATCCGTATGGCGTAAAACTGAAAGATTTCATTTCGTTTTCATTTCATGAAAAGAGACTATCCTTAGTTAGTTCCTTTAAAGAACATAACGAGATTCTAACCATCAAAGAAATCACCGAGAATGTGTTTCAGAAAGCCTGTGCTCTGAAGAAATGAGGTAAATTAAAAGTGACAGAGGAAGCTAAGCAGTTTTCCAAATATTCTACAGGCTGACTTAATAACATTTCCCATGTTTTAAATGTTAATAAAACAAAACGTGTTGCAGATGGAAAGCTGTTTACTGAAAAATAGAAACTTGTATTGAAAACAGTATGTAGGCCTAACTACTTTCTTCTGATTTTTTATGTTCTTATATATTTTCCTAGGAAGTCCAACAGTTGCAGCATACTTTCTTGTAGAACGTTTTGGGCACTGCAGAACAGACTGTCCCACAGCCTCGTTATTCCAACGGTGAACAGTTGTTCGGTGGTTCTATACCCAGCACAAGATAGTCTTTCTTTTAGGAATATTTTCACTGTTCGGAATAGCTAAATTTAATCAAAAAGTTGTTTGCTCTGTAATCATAAAACTTCTGTTTCTGCAAAACATTCTCGATTGCTACGCTCAATGAGCTCCTGACAAAACTATGATAACGAAAGCAAAACGGTAGCTACGACTCCCATTTCTCTTACCCCTCTACTGAAGGAGTAACAGTGGGTGGTTTAGTTGGGTGTTGTTTACAATAATTTTGTTGCCAATTGCTGTGTAATTTCGACACACAATAGAACAGAAGAAGTAGAAACTGTTTTCAGAACCATTTTATGTTTTTCAATAAACAAGCTTCTATCTAAGATGCTTTCTGTTTCCTGTACCCTTATGCAGGGCCGGATTTAGTATTTTAGCGCCCCTAGGCCCAATAACTTTTTCCGCCCCCTAGTCTGGTTAAAGTTACTTTCCTAAAAACCTTTATTAAATAATTATTTCCTAAAAGCCTTTATTAATACTATATGTTAATTGCTTAAAAACCACTCCACGATGCAATTTTATCATTGCAAGTTTTTTTAGGAATTTACTTGGTTCTGGACTCAACAAAATACCGTTAATGTATTAACAAAAGATTGGTGAACAAGTTTGGTTTTGTTCAATTTAGCCATTTGGGCAAACAAATAGAAAAAAAACTGGAGTAAAAAATAAGTAAATAAGTGAAAAAAGTTCTCCCGTGTTTGAGATCAATGTTGTAACGAAGTTGATGCATAATGTTGAAAAATAGTTTAGCATTATCAACAATTATTTGTTCCAATGAACTTCAAAATCAGAATGCTTTATTAGCCTGATTTTTAAATCAATTCAAAAAATATGTTAAGTTATGGCTATTTATTTTTATATCTAGATATTTTTTTTCTCTCGGGCGCGCGCCCCCTGGGAGTTTGCGCCCATAGACCCGAGCCTACCGGGCCTATTGGGAATTCCGGCCCTGCCCTTATGGAAACTGAACACCCCTGAAAGCTAGATTTTGAAATCAGTGAATATGAAAATTAAATCACTGAACAAGTACTGCACTCCTATATTACTACAACAGACACAACAAGTGTTCAAAATGTGTACCGTGTGTATTCACAGCTATACCCCTGAGCTTCCTTTTCAGTGAGGTTTCTATAAAAATTTATATTCAGCATAAAAATATACAGTGCGTTCCGTAATTCTTATGACAGCGTTTGGAAATTGAAGGTATGTCAAACCAATCAACAAAATATATAGACAAAAACTCGAAAGCATAGTCGTTTACGAGTTATTAGCTTGAAGTTTTGACGACACGAAACTTCGACGCACTATACTACACAGGCAAATGCGCTTGACACAGTCGGTGTGCAATTGCAAACAGGAAGTTATAGGCGTAGTATCCAACAATATAAAAATCAAACCTCCAGATCAATTGCTCAATAGATTCCCCAAAGATAGTAGTGCATTTCCACTTATGTTTGCAAATAAATATCTGTCAAAATGTGCTGGAAAGGAACGTTCATTTAATACTAAACTAGAATTTGTCTGTGCCATGTCCATAATGGAAACAGTCAAATATACAGTATGGAGAATTTTCAGATAGTTTGAGTGGTTGCATAACTACGAGTAAACATGTAGCAACCATGCCAATGAAACATTAGTGAATTATTAAAAGTTATATTAATTTTCAAACAATGTATGCAACCCTGCACTCTCCATTGGTAGTACCAGAAACAAGTACAGACTCTTTTTCGTAACAGTTTGTTGCTGAAACCACAAAATTGTATCTTCTATGTCTTGTATTACTGTATTGTCAATCCTGCCGACTACATGATAAGTAGATATCCCTGTGCACTACGAACACTACAGTACAAATGACATATGTTGTTTGAATGTTTGCACTAACACAAAACAGCACGAGGTGATACGTGAAAGGAAGTTAGGACGTCTGAATTACTATTCACTGTGTGTTTGTGGTACCTTCAAATGTATGCGAAACAAAATAGTATACAACAGAACAGGGCCCTTTTCAGTAGAAAGGAAAACAGAAGTGGGAAGTGAACGAAGGACCACCTGGTTAGAAGAAAGCGAGCGTGACCACAAGCCCACTGGGGACATGTGAAACATTGAGGTGCATATCACAAGCGTCATTTCAAAATTATACCAAACTGCCCTCTGTCTCGTGTTTCTTAAGTTGCTCTTTGGACTCACGTTTTAACAATAAAGTTCGGTCATATACAAGGCATATTCTCAGAGCCAGAACTACACGTAGAAAAGATATACTATGTTTGTGATTTATTTTTATTAAGTATCGAAAGCTCAGAACGGAATAAATGAGGATCAACGATTTGGAAAAAATACTGCCCTGGTCTTACAAAAGGTATGTCAACATTTTTCTGGTGAGAATGACCAAAACTAGGAAATTTTCGCTTAGAATGGTCGGCAGGGGTGGTGGCTGCGGTCGTTCTACACACACAACGCAAGGGAGGCATACACAAAAAGTTCGTTTTGCATTTTGCATATCACTGTATAACTTTTCTGGTAATGAAGATAGCCTACGTCAAAAACACAAAAACAGAAACATGGAAGCCTTATCATTCAAGGTTGTCACTAGACTTGTATTATTTATTACAAGCTAAGCCAAAAACACAATTTACCATGTGTATTGTTCGTCGTGGAGAGAGAGAGCCTGTGTGTGAATGTGTGTGTGTTCGGTGTAACATACTAAGAAAGAAAAGAAGTTGTCAATATAAAACCTCTGTGAGTTGCAGGAATAACGTGTCTAACAAAACCTTCGTACCTGTTTGACCTTCTGATTGCTTCCCATGTCTAATCCTGATTCTGACATTGTATCCCATGCTGCCAGATAGTATATCTATCACCAAGAGCAGCAAATTGGTAAAACGAAGACACGCTCTCTGGCATAGTTTTCCAACTTGCGTGTATGAAGTTCACGCTGTCAGCTCGTGCGCATGTTATGACGTACAGCTATCATTACAATCTTCACTACATTAAAACAGTGTGCTTTGTGATCGTGGCCAGCGCACACTCTCTCGTGATCTGATCGTGCAGTTTAATACTATAACCAAGTTCGCGTTTTAACGAGTATAAAGAAATGTTATTAATTAATGGTGGAGCCCATCGTGATGGAAGGCGTGCTCATCTTCTTTCCACATCATCGAGTGGTGTCACGCATTACGTTTTCAGGCTACAACGTCAGCTTAGGAAGACAGGTATCTTCACAGTCAGCATTATCGACTATGGTGTTCCAAATTGTGTACGAAATCCACAGTCTGAAGAGGAAGTGCTTCGACGCGTGGCAAAGAATCGTTCGACGAACATCCGAGGCATAGCACATATCATGCGTGGGAAGAGAACAACTATTTGCCGGGTTGTACACCACGAACAACTGCATCCATACATTGTTATACGAGTTCAAATTCTTGCTCCAGCCCATATTGATACACGTGTATACTTCTGTTGGTGGGTTCTTTATTGTTGTGAAGAGGACCCTGTATTTCTCGAATGGATACGTTTGACTGACGAGGCTAGTTTCTCTAGGGATGACATTGCTGAGTGGCGTAAAAGACTCATGTGGGCTGCCAAAAACCCTCATAGTGTTCGAGAGAGAGCTTTCCAGAAACAATTCAGCGTCAACGTATGGGTAGGCATTATAAGTGGTCGTTTAATTGGATCACATCTTCTCCCAGTACGTCTCACCGGTGCCAAATACTCTTTCTGTAGGAAATATTGCCGGGAATATTGGAAGAAATTCCTGTTAGAATCTGACATCACAAGCGGCTTCAATACGACGTTGCGCCTTCGTATTCCACACGGTCTGCCCTAGATTATTAAATTACTTCCTTTGTGCAACAATGAATGGGCTCCGGTGGTTCAAGAGCATGACCACTACGTTCTCCCGACTTGAAACCATTGCATTCCTTTCTTTGGAGTTACATGAAACGTTAATGTATGAGACCCCGGTTGAATCGGAGCAAAATCTCGTGGCACTCATTGCAACTGCGGCTGAGGAAATACAAGACATCCCGAAATTAATTTGTGAATTGAATTTTGCACAAACGCCAGTTTTGCGTTTTTGAGAGTATTTTGTTGAATTTCGAAACAGGTGGTGAGAATGGGACAGTATTTACAGACGTATCTATGTGCATCATCGCAAACTTTGTTTAAGCAGTTTCTGATGACACAATTGCACTGTTACCATTTTCTTTGCAACGCCATAAGTATACATCAACAATGAGGTTACATCAAAAGAATTTTAACCTCCCACTTTCCAAACAAAGAGGAGTTTACAAGTGGGTGGTATGTAACGGTACATTTTAAAAGCGAAACAAAATGTTTGAGACAAGACATTCTAAGATTCACTGCCCAGTGTAGCGCCATTGAAGTATGCAGAGGATTATATGAATTTTTGTTCTGCGCGGATACAATACAATGTACAGTACGCGATATTCTGTATATATATATATATATATATATATATATATATATATATATATATATATATATATATAGCTTGATGTTTGGGAGTAAGGGAAATTGCAGGAGAAAGAGGGAGAGCAAATGAATATGCTAGGGTGAAATATCACATCTGTGATGAAGGGTTCATAAAAGTGAGGAAAAAGGAAAAAGTAATAGTGTTTTAAGTACCTTAAGTATGCTAAAGTGCAACAGGAATCAGGAGTTTTATGAGGGTGAGGAAGGGTTGTCTTTGCTAGAACTAATATCTCTACTAGTACTACTGTCACTATTGGTAGAACTAATATCAGATTTCATTCCTTACTTTCTTGACAAGGCTATCCGTTAATTCATCATTTTTCAAGGAAAGTTCGTTATTTCGTTTTTTCAATTCTTCATTTTCCTGTTTCTCTTTGTCTAGATTCTCTTTCAACTCTCTGACCTTTTCTTCGTACTTGTTCTGCAAAGATAAGAATTGTGTTTAGAAAGCAGGAATAATAAACACTAATCCAACGTATATTCTACATTTATACTTAAGAGCAGGAATGCACATGAGACGAGACGAGTCGGGGTATAAGGCTATCTTCTCTAAAGAAGATATGTCTCGACTCGTCTTGAATTACCAGATGAAACGTCTTGTTTCCGAGTCAAGACAAATATAGCATACGAGGCCAAACATAATTAAAATTTGGTGTGACAGAACATGAATGAACTCTTACAAATTATGACGGGAGGAACTGCCAAACGAAAACTCTGTGACGGTGAACAGACAACGAAGAAGATGGATAAGACAACGAGGCAATAGGCAGTACCGAATCGTGGCCTGCAGAACCAGCAGTTGCAAAATTAAAGGTAAATGGATATCCATGAGTGTTACCCTTCCGATGTTCTTGAGCCTTATCCAAATAATCTTGTGGAATATGAAGAAGAAAGTTGCTTAAGCTGTATTTTTATGCTTACTGATTCAAGTACATCAACTAATATTGGTTTAATACTGTATATAGGCTATTTATCTCTTTTTTCTTTAACAAAATGAACGATCAATTTAAGTTTATATATATATATATATATATATATAATGTTTATATGCCAAATTCCTATACCAATGTTATTGGACAAGATTTAAATAGATTATATAGCATGTGCTGTAAGACATGAATGAGAGCGTTACAAATAAAGAATATATATATTCATGCACGAGCTTAAAATTATATGTAATTAAATAAATCATACGTTTTTTAAATGGAATGCCTTTCTTTTTTATTTTTGGTTTGCAATTTTTTCTGTTACTGATTGAAATCTGCAATGTTGTTCACTAAATCTCTCTCAATAGCAATCATCGCTAGAGAGGATAATTTGAACTTTGTTTCCTTCAGACACCTCTTTCCTCCGATGATCCACATTTTGTTAACATTGTTTATATGAATATATTTATAGCAGACAGAAATTCAATTTGCAGTGACCATGTATTTTTGCCTGCCGCTCTAATGTGAAGTGAAAACACCTTAAATCTATGATTTCATATCTTTCGAAATTAAAAGAAAAAAATATATAATGCATTTTTTAGTTCAACGTTGCACAATTATGGACTTAAGCCTAAAGGAAGCAGATGTTTATTGAAAGTAAGTGGTTGTGAGAAAAAAGTGAAATGAAAGATATTGGTTTAACTTCCCTTTAGGTTAAGAGAGACAATGATTAGGGCAAATGGATGATGATGGGAGAATTGGTGAAATGAGAAATTGACAAGAAACTGGAGTACGCCGAGAAAACCCAAGGATACGATGTTGTTCAGTACACACTTACTTGGCGAGGTACCAAACCAGGAACACCACACACCAGAGGTAAAAGCTTAATCACTAAACCACCGTGCCCTCAAAATTATTTGTACTCTCTCAAACGGAAATCGAACTTGAGATCACATCTACTAAACTCACGTATACTACTTACTAGACTATCGGTAGGTCTCTTTTCTGTTTTGGAGGCATTCTTTAATAGGCATAATAAGAATTACCATGAATTCGGAAACTATTGAAGTTTATGATGAAAAAAAAAATACTTAATATAGGCATTTCTCTTTTGAGACTGATTGACATATATTTCGAGATAGGAAAAGTGAACGTGGCCTACCTCGATTGCATCAACTAGATATTTCTGCTGTTATCAATATTTATTTGATTTATTATTTATTCTGTACAACGCTTATTTCATTTTATTTTATTTAAGTTAGTATTCATTTTGTACATCATATTAAATGTACTTTGCCTATTTAGTCTTTCTCAGTACAGTTTTTAATTGTGAGGTTTTAAATCAAAGATTTTGGTTAAAACAAAATTGAGACACCAATGAAGCATAAAGAATGATATAGTGTTCTGTATATTGCAGCGGGGGCAGGTACTATGTTTTGTATGGTTGTACAATCCGCGGCAAAAATCCTGCAACATGAGGATGTAAGTTTATTGTGAAACTACGCCTAACAGCACAGGGAATGCACATAACGTCGAAGTGGAATCACGCCATGATAAACCTCGGCCTCCTCCCGTGCACACTTATTTTGGAGCAAAAGACTTCGTCATTTCACAATAAACTTATATGCTCATGTTGCAGGTTTTTTGCCGCGGATTGTACAAAAGGATATGTTTTTTAATACTAAAGATATTTTTAAGTGTTAATGTAGTGTTTCAGTAAAAAAAAATGCTTTACTCTCGAGCACAAAACAGTATTGATGCATTTCTTAAAAAAATCAATTAAATAACTGAAAGGAAGAGACTGATTCACATTTACAGTTGCAGAGGGCGTTGCCCTTGGAAGCAGTAATATTGAGCATATTACAGCAAGCTCCTATCTCTTAACATGGGAAAGTAGATTTATTCTTGCATCGCTCCTATCTTCCCGTATTGACCGCTTGCAGAGACACCTTCTTCCGCAACTGGTCATTTGTAATAGTTACGAATTCTTTCGCTTCGCAGCGCTTGACTCAATTGATAGGGTGAGAGAGATACAGACGCTCAGAAGAAAGACGTTATTCACAAAATACGAACTCGCAAAGAATAAATACAGGTCTGGTGGTAGCAGGGACGGATTTAGGCTGAATATTTAGGGGAGGGCGGTCTTTCGAAGTCAATAGATTTTATTTAACATTTATAATACAAAGGTGAAAATTCTTGGGATAAGTTTTATTTTTAAAATAAAAAAATATCCTATTCTGGGAGGGGCGAGATCAATTCTCGAAGAAGAAAATGTCTTACCACTGGTCTAATTCCTAGCTCTGTGTCTTTCGTGCACATCATCCCGTGTTCGATTTCGGTGGAGAGCCTAAAAATTAATGTCAAATCATTCACTTTCAAAAATCATATGTCTTCTTTAGCCTAATCTGCATTAATGTTAAACTATTATTATTATTATTTATTTATTTTTCATTTTCGAAGAACATCATACATTTCATGCTACTTTATGGTAGAACAGCAGCAAAAATACGTGGTTTCTGAAAATGGACTTTCTGTTCCTTATATTCATACAACGAAATGCTAACAAAATGCATATTTCGGAGGTGAGAGGCGTTTCTGTACCCTAAAGAAAAGAAAGCGGAAAATATTTGCGGTAGCGATGCTTTCTGTTCAGAAAAACTTGGCGAACAGCCATTCAGATTTCAATGAAACTATAGAAACATTTGATGCTCCAAAAGAGGAAGAAACACCTTCCATTTCAAAATAATGCATAATTTATATAATTAAATAATTTTGTTTAACTGCGTGCATATACAATATATATATATATATATATATATATATATATATATATATATATATATATATATATATATATATACAATGTTCTTGTTTTTTCTTCTTTTTTGATTAACATAATCATTCATGGCTTACAGTACATGCTACATATTCGATTTATCTCTTGTTCAATAACATAAATATAGCCATTTTGTACATACATAATGTATAAACGTACAATGATACTGTTTGTTTGAAAAAAAAAAAAGGAAATAGCTTATATATTAAATTAATATTAGAGAAATACTTTAATCAATAATATACAAATAGAGCTTAAAAGACATTTCTCTTCATATTTTCTGAATATACTTTGGATAAGACTGAAGAATGCTGGGGGAGTGGAACACTTGTGCGCAGTGTTGAATTTAGACATTTTCAAACGGGGAATGTGAACTCTTCAAGGGGAAGAAGAGTTTGGGTAAAGTAATGTCTACATTTTGTGATCGAAATTTTGAGTTTCTCCCGGGGAAATAAATTTTCTTCGGGGGGGGGGCATTCCTCTGGGCTTCAGCACACCTACATATCTTTGCAACCGGTTCTTGTACAGTCCACGAACTCCTACTGGTATATAGTAAGATCATTATTAAAATCGTCAATATCATTCTTTTACTGATGTGATTTATTTCCTATAGTAGATTAAATTCACGTTCGGTCTCTGGTTCGATTCCGGCTCGTGTTAAGTGAGCTTTCTAGTGGACAAACACCGAGAGAGTGGAGTTCGTCGGGATTCCTCTCTTTCCTCCCACTTTCTCCATTCCACCATTTCATTCATTCTCATCCTCACTGTCTTCTATTGCTTACAACTTACAACCATGGAACATAAAACTGAAACATTTCATTTCATGAAAACTATTTACATGGTAATGGAAAATATTGATGAGAAATTAATTTTAAATTACTTAACTAGGTAACATGGAATATCATTAAAATTAATTGCTCGTATTACAGTTTTATGCATGGTTAGCTGCATTATTATTCACTTACTCATTAGACACACCTCCTTTTTTTGTTGGAATCTCCTGAATACACGGCTAACAGTACGACAAGGCCGAAAAAAGTAAAAAAAAAATCATTTTCCTTCAGTTAGAGCCGATATTGGACATGCATCAATCTGAGCACAACATTTAAATACCAAGATATTTTATATTTTGATATAGACTAAAATTTGACCTTAGTCATAATTTGTAATATACTTTTTCTGATTTAAAAAAGCAATTTAATTTTATCATTTTTCATGAAATATAGGTCTTAGTACTTCAAAATTTCTTATTTTTTCCACTGTAAAATAACATCTGTTCGAACATCTACATAAACGTAATGTTATGTAATGTTGAACACACTCCCTCAAACCTTTGACTCAACAAAAAGTTTGGGTCACGCTTAAGTTTAGTGTCCCTTTGAAAGTAGATTTACAGGAAGAAAAGTCTGGAATGATGTGTAGATTGTGGCCTATATACCCTTAAATATTAATCCAGAAATTCCGACGAACTCCACGCACTCGGTGATTGTGTTTTCTTGTGTGACTAGTTTTCCCGAAGATTCATTTCCAAACTATAACTTTGTTATTCTGTGTCCAGAGTGATTCTTCGTCTACGTTGCTACAGCACTATAAAAATAATTCTTCAATAACTAAAAACTACTCTGTTCAAAGGCAAAAGATAATGTGGCTTGGCAGAAAAATCAATATGGTCCCATTCATTTCTGCAGATTGCAGCATTTCTAGTGAGTTGCAGTGCAATGTATGGACCTCTAATACAAGATATATAGTGCGTCCCACTAGCTTTCGAACCCGAATAAAAGTTATAAGTTCCGAACAAATGTACATAAGAAAATGAAATTCACAATACACGTACCTTGTTTCATGCTAAACACGAGAAAGGGTTGAACAGAAGCGCACACGTCAAAACAAAGACGATAGGTGACGTCAGGGAAAGTGCTGCTTGGTGTGGTGCGCGTGCGTTAGTGTGACTCGAGTCGCTGCATCGCGAGGATGGTTCTGTACAGCATACAGGAACGCGTGTTCATTGTTAAAAAATATTGGATATCGGGATCGTATCAGACCGTTCAACGTGAATTTTGTCATGAATTTGGATACCGTAAAGGACCATCGAAATCATCAATACATCATTTGGTGAACAAGTTCGAAACAATAGGAACGTTGCTTACGGGACATGGAGGTGCGTGTCCACGGATGTCCAAGGAGACAGTACAGAATGTGTGGCAACGTCTTTTGCAGTCCCCTAAGAAGAGCCTGCGTCGATTATCACAAAAGGTAGGGATATCAAAGTCAAGTGTAGAAAGAGCCGCCAAAAGAGCCAAGCTGTTTCCATATCGCGTTACATTCGTCCAGGATTTGAAGACTACAGATTGGGAATAGCGCGTGATGTACTGTCGTTAGTTGCAAGCTTTGTTGCATGACAATCCAGGAATCCTAGACTATACTTGGTTCACAGATGAAGCTTGGTTCCATCTCTCCGGTTATGTGAACTCGCAGAATACTCGGGTGTGGGTCGCCGAAAACCCGCATGTGTACCATGAGATTCCACTTCATCCCTTGAAGGTGGGAGTTTGGTGTGCAATTTCGTGATAGCGTATCATTGGACCCATCTTCTTTGAAGATACAGTAAACACACAAGTTTATTACACATCTTCAGTGAATTTGTGAATCAGCTTGACGATCAAGAACTGCGTCGCGGTTATTTCCAACAAGACGGAGCAACATGCCATACTTCCAACGTGGCCATGGCAGAAATTGAGTCCTTTTTTGGTGACAGGATAATCTCCAAAGGATTGTGGCCGCCAAGATCCCCGCATTTGACACCACCTGATTTCTTCTTATGGGGTTTTCTTAAAGGTTGTGTCTACAGAAACAACCCACGATCACTGCAAGAGTTGCGAAACAACGTTGAGAATGCGATTCATGAGATCACACCGGAGACTCTACATCGGACTTTTCACAATATGGAACGGCATGTACAAACATGTCTTGACATCCAGGGAGGACACCTTCAGCACCTGCTTTTACGGTCATGTATTCAGCATGAAACAAGGTACATGTATTGTGAATTTCATTTTCCTATGTATATTTGTTAGGAAATTATAACGTTTTTTTCGGGTTCGAAAGCTAGTGGGACGCACTGTACTTTCCCTTCTATCTTTCCAGAAATAAGATGCATTTTCAGCCAAACATAAAATAGAGTTATTTTTGTGTATTCTGACTTCTCCGGCATGTAGACAATTGCTATTGGAGGCACATTTTCCCCGAATTCCATCTTTCTTCCCCCACTTATAATAGAGAACGAATGAGGAAGCGTCCCTTCTCGATTGTAGCACACAAATACTGTTATACGTTTTCCTTTTCCTGAAGAAGTCTCTACTGGAACTTCTTTTGAAACTGCATAATTTTAGCTTCACACTAACAATTCGATGTTAGAGGTTATTTTTCTTTCAAATTAGTGAAGCGAATAGAACTATTCTGAATCATATCAGTCCATGGGACCACGAAAAAAATGAATTCGATGCTGAGATATTTGAAATACCGGTATTCAAATAGTTCAAATGTATACTGTTGGATACATTTGTAATTCCACTTAGTGTACTAATTTCAGGAAACAAAACTCAGTGGAACTATTTCTAGATATATATACGTCCATAATGTACATAGAAATGTGATATAAATAAATATCTCAATTTTGTTTTTTTTTCTCGTTACTCCATTAACAGATATGTTTGAAAATAGTTGCATTGCATTCAGGAACCTGTAGTAATTAGATACGTAACGAGGCCTAGTTATTTTTACTTTTGGTACGAGTGTTCGTGCTTTTAAATCTTGTTACAAATAAAGTCCCAAGGTTTTTGTGTGAAATATTATATATGGGTTATTCGGGAAACAAATTTTTCCTGCCGGTTGTGGCAAGTGAACAAATAAATTAAAAAAAAAATAGGACAACTTTATTTAATCATGTAAGAATCAAGGAGCTTAATGCATTTACATAACTCTTTAGAAGGCTGAAACTCGTTTTAGAATAAAATAGTGTCCTGGTGGGCCCGAAGTCAACATTGTACTGTGCGTGGGCAAGAGGCTCCCAACCGAGAGTAACAAAAATGTAAATGCCAAGTGTGGTCTCGTATTGTTGTCAGAAAAGAAAACGCCAGATGTGAGAAGGCTAGACTATCACCTGTAAGAGGTACACTTCTATCTTATCAGCGGAGCACTGATTGTTCAAATTTTCATACTTGCAAGTACAGATACTTGCAAGTATCAATGCAACACAAAGATAGCATCATTTACATCGTCTTGGTCGTACGTTGTCAAATAACAAGTAGACGCCTCTCTCAATTAACCGTTTTCTTGTTTGGAGCATTGTTTACTATTTTTCGGGATGAATGGTTGAGAGAAACTTATTTACCGAGTTCTCTTCGTGCCATAAAAAAGATTTCCGTCATATCTATGATGAGCGTTGCTTTTTCATATAATTGTATGACAACATATTGCTAACATTCTCTGATAATGTTAAAAATAATTGAGAGGAAGGCTATAAAACGATAACGGTTAACGTGTAAGGAGACACGAATAGAAAAAGATAAGTACATTTTCTGCACTGGAATATTCGATATAAAGAATAGTTGAATCGATGATTCCAGAAAGGGTCTCAATCCATTTTTCTAGCGTTGAGGTATGAAAGAACAACTACTGAAATCTCTTTAATGGCCATGCTTCAGCTATGAATGTACAACTCAACGCTGTGAAATCTTTGACTCCGCTCTTTTCTATGAAGAACGTTGCATATACCCAGCGGAATCGGAATATGTTTATAAACCAGTTACATAAGAAAACAATTTAGTCCATTCTGCAATCATCGATTAAGTTATTAAGCTATGGAAGTTTAGGCAATTCGCCGCCCTGTGCAGCATCCACCCATTCGCCTGAGAGAACAAATCTTCAAAGCACCCGGGTTCGATTCCCGGCGGGAGCTCATGTGGTTCGGATTCCACGTTAATCAGTAGGTCCACGTGTTATATAGCCTCGCTGCTGAACGGGACGCTAAACAAACATCAACTCAACTCAAATCTTCAAAGCTACAATTTTAAGTATACAACCCCATCATAATTTTATTTACTGTGTCGTTAATGAAAATATCGAGCTCACTTATCAATAATAATAATAATAATAATAATAATAATAATAATAATAAACTATTAATAAAAAGGGTTCTCACTCAGAAAGCCCCAGACACTACAAATATAATCTCGTTGTGACTTTTTTCTTTAAATAATAATTTATACATTAGTAAAGGATAAAGCAAACACACCTACAAAGGAAAAATGGTAATCCTTTTTATAGAATTGAATAGCGAGCTCCAATCTCAATATATCAGTTTTCAAATTCCAGTGCAACTAGCTCTTTTATCTCTTTCCTCTATTTTCCTTCTGCATATGTTAAAATTGAAAAAAAAACTTTAAAACCTTTTTTAAAAAAATGTTTCCACCTTCAATGACAAGGAACGTGTTTGTGACTAGTTTTAGACAAGACTAGTTTTAATATCAAAATTGTGCGAATGCATATGGAAATTTGTTATAATATAAAGGGAATAGAACTGATACTTTACTTAGCTACGATAGTTGTAAAATCAAGGTACTTACGATTAATGATTCAGACGGTCCCATCACTATAAGATCTATCAAGTCTACAAAGAGATAGGTAATATATTTGATTAGTGCAGGTACAATACTCAAAGGTAGTTGTTTATTATAATTCTAACTACAGTTTTAAGATATTTTAAACCCCATCGCGGTAGATAAAAAAATCACTGGAGGCAAGATTAGGTGAATATATTGGATGTTTTATAATTCGAGTTTGAATTTCATAATTTAATCATCGAATCTTGTCTTGATCAAAGAGAATTTTTTCTTTGCAAATGAAAACTTTTTCTTAAATTCTTCTCTCAACTGGTGCAATAACAACGCGTAATACTCTCCATTTGTCGTTTGTTCTTTTTCCTAGTAATCAATGTAGATGATTCCCCGTGCACTTCAAAAAGCCTTTAAAAACCTACTGTCTCGGCTGTTCCGAAGTTTCTCGAGGATGATTCATCCACTGTTATGTATCGACGGAGAAATTCCGGGATTACAACTAAAGACATCAAACTAGGGTCTGAATTAATCACACGATAATTTATTCTCCACTGAGAGCAAACGTGGCACCTACTTTGTCCAATTTTTTTTTCAAACCCAATTTTTCGTGCAAAATTGAAAACACTAATATGCCTGCTCTGTGGCCTGAAATACTTCGCGCAAGTTCATTTGTTGATCACTTAAAACAATATCGTGGACTTTGGCAGTCATTTCAGAGGAAGTTACATCCCAAACTATGTTTGTGATACATGGCCACGTTTAAACTCATTTACCAAATTGTAAACAGTTGTAAACACAGGAGCAGCCATCAAAATCGGCTTTGATATCTTTTGATGTTAAATCGTTTAAATAGAAGTGTTTAATAACCGCCTGAAACTCACTTCTCTCCATTTTTCTAAATAAAGAAGTTATTTCTTCAATCTATAATGACAATGAAACCACATGACGGATATAGGTGAAACTTCAACAATGTTCTAGTGGGGAATGACTATTACTAAAGACAAACCTTCTTCTGTACAACTAGGTGTCATATTTTGCATTTTGTAAGGACTTAATTAACGACACTCGTAGAAAATTTCCCCCTTTCCTCCTTTTAGAAATGACAATTTTGAATGGTCTGCAACAAGTTTTCCGTCATTTTTAATGAAGAGTTTGCATAAAGAATTACGAATTTGAATATTATAGGAGTTACTTCCCTTTCCCTCTTAGGAGTAAAATTTTCTCAAACACTGATACATAGTTATTTTCGACGAAGAATTAACATGTATATGGCAGTGTTCACCTCCCTAGTTGGGAGGACTCGTTAGCTAAAGTATTATTGGCAAATTATTTGAATCCCCTTGTCCCCCTAAATAACACATTTTAATCAAAATGAAAATATGTAGACCCGGCTGGATGCACATGCTACACTGAGAAATAAATTTATGAGTGGTACGTAAACTCGTATGTTACATTTGTAAACCATGCAGTTTTTGGACTTAACGTACAGCAAATGTATAACTGAAAATCCATGTTTGATAATACTTTCTGCATAAATGTTCCATCTGTACGTACTTTCCGTATGAAGCACTGTAGGCGGTCAGGATCTCACATACAAATAGATGTATATAACATATAGCTGACTAAGGTAACATATATATATTGACAACCCAGCCACTCAGTGCCTAGTTTGGGGATGCAATTTTGAGTGCAACTGGATGCCTTCCACTCACCATCTAGAATGAGTGGGATAAAACTAATATTCATATGCGAGAGGTTTTCTTAATGGGGATAAATTCAAATAAGAATACGTTAACTTCATTAAATTGATATCACTGTATTTCTCATAATTAAGGTTTTACTGTAAGATTTCGTAATGCAGTTAATAACGGATATTAGGAACGATTTGCCAGACGAGTATAGCAACGGTCGAGTATTGAGCCTTTGAGCCCTGAGTCGGTGTAACACATACCTGGAAAATCTGGTGTCGCTCCAACGATGATCTGGTGTCGAACCTGGCTCCTCTATGATGATACTCCTGATTGCTGAACTGCGAGGACGAGCATTGAGGTATGAAATCCTCTCAATAGCTTCTCTGGACGTGACGTTCTACGTTGTTAAAATAATGTAGTTTACGATGAACTTCCTTTCGCTGTCATCCGGCTGTCTGGCGATTTTAAACTTAGTTCTCCAAGAACTCGATCTCCAAATACTGATCTCCAAGTACCGATCAAATTGGTATCCAATGACTGATCAAATTGGACTCCAACGACTGTCACATTCGGCTCCAAGGACTGAATCCTGAACCTCTCTCATCCTCTGGTTTTGTTGAGCTTGGTCCAACCTCCGTCGTCTGCTTGTCGTCTGCTTGTTGGCACGTGCGACCCCTTTTCACATGGAAAAACAAATTCCTTCCATGTGTCAAGACTCAAAAACTGCAACTCTCGACACACTCTGATTTCTCGATTCTAAGCAATTTCCGCATATCCGTGATTTCGTGAAATTTGTGAAATCTTACAGATTCTCTTTGTACAATGCATAGAATCTGGCTAATGTGAGAATAGACGCATTGTCTACATTTCCTTCCTACATTGCCAGACTCTCAACGAAGACATTCTTATTCACATTTATTTACAACAGACTGCTGACACTGAAATTAACAACATTGTGCAGCTTGCATTATATTTCATACATAACATTCAATCACCTTAACCTTAATATACGATTCTTGTAACGTAAACATTAAAACAGAATTGAAAATATACAAAATAATTAACTCGAAAAACGAGTGTTGCCACAATATATATATATATATATATATATATATATATATATATATATATATATATATATATATATATATATATACAATATAAGGAAGACTGTTAAAAATTAAACACCCTGCACGACATTATTTAACATCTAAGGACAGTGCCTATATAGCATACGGAAAGGTATGCTCCGTACTGATTTCTGTAGTACGAAAGAGGATTAGGTATATTTTTAAAATGTAACGCTGTCCGAAGGACGGATTTTTTACAGTATAGGCTCGAAAGTACACGTAAAATATTCAGTCTTTGTATAGTGAAAAGGCGATAAAGAACGTCCATTTCATTTGTATGTAATGAGATTTTTAAGTTGTATTTAAAAAAAATACTTAATGCGTCAAATTTTCGACATATCTTATGCTATGGAATACGAAATGTGGTTTAACATTATACACGTTAAGTTAGAGAAGTCCAAAAGTTTTATTGGTTCTTCTTTTTCTCTTATGGTCTTTGACTTGTTAATACCTTACTCCAGTTGATTTATTCCTTTTAATGTGTTCAGATATTTATTTTATGTTTTACAAAACTTAATAAATTATAATAAGAAAAAAAGATAATGTCCCGAAAGTTTCGTAAAATGGACGTTTTTTAAAATGGACAAATATACTATTGGTAAAGCGAAGCATCTGAACGAAATCCCCATCACTACTCTCTTAGCAGCGTTATGGGCAAAACAGTGTGCTAGGACCCCTAAAACTAAAGAACATTTGAACATGGTAACAGTAAAATGGCCCACACTTGGATTTCTTTTATTTGTGAAAAGTGCCTACTACCTCCATGATGTCAAATCTAAAGAAAGTATTTTTGAAGTTATTTGTTGATGATGTAACAAGAAAATTGATCTTAAAGTTGGAGTCTTTGAAGTACTGCTAATGTCAATAGTAAAAGTGCGTCCGCTTCGATACATTTCTGCGTGCACTTTTCAACTATTTTTATGCTTTTATTAACAAAAAAGTCTGAATATCATTAAGTATTGATATCATGTTCACATTAAGTAGAGAACGTTTGTAACATAACACATGTAATGTATTTCCTCATTATGACTGACAAAACAAAGACGTAAATCCCAAATGTGAAGTTTCTATCGCATGACCCCATGGAAGAATATGTTTCAAATAGTTTCAAGGAGTTCAGCATCCTTAAATTATTAATAGTATTAAAAAGTAAAATTAGAATTATAATCAAGAGTGGGCTCTTTTTGCTCCTGTCATGATCAGATGGTCTTTTACAGATAATATATATAATAGTCGTGAGCTCCATGCCAAGGGATGCATTAATTTAGCCAGTGAGCAAGCATGTGTACAGTAAATCTAGGCTTGCCCTTAATTTTCCTTGATAGAACTTATCTTAGAAATTCTGTGTTTATGGCTTGTCAAGTGTAAATTTCAAGCTTGGACTGTAGATAATAGTGCCGTGCCGTAGGGAGTGTTGTGAGCGGGAAACGGCCCCGGACACTGAAGGAAAAGCAGGTGCACATGTAAAAAATGGAAGGAAGATAGTAATAAAAATTGATCAAAACCGAGGAAAAGGATTTATTATTTTAGAAAATTTTGAAAGTGTTAAAGATAATGCTTCTGATTGTGTGAAACAGTGTTACAATTTCAAATCAGGTATTGCATCTATAATAATTAACAGTGGTTATGTTAAACCAAAAAAAAATATTTACACGCACCACACACACACACATTTATTTATATATATATATATATATATATATATATATATATATATATAGGGTGTCCATAAAGTCCTTTGCCACCCCTAAAACTCGGAAACGGTGAAATATATGTCAAAACGAGGAAACATGTATTTCATTATTTCAAAAGTACCACGTATTGAGAGAAACAAAATTGCCCCAGGGTTTCTCGGAGAGTACCAGACGGAGTCCAACCCAAAATTTTCAAATGACAAAAGGGTCAACTAATATATCATTTGAAAACTATTTTCAAAAGAAAGACAATGGAATAAGTTTCGACGCTCTATTGTAAACTTCTACAAAATGCCGGCAGGAAAAAATGTTAAAACAGTTACATTGAAAAGTCTTTGGCCACCCCTAGAAATTTGAAATGGCTCAACAGATATCAAAACTGAAATACACGTATTTCATCATTTCAAAAGTGGCAAGGGAATAGGTAAAATCTGTTTTTAATCCTTTGGGTTACAGAGTCTCAGTCGAATTACCGGGTCACTGCGGGTTTGAATCCTCGACCCAGTGGTGGTCTAAAATCTAACTAACATCATCCGACTGGCATGATGACCGTTTGAGCTCTAGCGTGTTCATTCTATCTGTGCAAATTATGTTATATCCGCATGAGAGGAAATCAATGAGGAATGTTCCGAAGAGAGAAATCTTCTGAAAAGACTAGAAAATGGTATCCTCTAAGGTTATTTGAAAACAAAATTTTATTTATACTAGTTCCACAGAAAATTTGTTTCCTTCCTATAATTCAATGTGTTTTATTCACGTTGAAATTTGAAACATGCTACATCTATGAGGAATATAAGCTTTTCCTTTCCAACATTTGTAACTTTTCATTACTATACAGTTTGCACTTTTAATATAAGGTTTTTTCTGATTAGCAGTTAAATAGCAGTCGTTCAAATTTCTCTTTTTCTTTCTTTTTCTTTTCTTTTCTTTTCGTTTTTTTGTTCAGTTTGCATTAGTAGTCTGAAATGGAGGATATGACCAACGCTACCTACTGGGTTTATTACAATGTATTTTGGATCCGTATGTTCAAATAACGCCACTGAATTTGCAATCGAACCACGCAGAAACAAAGCATACGTGTTAAACTTTTGACATTATCCTAGATGTGTCTCGGAGATCTACAGTTCTACTGGAAATTGAGTATGCTCTCTTTTGTCAAAGTGACTTAATGAATATTTAAAGCATCCTCTACATATTCGAATAGTTCTGAAAAAATATGTACGAACAAAAATTATTTCTGTATTATTGTTGGATTTCTGGAAATGGAAATTTAGAATGTTAGGTTCGTTTCTTACTATGTTTGAATTCCAGATTTTTATCTGTTCTCCCTTTCCGTTTCATTTTTGTCTCCTCTTCTCTCAATCTCTCTTTCTCTCCCCCCTCTCTCTCTGCCTCATTTCTGAATCTCTGTGTAATAGGTATCCATTGGTTTCAATTTTTCGTCGTGCGTATTTCAGTTTCTTCCTACATCAACTTATGAATCTTCGTTCGTCTCGGTTTTATTATTTCATTTTATCGAAACTAATACATGTGTAGTTTGAAATTAGAATTGCGCTCATGTTGTTATTTAAGTTAAGTATGGGAGAGAAGATGGAAGGAGAGAGATGCGATCTCTTTACCTGACACGATTATGGGATAAGAAAGCGTATATTGGGTTGCCTAACTGCACGTCGTAGCTGTCACAATTTTTTGATGCGGAGTGTACATAATGGTCACAGGCTGCTTCCTTCCTTCCTTCCCTCCCTTTCATTGGATAGTATGCTCGCCGACAGACGCCATCCCTCATATACGTGATGAACAGAGTGGCCTTAGATACAGACAGCCCAGAAGTCTAATTCCTAATCCTAATCCACAGAGCAGTTTTGGAAGAAAGGAAGAGTGAAAAAAAAGGTCGTCACCAACCGGGAATTGAACTCAGGTAACCTTGGATTTTGCGTTGAATCTTAACTTGGTATGAGGCAACTTAGAAATAAACAAGAACAGATATTTGAATTTAGCATTCAATACTATAACTTGAACCAGTTAACATTAGATGTTATTGTAGTGTTTAAATATGTAACTTCAACAGTAACTTGTATGAATATGGAGATAGAAAAATAATTTGTAAACATTTTTTGACGAGCTTAAAGTAATACAATGTTCTAAATATTAATATATTATTTTCTTTTATAAATAAAATAATCACCCCTTACCTATTTCAATTAAAGCAAAATTAAATTAGAAGTGCATACATTAAATCATGGATGCAAATAAGTAACAAAATTTTAGTAGCCCAAGAAAAAAGCTACTAGCCTACATCCCACAATAAAAAACATTTACTTACTTCGGTATGATATGAAATACTCGGCCTCACCGATGAATCACTCGCCCGGGGCGAGTGGCTATTTGCATCGTTGCATTAAATACATTCTCTGGATATGACTGTAATATTTTTGTGTTCCACTTGATCATCTGAAACAGCCCTGTTCTTTACAGAGTTCACTCTTTGAGGCACACAGGCTTTGTTTCGATTGGAATGAAATTTCACATTGTAACCCACTACCAGGTTACTTACCCTTCAGCTATCAGGAAAGATTTAAAAGTCATATTTACGATTTATAATAGTGTCTTTCAGTTTAACGTCCCATGTTTTCCTCGTTAAACTAAAGGAGACGACGATTAAAGCAAGTGAATGATAATGGGAGAACGGATGAAATGGATATGTGGGAGGAAACGGGAGTACTCCGACAAAACCCACGGACACGATGTTGTCCACCACAGACTTACTTGGTCGATGTTCGAACCAGGGACTCCCACACACCATAGGCAAGCTCTCTACTATTGGGTCACAGCTACCCAAATTTATAATAATACCAGTAGTTACTTATATTAGTTGATTATTTTTATTGTTTGTGCAGCCACTTGAGCTGTCCTTCTTCTTTCTATATTTATATGGAGGGAGGGTAAGAGTTTATTTTTATTTGTTGAAAATTTGTCAAAAAACTGCTCAAGAGATTTAGTTCATATTTTATAAGTAAACATTTTATTTACAATAATATAATGTGATATATGTCATTTCTAACGGGAAAAAAATCCGAAAAAAATAGTTTACATCTTGACCGTTATTTCTGTATCATGTATCTTGAAAATTCCTATTATATTTTATTCTATGTGATAGAGTAATGTTTAAGTATAGCTGCATGCTATGAGTTAGTAATTTAGAAATCGTATTCTTTTTATCATTCGTTACTTACCTCTATTCTGAAGCGTTAAAGTCTCTATCCTTTCCTGTAGAGACTTAATAAGAGCTGTCTGGTCTTTTGGCTCATTTCCAGAAATTAAAAACTGAAATCAGCAATATTTATGAACGAAATTTTAATTCTCATTGCAAACCAAAAAATAACACATTGCTAATAGAGAAATATATACACATGTATCTAAGCAATGCTACTGTAAGATACTTCAAAAGAATTAAGGCTTACAGGTGGCATAAGCACACCGGTAAAAATATTTAGATACACTAGAACCCTGTTAAGCAAATTTGATGAAACCGATCGTGCTTCGCTGAAACGAGAATTCCATTGTACAGTTCGCGGCATAGAAATGACTTACAAAAATTCTAAGTCCAAATTAATAACAAACTCTTGCCCAGTTTTCTTATGTATCCAGAAATACATGTCTCAATCGATTATTTACATCTAGTATTCAATACAACTCCTCTACCTTCTCCACCTCTCCTTGTCAAAAGCAGTGAGTGTGACGTAGTACACTCTTTCCATTCAGCTGAAAAAAGAAACAGGAATCAAGTTTACAACGTTATAGCTTTAAAACAGTCATTTCCATTCGTTTCTTCTGAAATATTTTTAAGAGCCTAAATTTAAAAAAAAGTCACACAATGTTCCCAGAGCTTCATAAAGAACTTTAGTTTCATTATTTCCCTTCTTTAAAGACTGCAAGCTAGTAAGATGCTCCCTAAGAAATCTATGAAAATTGCCAAAAAACGGCAGCAGATTTTGTGTTTCCTAAAGTCTGTAATGCCAGCACAGAGCTCTAAAATATCTACTGAAAGAAATGAGTGTTATTCAATGATTCATTTCATTTGTTTTCAGTAATTGCAAACAAATGTTCCAGGGGGGTCATTTGAGCAGGACAGGGGGTGTATTTCCCCTTCCCTTGAGCTTCATAAGTACGAATTCTTTAATCAAATGTATAGTAATACACTAATAAAAAAGTGAAAATCTCATTTCGGCGGAGAATCCCTTCCCCCCCTACCGAATAAAATCTAAAAGACAATGCTTTAGGTAAAAAAAAAAAAAACTATAGAGTTATGATAGCACATTGCTAGAGAGCTTACATTTGGTTTCAAGAGTCGAAGGTTTGATCTCAAGCCATATGAGTTCCTGGGCGACATTGAGACAGAGAGGCAGAGAGAGAGATTCAAGTATGGAACGGGTTTCGAACAAGGAACCTTGTAGATATCGAACCACGACTTTACCCATTCTGCTACGGAGAACTCTGTGTACTCGTTTACATACGTTTCCTTTAGGTACCTTGAAATCTAACTTAATGGGATATTCCAAAAGTTGACTCGGTGGAAGCGCCGTTCAGATAGAACGTGAACCCCTGGTAACTTAGTTACAATGCATTGTGACGGACATAAATCATTGATCAGGTAATGGCGAGTGCTTTGAAACAAGTGCAAAGTATAAGAATTATATCAGTCATATCTGTGGTTCCGTGTGGAAAAGAAACAAACTTGTGAACCAAAGGTTTAAGAACTACTCACGTTATTAATATAAACTTTGCCGGAGATTATTCACTTATATCATCATAAAAGGAATACGAAAGACGTTCTGAAACGAAGAAATACAACTTTGCAAGCGGAGCCAAAGAAATCTACAGTAACGATCTAAGGACGAATCATTTACCGCGTAGTGATCGTGGTTCAGTGGACAAAGCACGGGAGCCGTAATCTGGAGGTTCGGGGTTCGAATCCACGTTCGGCATTTTTCTTTTACTTTAGGATTTTTGATGTCGATTGATCGACGATGACACATGTTTTATTATATTCAGATATTTGAATACACGGATGGTTCAATACTTGAACTATCAAATCTTCATGAATAATAATAGTAATAATAAGTATTATTATCTCGTAGAAGATTAAAAGCTAGGAGCTAATTATCGCTCAGTGCATACCACTACAAGCAGAAACGTGACATTGGACAAGAATATTTTGGTTTTGCTTAATGTTGCTCACGAGAAGGGGAATTTTTCATCTCGTTTCTAAAAGAAACAAAAAATGAGACTTAACATTTTACATGCGAGACGGGAAAAGGATAACTCAAATTATCGTCTCACTTTGGAGATGAAAATCGAGACAATACAAAAAGTTTCGTAATCATTCCTCGTCTTGTCTCGATTTTCGAAATAGTGCGTGACCATTCTTTAAGTAACAATTGCTCTGTAGACTGAATCTTAGAGGTTTTTTGTTACTATGCATTTCAGAGCCCATTGAATTATGGACTGTGTATATGTTTTTGTAGCAAAGCTTTTATAATTACCTCTGCATACCCTAAAAATTAGTTTAGTATATCCCTTAGTGTTGAGTGACAATCATTTATTTTTATTACAGTTATTTTCCTTAAAACATACAGTAAAATTCTTTCTACATGAAACTTTAGTGGAAAACTTTTGTTTAAAACGTGGATAGTTGGAGAGGTGTGTCTAGAAGGTACGGAACCCCCTCTCCAAAATCTCTATGTTTAAGTAAGTTTTGCCAAATTTTAGAGCAAGTTTAAAACTTTTAATACCATTATTATTATTATTATTATTATTATTATTATTATTATTATTATTATTATTATTATTATTATTATTATTATTATTAATAATAATAATAATAATAATAATAATAATAATAATAATAATAATATTTTTATATCTGAAGTGTATAATTTAATGCGTCGCCCTCTTCCATCAAGCTCCCGCCTAGTAGGCGTTGTGCTGAACATACACGCTGTATGTAGATTTTCTCTGGGCTCCGCTTCCTTCCACTTTCTTTATTTCAATATTTCTTTCATTCTCATCATCAACGTATTTTGTAGCTTAGCCGGCATAACCACTACTTAAAAACAAATTTTCTTACGGCTCTTGTAAGGCCTGCATCCCTACTTTCTACATGAAATTTACCTCAAAACTTTCCGTTATAACACTTACATAGCTGTAGGGACGTATGGAAAGGGTCCTGATGGTCCTGACACTTCTCTGAAATCCCGGCTATTTTGTAATTTCTGCCTAACGCTACGGGCGATTTTACAGATGTTAATACAGTGTGTCCTTATAGAGAATTTCTCTTCTATATTATTATTATTATTATTATTATTAATATTATTATTTATTATTATTATTACAATTATTATTATTATTATTATTAATAATAATAATATTATTATTTATTATTATTATTACAATTATTATTATTATTATTATTATTATTATTATTATTATTATTATTATTTATACTGTATATTTAAGACCTCAATATTATGTTCTATTCCAACGCAAATTAGCATACTAAGTTAAGAAAAATAAAAATAAATCTTTTGGATTCTCTATAAGGATGAATTGCCATATAAGAGATACTTTGGAAAGAAAAGAGGGGGGAAATTAGGTGTCAGCTACTGGACAATATGAAAAGCGAACCATCGCATGCCTTAACATGAACTAAGAAGGATTTGTCTTCATCACGATACATAGTACAATCTTTCTTTGGGTAAAAGTCATTCGATTATATATGCGTTATATTGATATTTTAACAAAATACAGAAACAAATATAAAAAAAAGTACCTATTTACCAATTTTTGTCGAACGAATATATGGAACGTGTTGAAAATGGCGAACGAAAATATTATTATTATTTCTAGTTAGAGTGGAAGAACTTAATAAGAATTCGACAATGACTTTTCAGACAAACTTATGACTCATGCTAGGCCTGAAGGATGACCCGTTTGTATTCATCAATTGTTTGCGAAGCACGCGAACTTTTCAGACAGTAGAAACCGATATTGTAGACTGTGATGTCATGTTAGTTTTTTCCCCATAGGAAGTTTTTCAACTCTAACTTGTAAGAACGAGAGAAATTGACTATTTTAATGTTATTATACTTCAGAAATATTTCCATTCTAAATTATAAAAATTTTCTGAATATCCTCGGATGGATGCGAACAACGGACCCCTAACTCACGAAACGCATGAACAAGCCACTACCCTAAGGTTGCTCTTTTAAGTAACAGTCAAGAAACACTCCACTATGTAGCAAATTGCAAACGTTAACGATTTCAATATTTTTGTAACAATAAACACTGATTTCTGTCATGATAAAATACTATAGTACAGAGAATTCAAGTTTATTTAAAAAAAAAAGACCGAAAGTATCTCTATAACGTATCTCTATTATATTCGGTTATTCTCGTTTTACAGGTATTTCCAGTAACCATGAACGACAGGGACACGAACACAGATACATCGAGGGCATTTAATATTTTAAAGGCTCTCCCACCGGGAATCGAAACTGAGACCCCGCCTACTGATGGGTAGGGTGCCTGGTTCGTTCCCAAGGCAAGTAAGCTTGAGACAGACAACATCGTGTTCGTGGGTTTTCTCGGGACACTCCCACTTTTTCATTCCATTATTTCGTCCATCATAATTCACTTGCTTCAATCATAGTCTTTCTCAACTTAACAGGTATAATCGTTGGACATTAAACGTAAAAATTTTATTTTCAAGCTGTTAACCCAAACCAATCCGAATCGAAAAACAGTTGTATTTTCTGTTGCTCATTAACGTTTTTTCACAAAAAATATATAGAAAAAAACATGGGGAATCGTAATTCCATTCAAAAGTGAAACAGCAGTCTCATAATACCTTAACCTAAAACGAAATCATTATATTTCGTTTGAAACTTTTCCAAAATATATACGGATATTCTGAAAAGTGCCAATATAAGTCTATTTTCAAACAAAACAACCAACTTACGGTTACTTTTCTGAAATAAACGAACACATTCTGTTTCAAGTTTAAACCGAACCCAAACGAGTTAACCCAGATATGTTGCGGGTCAATGAAACTTTATCCCACAACACACTGTTCCAGAACCCAGCGTGACCCACGACCTACCACCCACCGTGACCAAGTCTGGCTCATAACCCACCGTGTCCCACTATGGTCCACCAACCACTATGAACCACTCTATGGCACGATCCACCATGAATCACTGACTCACCAAAACACATCGTCATCAACTCTGACATGATCCACGACCTCTTTACCGACTAAAGAGTTTACACTTGTAATATAATCAGGTTGTGAAATTCTAAGTAATCGGAGTTTGAATTTCTACCGTCAATCGCTCAAGCACCGCTCTTACAATAACGATGGATCTGACCTTTAAGATATAAAATAGTAAAATAGTAAAATAGTAAAATTGTTTGTCATGCGTAAAATTACGAAGAATTTCAATTAAATTATTATGGTCTAATTATTTCCTTGTTGAATTATCGATACTTTTAAGTGGGAAAACGGATGAAATTTTCCGTCCCAATTTAAGGGCAGTAAACCAACGTACAGAAACTAATATTACAAATTTCGTCCATTTTCTCGTACTACTACTACTACTACTACTACTACTACTACTACTACTACTACTACTACTAATAATAATAATAATAATAATAATAATAATAATAATATAGAAATATTTTGTATGAGGACACATTGTATTAAAATCTATAAAATCGCACGTAGCGTTAGGCATAAGTTACAAAATAGTCGGGATTGGAGAGAAATGTCAGGACCATGAGGACTTACCCTTTGCATACGTCCCTAAAACTACCTAATTGTTATAACAAAACATTTCGAGGTCAAGTTTATGTACAAAGTAGGGATACGAAACTCACAAGAGCCATAAGAAAATTTGTTTTTAAATAATGGTTATATCGGCTAAGCTACAGAAGATCTCGATGATGAGAATGAAAGAAATATTAAATTAATAACACTTCAGTAATAATAATAATAATAATAATAATAATAATAATAATAAGAAGAAGAAGAAGAAGAAGAAGAAGAAAAAGAAGAATGTTATTTTAAGTTTTAAATTTGCCCTATAATTTGGCAAAACTTACTTAAAAGTAGTGATTTTGAGGAATGTATTTCGTACCTTCAAGACACACCTGACTGCAACTACTCACATTTTAAACAAAAGCATTCCACTAAAGTTTCATGTAGAAAGTGTTCTACTGTATGTTTTAAGGGAAATAACTGTAATAAAAATAACTGAATATCACTCAACAGTAAGGTATATACTAAACTAATTTTTAGGATATGCAGAGGTAATTATAAAAGCTTTGCTACAAAAATATCTACACAGACCATAATTCAATAAGCTTTGAAATACAAAGTAACAAAAATCCTATAAGATTCAGTCTAGAGAACACTTGTTACTTAAAGAATGGCCATGCACTATTTCGAGAATAGAGACAAGACGAGGAATGTTTACGACACTTTTTGTATTGTCTGGATTCTCATCTCCAAAGTGAGACGATAACTTGAGTTAGCGATGTCCCGTCTGGAATGTAATATGTTAATTCTCATCTCTTCTTGTTTGTTTTAGAAACGAGATGATAAACTTCCTTCTCGTTTCCAACATTAAACAAAACAGAAATATTTTTGCCAAATGTCACGTTTCTGCTTGCAGTGGTATGAACTGAGCGATAATTAGCTCCTACCTTTTAATCTTCTACGAGAAAATAATTATTATTATAAGTTTATTATTATTACTATTATTATTCATGAAGATTTGATAGTTCAAGTATTGAAACATCCTAGTAGTCAAATATCTGAATATAATAGCACGTGTGTCATCGTCGATCAACCGCCATAAAAATCCTAAAGTAAAAAAAAAGAAAGAAGAAATGCCCGACGTGGATTTGAAACATCAACCTCCAACTATTGATCCAGCGCCTTGACCACTGAACCACGACCACTACGAGTAAATTATTCGCCTTTAGTCTCGTTATTTTAGGTTTCTTTGCCTCCGCTTGCAAAGTTTTATTTCTTCGTTTCAGAACGTCTTTCGTATTTCTTTTATGATGATATAAGTGAATAATCTTCCGCAAAGTTTATATTAATAACGTGAGTAGTTCTTAAACCTTTGGTTCACAAGTTTGTTTCTTTTCCACACGGAACCACAGATATGACTGATATAATTCTTATACTTTGCACTTGTTTCAAAGCACTCGCCATTACCTGATCAATGATTTATGTCCGTCACAATGCATTGTAACTAAGTTACCAGGGGTTCACGTTCTATCTGAACGGCGCTTCCACCGAGTCAACTTTTGGAATATCCCATTAAGTTAGATTTCAAGGTACCTAAAGGAAACGTATGTAAACGAGTACACAGAGTTCTCCGTAGCAGAATGGGTAAAGTCGTGGTTCGATAACTACAAGGTTCCTTGTTCGAAACCCGTTTCGGAAGTTTCAGACTTTTTAAATTCTTAATTCCTCTGTTCATAGATCTTTCTCTGCCTTCGTAATCGTCTGATTCTCTAATAAAAGTGATCCACATTATTTCCACAACTGCCTAATGTGATCCTCGCAGTTCGAAACCTTCCCTTCTTCTGTTTCACAAAATCACAATTTTCGTCATAATACCAATGCTGTGCGATCATTTTCCCCAATTCTAAATCTGTGTATATAAATCATGCATCTCTGTCTCCATACTTGAATCTCTCTCTCTGCCTCTCTGTCTCAATGTCGCCCAGGAACTCATATGGCTTGAGATCAAACCTTCGACTCTTGAAACCAAATATAAGCTCTCTAGCAATGTGCTATCATAACTCTGTAGTTTTTTTTTTTACCTAAAAGGAGTGTCTTTTAGATTTTATTCGGTAGGGGGAATGGATTCTCCACCGAAATCAGATTTTCACTTTTTTATTAATGTATTACTATACATTTGATTAAAGAATTCGTACTTATGAAGCTCAAGGGAAGGGGAAATACACCCCCTGTCCTGCTCAAATGACCCCCCTGGAACATTTGTTTGCAATTACTGAAAACAAATTAAATGAATCATTGAATAACACTCATTTCTTTCAGTAGATATTTTAGAGCTCTGTGTTGGCATTACAGACTTTAGGAAGCACAACCTACTGCCGTTATTGGCAATTTCCATAGATTTCTTAGGGAGCATGTTACTAGCTTGCAGTCTTTCAAGAAGGGAAATAATGAAACTAAAGGTCTATATGAAGCTCTGGGAACATTGTGTGACTTTTTGTTAAAAAATTTAGGCTCTTAAAAATATTTCAGAAAAACAAATGGAAAAGACTGTTTTAAAGCTATAACGTTTTAAACTTGATTCCTCTTTCTTTTTCAGCTGAATTTAGAGAGTGTACTACGTCACACTCACTGTTTTCGACAAAGAGAGGTGGAGGAAGGGGAGGAATTGTTTTGAATACAAAAATTAACTAATTGATTGAGACATGTATTTCTGGATACATAAGATAACGGGGCAAGAGTTTGTTATTAATTTGGACTTAGAATTTTTGTAACAATTTCTATGCCGCGAACTGCTCCTAGTATAGCAGGTTTTTTTATAGTGATTTGGTTATTTAGGATTCAGTTGTGTTGTATTGTTAATCCTAACTCTAAACTCAGAATGTCTCGGTCTGTGAGGCAGTTACGCTGATTTCTAATAATTCACAGATAGGTTAGCAAGTGTTACTAACTGCCAAGAGATGTCACTAGTATATAAACAACTGTCAAACGAGCCGAAGCTTGGGAGTAATAATATGTAATTGTGAATATAGCTTTGGATTTAAAATTAAAATTTAACAGAAATGCTTTATTTATTCCGTTTATCATGGTGATTGAGAGAAACGAATAACGTGGTGGAATAAAGGAGGTGGGAGAACCACGAGAAAAACCACGCTCACGATGATGTCCACCACAAAGTTCCCTTAGCGCGAGCTGGGATCGAACCAAGGAACCCATACACAACAGGTGAAGGTTCTACCACTGAGCCACCGTTGCCCCTTCTTTCAAGATGATTGTGGAACTCTACAGACGATATATTAATTGTTATAAAGGATAGCTTCATTCTTTGCGGGTGGAAGTCAGATTTTCTTTAAAGCTTTTGGACACTACCTGTTCTTACCTACTAAGAGAGAATATATGATACATTTGTAAGAAGAAGATAATTGGAAAGCAAAGCGCGCCTGGAAACAGCGAAATAAAGCATGATCGAGGACTTTTCGGAAATTATGGAAAATTACGGAGAACTGTAATTTTGGCCCTAAAACGTGAAACAAAATGGTAGTGCTTGCGATTATAGAGAATACGAAGCTCATCTTGGACACTGTGAGGAGTTTCAGATCAGTGTATGAAATCCATGGAACACTCATCAAAGTTTATCTGTGGAACACATATTACTCATTAGTAGTAACTCATATATTCTGCCTCAATCCATCTTACGTAATGATACACTTTTCTTGTGTGTACGCAGTTGGCTATATAAATGTATCTAATTTATGTAGGACTGTAATTTAGGGTTAAATATATATATAACATTGACGGTTCTTAATATAAAGAACGGGGAGAGAATTAATTAAATACTATAGTTATAAGGGGCAGAGTGCGTAACATTTAACGTAAGCCGAGAACAGACCAGCAAGTTAAATAAAGTCATGCAACTATGGCAACACAAAGAAAGTAACTAAAGAATTTAGTAAATCTCTTTTGTCAGTTCCTTTGGAAGAAGTAGATAGGTGGAAGCTAATTTATGTTTCAGTTATATTCTTATACACCATTGGCCGCTTTGCGACATCGGTTTACTCTGTTATTGCTGGTTCCTGGGTGCTTATTCTTTCTTCTTATATCATGGGTCTGGGCTAGTTTGCACCTCAAGCTAACAACATTTGAAACTAATTATATGTAATTTGCATTGTTCTGAAAGTTGATTCGCTATCAACGGCCCTACATTGCAGAATGAGCTTGTTTACGAGAAGTTGGAAAACAGTTAAAGTGGTTCCAATTTATTTATGTTATAATATTTCCAGTTATAATCTCCTGTTACGAATGGAGATTTAAAAAAGAACATCCCCACGGAGTTTTCTTCATCCGTGGGATCGTACACCATGAGTTTGTGCCATAAAGCCAAACAGTCAAGCAAGTGTACTATTTGAGAATGCTGGGAAGATTTTGGGAGAATGTAAGAAGTGAACGAAAAGAAAATTTTGAGTGAAACTCATGCCTTCTCTCGTCTCTCAAGGATCAAAATCGTATTTAAAAGAAGGCGTTTCGATGGCAGTGATTACATTAAGGTTAGTCTCGCGGTAGTTCTAAAAGGCTATTCCAGAAATAAAGATCCAAAAATGTTTTGAATGGTACAGTAGACTATTGTATCAGCGTATAGCTTCCAAAGGGGAGTGCTTTGAAAGTAATTATATCGGTATGTAGCATATTTTATGAAACGTGTTTGCGAAATTAATTGTCAACCTCATACGTCGGAGAAAATTGATATTTAGCAGTAATTCGTTTCTAGCACTGAGCTGAAAGTATTTCATATTCATTTTATACCATTGATATTTGCTTTCCTCTACAAATGTATCATACATATTTTTCATCCTGATGTAGAGTGGTGATATTTGCATATACGATCCTTAAGACCAAGGGAAGAAATGTAGATATATATAAGAAGGTTTACTTTATTCCGGAATATGATTTTCTTTCTTCGAATATTTCTTTAAATAAAATGTTTATAGTAAAGGAAATGTATTTCGTCTTGAAATTCCTTCGTAGTAAGTTATTAGGTGCTGTAAATTTTCCAATGATTTAAAAATAATACAAAATTTGTTAGAAATGTAAAGAGAATTCCTTCCAACACTGTATACGTACCGACAACGCTTCTGCTTCCACCTTTACACGATCGTTAACATTGCTATTGGCCCAATAAGTTTAAACTTACTGCAGTTGAGAGTCTGAAGTTATGTTGTGTTGTTGAGGTGCACAACGAAGTAGACCAGTTTAAACAATGTCCTGCTATCAAAGTTTCAGCAAAACTTGGCTGGCGAATCACTACTGTGACTTAGATAAATTACGAAGAGCTTATAGAGAACACTCATCATCCAGGACACAAATATGTAGATAGCTAAATTCCCTTTTAGAAGGCAGAACAAATACACGAGCCTCAAGAACGGATGACAATGTGGAAAGAATGAAGTTTCTTGTCAGGTTAGATTGTCGTTTTAACGTGAAAATTACCAGTACCGTCCATTAAATTTTAACACAAGAAATGGGCATAAGAAAATTGTGCGATCAGACATTGCACATATTTGGATACTGCACGACGACAATGCACCATGTCACACTGCAGTTTCTATCAATGATTTCTTCGCATAAGAAAAGCATCCATGTGTTCTCAGTTCCGCAGTTAACCGCATCTAAGATTCGATGACTTACTTTGATTCAATTTACTCAAAAAAAACGTGAAAACTGCCAATTTGATACATAGGTTAATTCCAGAAAAGCGTGGCTAACAAGGTAAAATATATTTTAGCATTGACACAAAAATGGAAACAGCACCTCCATTGCACTGTAGCTGTATAAGGTGACCGTTTTGAAGTGTAACGTATATTTAAAAATATAATAAAATTTATCGTTAACAGGAAGGCAGTTTCATTGCCTTTCTAACATTCCCCGTATATAATGATTTGAAACTTCAGCAATTTAAACCAAAATTTACTAAGTAACCTGTTATATCGCACCCTTTTTCTTACCAAAATTTACAATCGCCATCAGTCAATGGGTAATAATATATGCTAAAATAAATCCAATACATCTATGTAATTTTTTCCTCTTGTTCATGTTCATTTCTTAAGTTTATATGGTGGTTCATGGACGGTACGTGACCAAATGGACATTACGTAGCGTGTTATGAGAATAAAGACAAATCTATATAAATTCTAAAGTCGTCGACTAATTAAACTATCCAATTCTTCAAAGAAACCTCCAGTTCAAACTCCAGCCCAATGTACGTTTGAAATTCAAGCTTAATATTCGTAGCATTCACAGTTTTAATCGCAAATTGAGGATGTCTCATTGTAAGAAATAATTTAAATAAATCATGTCTTGAGCTGGTTAAACACCAGATTCCAGACTTTCCTGTGACATTTTTATTTCCCTCCCATCCACATTCTCACTGCTTTACACTTAGATTTTGAGTCCTTTCAACCAATGCCTGTCTTCCAATCACTTTCAATGTACTCAGCATCCTAATATCAAACTCTTCACATAGTAATTAATCATCTTTACATTGTGTTGCATTATACGCAGCGAGGGAGGACAAACTGACGGTAGGACTACTTCTTCCAAAAATCCTTTGAGGCAATAATCTTACTGTATTATAAGTATGTAAGCAAACAGATAGTTACTTTTCAGAACATGTTTTTCACCTCTCTTAATTTAGGCTTCTAATTTTCCTATGCAAAAATAGAGAAGCCTTATATAAAAACTATGTCTTCTCGTCTGCTATCAACAGATTCAAAGTATGATGAGGAATCAATTCAGCTTTCCGAATTAGGTACCACATCCTTCCTTAACCCTGTGCTTAAAGTAAAAACATTAAATTTCTGGTTTGAACGTTGATTACCATAGATTTAAATAGCAATACTGTGTAAATAGCAGGCTATTACCCCACTGTCTGAAGAAATAATAAAATTGGTGAGTAACAAATATCATAAATTGCGTATCTTATTATAAAAAAGCGTAGTGACTTTTGGTGATGGGAGGAGAGATGCATAACAAAAAACTAAACCTAGTCCTCAAATGAGCATTATTATTATTGTAACTATTATTTATAATAAAAATAAATAATATAAATATTTTGTGAATTAAGCTATTGCTTACCGGAGAACTAAGTTCGCGGAGAGAGACCTCTTCAATAATGCTTGAACCATTGATCGCATTCTCCTAAAAGAGGTAAAAGATAAAAGTTTCATATTTTGTCATGAAATAAGATTAAATATATCTATTACTGTTAGGAATTTGTAGTGGCGTCTTTGAGATTGGCCAGGGGAGATTGGTTTAAGTAAATATCTTAATTGAGTTTACGAACTAAAGTTATTCTTGACATTATTTAATACCTGAAATTACATGTCCGATCGTGTCCATACACATGAAAGATTTACTTATATTGAGCTGTTCCCAATATTTCAAGCCTTATTTGTTGACTAATTTCTAGCTTGCGTTGTGATAAATCACGTCTTAAAGAATTATTTTATATGTACAAGAAATCCTCGAGAGAAAAGTATTCCGTATTTTCTCGAAATATATATAGGGTGTTTTAAAACAACAGTAACAATGTTTGCGAGGTGATTCCTGACACCAAGATAGCACAAAGAGTATAAACTTACATGGGTGCACAAATGCTTCAATTCGGAGTTATATTATCCCGAAAACATGAAGAAATGAACTTTAAAGGTCCATAGCTCCAAAACTATGGGATCCAGTGGCGAAGCGTAATCTCATGAGTAGGGTAGGTCCGATAAACTAATAATCTGATAACATTTAATGTATCATAAAATGTTTAAAATTATAGTCATAATTCTATTTTCCATATTGAGTTAAACAAAAGAAACTACCAAAGTCTATTTATTTTAAAGAACATTCTTAGCTGTATTTCTAACACTGTTTGGAGTTAAATTGAAGACTTTGGGGCAAAAACCCGTCAAGTCCAGAAAGTGAAAGTGTAAGGAAGATAGCTCCACAAGGGACTCTCTTCTTCCGATTTTCTTCAGTGGTAGAGCGTTCACCTCAGGTGCTTGGGGTCCCGAGTTCGATCCCAGCCCCCGCCAAGTGAACTTTGTGGTGGACAAACACCGTTTGCGTGGGTTTTCTCGGGGTTCTCCTGTTTCCTCCCACTTTCTTCATTCCACCATTTCATTCATTTCTCATAATCACAGTCTCCTTTAGCCTAACCGGCATAACCGTGGGGCGTAAAACTCAGACTTCATTTATTTTTTTTTCGATTTTCTTCAAACTTGGCACATATATACTAGACTGAAAGTAAATCCACACGTACTTTTTTGTTTCTTCCGGAAAATAGGTTAAAGGGGATAAAGAGCCACGTTTCCAGACAGAGCCACCTTGATTGAAAGGTACACATTAAAGAAACGAAACTCTGCCGATGCAAAGATGACTTCATACTCACAATAAAGAAAGGTTACTGGTAAACAAAAAAAAGTGGAGAGTAACCAAGTTAGTTTTTCAATATAGGGACAACAAAGTCGAGTTTCCCAGCTATCAAGCCAGAAAGGTTAACGATAGAAGGTTATTGCAACCTTGCGTTACAGGCTAATATTGCTAGGTTACAGTATAATAGCTCACACGGTACGCTAACCGATCACGTAGTTGCCACAATCGATCATAGCCTGTAAGCGGTCACCTAGTTAGCATGTTGGAACAACCAACTGCTCGGTTAATGAAACAGGTTCATCCATAGTACCATAGTATTCAAGTATTTTGGTTAATATAACATTCAATTGGCTAAAGTAATTGGTATTACTTCAAACACAACTTTCACAGTTGTTAATATACATCAAATGACGCAATATTAAAATAAATGACAAGTCCTTAAGATTGTCATTCAAGTGTACTTTTTTTCTTTTTTTGCTGTTTACCCGGTTAATGGGTTTTGCCCTTTCTTCGGGGAAGTGATTTATATACATTTTGGACTCCATAATATTATAGTTGGTCTATGGGTTTTTCTTTATTCATTAATAATTAAATAATTTATACATACATTCAAAACTGATATTAATTAATCAAGAGAACGATAACTAAACAATAACAATAATAACAAAAGTTAATAGGTGCACAAAACTAATATATAAGGTGATAGGTGCACAATGAGTAAATAAGTGAAAAGTAGAAAATATTTTATATGTGCATATAGGCTAATAAAGCGAAAAAGCGGTGACGAAGTAGAAAACATAATATATAACTGAAAGGATGATATGATGAAATGATAATGAATGAATGAATTGCACTAGACGCCACATCACGAGGTTTTGTTAATGGACAAATTCAGTTATCTTCTGTTCCTGAGGCCACTCAGTAACTGATGAAGACAGGGTAGGCCCATATTAGTTGGTAATCACTGTGCGTATGATGGATAAACATGAGGTGATAAATTACGTGGATGATATATGGCAAAGATCTCTGGATTTCTAGTGGTAGGGTCCAATTGGAGCTGATATAGTGTCATATAGTGTTGCAGCGGAAAGTCGATGTATCGTGGTGGTGCATCGTTATCTCTATCGTAGCGTATAATGTCCTGTAGCATTACATGGTGTAACTCAAACCAAGTAGTAATGTATCGGATTCGAAGCTGCTCCAAGTGTTGGAGTAAGGACAGAAAATCGATAAGATCGTACAGGAGCCTAGTTGGATTTGGTAACGTGATTCTATACGCTAACCGTAAGGCATATCTTTCCATGATACAAAATTTTTCATAATATTTATCAGATGCAGAGACCCAAGCCGTGTGGCCATATGTTAACGTACTTCTCATGAAGGCTTTGTACGTATGCATTACTGTAGAGGGTTGTAAGCCCCAGCTTGTATCGACTAGCCTTTTAAGCAAATTGAGACGATTTTGAGCCTGGGTGACAACCTTCTTAAGATGTTGGATCCAAGATAGTTTACTGTCAAAGACGATATCAAGGTAAGTCAGAGTCGAATGAACCGGAACTGGTGTATGCTCAACATGAAGGCGTAGTAAAGTCGGGTTACGGTACACTCTTGAGCGTCGTCCTAGTGGTAAAAATACAATTGATTGTATCTTCGCAGAGTGAATACTCAGTCTCCATATGTTACACCAATCGACAAATCTATCAATAGCAGTTTGCATAAGGCGATTAATTTGCTGAATAGTACGGGCTGATGAAAGAAAAGCTGTATCGTAAGCAAACTGATAAACGTGGATATTGGCTGGTAATCTGAGATCGGCAACGTATAAGAGATAGAGGGGAGGCGACAAAGACGAACCTTGAGGTACTCCAGAGTGTAAGAAGATTGGATGAGAAAGAGCGCTGTTTATGGATATGTATGCCAGACGTACTGTTAAGAAGGAATTTAACTAAGCGTATGTAGAAAATAGGTAATATATAGTGATGTAGTTTATAAATAAGCCCAGGATGCCAAACTTTATCAAACGCTTTCTTGAGATCAAATGTGACTAAACAGGAAGGAAAACCCCGGTTATACTGGTTATAAACGGCCGTGGTAAGGCGTAATAGCTGATCTATAGTACTAAAATCAGGCCGGAAACCAGCTTGGTGAATAGGCAGAAGATTCTGACGTCGAATGTAGTCATGAAGTCGGCGAACAAGAATCCGTTCCAATATTTTACAGATGCAGCTAGTTAAATGAATTGGTCTATACGACTCAACATCCGATGGAGGTTTCTTTGACTTGGGAAATAAAAGAACCTTCGAGTATTTCCAATCAAGTGGAAAGAAACCAGTACGAAATATGAAGGTGTAAATTTGGCTGAGGAATAGAAGAAAAGAAGGAGGCGCATGTTTGATAAGTACATAGGTGATGCAATCAAAGCCAGGTGCAGTATTCCGTTTCTTTTGTAGACTTGTAGTGATATCATCTAATGTTATAGACTGCGTAAGTGGATTATTTGGTTCAAGATGATGATTATCCGACGGTTGTAAGTGAGCTGAGGTCGGATCAGTTTGGAGGTTGATAATTGTTTGAAGTCGTTGTGGCATGTGCCACCCAGGGAACGGAGTAAAGATATCTTGGAAAAAGAGGGCGAACGTATTTGCCTTCTGAGTCAGTGGTGAGAGCTTGATTGTTTTGAATGAGCGGATATGGCGTGGATGAAGTTGTGCCAGTAAGTTGACGAAACTTACGCCAATATTTGCTTGGATGAGTTTCCGAAGCCAGAGTATTACATGTACGGATCCATTGTCGTTTCTTGTACGCAACGATGTAGTTATGTGTTATGCGTAGGTACTGACGATGGAGTCGAAGTGCTTCCAAGTTGCCGCTCGTTCGGTACTCTCGGTAAGCTCTACGTGATGCAGTTATTTATTTATGAAAGGTATCGTGGCGGTAATGTGGGTTTATGAGGATGTGCGGTAGTAGTAGGAAAGTGTACCTTTGTAATAATATTTACCCCTATTGGATATATATAACAACTTACAGTGAGAATTTGTCTGTGCATACTCTTTGCTATAAGCAAAGCTTGATTCGGTACATGTAATATTTTACCGCTTAGCAACGTATAATGTATTATATTTTCTATAACCCACCACGAGATTATTAGTATGAGTATATGAATGTTTTGACGGCAGTTACATGTTTAGCGGTCCTACCATCTCGTGTGATAATTTGTACTACAGACATGATTGAAAAGAATATATTCATTTAAATATCAGAAATTGCATAAACTTCCATAAGTAAACTTTCCTTCACATTTCTCTCTGATTAATTCTGAAGAATCCATATTTTAGTAACTGTTTTCCTATTCTTCAGACCTATTCACAATTGTTAAGACTTTTCGTTCGTAAAATTGCAAAAGGTTACGTTGCTGTTTGTGCTTTTAGTAATACCTTGTTGTCAGTAAACAAGTTCCAGAGAGTTAAATCTACCTTGTGTTAAACTCGGTTGATAACAACTGGGCATTTTAAATGAAATTAACCTTCTTGAATTGGTTACCTTCTTCTAACCTATTTTATTGGTTAATAACAACCAAACACTGTATTGTTTCTACACATTTTCCAATAACCTTTTCCTATTGATTAACGGTGATCTCGTAAAGTAAACATTTTTATCTCAGAAGGGTTCCTGCAAATTATTAACTGGTTGTAGCAACCAAATTAACCATTAACCTCCACTAGGTTAAAGCTTAAGTGTAGTGGGAAATACGAGTTTTGCCGTTTTTTCGAGATAAGACTTGCAGGTGGCAACGCCCCCTTCGAAATAACAAAGGACTTCGCACAATATTCATGAACATTGGATTTCGGTGTGATTCCTTGAAATCATGATATGTTGTAGATATTGTGTTTCAAACAAAAAAAAAGTGTGTCAATGGGCACAACCACAAATCAGGGTTGATGTGTTTAAAACAAATGATTAAACGTGTATGTTTTAAAACTTGCTTTAAGCATATGTTTACTTTTATTTTATTTTTGTAAAAAAATCTGCCAGAAAAAGAAAATGGTCAGAATGTGCTTCCAGACCCGTAGCGAGGGAGAGGGTAAAGGGGGCACAGCCAAGGGCGCCGATTTGTCTATAAATTTGGGGGGCCCACTCAGATGCAGAATGGTGTATATATATACCGTATATTCTGTATATATATATATATATATATATATATATATATATATATATATATATATATACCTGTATGTATATATATATATGTATATGTATGTATATACATATACATATATGATTTTAAGGCAAATTGCACTCAAATTATGCCAAATATTGTATATTCACAAATACAGTAGGCGGACTCACATGAGCTTTTGGGGGTCCGGGTCCCCTTGCCCCCCAATTTCGATGCCCTTGCAACCGGTGTTTGTACATTTCAGTTCCTACAAAAAACTGCATGCAGTCTACAAAAAAAAAGCCTTTCTGAGTGAAGCCCCTCTTAAACTATTTTCCTGGATCCGCTACTATTCGTAATTTATTTTCCAAGAAGAAATACATTCCGGCATCTACCTAAATTGGAAATTTACCTAAAATTAGAAGGCATAAGGTATCAGTAATATTAATTTCCTATCTAAGGGGTTACTTGGATTGATGGAAAGTAACCACAATTAGAGGCTAAGACCGTCTATTTTCCAATTTTAGTTTTTCTATGACTTTGATACGTTTCACACTCCAATTTCTGCTTCAAAGTTCCATTATACACAGTAGTATTCTACGAAACTCACTTAACTTTCAAGGAAATTCTTTTATGTGATATCTTTCAAATTATGTCGACCTTTACAGTGACTGCTTTCCATACCTCTACAACAACAAACCCTCCGGGTAATTAGAACTGATGTTAACCGCCAACATTATTGCCAAAATACAGTTAAATGTTCTATCTTACGCTGTCAGATGTATCTTTCTCTTTACAGTTTATGACTGTACAATAGGGTGCATCGAATTTCCACTTTTTTTGAAATCACCTTACCCTTGGCGAATTTTTTTTTTGCGAAATAGTCTCTATATGTCATATAGAAATTCGCAGGCCGATTAGTTAATTTCTTTAGGTGCCACTAACGGCCTAAAGTTTCAACAATTAGTTAAGAAATACATTTAAAAAAAAAACAACTTATACACATTTACTTTTACGAAAACATGTTACCCTTAGTAGTTATTTTTGGCAGAAATGTAGATATTTTACGTCAAGAAAACAGCTTGACCGGTCAAGTCCTTCAGGTGCTACCGGCTTCTTAAAATTTGGACCCCCCCTCCCCAAAAATATATTTTATTCAGTGTTTTGTAAAAAAAAATCGAGTTTTCTTCTCTTATAAACAGCTAATTAGGTAAAAAATGGGGCAATCAAGGTAACAAAAACAGACTTTACAGTAGATTGAATGTTATTAAATAAGACACATAACGGTTGTTGTTCAGCTTATGTTCGTAGCGCGAAGAAAAATAACAATTAATTATTTTTGTAGAAAGACTCCTTTCGATAATACACCTGCACTGCGTAGAATGAAGTCGCCCAAAAGCTAGTTTGTCGTAAAATTAAAAGTGGAGTAGCATCGAGAGAAAAGAAAAGAGTGACTCCTTGTTAGTGTGTCTAGATATGAGATTAGGAGTAATTTTGCGTTGCTTTCTAGACAGAAAAACTGGTGTTTAATGTGGAAACTGTTTACGTTGCTGATTGTGTTAAAGTGAAAATAAGTGTGCATTTGTGTGCGTTTTTGAAGGATTGCGTCCTACTTGTGCTTGTCGGCAGTCATTCCAATGGTGCCGCAAGTTTGGTGAGGTCTTGCGTTGACAAAAGTGTCTAACTGTTCAAAATTGGTTTCGATGAATAAACTATCAAGTGTCCGTAAAGATGTCACCTAAGAACAAGTCACGTTTGAATGTAAGGAACTTTGTCCATAATGTCATTGGATCCCCTGTGGAATTCACTTTTAATCAGCTTCCAACAATCGCTTGTGTTCTTGAACAATTCTTGTGGGAAAGAGAGAACACGGAATGGGAAGCAGTATTTCAGAAGGACCCCTCTGCTAAGGTGCTAGCTCATTCAGTGGCAAGGAAAGTAATTCAAATTTGGGAAAATGCATCAATCAGTGGTGCAGCTATTTTGGGCGAGCAACGGGTTATATCGTTGATTTTACGTTACCAAGAAAAGGTCCGTCAGCTGGAAAAGTTCAAGGACAAACCAGCTTCCAAAGTTGCAGAATCCCAAGAGTTCGCCACCAAAACTTTGATATCGCTTCTTGCAAATGCATCGATCCGGTTGCTTGCACTTCTGCGAGAGAGAAGAAAGTGCCTAAATTGAAGGTTCCATTTTTAATTGACCAGAGAACCACCCGACAGATGGGCATGGCAGGACTTGATAGAAAGGAAACACAGAAACGTGCCAAACATTTATTGCGAAAAACTCGAGGTCAGAAAAATCAACCAAAGCCCAATGAAATTAGTAGTTCCAGAAGACAAAACGATAGTATCCCTTTACAAAATGAATCGTGAGAAGAGTCAGTTTCCACTGTAGAGATTCTTCATGCGCTTAAAAGAAAGAAGACTAGCCCTTCTAAACAAATGATAGTTAGATTGCCGTCTATCTCCAATGCAGTACATAGATGTAATATATCAGACCGCAAGACCGCAATTATCACTTCGTCGCTTTTGGCAGATATCGGACTGATTACCCCAGTTCATAATCAGAAGGTGATCGACAAAAGCAAGATTCGGAGAGAGAACAAATCCTTAGGAAACGACATCGTTGAAGAGGCGAGTGCATCGCTTAAATCCACCGTTATACTGCGACGGAAGAATCAGACTCTCACCCTTGAGACTAAAGACGGCATCAACCACCGAATAATGAAAGAAGATCACTACGTACTGCTTCAGGAGCCAGGATCGAACTATCTTGGCTACATCTCTCCTTCATCTGGAAGAGGAGAGAGCATACGGGCTACAATCACAAAGTTCTTTGTTCATCAACATATCCCCCGGTCAGATCTGGTTGTTCTGGGTTGCCACGGTACTCCTACCAACACTGGTCAGAAGAATGGTTCGATGTCACATATTGAAGTCTTCCTGAACAAACCCCTTCAGAGAATCATATGTATGATACACACGAATGAGCTCCCATTTCGACATTTGATTGAATTTATAGACGGCAAATCTACTGGACCAAATATATTTAGAGAACCAATAGGATCAGCATTTCCAACCTGCGAAGAGTTCCACTCCAGAATTTTCAGCCCGTTCCAGTAGACTGGGACCTCGACTTCACTGAGGATGCATTAAGCACGGATCAAAAATATTTGCGGAATATCTTCCAAGCGGTTTCTTCAGGAGAATGTCCCGTTGAGTTAGCACACATGAAGCCTGGTAAAATTCATCAAGCCAGATGACTAACTACAGCAAATAGAGTCTTACGTTTGTACGTAGGAACAAAAGAACCCACGAATGAACTTAAGCCATCGTCCAGTACATCATGATGGTCTACGCGCCACTCTGATTTGCTGTGATCCGTAATCCATAGTGTGCAGGAGCTCGTCATTTGTGTCAACTCAACACGACTTCTCGCCACATGGAAGCGAAATACAGGAAAATAATTGGCCCAGTGATCCTTAGAAATGTGTGATACGGCCATCCTGAGAACCTACTTATATCAATGTTGACTGACCAAGATGGTAAAGTGCGAGAACTGGGCTGGAGGGGAGTCCTAAAAGCAAGGCAAACGACCCAATCTGGTGATCGCGTACTGATACAAGAATTCGTCGTCCCTGAAATCAACTTAGAAGCGACAAACAATGTTGATATGATTAATTGGTCAACATGCACGCTCATGGAGCCACCACTGACAAAACACTTGAGCCTGCAGAAGCTAAACGAAAATGTAAAGATGGCTCTAATGGCTGATGAATCTATTACATCCTTACCCTGTCACACTCTCGCTGTAGAAAGAATGGTGAAGTTGGTGACAGAAGTGGTATCAGCGGTATGTGGGCAAGAAGCACGACATAGATTTGTCCTAGCAACACTACAATCAAGAAAAAACATACCAGAATTTAATACAAAAACAATTTGAGGTAAGAGTAATGATATGAACTTGCACCACCATATGCAACGTCAGTATATACAGGTGGGCGCGTGGGCGAACCTCAAATTGCAGCCACCTCCTCGTGGTGAGTTCTGGGTTATTTCCATCATTAATGTTTGGAAATAAGCAAAGAGCTGCAGATGTAAAACAAAATCTTTCTTATCTAATTAACGATTGAGATGAATCACAAACAATGCAACTGTATTTTTAAGAAATGAAAAAAAGTAGGGACATATTTGTCCATATTTTAAGCCACTGATGGCACCTGCATAACTTGACTGATCAAGCTGATTTTTTTTTCACGTAAAATATAGACTTTTTACAGAAACAAAACCACATAGGATAACCATATTTCATAAAAGTACATATTTTACATTTTTTAAAATAACATTTATTTTTTCACAAAATTTAAATATTTTCGGCCGTTGGTGGCACCTAAAGATATTGACCAATCGACTTGCAATTTTTTACTCGTTATATGGAGGCCATTTTGCAAAAAAAAAAAAAAATATCACTAAGGGTAAGCTGATTTCAAAAAACGTGGAAATTCGATGCACCCTACTGTGCAACTCTTTTGATGTTTTGTTCAAAGTTACCCCTAAAGTGCAAAACAACCCATTCTTACGGTACCAATTATAAATATGCATGTATTCAGATTTCAGAATGTGTTACCAACACTGGTTTGTAATACTGATATATACCTCTAGTTCATCTATATCGCCTGATATATAATATACAACATTCTCACCTAGAAATCAGATTCACCTATTGTAATATGAGTCTCATCTCTTCCCTTCCCAGAGTAAGTCCCTGTCAGCTCCCTTCCCAGAATATATATAGGATATATATATATGGGAACCAGTGATGTATTTACGATTTTGTTTCGGGGAAGGGCTTTGCTAACTTTTTGCTGTGAAAATTCCGCCAGATATGTCATTTACTTTGAAATAGTAAGTAAAATTTCGGGTGGCTTAAGCTCGGAAGCCTCCCCTGAAATACGCCACTGATGGGAACTGTCTAACCCGTGGCCCCCCAAAGTTGAAGAAAGATTTGTGTCGTTGCCTTTAACAGTCATTAGATTATGCAGGGACAAGCAGATTAATTTTTCACTTCCCAAAATTGAACTCCTTCCCACAGTATTATGTACTTACATGTTTTGTCTTCTTCATGAGATAGTTGTACAGCGTGAGCACAGAAACAGTACGTAATTTTAAAGTCCCATACAATTAACATTTAATAGAATATTTACATGAAATTTTGTACAGAGCTCGGTACAAAGTATTTTCTCATCTATCTTTTCAGAATCCTAGTTCTGACCAGGGCAGCTAGAGGGCAGAAACATCGAAAATGGCGTTCATTCCACAGCAACAAAACTGGTGTGTTTTACAATTTGCAAAAACAAGCAGTTTTGTGAGAGTACAGCGTGATATCAAACAACAATTTAATGCTGATCCACCCACACACAAATCCATTGTGAAGTGGTCTAGAACGTTTATTTAGACGGGGTGCATTTGTGATCAAAGAAAAGGACATTCAGGTCGACGTCCAGTATCCGAGGAAACTGTGGAGTGCGTAAGAGCAGCCTTCGTACACAGCCCAAAGAAGTCTACACGTAAAGCTAGCAGAGACTTGCAGATGCCACAATCAAGCGTTTGCGGAGTTACGATCTTACGCAAGCGTTTGCGGTGTTACCCGTACCGACTGCAGTTGGCTCAGAAGTTATACCCACAAGACAAGGTAAAGCACCGTGAGTTCTGTGAGACTATGCAAAATTTCATGGAGGATGACGAAAACTTTCTGAGGAAGATCATTTTCAGCGATGAGACGACATTTCACTTGAAGTTGAAGGTGAATAGACACAAGGATATGGGGAACCCAGAATCCTCATGCAACCGTAAATGTGGAACGTGACTCACCGAAAATCAATGTTTTTTGTGCAGTATCAGAGCGTCGGGTGCACGGTCCGTTCTTCTTTCAGGAACAAACAATTACAGGTGAAAGTTACTTAGCATTGCTACGTAAGTGGTTGATTCCGCAACTTAGTAATGCAGAGATAGACGACTTCGTTCCACAACAAGATGGAGCGCCGCCACACTGGCATCGTGCTGTACGCAGGTTTCTAAACGAGAACCTCCCAAACCGATGGAAGGGCGCTCTGGAGTCAATGTTCAAGTTCTTTGCAAGTGACATCCAAGATCACCTGACTGGACTGTTTGTGACTTCTTTCTGTGGGGATTTGTGAAGGACAAATAATATTCACCTCCACTACCCGCAACTCTGAACGATCTCCAAAAACGCATCAGTACTGCTGTCAACTCCATCACACCGGATATGCTTCACAACGTGTGGTTGGAGCTAGATTACCACCTCGATATTTCTCGCGTTACAGGTGGCGCGCACATCGAGTGTTTGTGATTTCAATTATTGCTACAAAAACATTTTGAGTTTATGTATCACTGTTCAAAATTTCATCAAAATAGTCCTTCGCATATTAAATTTACATTAATTTGTAACCTGGGACTGTTTCTGTACTCACCCTGTATAACGTTTTCTGCTTCCTTTTCTCCACCAGTTTACAGAACTGTTTTATAACTTCATTCACAATCACAGTGTATGTTAGTTAGCAGTGTATTTTCTGTTAAAAGTTGAGCTTCTAAAGTGATAACTGAACAGCTTGTGTTTCACAGTCGTTGATTTCTTCGACTTCGAGTAATCCAAACGACTCAGAAGGCGAATCTATTGTTTACAATCACACAACTACTCTACCAACAATTACTTACTCTTGCGCCAGGCCACCGATTTATTACACAAATATAGTTTTTTTCTTCTTTTTTAAATTATGTCGCAAATTCAGTGCTATTTCGTCAACTGATTTTAGCAACAAAATTTGGTTCATTTACAATTTTTAGAATAATGATTTAGAGATTTAAATCGAAACAGAAGTTTGACGGATATATTTAGTAACTACTTCTGTGAGTTTTTTTGTCGCTTATTGTTCTTGTATATCTTTTCTTTTCTCAAATTATAACAAAACACGAATGATCCTTATCCGACAGAATATTATGTTTCCATTTTTCTTTTTCCTTCCTCAATTCTTTCCTTTTTCTTTGCTTTGAAACATTAATCAATTTTATCATAATTATGTCATTAACAATAAAGGTTAATTGGAGTGTTTTGTTTTGACAAAAAAGTCTGTCAAAATATTCTGTTTTTGTTTTCTGCAAATTGTTTTCTACATTTTGTTTTCTGCAAATGGAACAATCCTGATTAATGGGACGTATGCTCACTCTAACATTTAGTTCATTAACTTTTATTTAGGGCACATGTGACGTACAGTGATGTTCCTCATCTACGTTTACCATAACAGTATATTGCCCCAAACACCTTAATTGTATTGCATCCCAGGCTTTTTTTAATCTTTGTATGTTAATGATCAATGTTCTTAATCTTGAATTTGTGTACTGCAATATTGTCAATACAGGATACTATTACGCCCACGACTCAACAAAGAAAAGTAATATAAAGGTAACAAAGAAATTTTCGTCGCTTTTCTACCCACCACCATATGTCATCTCAGACGTACCTAGAAGATCAAAAATAGCATCGATGACCCTCTGCCAACGTTCTGTAAAGCCATGCATTTCATCGAGGTAAAACTAGGTGGGCCATGAAGCGAAGAAAATATCAAATGCATTTTGTACCTCTACTAGGGATTTGAACTGGTGTCTTCTAAGGTGATTATTCAAGGAACGGGACATGTGATGGTCGGACGATGCAATGTCCGGTGAGTATGGCGGATTCAATACTGTTTCGCATCCAGTTCGGAGAATGGTGTCTCCTGTCTTCTTAGCCACATGGGGCTTAGCGTTGTCCTGTAACAGTAGGACCGCTTTGCGATTCTGAGTTGCTGACTCCAGAGTATTGAGTTTTTCTTGAACACCGCTCAACTGCTAACAGTACATAGTTGTATTCATGCTCTAAATAGCTGGTAGCAAATCCGGATGCACGATGCCGCGAACAGTCCATCAAACACGAAAGAGGATCTTCTTCTGGTGCAGTGATGGTTTCGGCAGTTTTGTAACCCGTTCATGGATATTAACCAATGATGACTTCACTGTGCCGTGGAGCTTCCTACAGGGATCACTTGTCATCACATGTTAACGCCCTATCGACAAATATCCCGTTTCTCAGACGAGACAGCAAAGAAACGCAGATGTCTGCTTGCGTTGTCTTCTGGTCCGGAGTCAAATCGTGGGGAACCCATCGACCCACCTTGTAGTTGTTCCGAAGTTGACGGAGGTGCTGGCGAATGGTTTCTCCACTCAGACTGAAGTGTAGTCCCAGTTCTTTACTTGTCTGGCCACTGTTCCAATTAATTACTGCTGTTTGAAGATCTTCATTTTGCATATGTGTTGTTCTTCTGGCACGTGATGCGTCTTCGTGTGTTTCGTTACCGTCCTTAAACTTGTTAAACCACCGCTGCACTGTCCGCGTAGCTACGACACATTCACCAAAGGCCTTGCATATCTTTCGCCTCGCTGCAGTGGCGTTTTACCCTAGTTTAAACTCGTACAGCATACATGCCCTCATGACACTCTGTTGAAAACAAATTTTCACTGTGTCCTTACGCAAGTTCACGGTATAACTGAACTGCCACAACCAGGGTGTATATTGGATATGCCCACATCAGCAATTGACCTTCGCCTTATCTCCATTCACATTCAACTCACTTTGTGAGGGTTAACGGAACACAGACCTCTAGAAAACACGACATACTATTCTTAGTTATCTTTTATTAATAACAGGAAGCATAAGAAAAATTTAGAATTCGCACTGCATTTCTAATAAGAAGCATATTGATTTTGGTAATGTGGGAGTTAGATAGACAGCAAGAACTAAACCATTCCATAAGTAATCATTATAATTATTATAACTACCACTATTAATAACAATAAGTGATACAAATATTTTATGGAGAAGACAAATGCTTACCTCCGAACTAGATGACGGTATGATAAGTTCTTCCAATATCGCAGACCGAGAAGATTCAGCATTGTCCTGGAAGAGAGATAAGATACTAGTTGACCATTTTATTATTAATGAAAATGAAAGATTTTCGTTACTATTAGGGACTTGTATTGGTGTTCATTGACATTAGCCAGGGATATTTTGTTTAAGGAAATATCCTAAACGACATTAGAAACTGTAGTTAGTCTGCATATTCTTGAATGGCGGAAATTACTTATCTAATCATATCCAGGCAGACGAAAATTTAACTTTTACAGAAATGTTTCCTAAATTTCAAATATTATTTCTTGATTAATTCATCCCTTAAATACTTATCTGTCCCTTTTAATATTTAAAAAGTGCTCAGGAAAAATTCAAATCCCACAAAATTTACGCTGAGCTGGAAGAAATTGTTTCCAATATTATTTTCTTTTATGCCGTAACTAGGTGAGACATGTTGTTTGTCGTTTAGAAAGATAACAAAAATACGAAGAAATTCTCAAAAAAACGTGTCTGTTTGTTTAACACATAATAAGACAAAACGTACAAAAGATGCAAATTATCGAATATTTTCTTCTCGATTTTCATGACTCCGATATCAATGGTAAACGAAACGAAGAGACTCATCATCAATATATGAGAATTGTAGATACCAGTCTGTTAAGTCAACATTTTGATATATCCTCAATTTCACGAAAAACACCCACAGGAAATGAACATTTTTACGAGTTTCTCACCGGTTTCAGTAGTGAAAAGTTTCCATTTTTCACCAGCTTAATCTGAATGGTCGGTTCAAATCTCTCCCGAACGAAAATGATCACTCACATAAAATGATCTTGGACGTCATTTCGACTGATAGTGTATCCTGATGTAAATTGTCGAAGTATTGACCTAAACTATTTGACGATGTAGAGTCATTATGTAAGTCATGGTTATGTAAATTACGTACACTTTCTAGTCGAGGATGATACCACAGAAACACTTGATTCATTGTCAGAAATAGAGAGATACAGGAATGTTTGGAAATTCTTTTCATCTGACCAAAGACTGAACTATTACGGTCAAGCGAGTTAGTTGATCCTTATATTAATTTCATTTATATTTCATAAATATTATTTATGGTTTCATGTGGGACGTAATTTACATGACTGAAGACTAGCTTATTTTACTCACTGCTTTGTAATCAAAAAAGAGACTATCATATATATATTGTCTTTACAATACAAACAGAAAACAACATATGAATTATAAAATTAGTATTTTTTCAGCTGAATCGTTAAATAGAGAAATAGTCTCCAGTAATAAGAATTATGTTTACAAAATATTATTCCCATGTATCTCCCTCTTAAGGGAATTATCTAAGCTATATATTTGAATTTTATTTATGGTAGAAATATGGCAGAGTTTAGTCTGAATATTGCAGCAGTTACTACTAATAGAAGTACTATTTACTGTCATTTGTAAATGATTGTGACAAGCTCATTTTTGAAAGTCGTCGATCATTACTTAAAATGGAACAGCTTTCTTAGTTTTAAAGATAAAACAATGATACTTTGCTCGTTAGAAATCTCTTGAATCAGAAAGTAACAACGTATAGGACATTCTCGTTTCAGAGTTATGCACAGTTAAATCTTAAAGCATAAATTAAGGGTACATTTCTGTTTCACTTTAATGCACCATATTTGAATATGGCCATAGTGTATGAATACTAGTTGTTATAAACAATATTTTCAAAGGTACTCTTCGTCAAATGAAATAAGAATGTTTTTTTTAATCTTAAAGTGTCGAGAAGATATTATGTTTCAAAATTAAAAGAGACAAACTCTTTCGGCGGTCCTCTTGATAGCCTTACATATTGTTTTCCCAAGCAGGAGTATTTTAAACTTCGAGTATTAAGCTATTGCGGGCTAAATCCCATACATTCCTAGAAAGGACGAGCTATTTTATATAATGGAACCGGGGCTGGAACCTACACTTTCATTAGATCGTAGCTCACGAACGCACAGTCTGTGTTTAGAACATGCCTGGCGCTGAGTGATTCAATTAATTAGTACTACAAGCAGTCTTATAAGTCAAGGCGAAGTGGATATTTAAGCTTAGTCTCAATAGCCCCACTTTAACAATTACTTACAAGGAACAGGCCATGCACCTGTCAACGGGATTTACTAATCAAACCTGTCCACTTGATAAACATAACAAAGATATTTTCATGCACAGAGACTTAGGTGCCATGGACAACGGAGTAAGTCCCTTGGTCCCATTGACCCTGTTAGTATAAAGAAAATCGTAGACTCGCAGTGAAATAGCTATTACATCAGCACTGTTCATTGGAAAGTCATTGTTTATAGTCTATTCTGTTAAGCATGAAACAAACTTTCCAAAGGTGTTATGTATTCGCGTCTACAATGTACATGAACAGGGAAAATTGGGAGAATGTAGCAAAAGTTCCCTCTAGAAATTCCCCTTTTCAACTTTGGACACCTCTGGAGTAATCTCTTGTAAAAGCACACAGTATAAAGGTATCTCAAAAGCGGATACGAAATGTGGATATCTAGTTGTGTATTGATAGATGGAATAGATATGAGGTAAAAGCTTCTTTACGAATACACGATTTCCTCTCTCATCTATACATATTTCTAATCCCCTATACTACTTTTTTAGATACATTTGTATTGTGTACTTTTCCCAGGGTTACATTAGAGGGTGTTAAAAATGTGTTAAGAAATCTGGAAAACTATTTAAATATGCTGTATTTTTTGCGAAAATTTTCTTTCGTTATTGAAAATCACTAATTCTATAGCAGAGCCAAGAAGAGATAGCCTCTGGAGTTTCGTACCACATGCGAAGAGAAAATATGGCCCCTACTTTTGTGCCAATATTACCAGCGAAGTTTATGAATGCACATTTGTCGAAGTTATCCGTAGACATACGGATATTAAAGCTTGTTAATTACTGTTTTACACTACATTCATCAGGTTCTTTCATAGTCTAGCTCGGTGGACTACATCACATTTAACCTGATAACCATAAAAATCCAGTGTTGGCAGGAGCAGTTACTGTTTTTATAAACTTAACCAAGAAAGTTCTGTCGCTTTCTCACCCATCACCTTCGAACATTGATATTTAATCTAAGAAGTACCTGGAAGATCAAAAATAACATTGACGACCTTCTGCCAACGTTCTGGAAGGCTATGGATTCCATCGCAGTAGAACTATTTGGGCATTGAATCGAAGAACCTATCAAATACGTTTTGTAACTCTACTAGAGACTTGAACTGGCGTCCTCTAAGGTCATTGTCCAAGGAATAAAACAGGTGATAATCGGACAGGGCAATGTCTGGAGACTATGGCGGATGCAACAGTATTTCAAATCCAAGACGTATAATAGTGTCCCGGGTCATCCTAGCCACGTGGGGCAATACGTTGTTCTGTAACTGGAGGATCCCGAATCAGAATCAGAAGTACTGGTTCGAGAGTTTTGAGTTTTTCAACTGCTGACAATACACAGTTGCATTGATACTCTGACCAACTGGTAGCAATTTCCGATGCGCGATATCGCGAGCAGTCCACCAAACACACAGTAGAACACTTTCTAAAGCTTCATACAGGACTCATTTGTCGTCACATGTCAACACTCTGTCCAGAAATGACTCCTTCCACAGACGTTGAGTTGAGTTGATTTTAGTTTAGGGTGCCTTTCAGCATTGAGGCTATATGAGACGTGGACCTACTGATTAACGTGGAATCCGAACCCCATGAGCTCCCGCCGGTAATCGAACCCAGGTCTCCCATCCTTCCACAGACGATACAACAAAGAAACACAGGTGTCTGCTCGTCTTCTCTTCTGGCCCGGACTCAAATCATGTAGGACCCATGGACGCAACTTGTAGTGCTTCCGAAGTTGATGGATCTGCTTCCGAATGGTTTCTCCACTCATACTGAGTTGTAATCCCAGTTCCTCGCATGTCTGGCCACTGTTCGAATTAATTGCTGCCTGAATATATTAGTTTTGTACATGAGTGGAGACATAAGTTTTGTACATAAGTGTGCTGATCTTCTGTCTCGTGGTGTCTTGGAGTGGCTCTTAGAGTGTATCGTCATCGTTCTTAAACTTGTTAAACCTCCGCTGTACTGTCCGCGTAACCACAACAACCACACCAAAGGCCAGGTTTATTTTTCGCTTAGCTGCAGCAGTGTTTGATCACAGTTTGAACTCGTACATCAGACAACATTTATGACGCTCAGTGGAGGTTCCATGTTCACTATATCCTTTCGCACGTTCACGGTGTAACTGAACTGCCACAACCAGGTAGCATGTTGGATATACCCAGACCAACAACTGGCCGTTGCCTTATATCCATTTTTATTCTAATCACTGTGTGAGGGCAAAGTGAACACAGACCTCCACAAATACGACAGAACTCTCCATGTTACCTTTGTAGTAGATATTGGCCTGTTTTAATAATATTTCAGTTTAACGTCCTATGTTTATGCCCTTTATTCTAAGGGAGAAGATGATTAAGGCAAATTAATGATAATGAAAGAATTCGTGGAATGAGAAAGTGGGTGAAAAGAAATGTACCCATAAAACAGGGACACGATGTTGTCCACCACAAATTTGCTTGGGCCCCACACACCAGAGAAAAGTATCTACCACTAAGTCACCGTGTGCACTTTAGATATATTTAAGCGATTGTAGAAAAAAAACTTATTTTACAATGAAAACTATTTTTTACGATTAACCGACTTATCTCGATTGCGTCTTTTAATCTGTATTCCGGCAATGGGAAAAAAATGAAATGATATTTTTGAGTTTTACGTCCCACGGTTATGCCGGTTAGGCTAAAGGAGACGGTGATAATGAGTAATGAATGAAATGGTACAATGAAGAAAGTGGGAGGAAACGGGAGAACCCCGAGAAAACCCACGCACACGGTGTTTGTCCACCACAAAGTTCACTTGGCGGGGGCTGGGTTCGAACCTGGGACCCCAAGCGCCAGAGGTGAACGCTCTACTACTGAGCCACCGCGGCCCCATCCGGCAGGCCCGTGCTGGCGCACCGGGACACCTGGACATGTCCCGGTGCGCCCTCCGAAACATCACATTATATATAAAGGTACATTTTTTTAATAATAAATTCTTTGTATTACTGGTATTATTGGTAAAGAACCTATGATAAGTACAGTGCGATCATTACATAAGACGCCTTTGCGAAAACACATCAAAGATAAATGGTTTCATTTATTCTTCTGTATGACACAGTTCTGAACCATGAATACATACTGTTACTGTAGTTAAGAACTCATGAAGGGTACAGTGCGCCCTTTGCAAAGGCGCCCTTGCGAAACCACATCAAAGATGAACGGTTTTATTTTTCTATATGGCATAGTTCTGTACAATGAATATATACTGTTGGGGAAGGAACCGTGAAGAGTATAGTGCGCCCTTTACGTAAGGCGCCCTTGTCATATGATTATTCCCTTTGTTTTAGAACAGTGTTAGAATAATTAGTGCCTATTGTATTTCTAATATTGATTTATTAGTATATATTTAGCTTCATTTTGTGTGACAAAAAAATCTTACAAGAACTAAAAAATGTTTCTCTAGTAAAGAAGTTTTCACAGTTTAGCTATTTACGTTAATAAACAAACTTTGGGTTTTAATACATAAAATGGCGCCCGTATATATACAGGATGTAACTTAATTAACATAAACTTCAGAAAATGGCTCCTGACACGGATATAAAACGAAAAGTATACACCAACCTGAGTGTAAAAATGCCTCCTTTTGGCACCTTGATCACACGAAAATTTGTCGGCAAAATGTAAGAACTGCCATAACTCAAGAATAAAACATCGGATCGAAGTCGGGTAAAAGAGAATGTCCATTATTTTTAGTCGTAGATCCCATTAGTATACTATGGCGGCGCAAGGGTGCCTCCCGAAGAAACTGGAGTATTCCGTCGACTATTTTATCAAACGTTGAATAAGGGCAATGAACAACAATCAAGTACAAGATTTCAACAATCAAAAGTATTAGTACATCGTTCAAATTAGAACACTTAGAATTCGAAAGAAAGAGATATACACATGTGTGATTGATCTATTTCGTCTCAGCACGGAATAAACTCTCGGGAGAAGAATATAAATGAAAAGAATTCTTTATGTTATGACGGTTATAGCTTCTAGGTTATTGATAGTGGTTTATAAATAAAAGGCTTTCTGTCCAAGTTAGGAGTGTGTGAAAATGGAAAAAAATAACTTTGATCCAGATTATGTTTAAAAAGATCGTGCATAGGACAGTCAGGCGGTGTGTAAAGAAACCTAACATGTAGTATTCAAAAATGCAAAGATCATATGTGATCAACGAGTGTACAAGGGATTTTCCAGGTACGTATTGGGCGAAAGTAAGCTGTATTAAAGGATTACCTCCTCGTAATATGTAGTTCCGTGGAATATGATACTTCTGTGGACAGAAGCAACAAAAATGGACGAAACACGAGATGTTGTATATGTTGCATAATGATACAAAGAAATGCGCTGGAACAGTATACTTAATTTATCCGTTAGGTGAATCTTCTTCCAGGGATACTTTCGAGGTGCTTTTCCCCTCTCTTGGAGTTGGAAAAACGCCCCTTAATCCTGACCTACGAAGAACTACATTCCTATTGTGAATATACCAAAATAGTGTCGTAGTTTAGCCCACATATATTTTGATTTTGTCACTGGTGAAACAATGTTTTAGAATAAAATTGTTTCTAGTAGAAAACACATGCAACAAATGGTGGAAAATATTTTTTCGACGTTCTCTATGTACCTTGGAGGTGGTTGAAATGGTTTGGGTACAAAACCTCGCGGCAAGAACCTCGCGGCGACAACCTCGCGGACCAAAACCTCGCCTGGCCATAACCTCGCCTCCCAAAACCTCGCGGCCCAAAATCTCGCCGGGCCGAAACCTAGCCTGGTCAAAACCTCGCCGCCCAAAACCTCGCGGGACAAAATCTCGCCGGGCCAAAACCCCGCCTGGCCAAAACCTCGCCGCCCAAAACGTCGCGGGCCAAAACTTCGCGGGGCCAAAACCTCGCCACCCTAAACCTCGCTGGCCAAAACCTCGCCTTGGCAAAACCACGTCTTCCAAAACCTCGCGCCCCAAAATATCGCCATACCCAAAATCTCGCCTGACCAAAATGTAAATGTTCCAACAGATGATAAGGATGACGGTATGAAAGACGCTGTTTCAGAAGAAGTATCACGGGTATTTAGCCAAGTCCCGCGATACAATATGAAAGTTCTATTTCTGTATTAGAGGATTTCAATGTGAAGGTAGGGCGACATGATGTTTTTAAACTGGTTATAGGGAAAGAAAGTCTGCATAAGGAAAGTAATAACAACAAACGGGCTTAGTTTCGTGAACTTTAGAACATACAAAAACTTAAAATTTTAGCAAAAATCTAATAATATTTATGAAAGCATGAAATAATATATGAGTATTTACGACGTCCCTTGATTATGTCCTGTAGGTTAAAGGAGACGTAGATGACCAGAATGAAGGAAATGATCGAATAAAGAAAGAGGGAGGAAACGGGAATAACCCGAGAAAGCCCACGCACACGATGTTTTATATCTTATTATTATTATTATTATTATTATTATTATTATTATTATAATTATTATTATTATTATTATTTGTAATGTGGAATTGCATATTAAGAAACTCATTGGGTAAATTTTAAAGAAAATTTCATTCGCGGCAGGTTTTGGCCACGCGAGGTTTTGGGCGGCGAGGTTTTGGCCCGGCGAGATTTTGTCCCGCGAGATTTTGTCCGTATTCCGGTTGAAATACCAACACGGAGGAAAGAGAATGTGGCACTTTTGCTTAGACGTAGCAGCACTTACGGAATTATCGTCCCTTCTATATCACTTGCAAGTGGCTTGCGGAAGGCTGTATTGGAGTTTTGATGTGGATGGCATAAATTAGCGTGGCTGTGTTATAGTAGGCATCTGACGCAACTTGTAAGTGATATAGAGTGTCCGATGCTCTGATGTTAAATGTGGAATTGCTGTATAACAGGATAGGTGTAGCGTACGACGGTAGATTGTAGTGTCCAGGTATTCACGTCGTGTAAAACTTTAAACGTTGGTGTTTAAGTAAAATTAATTTTGTTAATCTGTATGTGCCTGCACAATGACAGATTACCCTGCCCACGACCTGACAGATGTGCACCTCATTTATGGAAAGATAAGGGAAAATATCCCAGAGGCAAGGCGTTTATATCGTAACCGTCGCGCTCATAGGAGAGTAACTTTCCCTGTATTTTTTTTCCACGCCTCCATATTCGCCTTCCGGAGATAGGGTCTCTTTAATTCCCCCTACATAAAATCGAAGGAAATTGCACCATGTGGACATTTGAATTTGAACACAGCGTACTGGGAATGATCAAAGACCGTCCTGAAACTAGCAGTAGCCATGTGTAGGGCGTAAAAATCCACATGCAGCTCTAGTGAACGATCAGCAGAGAGATTTAGTGTGAGCGCGCGGTGCAGTATATTGGATATATTTGTGGTAGGACCTTATTTCTTACCGGCCTGCCTGTGTGGGAGTACTTATAATTTATTTTTACGTAATGTTCTCCCAAAATTGTTAGAACATGTGCCCTTGAACATAACACAGCAGATGTGATTATAGCATGATAGTGCACCTGCACATTTTGCCAGGTATATGCAGACCTACTTAATTGAAACATTTCCAGATAGTTGGGATTGGGAGAGATTGACCTGTGTTATGACCACCTCTTTCACCCTAACTCACGCCCATTGATTTCTTATTTGGGGCGTTATGAAACGCGTTTTGTATGCAACACTAGCCACGACAGCCGAAGAACTTGTTGCTTGAGTTAACATAGCTGTGGCAATCACCTCCGAAATTTCAGGTGTGTTTAACCGCACGCGGAAAAATTTGCTTCGGCAATGTCATCTTTGCAATGCGGTCAACGGTTGACAATATCAGACTGTGAACTGTTATTCCTCACAGCTGTTTCGTGTACATACGTTTGATAAAATACTGCAAGGAATATTACTCAATTTTCTTTGGGAGTCACCCTTGCACCGCCACTGAACTACATCCGATTGTACACTAATGGAATCTACGACTAAAAATAATGGACATTCCCTTTTGCACGATTTCGATCCAACATTTTGTTCTCGAGTATGGCTGCTGTTGCATTTTCTCGAAAATATTCGGGTGGCCATAGCTCAGAGGCATTTCTACACCCAGGTTGGTCTATACTTTTCGTTATATATATATATATATTCACGTTTGTATGGGCGCCCTTTTGGTAGACTTGTCCACCGCCCTCGTTAGTGACCCAGCACGGGCCAGCCGTCCGGCAATTGGAATTGGACTGTGCATTATAATTTAATACTACTTTAAAGATATATCTAATTGATAACGCATATTCCTCAGAGATTCTACTGAAAAAATGTAATATCTACTTCCTAGAAAAGATGATCCTACGACCTATATTTTTTATTTTATGAAATTGCTCATAAAATGAAATTTAAGACAATTACTTACATCTAGTCCATTCGTAGACGCCACGTTCAATGAAACTATTTGACTTGATGTTCCAATCTTGTCCTTGTCCATCCTAGTGCTAAGTAGGAAGAAATTACATATGCATTATAAACTGCTTTCCTCATATATTTACTTTAATTGGAATATATTAGCTCTAGCTATCAACCACTAAGACAGAATTCTAAATTTTCCTTATGTATATGAGACACAGGGCCACCATTAAACCCAGCATTATACATACAAACGTTAACAGACTGACTTCAGTAACGAACTCAGACGAGACAAATGCTCTAGTTATATATTCCAAGACATAATTCAAATATTCTCTTAAAGGGTGTGCAAGAATTAGGTTCCTAATGAAAATTATATATGAGCTTTTAGATATATAATCAATTTTCACGAAGCGAAAAGCATTTTATTCCATACAATGGTAGTATTGTTAAGAATTTGTAAACTTCCATATAAGCAGCATTATTTTACACAGTTTCCTTAAACGTTTGGGGATGTTTAAGACAAACGTTTACAGATATTTCAGCGGTGTATTCGCAAGAACATTGAGATTCGCTCCTCCAATTTATATAGAGCTTTGGATTTTAGGTGACAAACTTACTCTTTTCCTAACTCGCAGAGGAGAATATCGCACGATAATAGGACATGAACTCGTACATTCAACGCTGATACGTTATAACCAACTTCCAAGGAAATATTGTCGAATCACGTTCGTACAGGTCGTGCGAAGTAAGGCCCAACCCCATCTTGGTTAAAACTTAGGTCGTTATAATTGTCTCACGTGGATACAATACAGTGAACATAATCGTCCATCATAAGGTTCTGCATTAACTGTGTCCCGAATGACAGATGGACCCACGATTCTCCATGGTCGAAAACTAAAGTCTTCCTTCAGAAAACTTCGGATTATGTGTCGGGTTAAACCACTTTCGCGAAATATCTGTTTTTGTGATATCTAAGGAGATCAAGTAAACATTTTCTGAATAACTTGCACTTTGTGCTTCATCCTAGATATTGAAGTGCCACCTCGTGTCAAAACATTTGGTAATACACCCGTGTCCATTACCTTCGAATGACAGTTGCTTGTGAATATTGCATTTACCGAAGCGCAAGGTCCTTTTATTGTTCGCTACCATGCACCGCGGTCGCTCAGTGGTAAGCGTTATCATCTGGTGCTTAAAGTCACTGGTTCGATCATAGCTCGCACCAAGTGTTCTTTGTGTTGGGGAAACACCGTTTTCATGGGTTTTCTCTCGGTTCTCCCGTTTTGTCTGATTTCATTTATTCCATTCATTCATTTCATTCATTTCCCATCATCACCGTCTCCTTTGGCCCACACAGCATTACTGTGGGAAGTAAAACTCACATATTTCATTTCATTCTCTTCGCTAAAATCTCTGTTGCTGTATTTCTCCACCGATTCTAAGAAAAAAAAATATGGAAATCATTTAAGTATTTAAAAATTCATAATCATTTTTAAGTAGGGAGTTGATTCCATAAACCGTTTACAAAGTGCTCTATTGCTTAAAAGCAGATTTCAAAATTTCCTTACAAATATAAGAGATGAAATAGAGGTAGACAACTCTGAAGTCGCTGTTAACTTTTAACATGTTATCGGATTGACTCTATTGATGAATTCGCTAAAATAATGGCCCTATGTATCTTTTTCAAGTATATATATAAAAAAACATTGACTTCATTAGCGTGCTCGTGCCAGATAATGTTCCTAGCTGTTTACTCAACGGAAATATAATTTCTAAAAATCGTTTCCGTTGAACAATTATCGAGCGGAAGAACGTACGCACGGAGGAAGGTATTAAGAACGTTACCTGACTGGTTTCACTACACTTTCTAATAATAATTATTTACATAAATGAGTGTAACAGTGTTTGTTCTCTAACTTCTCCTAGATCCCTGAGTTGGGTGATTTTAGTATCTGACTTGTTCATTGTCTATTTTATAATTTAGACATATTAGTGAATTATAATGCCTGTTCTAAAGAGAGATAAAAATGGATCAACTATTCATGTAAAACATTGACTATCTCACGGTCTTGGTTGGCTGGTCGAGAGTTACTTTAATTATTTTTTAAAAAATAAATAGGGCATCTTATACGTAAATAAATGAAACATTATTTATCCGGGAACTCGTGTTATGTCGCTACACCGATTTTTTGTTTATTGCTTTACGAGTGGACCATGACCTAACTTCGGATTTTGTTATGCTATTTTGATTAAAATTTTTATCTTAATGGGGAGCGGAGGCTAAAACTTGATGAGAAGAGTTCAGTCTCTCACGATCCTATTAACTATTACCTTTAAAAGGTAAAAATTGGTGTTTGCTATTGTTCACAGGTCATTAGTGTAGTGGATGGAAAGTGTTTGCATATTTAGTCAGTAGCCGTTTTAATAATGTAGAAGAAAAGTGTGTAAATTAATTTGTCTGTGAGCTTGTTGTTGTTTATGATTCGGTGAATAATTAAGGAATTATTAGAGTAAAATGAATGATTATTATTTTTCCAGTTCTTTTCAACTAAATATACTGGAGGGTTATGTCCAAAGTATTTTCGGTGTATTCCTGGTTCTATGGCTTTGCATCATAGCAGAATGTATTACTGTCATATGGAATTACATGAAAACGTCTAAAGTTGTCAAGTAATAGAATTCCTGTTCAAAATTGGTGATGAAACAGACACAAGAATTCTTTTTGGTCTATGGGGATAACATACTAGACCGCGCCAGTATGCAACGTTTATTGCAGCGATTTAAAGATAGTGATCTCACTCTTTTGACCAGAAAATTATAGCCGTCCTTTCTCTGGGATTAGTGGAGTTTAATTTTCATAGACTTCTTCAAAAGATTGCTCCACTATTCACAAGGAGAGTTATTGTTTGTGACTGGACAAGATACAACGTGCTCTCCAGACCAATAGACCAGAGGTGTAAGCAAAGGTTATGAAACCCCGTCATGACAATTCCAAGCATCACACAGCCGTGATGACACAGCAGAAATTGATGAAAATTGGCTTCGAATTTCTTCCTGTTTGGTCCTCTGAATGCTCACCTGCGCTGTAAAGCATTCGACAGTGACAAAGCCCACATTTTTTGTGATAAAGAAAGGATTAAAAGTCGGTCTCCAAAGTGAATTCATGGCACTTAAAGAACGTAGGATGAGACACGTCACAGCAAATGTAAGCTACATTGAGTGAGTTTATACATCAAAATTTCACATCAAATTACAACTAATAACAATATCAAAACCATGTGTGCAAAAGTTATTGAACTTCGTTTGTTTAAAAGTTCTTCATTTAAAATAAGCAGACTCGCGACCCTGCGTTTCTAAACATTTCCGTTTTAAGGAAGCATGTTTTATATGTGAACTCCCCTTATATAGTTGTATTAATTTTAATTATTTCTGCTATACGGGTGTACCCTGTTCTTTAAGCGTAAGGGTTATGATACTACAAAATATGTTTATTCGCGAAATCCTAAAACGTTCCGCCAACTCTGATTGTTCTTAGTACAAGAGCTACGTTATCTCTCTCTCTCTCTCTCTCTCTATATATATATATATATCTATATATATATATATATATATATATATATATATATATATATATATATATATTTATGAAAAACAATGAAAGACTTCTTTGTCCTGTTGCGTGGGAAGAGAAACAGTTCCCATCGAAGAAAGGACTTATTTGCGTCGCAGAATAAAGTAGAAATTGAAAAATAATTACTGTCTTTACGAAATATACAGAGCATCCACAAAAGATACTTCTATAACCTGGTGACTGTTATATAAGTACTGGCTTAACATAAGTTTTAGCATATTCTCCACAAGGGGAGAGAAAGGTGTGAAGCGGTGGTAAGTAAAAATAATAGCAAACGATCGATATTTTGTGTTGAACGTATGAGATTAATATTGTCGCTGGATATGAAGTTTAAGTTCAAATGCGTACCCTATACATACTCTAGGGGAAGGAAGTGGTACAAAATTTTTCACATAAACCTATTATTTCCGTACGAAGTACGGTCATTTAGCTAGTAAACGTATCGGATTTAACAACAGACCGGACAAATATACCAACTTCATTATAACAAAGATATTTAATAAATGATGGAAAGAGAGGAAAGTTATTAGAACTGAGTAGAATCCCATCTCAAATAATGGATTATATCGAGTTATATCAACAATTTAGACTCCATACTGATAAGCAATCCTATGTTAAATGAAAAAGCAATGCTTCCAGTTTCCAACGGAACATAAAGATAAACAAAAAAAGTAAAAACCTGTACATTTTTGGCAAGGAACCTATAACACCTCGAATCTGTTTGCGACCAATACTGTATTGTTGCTATAATCAGGCCTCAAAAGAAGACACATTGCCAAGATCATAGATCATTGCCAAGAAAGTTTCACGTAATTGGTAAGAGAGACTGTGGTGACAAGCCAATGGAAGTTAGTGCTATTCAGTGACAGTAGTAGGATTTATCTGACATACAGAAATAGTTCTCTGTACCTGTGCAAACTTACAGATGAAAAAGAAATTCCGGTGTGTTCTCATTCTTCATATAGTACCCACATTTCTTCCTGCCACTTGATTCAACTCGTGGCTGGTCTTCGTTCAGGGGGTTAAGTTTGGTACGTTGTGCATTAGTAATTTCATCACAACCTGTCTTCTTGACATTATTTAAAAACTTTCTGGGACCATACCTTCCACCAGTATAACACATGTCCCCATTCTGACAGGTGAACGCAGAGTGTTCTACACGGTATACTTTGACTACCCTAGCCTTCTAAGCCTTATCTAAGCCGGCTTAGCCCTCTCCGGATATAAGCTTTATCAAGTACGGATGTGGTATAATAGGACGGAGGCTGGCAACCAGCCGGCTATCGAAACGACGCACAGTGAACGAAATGCACAATCTAGGTGTGCCAAAGTATAAAATCAAGTTGCTTGAAAATGCACCCATTGTACCCGCAATGAGTCAAAAAGAAATCACAGATGACAGGAACAATAGTAGAAAAACACGACGTTCTGTAGGGAAATAGGTTTGGACGTATAAAAGACGGGTTGTGATACAGATTTAGTGGGCCAAAGTGAACCCATCATGCTGAACGATTGCTCTGCTATTAGAAATCGAGAACTGCTGCATTTGCTGCTGCAGGGAGGTACTATGATTGAAATACAAATTGACTGAAAAATTAAATGCGTTTACCACAAGTAGCACGCATACAACATGGAAAGTTGCTGTTTGTAAAAAATGATATGTGATATTGCATTTTAAGGGAAAACAATAAAGATATCCTCCTATATCCACCTCGCAATTTGTTTATGTGCAATAAATGAATGTTCTCTTGTGTAATAATAGTGACATTAGCTGCAGAAAACTGCAACCTGATAACGTGTTTAATCGTTTCAGTTACGATATCTATATCCCAGAGAGAGCGATTTGATATTTGGCGTGAGGAAAGAAACTTAACTGCCAAAAATGCTGCAGTTGCAACATACAGGGGTGGACAAAAAAATCTAAAAACACTTCGTACAGTACGTCAGTTTGGCAATCAACTGCACAACACGTGTTGCGTTTGAAAGACGTTTTTGTTTTCAATGTGTCATGTGGACCTTCCTCTTCAGTCAGTAGTAACCAGTTCACCTGCGAGTGTTGTGGTGTGAATGTGATGCGGTAAAATGTGCGACCTGACAGACTTCCAAAGAGGTATGATCATTTGAGCCCATCTGATTGGAGCTTCAGTGACAATAGTGGTTAACATTGTGTGGGTATCGAAATGTACTGTGTCCTATGTCACGAGGGCATACACAATTTATGGGCAAACAACGTCTGCAAAGCACAACTGTGGTCGAAAGACAATCGTGTCAGATAAGGACCGGAGGGCATTAAAACAGATTATAGCAGCTAAAAAAAAAAAGATTATTGCAATGAAAATTATGTTTGAACTCAATTCTGGACTACAGAACCCGGTTTCATTGAAAACAGTGCGACAGGAACTTCGTAAAATGAAAAGTCATTGCGGGGCCGCTATCGTCAGGACACTAGTCACAGCAGTAAATGCGAAGAGGCGTATCCAGTGGTGGAAAGACCACAAGGCGTGGACTCAGGAGCAGTGGAAACACGTAATCTGGTCTGTTGAGTCGACCTTCACCTTGTTTCCAACAACCGGTCATGTTTACGTATGGAGAACACAGTCGCAGGCCTATGATACAGACTGTCTGCTCCCAAATGTAAAACATGGGAGTTGTTCTGTTACATCATTGGCAGTGATATCGTGATATTCTGTAGGTCCCATCATAGTCCTGCGTGGAATGATGAATACTAAGGCGTTTGAGGGACCACGTTCTACCCATGACCCACATATTGTCCCATGATGGTGATAGCATCTACCAAGATGATTTGGCACCCTGTCACCCTACAAAAAACGTCCATCCCACGTCGGATCCAAAGGAGGCCCCACATCATACTAGATATGATTTTCACACTTTTGCAAACGTTTAAGATTTTTTTTATCCAACCCCTGTATGTCTAGAGCAGACTGGGGCTGGAGAAAACAAACACATATGAAAATGTGTACATTCAGCAGCAACAAAACAATTTTTAAAGCAAAATGTATCAAAGATGACAGAAATCAAATCCTGTACTGAAGGAATTTTTATCACGAGATAGTGTGGCAAGATAATAATGTCAACATGGTGCCTCAACGCTAACAAAATGATCCAGAACCAGGGGTAACATCCTGAAACATACTCGGAAGTCCACCGAAGGAATTTGAACAACTATCCGTACCAGCAAAGAAGATAAAAATTTCCTCCTTAGTGAAAACACACTCAACAGAAGAATTAGCATTTGTCGCCCGAGGTAGTTCATATTTGTCTGAGAGAAGAAAATGAAATGAAATTTTTGAGTTTTGCGTCCCACAGTTATGCCGGTTAGGCTAAAGGAGACGGTGATAATGAGAGATGAATGAAATGGTGGAATGAATAATGTGGGAGGAAACGGGAGAACCCCGAGAAAACCCACGCACACGGTGTTTGTCCACCACAAAGTTCACTTGGTGGGAGCAGGGTTTGAACCAGGGACCCCAAGCACCAGAGCTGAACGCTCTACCACTGAGCCACCGCGGCCCCTGTGTCTGAGAGAAGAGATGCAGCTAGCTGCTTATTTCACAGACCTCACGCACCAAGCCTTTTGCCACTTTTATTAAATTTTTGGATATTGTTATCCAGCCACTTCCCATCTCATGATAAAAATGGTTTCATTCCACGATTCGATTTCAGCCATTTTGGGTACATTTTCCTATTAAAATTGTTTACTTGCTGCTGAATGTACTCGTTATCATCTATGTTTTCTCCAGTCCCAGTCTGCTCCAGACATATGTTACAACTGCAGCATTTTTAGCAGTTATGTTTATTTCCTGACGCCAAATATCAAACCGCTCTCTTCGGAATATATATGTATCGTTAATAAAATGATTAAACACGTTATCAGGTTGCAGATTACTGCAGCTAGTGTCACTATTATTGCACAGGAGAACATTCATTTATTGCACATAAACAAATTTCGAGGTGGATATAGGTGGATATCTTTAGTGTTTTCCCTTACAATGCAATATCATATAGTTTCATTGACCCTATGGTGGCCATTGTTCACACGATGGCCACAATCACGTAATTTCAGCAGTAATCACAGAACGTCGCTAATTGTGAGCTTCGTAAAAGAAGAGAGCCACGCTGATTTCGAGGTGAAACTGTCATCGTTGAAATGTAAGTATTAACTCTCGTACACACAACGTTTTGAGAAATATGCATGTTTTAATATTTTCTTATAATATTTGAGTAGGTTGAACAGGGATGAATGTCCACCTAAGTGTGTTTATTGTAAACAATGTTGTTGGTGTCGCTTTAACCTTTCTTCTAGTTCGGAAAACATTAAAGCCTAGCTGTCGTGTTACAGTGATCTGCCCTCTCGTCGGTGGTAAACAAGTGTTTGCCAATGACGGCCACAAAGTTCAGTTCCTATGATGGCCAGAGAAGTTAGTCGTGGCCATCATTAGCACAGAGCCATTGCTCCGTCTACTGACACTGGAAAGTACAAAATCATTCACTTAATGGCTTACGCAACCTGGAGATTCACCAGCGTAGAAGCAAACGCTGGCGTCAGACTTTGCAGAAGTGGAAAGTGTAGTGAGCATTTTTTTCTTGTTACTAAATTATTGCAATACTCAGATAATAGGGTAAGCAGTTATATATGAAGGTCATTTTATGTCAATCCACGGGAAATCTCTTGACGTTTGGCGATTGCCAATAGAATTCATTTGCGATGTTGTTAGATTTTTTTGTATGTTAGTATGTGACTGAAACATCTTTTTCGAAGTGCCGTTTCAAGTTTATGCGTGATGTGAGTCAATGCTACTATCTCTGTAATTGGCTAACGTAGTGAGGAGACCACGTCTTAAAAGTCAAGAGTTTTGGCGTTTGCTTTTAGTAGAGATGCATATAGAATAAGAATGTGAATGTAAATTAGCAAAACCAGATTTAAAACAAAATTCCACTTGAAACGTCAGCATTTAGAGAAATAGTTTCAATCTACATCTTTATTAACCAGACAAGTAAGAAACGTTATGACTGGGTTGTGAAATCAGACCTGCTTGTATTATCGATAGCATTAAACTTTAAGCGAGGACGGATCCAGAGAAAGGATGCAGAGATCCCTCCACAAAACAGAATGAAAAAAATTAAATGAAATCTTTAAGTTTTACGTACCACGATAATGCTGGTTTGGCTAAATGAGACGGTGATGATGAGAAATGAATGAAACATTTAAAACACTATTATAACCAGACAACTAACAATTGGAAAAGACGCCATCCTTCAGAGGCTTTCACCAAGAGAGCTTTCCCAGCTGTGTTCTTCGAAGCCTGGTCGCAAGCAGCGACTGTATCTAACGGTTTCAGAGACTTCCAAGCATGTGGGATTTTTCCAATCAATTCTGATAAGATTCCTCCAGAAGAATATGCTTTCAGTGAAGATTCTGGTTCTTCGGACAGAGAGACTCACAAGGAAACATTCGAAAACCAACAACAAGAGGAATGCAGTGAAGACAATCAACGATGCAATCAAACCAGCTATCCTCAACCCAATACATCCACTGTATTTGACTCACCACCGGCACCTAAATCTGTGAATTTGCCTAATGATATCGATTGTACGACTATTCATACACAACCTGATGAAGAACGACAAGTGACATTTGAAGATATTTTGCCAATCTCTCAAGTGCAGCCTACCAAGCGAAAGAGCCCACATCATAATGCTATTTACAATCCATTGTCTCCGTCCAAAATTCAACACATAAAAGAAAGAAAATCACGTACCGTGGCTACAAAACTCAAGTTTTCTAGATCTCTTCATCGTCAGGAATATAGACCCGCCAGTACTAAGACTTCCAACGATATATTGGACATGTGTAAGGCTATGCCTTCTACTGGTGTGATGACTAGGGAATCATCTAAGGCAAGGAAAGGAGATTTTTGTGGACAGTGTAACGGTTATTATGATGATGACTCTGGAGATGCTAAAATCTGGATTCAATGTACTTTTTGTAGTGCTTGGGTACATGAAACATGTGATCAATCATACGTTCGAATGACAAAAACTAAATATTTTTGTGGTGTCTGCTTTGATGAGTAGGTAACCTATATAAATGATGAGTAGGTTACCTATATAAGTGATGCATTACTTCCATAGTTACCCCATGTCCAATATATTATTTAAGTAGTAGTTTGTGTTAGATCCTATTTAGTAGATAGTCCTTACATATAATACTTGTAGCCTAGGTTGTATATCATTTATCCAAATATGTACGCCAGGATGTCCACTTGCTTTGTATGTTATGAATAATATAACGACATAATACTAATATACGATGGAAATAACATTCTTCTTATTTGTTCACACAATGTAGTCGTTCTTTCGATCTCAATAAAGGGAAAATAGACAGATCTTAATGTGGTCATCTTAGGAGCATACCTGTGGCCATCAATGGAGCGTGTGTTTCAATGATGGACACTTTGCATCCTTTCAGTTTTTTTGTAATAACTTAGTATATACTGAATGTATTTTTCTTTCTTGCGGCTGTGTATAGTTGAAGTGTGTCACTTCGCGTACACAACTTTTTGTGAGTATCGTTGCAATATCCTGCATTTTATCGAACAAACAACGTTAGAGTGACCATCATAGGGGCTTCTACCCTACCATTTGCTTACAAACAGCAACTTCCAATGTTGTATACGTGCTACTTGTGGTAAACTCATTTAATTTTTCAGTCTATCTGTATTTCAATCATAGTACCTCCCTGCAGCAGTTCTCGATTTATAATAGTCGAGCAAACGTTCAGCACGATGGGTTAACTTTAACCCTCTAAATTTGACCACCATTAGTAATACTTTTTGCTGTATCACAACCCATCCTTTATACGTGCAAACCTATTTCCCTGCAGAACGTCATGTTTTTCTACTGTTGTTCCTGTCATCTGATTTCTTTGTGACTCATTACGCGTACAATGGGTGCAATTTCAAGCAACTTGATTTTAGACTTTTGCACAGCTAGATTGTACATTTTGTTCACTTTCCGACGGTCGCCAAAGACAGATAGCCTACAGCGTATGATCGGCTACGCATCCGAATAATTCTGTGGTGTTTTTAGTAATTACATGTTCCATTAAGACAATTGCTTTAACATGTTCAGGATGCGCCATAAGTGCCATGTAAGGAACAGTATCATCTACCCCTTGTGTAATAACTTTGGGTCAAATCCTTGAATTCGTACTAAGCGTGCTTGATTGCATTTACGTCAGTGTAGTTCTATATTTCACATATATTTGATATTATTTTATATTGTTACTGAAGTCTTAAGTCTATGTAAGAAGTCTTATGACGACCCCTTATCATTTCCTTGCAAATTTCGGATATTGTCTTTCCACTGTTCCCCTTTATATTCTTAAAATACGCAATAAATGTAGTATTGCTCTTTTCATTCTTCATTCTCAAACTAAATTTCTCTCGTTTAGAACTCATTTTAAATCTTAATGTGCATCTTGTTGTAGTCGTTTGTCTTAGTATTTTTGTATTTGCATTGAATTGAGCTTCGCGTACGTTCCTCTATACTTTCTAAGGGCATTATAATGTACAGTATGTTGTATATTTCCCGTCTTATTCGATTTTCCTTCTTATTTCGCACTTCACGTTTTACAAATTATTTTAAATGCTTCAATGTAACTTTATTTCCATACTTTTCTTTCCATTATATTCCGAAATTTACGTCTTCATCCTTCTTAGTCGTGCTACTATCATGACACCCTTCAAACCGTTTCATGACACCGAAACTTTAACCACAAAGTTCAAAACACGTCAGTAACTATTTAGCTCCTATATATGTTTTTTCCAAGGTTGAAAAATTAGGTTTGTTGTTTTAAAAAAAACAAAAAGAACGTTTTTTTATGTTAAACATGTTTTTTTGTTTAAAACGTTTTTTATCGTTTAAAACAAAATACTTTGTTTTAAACAAAAAATCGTTTTTAAAGTGTTTATTTTGTTTAAACCAATAATCTAAATGTGCATATATATTCAATTTTTAAAGACTCTCAGGTATAGCTTGCCATCTATATTCAACTGTTAGATCAAATTTCGGGAACTTTTCTAATTTCGAACAGTCCAAATGTTCAATTCCGGAGAAAGAAATCGGGATTTTCCTGATCTCTGTTCACTGAATATGTAGTTTATTTGTGTTACGTTCTACTGATTGTCTTCATTCTTAATCTTTAAACGCCCATTGACGCAACTGCTGTATCAGGGATTTAAACTTTAATGGCTCAGTACCTATTTAAGTCTGGAAGATGGTTTTGGAAATAATTTATTCATGAAGGGTGCAACTTTCCGCTGGTGTGCATTTAGCTATGTGGGGTTACCATGTGGCGGTGGAAGGATCGTAAATATCGTGTTCTTTTGTTTCGTTCTTAACGGTTTTTTGGGAGCCATTCCCCCTCTTGGGGTATAGATTCATAAAAAGTGGTACGTGAAGCAATGAAGTAGGCCCTTACATGGTAATATCGTGTATTTGTACTTCTTGCTTATATGGGGGAGCAGGGAGGACGCAAATTTCGCCAGTTTTTGGAGTTTCAGATTTTTGACGTAAAATACATTTATTTTAACAACAAAAATCAATAGATCAGCCCCTAATTAAGATAGAAAGATGATTTGGAACCAAAGTATTCCTGAGAAATGAAGTCTCCCGCTGCTATGCATTTTATTAGGAATGGGCACGAGTCGAGCTAAAACTCGACTCCAGTCGAAACTCAAAGCAAATTCAAGTCGAGTTTCGAGCCAAGACACTGTTTCGAGGTCGAGTTTTGAGTCGAGTCGAGTTTGATAAACGGCTCGCTCATTTAGCTCACTTTAACGCGTTTAGAAATCATGGCCTGATTATACTGGAAAGCGAAAGTCATAAGAAATGTTAGTAATAATATGGAACATTTTAGTGGTGCTCAGAAGGTGGGACGCTCCTCGCATCTCGTCTCGTCTCGATTAACAAGACAACTATGGATTTTTATAACGAGACAGCTTAAAATGTGAGCACCAATGTAAAACACCGATATATACTGTAGTCCTTACCACCAAGGCTGAGACATTCACTATCTAACTTTTGAGCCGAATCAAAAGCCCAACCCAGGTAGTGATGTTAACTATCACAGTTCGGTTCAACTGAGGACCAGCTCGAGCCGGCTCGGTTGAGATGAGGCACCGACTCGGTATAAACGTGAACGATGTCCTTGCCTCCTTGACTTACCTTTTCCGAGGTCAGCAGAAAACTAATTTTTAATATTCAGATAGAAACCGCCTATCGTTCATGTTTATACACGCTGGTGTTGTCACAATAATAATAATAATAATAATAATAATAATAATAATAATAATAAGTTGTAGTAATAGTAAGTAGAGATGAAAAAAAGCCGGCTTTTATGAATCGATGTTTTTTACACATAAAAAGCCAGGTTTTTTGGGGGGGGGAAACGAGAATTTTGGAAATTTTGGCTTTTTCTCATTTTCATTGATTTTTCTATTTGAAAACCTTTCTTATAGTATACTCTAAAGTTAAATAAGATTTCATGATCAAAATATCATATTTCGCTCTGGAATTCACCACCATGATGGATGGAGCACATGTTTTATGAATTAAAGTAAACATACAGCACGTAGTATTTGAGGGCATTTGCAGAGGATATTTAGCTTTATTTTAACTTCTGAGTTATCGACATTTTTTCTTCTCTACGTCATTTCTTTTTCAGTCATCCGTGTTTCATTTCTTAGAGATTAGCAGGCCTACTCTAGCTTCTAGCGCATAAGTTAAACTTATTTTTCAATATATCAGTGAGAGCGTACGTTTGTCAGAATATCTGTCAGAGCGTACTTCCACATTTTTGTTATACTATAGCTGTGCAATAATTTAGCAATAATCTTCCGGATACAACCTTGAATACAGTTTTATAGAAATAATCAGTAGCGGCTTCAGAAAAGTATTTTTTGGGGCCGCGGTGGCTCAGTGGTAGAGCGTTCACCTCTGGTGCTTGGGGTCCCGGGCTCGATCCCAGCCCCCGCCAAGTGAACTTTGTGGTGGACAAACACCGTGTGCGTGGGTTTTCTCGGGGTTCTCCCGTTTCCTCCCACTTTCTTCATTCCACCATTCCATTCATTACTCATCATCACCGTCTCCTTTAGCCTAGCCGGCATAACCGTGGGACGTGAAACTTAAAGATTTCAGAAAAGTATTTTGGGAGGTGTTTCTCTGTTTAATGTTTCTTTTTCTAAAATTTCCTAATTTTTATTTGGGAGGAGGTTGAAGTTTATGAGTATAGGCATAACTAATATTTCGTTTTGTTTGTATTCAGCAACAATCTTCCGGATACAACCCCGAAGACCATTTTATACTGATAATCAGTGGCGGATTTAGAAAAGTATTTTGGGAGGGTTTTTCCATATTAATGTTTAGTTCTCTAAAAATACCTAATTTTTATTTGAGGAGAGCTTGAAGTTTATGAGTAAAGGCATAACAAATATTTTGATTGTTTTAGAAATTCCGTAATTTCGGGATACAGACTTCAATCTGCAAGACATCCCCACCCTAACCCCCTTCGCAAATCCGTCACTGCTGGTAATTAATAATAACAACTATTTAAAAACGATAAAGGAAGTCGGGCCAGGATTCACAGTACCCGCACTATCTGTACATTCACAGATGGAATTAAGAAAAACTTATTAAAATGTTCGGATTTGGGGTTGAATCCCGGACTTACCGATAGAAGTGCAAAAACTAACCACTCACTCATGGTTGTTGTGCAGTTGTGCTTACCATAAATATATTCTCTCTATATATGGCTTATGGAATTCGAAGCTTCAATGCCGTGTTCATAAAACCTCTCCACTGACTTATTTTCTTAGCCAACTGGATGTAGTTTTTTAGTTTGTATTCGTATTTCAGCGAGATCCATCTTAATATTTTCCTCCCATCTGCGCCTAGGTCTTCCTAATGGATGTTTTCCAGTTGGATGTCCAGTTAAAAACTTTGAAAGCATTCCTACCTTCTTCCAATCTGGCTCCATGACCTGCCCACCTGAGCCCCCTAGACTTGATCACCGTAACGATGTTTAGTAAACCGTATAAATTATGCACTTCTTCGTTATGAAGTTTTCCCCATTCCCGTGTTCGAATATTCGTCTCAGGATTTTATTTTCAAATATTTTCAGTCTGCGTTCTTCCCTAATCGGAAATGACCATGTTTCACAACCATACAGAACAACAGGCATGATTATCGTTTTATATTTTTTAAGCTTTAAATTCCTCGACAGAATTCGCGACGACAAAATAATTTGAACTGCATAATAACACGAATTTCCTGATTTCATTCGACATTTAATTTCTTTGTGGATATGATTTTGGTCTGGTTATATTGATCCTAGATATTTGAAAGTATCCACTTTGTCGAAAGTATTATTTGATATTTTAACGCATCCACAATTTGCCGTATTACGATCCCGGTGAACGTCCATGTATTCAGTTAGTTTTCTCTGCATTTACTTCTAAATCAATGTCGCTGCGAAAAGCCTATGCATTTCTTTCTATTGTTTTCCCATCATCCCCTATTAAATGTACATCATCCGCATACGCCATAGCCTGGTAAATACCATTCAGCTCTAGGGCCTGGTTGCTATCTTTAATTTTCCTTATAGCGTACTCTGGAACAATCCTGAATAATAATAGCGATAACGCATCTCCTTGTTTCAGAACATTCTCGACGTTGAAGCTCATGGAAAAGAACTTTTCTACTCGGATTTTACTCTGGGATTCATTTAAACACATTTTAATTAATCTAACTAGCCTTTTCGGTATTCCTAATTCTGTAAGAATTGTACAATACTTCCCTCCTATCCGAGTCGTAAAACCAATAAATTGTGCAGTCGCCCCTTGTCGGTCTGAAAGCTCAGATAATGTACTCATAAACAACGTAATTGGGGATGCCAGAACCGACAAGTTGCGCCCAGGATTTCGTAAATATAGAACTTAACAAAACATGAGGTACGGGATCCAACCTGGGTTGCATTTAAATGAAACCCAACACGTACAAAAGAAACAGACTGTGATGTTAAAGGGGGTGAAAAGGGGCAAGAAGGGAGTAACTTTCGGGATAGGTTAATCTACTCGCACTTACTTGCAGGTCTGACCGTTGTCCTCTCCACGATTCCTCCAACGGGCCGACGTCCGTCCATCCCTCTGTTTGGCTGGCTGGTCGTTCCAGTAACCAAGGCTAAGAGTTGGCGAAACCCGGACTGAGTAACCAACTTCACGAAGTCCGCAACTTTAGATAAACTTAAAACTTCTTTTCAAAAGCGACACATCGTCGTAGATGGCTATCTGGCGCTAGTCGAAACGAAGGTGCTCTATCAGAAAGAGCAAGGCTATCAATCGTAAAGTTCAAGATTAAGCTCGCGGTCTACATTCTAACTCGTCCCTCGCTCCATGTCGACTGTCCCTTCCAATAGTCTCTCAATCGATTTTGTATGGCCTTCTTTCCGGGTTCATGTCCTGGGTTATTCACTCTGATTTGCGTCCCGATGAAAAAAGTGCATGCTCGTAGATTAACCAAGGTAAGGTGATGATAGGAGTGTTGACGGGGAAGCAATCTGTTATTTTATTAATTAAGAAAGTACAAACGTAAGAAGTAAATGACAGACAGCAAAGGCAAATGAACTTAGAAAAAAAAAGTCGATAGGTAATTTAACTTGAAACGAATGATGATTCTTTTGACTGAAATGTTATTTTAAAATAAAATGTTCCATTGTTCAAAATAAGAAACTTTTCCATATGTCCAAATACACATATCTTCACATCCCCCCCCTGAAATCAAAGTCCCGAATGAAAACATTTCGGAGACAAACAAAAAAATCACTTTTTAGAATTTCTGTTTTTAAAAAAAACCTTAAGCATCTTTGTAGTTTCATTCAATGTTCATAATAAAAACACAGCAGCAAATATAGTCTGGAAAGAATCATATGATAAGAAATGATGAGTACAGCAAAAATGTTCACACATTTACACAGTTGACAGCAGAACAGTCAATGCCAAATGACGTAAGCACAGCAACGTCGATCTTGTAAACACAGCATCACTAAGCACAAATGTAGGTGTGGAAATCTCAGGTACAATGTCCTTACACATCACATAACTGGAAAGTTCATTCAGTACAAGTAGATTATAGGAGTAGGGTAGACAGGTATGTAGTAGTAACATCACAAGATTTAGGGAATACAATCAATGACTGCCCAAAACACGTAAGATATGAGAATAGGGACAATAATTGGATAAAATGATGGAATGAATAAAAATCGACGAAAAATCAGGGGGAAGAAAGCAAAAGTAATAACTAAACCATAATCCATACGTATATATCTATATATAGTAAATAAAAACTCCAATTCCAATAAAATTGTAAGTCTATAATCAAAATAATCATTACGCGGTAGAAGAAAAATTAATCTAGCTACCCATAGAAAGAACAGATAAAACAACACAAAAGAATGTTGATTTCAGGTTTTAGAAAAACGAATTGTGGAGAATTTAGTTCCACAATGACCGACGTATTGGCAGAGTTATAGCCCTCTGCACTGGCTATTAAAACCTCAAAAGAAATCAACATGACAGACTATCACCAAACATATTCCTAAATCCCTAACTAATTATGCGCTAAAAGAAAAGAAACTTCTTTCTTCTTATATGAAAGTAAAAGCACGTATACCCACAGGAAAATGTGGAATCAAGTCAAATCTTCAAATATACAAAAGTATATATCAAATAAGCACAAATCTTCATCATACATAAATCCCAAGTCATCTTCATGATGAAATACTATATACACTGCAGGCGATGAAAAATTGATCATTCCAAAAGATCACTAAAATCACACAAGAGGTTATAACAGTGTATGTTCCTTTGAAAAGAATACATTGTCTGAGTATATTCCCAATAACTAATAACAAATCGTAGGATCAAATCAAAAATCCAGGGAAAGAAAAACTGCATTCTTCTTTACATCCACATTTGGGTTATAAAATGCATCTTGAAAAATGCAAAAAAAAAAGTAGGAATTCCTTCTTCACTATCATAACATAGATAGTATACAAATATCAATTCATAGTCGCGTCTATCTCCCTAGTTTTCTTCTGCAAAACATAATGTATCAATAAGATGTTGATTAGATGACCAAGAAAAAGAACGTGTTCTACAAAGTTAACCAACAGTTGTAAGTAACTGAAAAAACAATGATGTCTATATGAGTACTTCTTTTTCTCCTTATCTTCGTTGTAATTGTTATTGCCGGCAAGACTTAGAAATACAAACAAACCAAAACAAATTCCATAATGACATGGCCAGTGTCAAAACAAAATTCGTTACCAACTGCACAGATGTTCCTAATCCATCAAATCTTCCTTTGAGAACCGTCTTCTTTTTTTCCTCTTTTTTTAAAAAAAAAAACTTCGTTGCAGAGAAATAGCTTCTACTTCTTTTCCTTCTTCCAAGGGAAAATACACAGGTAAAAGACGCTGATAGAGATCCCAATTCTCCTTGTCGAAAATACACAATACAATACGGTCTACGTTGTCCACATGATCCTCTAAAAATTTTCGTGTACTCAACAATGCAATTCTCGCAGCAGGTTCCTTAGGGAAATAAAATGCACCAGCAGCGATGCAAGGAAAAGCTACATTTGAAAACTGATTTTTCAATACAAAATCAAAACAATTGTTATAACAATTTTCCAAAGTCTTCTTGTTCGCATCTCTAGGACCACACGTCAATAATACATGATCAGCGGGGAGATTATAGCCTGGAGCAATCGTCACTTGTCCTGGTTTTAAAGAACGTATTTTCTCACAATCTTTACGAAATTCTTCTCCTGCAGCTTCTTGGATACTTCTGTCTGCTCCTCCTAATGGAATAAGTAATTCATTCGTGGGGTTGACAACGGCGTCAGCTTTGATCATAGCGATATCTCCTCGAAAAACACTGATTTTCTTGTTGATTGCAGAATTGGCACCAAACTTCGGTTTCAAACCAGAACAATTCTTCCCTGTTTCAGCCCAAGTGGGTAATTGGTTGGCAATCACAACGTCACGAAGATTCACAGATGGAATATTTTCTTTTTTTCTATCATGTTCACCGCAGGATTAAAAATAATCTCATAGTGTTCTTCTTTTTCTTTCCCTCTCTTCTGTTTTTCTTCCTGTTCTTCGGCACAGCAGGCATTCGCAGTAGCATCCTCAACATCTTGTATATCCAAATCAACGTCATCTTCTTCTTCCTCTTCCCCGTTTTCCTTCTCCTGTTTCTCATAGTACTTCTTCAATCTTTGTACTGCAATCGAATCAACCTTAAATCTTCCTCGTGCAGTCTTGAACTTAACAAAATAGGAATTTGGGTGGTCAATATCTTGAATTATTCCTGGACCAAAATAACGTCCACTGAAAGCTCTGGTGGATCCTTTCTTCATGGTGCTGTCCAAAATCCATACCTTGTCTCCGACTTTGAAATTGGGTTTCGAATGACGTTTGTCATAAAATTTCGTTGCCGTCTTATGTCTCTGGAACCATTTATCATGGGCTTTGTCTCGTATTTCTCCAAGTTGCTGTAAACGTTCAGCATTGTAATGAAATTGACAAGGGGTGTCCAAAATTGCTTCGTGTAGCATTCTACATCTGAATCCATGCAAAAGTTCAAAGGGGCTGTATCCAGAGGATAAGTTAACAGTTAAATTGTGGGCTAACACAATAGATGGCAGCAGTTCGACCCATTTTCCTTGATCTTTATTACACAACGCAGATTTCAGTCTCTGTTCAATGTTTCGGATAGCTATCTCAGCAGTCCCGTTAGCGTAATGAGCTTGAACATTTACAAATCGAATCTTAGCTCCAATCATTGCACACAACTCCTTGAATAGGTTACTTGTAAAACATGGACCTTTGTCAGTGACTAATTCTTTGAAAATACCGTATTTCAAAATTATATTTTCATAAAGAAAACTACTTACAGAAGACGCTGTTATATCTGCTAATGAACCACAAATACTATATCGAGTAGCTGCATCGACTACGACAATCAAATACTTGTGTCTCAAAATATTACTCGAGGAGTACACCCCTCCAATGTCTACAAAAATGCGATAGAAGGGCGGCACTTGGGGATACGTTTGCAATGTACCATAAGCAGAACCAGGTTTATTTTTGCTGGACTGGCAAATTAAACATTCTTTGCATTTCTGATAGATATATTGTTTCATATTAGGAAAATATACAGATTTCACTAAAAGATCATATGTCTTGGAAAAACCTCCGTGACTTGAACCAATGGCAGAAGTATGAGCCGCATCAAAAACTTTATAGCGTAATGAAACAGGTACAGCAACTAAAAATTTCATATCACTAGTTGTTTTTTGTTTTCTATACAATATTCCTTCTTTAACCGTAAAATAAAATGCCTGTCTTTCAAATTTGGGATTTTTCTTTTCCTTGTTTTCTAACCAATCAAAAATATCCTTATAAAACGGGTCCTTCATTTGTTCATCTCTAAGAGAAGGCTCGTCACTTAGCATATTGTTACACTCTGTAACAGTGGAAGAAAATACTCGAGGGTCTTCCTCATTTTGTTGCTCATCAGAAATGTCCCTGGGGGCACGAGAAAAACGTGAAAGTGCATCGGCTTCTATGTTAGATACCCCAGATAGGTGTGTCACAGTAAAGTTATACTGTTCAATAAAACTAAGCCACCTAGCAAATTTGCCTACATTTTTCGTCTGCTTCAAAAACAAAAGACTCTTACAATCGGTTTTCAAAAAAAAAGTGACGTCCTAGTAAAAAATAACGAAAGGATCTAAAGGCATATATAATACTCAAAAGTTAAAGTTCATAAGGGTGTCTAGACTTCTCGCTTTTATTTAAGCTACAGCTACAATAAGCAATGGGTGCTAACTCTGGGTCATCTGGAGAGGATATAGGTTGTTTGAGCACGGGAGCCAGACCGCGAGTTGATGCATCACAGAACAAGTATACAGGGTGTTTCGGATTATAATGCATCAAATATGGCGATTTTATGATAAGATCTTTAATTTTCTCAAAAGCATCTTGTTGTTTTTGTGTCCACTTAAACGGTACATCCTTTCTGAGAAGTGAATTCAAAGGCTCCGCAATTTCAGAAAAATTAGGTAAGAATCGTCTTACAAAGCTAGCTAATCCTAGAAAACTTTTCACATGTTTTTTCGTCTTCGGACGTTCATAATTACTAATGGAGTCAGTTATTTTCTTGGAAATTCCCAAGCCATCGTACGAAATATCATGTCCCAAAACTGTTAATGAAAAATAAGCCAATTTCGTTTTTTCTGGTGCAAGTTTAAGACCACGTTCTCTAATTCGTTGAAATAACTTCTTGGTGAGATTGATAACATCCTCAAAAGTGTTCCCACCCCAAAAAAAAATCATCAAGGTACCCGAAAATTTGTTCAGATTCTAATCCTTCTAATGTCATTTTCACTAATCTGTTTAAACCAGCGGAACTAGTGATAAGGCCTTGAGGAAGTGCTGTAAAACAAAAAGAACCCGCTCCTGGGATTGAAAAGGCAGTGACGTGTTGGTATTCTTCCGCGATTTTCACTTGAAAAAAAAACACTGAGCAAGTCCGAGCAGCACAGGTAGCGACACTTACTAAGACGCAAAAGAATGTCTTCTATCGACGGTACAGGAAAACTGTCTGGTGCAATGTGTAAATTGATCGCTCTACAATCCAAACAAAATCTATAAGATCCAGACTTCTTTTTCACGAGAAGAATAGGCGAGTTATAACTCGAGATGCACCTCCTAATAACCTTTTGTTTAAGCAAATTATCAATCTGTTTTTTAACTTCTTCTCTTAAATGGAAGGGGATAGGAAACTGATTGGTGTGAACTGGGACGTTATCTAGCATTTTAATTTCATGTACGTAACCCTTGGCCACTCCAAAATCATCCTCTGACCAAGAAAAACAATCCTTATACTCCTCTATAACAGAATAAAACATTTGCTTCTGATCGTCCGAAAGTTGAGGGTTGATGTCCACACGCTTGACATCAAAACCAGCAGGAAAGTTATTGTTGTCTTGTTTACTGGCTAAACCATTATTTTGCACACTATCTGTATCATTTGGATCATGTGCACCCGGCCTAATGTCAATGGCTTCACCTAAATGAAGATTTTTCTCTAAACACAACTTTTTGTTGGTTGGGTTGACTACTCTAATGACAGGATTAACAGGATCCATTCTAGACTCATTAACAAAAATTTCGGCTTTAGAACAGATTTTCTAATTGGGTTGCAAAACATTTTTAAGACCCACTAAATCATTAATTTTACGAACAGGTACTAAAACACTGGAATTTGGTGGCAAAGTAACAGATTTCGCCGTTATGAAATACGCTTGCATAAGGTTCGCTGTTTGTTCGGAAACTGTGCCTATCGCATGACTTTCAGGTAAAGCGTGATCAGTAGGCTTCCCAAACCTAACTATGTGAACTACGTGAATATCCTGGTTAATAGTGACATGTTGAGGAAGTAACCAATCATTTCCCAACAAAACAGAAGATGCAAATTTGTCAACAACTCTAAAAGTATGTGTAAATGAATAGCCGTCAATTTTGAACTTCAGCACAGCTAACGTGTTAGTTTCAAGTCCTTTACCCGAGATGCCACGGATAATAGTACGTCTTTTAACAAGTCTAGTGTTCGGAGGAAGGAGCTCTCTAGTACAAATTGAAATTTGACTCCCAGAGTCCAACAACGCTTTATACTCTTTGTTGCCAATACTAATTTTGATACAAGGCAGAATCCTATCCCTAACAATAGGCGTAGTAATCGTGTGGGTCTTAAAAACAGGTCTTTCACTATTCCCTGAACTATTTCCACTATGTAAAACATTACAATTATTACTTCTCCTGACTTGCGCCATGTTGCACTCTAATGCTTTGGCCGGACAGTGTATTTTATTTTTCGCGGGAGACGTACTATGATTCTGTTTGCACTTGTTCTGTTCGTTCTTAACCATAACAGAGGTATTCGTCGCAGAGCCCATTCTATCATGCATATTATTATTATTCTTGGCACTCTTGCATTCAGAGGAACAAAAAGAAGAAAAAGAGTTACATTTCTGTTGATGAGACGGAATAGAATCTACAAACTGTTGATCACCGCATTCTTTCTCAGCGGATAAGATATCATAATGCAAACGTGCAAGCATTTCTTTTTTTTCCCGTTGTTCTTCGAGAGGAAATGAAACATCAGAATTATCGCGCAATGAAACATCAGCTATCTTAGCTATTTTAGCGATAAATACTAAACTGCAAGATTTGTTCTTTCGAATTAGATTTAATAAGCGTCTTATAATTTACTATTAACTCAGCTGACTGTTCTTGTAATAAAAACTCACATAACGCATCAACAGATGGAAACGATTTGTTGCATGTAAGCTTAAAATACTGAGGCAATAACCCTTCAATAAGGAAATTGATTTGTTGTTCAATAGGCATGGCTTTATCAAAACTAAGTATGAGATCTAGCTTCTCATAAATATATGTCATAATAGGTTCCCCTTCTCTTTGATCTCTAGAACGAATGGTGTGTTCCGTCACCTTCTTAACTACAAAACCACCAAATAATGTGATCATTCGTCTCTTTATGTCTACATACGACAAGTTCACAAATTCGTCTGTCCTAGTTAAGGCTAGAAACCACGCTAAGGCTCCGTCCCTTAATAGATATGGAAGCAAATGACGCTTGTTTACTGCATTGAACTCATAAATGACGCAGTAAGATTCGAAATACTCAAAAAAACGAATAACATCTTCCCCATACTTGCCGTGAAAAAATGTGGGGCGCACAATAGAATCTAGAGACGTAAGACGAGCTTGTGCCATAATGCTAGTATTCACCATTTTCACTAAATATCTCTAAATAATGTAACTAAAATGCACATAAAACAAAATAATACAACAAATTGAGACGGTGGAGGGAGGGTGGAAAAAATAGAATTTCATAAAATTCTAACGGTGGGCGGCAAACAAACTAATGCAAAATAAATCGAGGGTCGCAAACATGTGTGCATTCACACAAGTTAAAACCACATCTCTGCCATGAGCAGTCGCCCCTTGTCGGTCTGAAAGCTCAGATAATGTACTCATAAACAACGTAATTGGGGATGCCAGAACCGACAAGTTGCGCCCAGGATTTCGTAAATATAGAACTTAACAAAACATGAGGCACGGGATCCAACCTGGGTTGCATTTAAATGAAATCCAACACGTACAAAAGAAACAGACTGTGATGTTAAAGGGGGTGAAAAGGGGCAAGAAGGGAGTAACTTTCGGGATAGGTTAATCTACTCGCACTTACTTGCAGGTCTGATCGTTGTCCTCTCCACGATTCCTCCAACGGGCCGACGTCCGTCCATCCCTCTGTTTGGCTGGCTGGTCGTTCCAGTAACCAAGGCTAAGAGTTGGCGAAACCCGGACTGAGTAACCAACTTCACGAAGTCCGCAACTTTAGATAAACTTAAAACTTCTTTTCAAAAGCGACACATCGTCGTAGATGGCTATCTGGCGCTAGTCGAAACGAAGGTGCTCTATCAGACAGAGCAAGGCTATCAATCGTAAAGTTCAAGATTAAGCTCGCGGTCTACATTCTAACTCGTCCCTCGCTCCATGTCGACTGTCCCTTCCAATAGTCTCTCAATCGATTTTGTATGGCCTTCTTTCCGGGTTCATGTCCTGGGTTATTCACTCTGATTTGCGTCTCGATGAAAAAAGTGCATGCTCGTAGATTAACCAAGGTAAGGTGATGATAGGAGTGCTGACGGGGAAGCAATCTGTTATTTTATTAATTAAGAAAGTACAAACGTAAGAAGTAAATGACAGACAGCAAAGGCAAATGAACTTAGAAAAAAAAAGTCGATATGTAATTTAACTTGAAACGAATGATGATTCTTTTGACTGAAATGTTCTTTTAAAATAAAATGTTCCATTGTTCAAAATAAGAAACTTTTCCATATGTCCAAATACACATATCTTCACAAAATAGTTGATGTACTGGGTAATATATTCCCATTTCGTTTCGAGTATTTATCGAATAGTAAATATGTGGTCGAGAGTTGATCGATTTCCCTAAGTCGACACTGATAATCTCCAATAAATTAATCTGCGTATGGAATCAATCTTGCTAATATAATCTTAGGAGAAATGTCTCGCTAATTATTACAGTAAGTTTTGTCACCTTTCTTGTGAATTGAAACAGTGATTGATATTTTCCACTCTTCTTAAATGTATTCCATAGTTTTTTTTAACAAAAAAGTTGAATTCCTGTCGTTAAAACTTCAGACCTTCAGGACTGGGTAAACTGTGATGGTGGTTATAAACCTAAGAAACCACACGATAAGATGAACGGTCTATTACGCGTGTGATCCATGAACAGAAAATTCGGTACTTGCCCGATTCTAAACAAGCTTAAGGAACAGTCAATGCATTATAGAATTCTGAATTTTACCGATTTTGCAGATCCGAAGAACCTAATAGGTGGTAACAGATTATTACGTATGTGATCAATGAATGAAAAATTTGTTCGAAATATCCATACAATGTATATGCAAGTTAAAACTTAAAATTTTCAAGATGGTGCAAAACCATCCGACACCAAGCTCTTGATGTGCAGCCTGTAAGATTATCATATAAATGTATTTCTCTCATGTTTAATTTTATTTTGTTTCAAAAAGAGGGTGTGTGATATTTTGAAGTAAAAATACTACATAAAATTTTGCGTTATTTGTGTATCATTTTTTTTAAATAAAAGTACTTACTGTTGTGTATAAGAGGTTAACAAATTATTACATCTATTGGTTAATCCTTAGGAATTCATAATGTAAAAATCTTTTCAAAATTCATGGTTTATTTTAGGTTTTATCTTATTACCTACATCAACCACTAATTAAATGACTTTTTGTGCTGTAGAGAAGCGAAACAACGTCTGCTTTATCAATTTAAAGCAAAAGTTTGAAAAAAGCCCAAGATTTCCCAAGCAAAAAAGCGAAGCAGAAAAAAACGAGTTTTTTTTTAAAAAAAAACGGTCTTTTTCTGAGCCCTTGCATCTCTAATAGTAAGTATCATTGATAATAATTATATTGTCTATGTAGGATACTTGAAGAAAATACTTGAAACTACACACAGCATTTGGCTCGACTCGACTCGAAACTCGAGTCGAGTTCGAGTAAACACTTTGAGCCGAGTTCTCGAGTCGAGCTCAATGATGTCGGTTTCGAGTCGAGCAGAGCTCAATAATGTCGATTTCGAGTGGAGTCGAGTTTCAATGAAAACTCGCTCGAACTCGCTCGTGTACATCCCTACATTTTATGTATTTATGTACGGCCAAGAGAGGGAGAATGAAGTTCGTTTTTTAAATTTTTCATGAATTTTTTCATCCGATTTTGGATGCCATTCCTTCCTCTTTTGTAGTACATCCACAAAAATTAGTATGTGAAGCAATGAAGTAGTCCCCTACATGATAGTAACCTGTATATGTGCTTGTGTTTATAGAGGAAGAGGGGGTCAAATTTTGCTAATTTACATTTAGTTTCAGAGCGGTTCCATATAAGGCAAATATATTTTACTGAAATGGTCTAGAAGCATAATTCTTATTCGTATACATGATGTGTGCAGCAAAAATGATTTGCATATGGACGTGGTACTGTAGTGGGGGAGGGGAGAGAATGTCTAATTCAATGATGTCTTTCTGCTCATTTTTAAATACTTCCTACATAAAACGAATTCATTACGCAATGGCAGCAATGGCTACCATTCCTTATATTATTGTCACGAGTATGTAGCCTGCACATTAGCATCATTTTGTCAGCGCAGGTAACTGCAAAAGTTGCCAGGGCCCTGCAAAGTCAATATTTTCATGTTTCTTTAATGCTTTTTGTCTGTTCGTTTCTACAAAGACGACTGGAATTTCACGAATGTTACGTCATTGGAATCTGCGGTCTATAAACTTTCCAACTGTGTATAATTCGTGACTCTGTGATAGTTAGGAGGGTCACCAGAGCTCCGAACGTGAGAGTCTACCATTTTGTTAAAATCCCTGGCGGGTGTCTAAAGATTAATTGTATTGTTATGCCGTAGACACCAATCATTGTTAGCTATCCATATTGCCAACAGAGATGTATCTTGAAAACTGTTTAGTTAAAGTATGTCATCTGCTCCTTGTAGGCTAGTCACTGCTCTTTTCTATGAGTTGTATTGTACTTGTCAGAGTATTTCTTCTAGCTTATGATGTGAGAACTGTTGATCATTATGGAAATGATAGTGACCAAAAAATACCAAATGATAGTGACCAAGTTAGGAGGGTCACCAGAGCTCCGAACGTGAGAGTCTACCATTTTGTTAAAATCCCTGGCGGGTGTCTAAAGATTAATTGTGTTGTTATGCCGTAGACACCAATCATTGTTAGCTATCCATATCGAGTAAACTTTTTGAGCCGAGTTCTCGAGTCGAGCTCAATGATGTCGGTTTCGAGTCGAGCAGAGCTCAATAATGTCGATTTCGAGTGGAGTCGAGTTTCAATGAAAACTCGCTCGAACTCGCTCGTGTACATCCCTACATTTTATGTATTTATGAACGGCCAAGAGAGGGAGAATGAGGTTCGTTCTAAGAACCAACCATTTGTGAAGTTGGTTCTTAGAATAGTGTATTGTGTGTTTAATCTTCGTTATTCTTGGAAATTAAGAAATGTTTAAATACTTCACTTGAATTTTTGTTGGTTTAGTTATACGCACATTGGTGTACAGAATTTCGTTCAGTAATTGCTGTTATAATAAGAATATAACTCTGTTTGTAATTCACTTTATGCACAAATCCTGCGGAGAGCCCTTCTTTAAAACCTGTTTTAAACACTTGTTTTAAATATTTTGTTTTAAACATATCAACCCTGTTTTTTTTTCTCAACGTATAGATTTTTGTTCCGATGTTTAAAATATTTGCTTCATTTTTTCATCTTTAAACATCTCAGTATAAAACTTGTTGTCTCCTATGTTTCTCTCTAAATATATAAATCAAAAGGATTTCACCTCTGCCAGCATAGAGTTGTAATGCGACAATTTGTTCCTACTATGTGCACTCAACAACTTTCTCGTGACATAACTATCATAATGTATACTTTAATATTATCTATTCTTTTTAGCCTTTTTCTAAATCTCTTATTTAATATCATTATACCACATTACTTAGAAGACAATTCCGTCATATAAGATACATTTTAAAAATGTTCATATATACATACAATATAATGCTATTTCTTAACACCAAATATAACAATTTCCTATGTCTCCTATTATCTTAACACAAAGCACTTTTACAAAGCACTTTCACTTTTCATCTATTTTCTCATAAAGAAAAATTTCGGGGAGGATAAGTCTTCCAATGACCCAACCAGACACACCAGTAGGTAATATATCTATTACAGGCCTAAATTACGTATCATAAAAATATCTGTACAAATTTTAAAAAATAAAACAAAGTACGTTTTGAGTATAGGAATAAGAAAGGCAAACGCTGGTGTTGGTTTTGGCACACCCTTTCAAAGCATATCTCTCGAACACTTTGTAGACTTCGTGTTTATCAGTGGCGCTGAAGAAGGTTGTGACTCACAACGGGCCGTGCCAGATTAATTTAATATCAGGCAATGTCAAGTTGGGATGGTTGGTTCTTTTGGCCTGTCAGTTGACGTATTCTTCCAAACACTTCAGGTTAACTCTTTCGCTATTACTCTCAAACAAGTCACATTTGTTGGTGAATGTTTCAAACTTACCACTATTAGTGTTAGCCTGGCCACGATACTTTAACTGTGCTCATTCCGATGTTTAAACATTTTCACACTATTTCATTATTCAGTTGTACGAAAAACGATATTGAAAATGAGAAGTGAAATGTCCCTCCCAATAACAGTTTACTTTCGCAGAATTTCACCAGCAGAAACACTGATGTGTACTAATCATGTTACACTTGAGGCAATATATCATTGACTTCCCCAGGCTATAGCTTATATATATATATATATATATATATATATATATATATATATATATATATATATATATATATATATATAGAAAATGAGAAGTTACTTCTAATAACCAATCGGATTCTTCTTTCCATTACAGTTGTAAAAAGTATAGTCACATAATGAGGGTGAAAAGCGCCCTTACACGGATTGCTGTGATATTTATACGAAATATATCTCATATCCAACAATAATTTTGGCCAGGAAATCAACTAAAGTTCCTTCGAATTTCGAAGTTATTGTTGAAAATTCAACAATCAAAAAGTGTTGACTTACGACTTGAGATACGAGATTGAAACAACAATCTTTTCAAGGTATCGAGCACCTGAAAGGTAAGAGATGATTGCAACGACATATCATCAACATCTAACGGTTCGATTCATATTTGCATATTCATAATAATATTACTTCATACCCGATAACCCGCTTGTATTTGGAACATTGCTATAAATATGTCGAGATCGTACCTCGAATTCAACTACGTCGGTATGTTCTTTCCTTCATCATTTCAGCCAAGTAGGGAACAAGCTAGAACAACTGATAGGAAGCTGTAAAAGAATTTTTAAATCTCTGTCATCTCCGGGAAGTTCGGGGTGTCCGTAAATCTGACATTTTCAAAAAAGCATGTACACCAGTTTCAACCGTACCCTTCTACTTCTCAATCCTAATGTGTTCTCCGTGATGTGCTGCCGTTCCATTTGCTGAGCTACCTCGTCCACGATTCCATCATCAGAATTAAGACGATTACCAAAAGTATTATGTATAAACCTAATATTCGGAATAACAATTTAAAGTAAGGAAGTCTAAGTGATGTCCAGTTGGTGATGTAGAAGACGATACTTCTGTCCAAGATTACCATGAACGACCTCAATAACCCAATGCATTTTTGTATTTTAGTGAGAATAGTTCGCCTCAGCCGTAGTCAATTTCCTGCGCTTATCCTTCAGTGCAGACATTAAAACATGTCCTTCAATTTTCTTGTAATTTTTTTTTCATTCAGGAAAGACATCGCAATAACATTTTACATATTTTTGTACTATCGTCACTTTGTGCACTAGAGTGTGTTCTTTTTTATATATGAGTATAGATTATATGTATAGGGATAGTTAAAGAAGTTCTTTTTTGTAAATCACTATTAAAAATATTGATATCCTACCAGGGGGACTAACAATCAGTGACATTAGCGCTCTCACGCAATTTCTGAAAGATGTATGATTATGAGAGTTATATTGACATGTAGAGCAATTCATGATGAGTCAGAGACTTAAAATAGACATAAATATCTGACTTCTAACAGCATCCATAGCGGCTAAAACATTTAAGGTGTAATGTCGGTTACCTACTTTGCAGGCGATATAGAGTTTTTTTTTTTCCTTTTTTTCTTTTTTTTTTTTTTACATAACGTTGGGCCTATGGTATCAAACCATGGTCAAAATATGTTATAGTTCGGTTGGTGCTGATTTTATAGTGGAAAATAGAAGATAGTCACCCAAAACACAAAGGAAAAAGATTTTAATTCAAATATTTTCGACGCGTTTTCGCTAGAAATTTGAAGGGCGAGATACATGTTCTCTTTCTTGTTCTCTGTGAAACGCTTTGAGCACAGTATATTCATATTTTGTTTCACCCTTGTAACTCAAGTCGTTTTCGAGATATAACTCTACAGTGCATGATTTTTTTCTATTAGAAAATAGTTTTACAAGAGAAAAATGAGTTTTAGAAGTATCAGTACGTTTAATAGTGCCATCTATGCGGAAAGTGTGGAATTACAACTACCTTCAAACGTTCCCAATCGGGTTCAACATACATTAGCAACTACATATGGTTATGTAGGAAAGCACAGATTATTTACCACGATGACTCCATATCTAACCCACTATCTTTTGTAGAGTTAATAATTTTTGATTTTCAAATTTTCAACAATAACTTCGAAATTCCAAGTAATTTATAGTTTATTTTCTGTCCAAAGTTATCTTTGGATATGAGGTACGTTTAGAATAAATACACAGTAATCCGGGTAAGTGCACTTTTCACCCATTTACTCAGCTATACCGTTCGAGATTCTATATTAATGAAACATCGTTTTTCTGGCTGAGAGCACAAGAACATTTACTAAAATCACATCGAAAGGAAAACTTCATCTCTTTTCGTTAAAAACGTGTCCGAGAACTCTCCCTTATGTGACGATATTGACTAGTTTTTATACAGAGTGACAATTAATGAACTATATAGAATAAATCTGTTATCATTAGTGAACGGTTTTCGTGATGACGTCCAAACTCAGTCGCTGAGTAGAGGGCATGTTGGAATTGCAAATGCGTACGCGCATACAACGTGTTGATGTCGACCATTTGCAAGTGAAAATGTCACGGTACAGCGTACAGGAGCGTATAACACTTGCGCAGGCCTATTATGCGAGCAATAACAGTCCGATTGTGGCGCATAGGAAGTTTGAGACCGAGTACAAGTTAAAGACAACTGGTCCAAGTTTGGTAACAATCAAGAATTTGATTCGCAAATTTGAGAGAACAGGTAGAGTTTGTGATGAAAGTGTTGGCAATGTCGGTCGACAAAAAAGTGTGAAAATTCCTCAAAACATCGTGAAAACACGCACTGTGTTTCCAACCAGTCCACGGACATCAGTCGCACGAGCTTCACAACAGGTGGTATTTACCAGGAGACCCTGCGACAAATTGTTGTTGAAGACGTGCATCTCTTCATATACAATTTCAAACCCATCAGCCATTAAGCCCCGTGTCCATGGAACTGCGATTGTTTTACACCAACAGTATTGTCCAGAGAATTGATGACCAGGAATTTGATGTGAATATAATTTGGTTCAGCGACGAAAAAGACTTTCACTTGTACGGGTACGTTAATAAGCAAAATTGACGCATTTGGGGGGGGGCGGAGAATGCGCATTTCACAACGGAGAAGTATCTCCGCATTTTGGGGACCACATTTTTTCTCTGGAGTACCCAGAGGCCCTAGAAGGAGACTTGCTTGGCCGCCATATTCCCCGGATTCGGATCCGCGTGTACAACAATAACCCCAAAACAATTGACGAGCTTAAAAAACTGCCATACAGGAGGTCATCGAAAGCATCGATGTTCCGACACTTCAGCGTTTCATGCAGAATTTTGTAGTTTGTCTGCGCCACATCATCCCCAGAGATGACAGACATATCAAACATGTCATAACCTAAATCCGAATGTTTGTAGTGCCGTTTACATGTGCAATACATTTTATTGTGTGTCCTACGTAGTTTGTGACTGCTTTCTGTTTTATTTCATATAGTTCATTATTTCTAACCTTTTACATGAGTGTACCTTGGCCTACCTTATTCTTTTGAGTACGTTTTGGACAGAGTGGAGTGTGAGGAGTATGACACGTGAAAATATGTTTGATATTTAATTCGTAGTCCCCTGTACCAATTGTGATTATGCTGATTGAAAACATGTGATTTGATTATTCCCCACAGTGAGTTGTCTGGTGCTGTAATCAATTTCAATGGGATGGAGAACCACGACCAATATAAAGACCTGAAAACTATTCACTAACAAAGGAGGGTCACGCAGTGGCTCTGCTGAAATCTTAACAAGACAGTTGTGTTTGCATTTAATATGTTATAACTAGACGAATCTCAAAGTGATATGTGCCACTGGGCGGAATATCGTGAGTTACAACATATTTTGTAATGCAAAAGCTATAAAAGCTGGCAGAAAAGTTTGAACCGGTTGGGTAAATGGTAAACTCAGCGAACACGTATCCCATCATTTTCAAGGACATATCTCTTTTCGGATAAAAGAGTTTGTCCCAGAGTCCCCCGCACGGTACGAGACGGGGTCCAATCCAAAAGTTTCAAATGACAAGGGAGATTAGGTGGCACATTGTTTGAAAGCTATTGTAAAATGAGAGAAAATGGAGCAGGTCTCTACTCATTACGACAATCCTATGCAAAATGGTGGCGGGTAAAAATGTAAACAAACACTGGATTTAAAAGCCCATGGTAACCCTCTTATAAATCGGAAACGGTGAGATAAAAGTTGAAACAGGGAAGGAAGTGTGGTATTACCTTCAAAGTACAACAATTTAATTCAAAAGTCTTGTCTAGGCCCCCACAGAGTCCAAAGTTTTCAAATGGCAAGTGGGTTTAAGTAGCACATTGTTTAAAGCTCTTGTTAAATGTAAGTAGATGGAGCACGTCTCCACTTTCTACGAGACCCCTGTGCAAAACTACGGCGGGTCAAAGAGTAAACGAAAGCTTAATTGAAAATATACGGCCACCTTGAATCCAAGGTGGCTGCTTAAAACCTATGTCATTCATAACAGTAAAAATCTAAATCTCTGTTTTTATCTATTATGCATTTAGAAACAATAGAAAGATTAAAGAAGGATTGAATTTCGATTCATCTCAATTATTATTTCATTCGGTAACAACACATATACGTTTTGTTCCAGATGCATGTTCGTCACGGTTCTCTCGATATCAGTTACATGAATATAACGAATATGCAACGAACACTTAACTCTGACCTTCTATTCATAAACAAAAATTGAATACCTGCAATTCGTTGGTTTGATCGTAATATTTCAAACAATACGAAATATACAAAAAAAATCATTTACAAGTTTGGCATTCAATACCAAAATGCCGTATGTCATTTCAGAACATTGAGGTGCGTCAAACTTTGTTGGTTTGGTCACAATATCGCGAGAAATGGCATATTTATACACCAACACATTTTTGGCACTGGCAGCCATATTGGATTACAGATGATACTCTTTGATATTTTATGGATACCTACTATTAACCATAAACGTAAATACCACATTTTGCTTCTCCAGCAACAGTAGTTTGAGCTGGACATGCATTCGATACATAGTGCGGTATGTTGAACTCAAGATGTCGCGTTTTTAAATATTTCGCATATTTTCGTCGACTACTAATCAACATTAATGCCAAATTTGGTTTTCCTAGCTTCAGCAGTTTGGTTTGCCTATCCTTTCGATATAACATTTAAGCCGCCATCTTGGATTCAAGGTGGCCATAGATTTTGAATTAAGCTTTTGTTTATATTTTGACCCTCCGCAATTTTGCACAGGTTTATCGTAAAATGTCGAGACGTGCTCCATCTTCTTTCATTTACAAGGAGCTCTCAAACGATGTGCTACTTAACCCCTCTTGCTATTTCAAACTTTTTAGTTGGACCCCACCTGGGACCCTGTGGGTGCCATCGGGCAGGACGTTTTAACTTAAATCGTTGTGCTTTCAAAATAACGCCACACTTTCTTTGCTGTGTTCACATTTGTCTCATCTTTTCCTATTTATAGTGGTGACTATGAACTTTTCATTTAAGTTTTGTTTACATT